>NC_062545.1:101568117-102233474 GCF_016906955.1 Phacochoerus africanus
GATGGGAACTCCCAGGTTCACATTGTAAAGACATTAGCGATTCAGTCTATCAAGTCTAAACAATATACAAACTGATTATATTTTTCTAATCCACATACTTTCAGAAATGAATTTCCAAGATGTTTGAGTCTTGGGTAGAAGTTACAAACTGCATGACTACATTCTGTGAGGGGTCTAATTTCCAGCAATCATTAACAGTGGCTTTTTCTGTGAAAAATCTGTCAACTTCTGAGTTCCCGTCGTGGCGCAGTGGTTAACGAATCTGACTAGGAACCATGAGGTTGAGGGTTCGGTTCCTGCCCTTGCTCAGTGGGTTAACGATCCGGTGTTGCCGTGAGCTGTGGTGTAGGTTGCAGACTCGGCTCGGATCCCGAGTTGCTGTGGCTCTGGCGTAGGCCGGTGGCTACAGCTCCGATTCAACCCCTAGCCTGGGAACCTCCATATGCCGCGGGAGCGGCCCAAGAAATAGCAACAACAACAACAACAACAACAAAAGACAAAAAAAAAAAATATGTCAACTTCTAAGGTTGGGGCATGCATCAAAACCATACAAGGAACTCTGAAATCAGATTCATAAATAAGAGTATTTTAAAATGTAAGCCCCTTTCCCTCACTTCAATCATAAAAGCTATGTATTTTATCTGTTTGATACATTAAAGGATTTATAACTTAAGAACAAAAAATGAAAACTTCTGTTCAAGGCAGATTTTAATCTATGCTTGGCATTGATATAATTTGGGAACAAACACGACTAAGGTTTAGCCTGGAAAATTTGAGAATTTCTTTTTTTTTGGTCTTTTGTCTTTTTTTTTTTTTTTTTAGGGCCACACCTGCGGCATATGGAGGTTCCCAGGCTAGGGGTCCAATTGGAGCTATAGCTGCTGGCCTATGCCACAGCCACACAGGGTCCGAGCCGCATCTGCGACCTACACCACAGCTCATGGCAACGCTGGATCCTTAACCCACTGAGTGAGGCCAGGGATCGCACGCGCGTCCTCATGGATGCTAGTCGGGTTTGTTAACCACTGAGCCACAACGAGAACTCCGAGAATTTCTGTTTTTTTCCTGGATGTGATACAGTTTATATTTTAAATTTTTAAATTATAGTTGATTTACAATGTTTCTTCAATTTCTGTTGTATAGTGAAATGACCCAGTCATACACAGTTTCCTGTGCTGTACAGTAGGACCCCACTGCCCATCCATTCCAAATGTAACAGTTTGCACTCACCAACTTCAAACTCCCCATCTATCCCACTCCTACCCTGCTCCCCTCAGCAACCCCAAGTCTGCTCTCCATGGCTATGATCTATTTGATTTGTAGGTAGGACCATTTTTGTCACTTCAGAATCAACATATAAATGATATCATATGGTATTTGTCTTTCTCTTTCTGACTTACCTCACTTAGTATGAGAATCTCTAGTTGCATTCACATTGCTGCAAATGGCATTATTTTTGTCCTTTCTTAGGCTGAGTAATATTCCTCTCTCTCTCTCTCTCTCTCTCTCTCTCTCTCTCTCTCTCTGTGTGTGTGTGTGTGTGTACCACATTTTATTTTAAGCACTTTGCTTTAACTGTAGGTCCCTGCTATTGAGACTGCATGTAGGAGAGGTAGGGTCTCTTGGATGGAGAGGGAAATGGGTTTGTTGGGATATCAGTTCTAGCAAGGAGGGGCAGGCTTTACATGCTATTCAGAATTTGTATTATAAGCTCAGTGAACACCTCGTTTGACCACAGGACTGAACCAAGACCAAGAGGTCCCATATTCAACCTTGGGCTGTAGGCCAGGCAAGAAATGTTGATTACTGCACCATCCCACCCCCACCCCAACCACCAGGACAAGGGGACTGGGCCAGACAGGAACCTCCTTGTCCCAGGAGTGTTCCAGTTGTAAACAAATCCAAGGTCTCAAGGGAAAGTAGTTACCAAGCTCTTGTTTGACAAAGGATTCACACAAAAGAACACATTTCAGAGAGAAAGTCGTTCTTTCTTTAATTGACTAACTCCAGTTCTGCTTTCAGAGCTGCTGGAAAGTCTATTTACTGGTAACAGAAGCACTACAGTTCATCTTAGGGCAGCCCTAGGAGAGAGGATCCACCTGGCCTTTCTAAAAATTTGCTTCCTTGAGTCTTGAAAACACTTAGATAAAAGCTTCAAACAAACCAAGCACTTCCCTCATACTGTTTGTCACTTATTTCAAAGTGTCCGTAGGCACTGGCTTTGGTATTCGCTGCTATTCAAGTCTATATATAGATTTTAAAAGCCTGAGGCAGATCTATTTGAAAAAGGATTAAAAGAAGGAGGAAAACACGTTCTCTAGACCAATTGACAGTTTAAGAAAAATGTCAACTATGACTATATACATAGTTGTGACCTTAGAAATTATGCCTATTCACTGTTTATATGAACATAAAATATCAATTTCCTCAAAAGAGATGCATGAAACTAAAATAAGACACACTATAATAACCATTTGATTGGAATTGCTTGCCTAGAATCTTATCTTTAAAAGCTCTGGCTGTAAAAATCATAAAAAAATGACTTTTCTTTTCATCAATTCTTTTATATGATAAATGCTACCCTCTGGGGTGGTGGTGGGGAAATCTCAAACATTCAAGAAAGATTTGGAGGAAAAGTCTCAGGATATCACTCTTTGCAAAGAAGGAAAGAGGAACTTTCTACATGGCAGAGAATGAATGTATTGTTTTAGTGATTAAAGTTCCCCCTTACATAGTTACCTATTTACTCTAAATATTGGTTGGAAGCTTTTTTAACTTTCAGTACAAACTGATTTTTAAACAGGAAGCACGCCAAAAACACTTAAAAGCAAATGTTATATATAATACGTTGACTCAAAAGCTATGTATTTTTTAAAGCAAATGTATTTGCTCAAAATGAAATGTGCGTATACCCTGTAAGGAACGAAGCAGTATGGAAAGCAATGGACATACACTGCGAAACGCCACGCCTGACTGGGAACATGGCCCTGTGTAGCCCTCACTGCCCTTGCTGCCCAGCACCTGCTGGCATAAACTCTGGATCCACTGCTCATTGCTCTGACCTACACTCAGTAGAATAGGAAATAATCTCCAGAGGAAAAAATTCTTTTGAAAATTTATTTTCAAGATACATAAATTACTTTTTAAAAAATTTAATTATAGTTGATTTACAACATTGTGCCAATGTCTGCTGTACAGCAAAGTGACCCAGCCATACCTATATATACATTCCCTTTCTTACAGATAAATGATTGCTTTTTTTTTTCTTTTTTTGCTTTTTAGGGCCACACCCTGGCGGGGGGTTGAATTGGAGCCATAACTGCCAGCCACAGCCACAGCCACAGCCACGCAGGATCTGAGCCACGCCTGCGACCTACACCACAGCTCATGGCAACGCTGGATCCTTAACCCACTGAGGAAGGCCAGGGATAGAACCTGCATCCTCACCGATGCTAGACAGGTTTGTTACTGCTGAGCCACAACGGGAACTCCCAAATGATTGCTTTTTACAATAAATGCTAAGAAGGAAAACCCTCCATCTTTAGTATCTAAAACAAATCAGTCTGTTAACCCGAAGCCATGTTTTAAAGAGGCATTTCTTTACTTACATCTATTTATAGCTCTCTGATAACTGAGAAAACAATTAGCTACATTATCACCTCTTAGGCAGTATAACTGGCTTTACTGATTACATTCTCACTAACACAGTTTTATTTCACTGTTCTTAGTGGGAGTACCTTCAAACATCTTTTTAGCTGAGAGTGTACCTGGTAATCTTCCATCCCATCTTGCTTACTTACTCATGATGATTTGTTAATTTCTTATCTGGATGCCACACACAGGAAAAAAGCTAATAGGTCTCTTCCCAAATAAGGATACTTCAGTCAAACTATGAATTTACATATAGGATGTAGGATTTAGCTAGGCTTAGTGAGAAGAAAACTAGTAAAAAATTGGGCATTAACTTGATATCATAGCACCTTATATCTTTCCAGGTCTTTATTTTTCTCTCTGCTTTTAAGTGTATCTTAGAAACAGAAAACTTGTGAGACTGCTGTGAAAAAAAAATTTAACAATAGAGGCTCAGTACCCTATGAGCTTTAAAAATGCCACAACTGACAGATGTTGCCAGGCATGCCCATCTGTCCAAATGATTTAAAGCACATTTCCAATTGCTCTGATTTGTAGCTGCCGTCTGTGTAGATTTCATCTGTAGGTTGAGAGTGACCTACTGTCGATCTTTGCTTTCCATCTTCTGGGATGTCTGAAATGGGCTGGAACCAGTCCAGCGTGGAGAGTTCTCAGCCCTCCTCCCCCAAGGGTCTGGTAGACCCAGAAGCCCCTCTGGGTTTATCTCTGAGTTAAGCCCTGAGGGTTTTCTGGCATGGGGGCAGCAGTGTTTGGCAACAAGGTCATCGGTTCTTTAGAAATGTTAGCTAGTGAAAGGGAAGGCTAGAGTTGTGGCAGGTGGGCAGGGAAGAGGAGGGAATCGGTATCTTTTGAAAGCAGATCACAGACCAATTTAGCGATACCTATACTCTTTTGAAGTGCACACTCTTTGAACCATCAATTCCACTTTTAAAAATTTACTGACAGACAGAACTATACAAGTACGCCAAAATATATATGTAAAGGACATTCCTTGCAGTATTATTTGAATTAGCAAAATACCAACAGTCATTTAAAAATAGAAAAGAAGTAGCTATGCACTCATATGGAAAGATGGCCAAGATAGAATGGCACGTGAAAAATTAGAGAGGACTATGTATAACGCGATTCATTTCAACCTTAAAAAGATGTACCAGTGCAGCTGTATAATCAAAATGAAAATTCATGAAAAGGTAGGTCAGGCACAGGAGAGAACATTTTTATTTTATATATTTCTATATGACTGGAATATTTTTGAGCTTTTATTTCATTTCTAATAAAAATCCAGTACCCCCCAATCTAAAATGATACCCTTATTTAGAAAAGAGCTAACACAATAGGCCTGAGACTGCCATCCTTAGAAAGGATGCTTACACGGTTGACACATGGCTGGTTTTCAGCAGCCCCTGGTAAGAGTGGTTCACTGTGCCCAAACTGTTTATGCAAATAATATGGTTTATGCTGAGCACCTACTTTCCTGCTGGGAGTCTGGAATTCTGGGATGTGCCAGGCAAAGCGTGCCCACATCACTGACTTCCAGTAGGGACCCCTGAATGCCCAGACTCTGCTCTGGTAGATGTGCTATCACCACAACTCACTTCTGTGGGAATTAAGCATATTCAGTGCCACTCCCTCGGGAGAGGACTCCGGAAGCTTGAGCCCGTTTTCCCCTGGATTTCACCCCATGCACCTGTTCCCTTTGCTGATTTGCTTCGTATCCTTTTGCTGTCAGAAATCACAGCCATGAGCTCAACTCTAGGCTGAGTTCTGTGAGTCTTCCTAGCAAATGGTTCAATTTGGAGCCATCCTGGGGGCCCCCAGCACATTCCTATTATACTTTCCCATAGCATCTTCTTCTTAACCATAGCATTACCAAAATTTACAATTAAACCATGTATCTTTTCACTAGACTCAGTTCCATAAGGTTAACACATGTATTGTAACTACTACATACCATACAAATACTCAAAAGTTTGTTAAATAAGAATAAGGAAAAAAAATCTCAGTGACTAAAAAAAGATGACCCACTAGAGAGGGATTCCTGTTTAGATTCTGGGACACCTGAGAGACAGTCAAATTAAGACAAAAATCAATGGCAAAACCAAACTCTGTGTTTAATGGAAAGTGCCTGACTCCCCTGGTCCCTCATGTGCACTTACCTGAAAGGAGAAACTTGTAACAAGATGGTAAAGTTTCTCTGCCCCCTAAGGCCACTGTCACATTAATAGGAGGTCATAGACCTCTAACTTCTAAGACACACACTATGAGGAAACGTGCTCCTTGGAGCTCAAACTATCCCCTTCTACCCTCTCCCTGTGGCTGTGGCTCCTCTCCCATCACCCGCCACCCTCACACAGGATGGAAAAGTCATGTTAAGCACCGTGGACTGGAGAGCTAGACACCTGGCAGGCCGAGGGCTTAATCTTGTGTTGAACTTCACAATGACAGGTGCATCTACCCAAAGCAAATCTGTCTCAGTGATGGCCAATTCCCTGATGTTCCAGATATCAGGAGGTGACACTGGGCCTGGGTCCAGCACCTACATGCTGGACTCCAATCCTCCCTAAACCCCTCTCCTCGGGGCCACATGATTTAATGGGGTTTACTTGTATTTAGTTGTCTGGGTCCATTTTGCTGGGTGTATTTTCTCTGTTCCATCATCTCACCCTGTTGCATTCATCTCAAGCTTATCACAAAGAGAAATTAATCTGCCATTTCTAGTGTTATCAGGCCTCTGCAGGGACTTCAGTGTCATGCGGTCTGGGAGAAAGCCTCCTAAATCCTGGAGAGTCCTTTCCCGGGTTTCCTCTGAAGGGCTGAAGCCAGCGATGCCATCTACATCAGTGCATGGGAGGTGGCTTTCCGGAACAGCGGGCCTCATGCTCCCACTGCCCACGCCTCCTTGCTTTTCAGTCCCCATAAGCTTGTTTACCTACCCACTCCAGCCTAGCAGAATGTAAAGCCTTAGAGGGTAGAATCTGTCTTATTCACCTTTGTACGAGGTGTGTTTAAAGCAGTGCCTCACAAGGTAAGTGCTTAATAAATTATCTGTTCAGGTGAATCAGTGCCTTGTTCCCTGTCTGTAGAATTCTAGGATACAATATTTGCTACCTTTCCATTATGCTCATGAGAAGGAAGGAACTGAAATTCTGGAGATAATAGAAAGTAACATTCCAGGGAGTTCTTACTGTGGCACAATGAGATCGGCATTGTCTCTGCAGCACCAAGATGCAGGTTCGATCCTGGCAGCACAGTGGGCTAAAGGATCCAGCACTGCCACAGCTACAGTGTAGGTCAAAACTGTGGTTCTGATCTGATCCCTGGCCCAAGAAGTCCATATGCCGAGGGATGGCCAAAAACGAAGAAAAGCAAAACAAGAATTCGACTGTAGTGACATGGGTAGCTGTGGAGGTGCAATGGGTTAAACAATTTGGTGTTGCTGCAGCTGTGGCATAGGTCACAGCTGTGGCTCGGATTCAATCCCTGGTCCCAGAACTTCCACATGCTGTGGATGCACCCATTAAAAATAAAATAAATAAAATAAAAAATAAAGTAGTATTCCCAAACTGTAGGTTTAAGGGTCCCTTGCATCCTACTACTCCATCTAAGTTTTTGGTTGTTCCACAGACTCCTAAGCAGTAATTAAATGCTCTGATATTGGGATTTCAAGGGGCTTAAGTACCTTTACATCTGCATGTAGGAGATGAAGGACAAGAGATTCAACAGACGCCAGCAGTGCTTTCACTGTTAAACCCGCCACTGTCCCTTCTGATCTTCATAGCTCTTGACCCCCACCCCCAAGTCTTTCCATTAGCTGGCATCTTTCCCAGTCACCTCTGCCATCCCTTGCTCTCTTCCCTCCATCATGCCATCCTCCACTTCTCAGTATGAAATAACCTGGAAACCCTTCACGTCCCCCAGCCCACAGCTCTGTATTCCTCACTGCAGAGCAGGGCTGGCACCAACCATACCCTGCCTGGTCTGGCCCTGGACACCCTGCCGCTCTTTACCTTGCTGGCCTTCAGGATGTTGATCTGCTCTTCGTACACCGTGTCTCTGTTTTTCTCCAGAAAACCATCTGAAAGGTACTCCACCTGGGGCCATGGCAAGAAAGAGAAACAATAGTCAGTGCTCCTGGCCCACCAGGGACCCTCAGCAGCTTCTTAGGTAGTTTCATCTCATCTACCAAGTGGTTTCTGAAAAGAGTGAGTACATGGAAAAACCACAGATGTTTTCATTTAAAGTGCAAAACCAGAGTTACTGTTGTGGCTCAGCAGTAACGAACCTGACTAGGATCCATGAGGATGCAGGTTCGATCCCTGGCCTCGCTCAGTGGATTAAGGATCCGGCATTGCCTTGAACTGTGGTGTAGGTTGTAGACACGGCTCGGATCCCATGTTGCTGTGGCTGTGGCGTAGGATGGCAGCTGCTGCTACAATTCGACCCCTAACCTGGGAACCTCCATATGCCACAGGTGTGGCCCCTAAAAAAAAAAATTAAGAAAACCCAAGACAGCCGGGATCAGGATTTACAGAGTGGGGGTTGAGTTCATTTTGTGGAAACCCATATTGTTTTAAAAAGGAATTCCTTTTTAAATAATCTTCATAATAGAGGGCCTCCTTTGGGTGCTCTAAATGCAGCCTGTCAGTTGCACCCCAGATCTACTGATTTAGAGCTTACCTTTTAGCACATGTGATCACAAGTGACCTGCACACACATGAAAATTTGAAAAGCACGGAGCTAGCATACACAGAACACAAAGCCATGCAGAGAAATTCTTACTCCAGCTGCTGGGAAAGAAGCCACCTGAAGAAGAGCCACTCTTTCCTTTCCTTGCTCAGGCTCCCACCTAAGAGACTTCAGACAACTTGAATTCAAAGGTCAGTTCCCTCTACGCTGGGAACTTTGAGTCTGCCCAGGGCAGGGCTGAGGGAGAGCAGAGCGCACAGAGACCCACCTTATCTGCAAAGTGGACGACGATGAAGGCCGTGTTGGACATGCGGGGTTTCTGGAAGTGCTGGCTGCCTGAGTGTCGGTCATAGAGCTTCTGAGCCCAGTTCTGGTCAGTTCCTTTGGGGACCTGTGGATCCATAAAACCAAGTGCTTTGTGAAGAGGAAGAACAAGTTGAGGCACAGTGATGGGGTCTGCCAGTGAGCTGCCCTCATGAAGCTCAATTCAGTGCTCAGACCTGGACCCTAACTGGACAGGGAAAGCAGACTCAACCATGGACACTTAGGATCCCACGTGGCATGTTCTCGACATGCCCTGAGCCTCAGAGAACATGCTGGCTGGCAAACGCTGGAAGATCTGGGAGAGAATGACGGTGGAGGCCAAAGTCACAGCAGCAGAGTTGCAACCCATGGGACAAATCTGAAGATGCTTCTTCCTTCTGGGTGGGGACAGTGACTTCAGTGTCCTGAACCCATGATATCCACCTACAGTGCTGAGCTCCTGCTCACTCAGGCCAGCTCCCGAAGCAGGAAAGCCCACTCTCTTGCCAAGCTCACCTACATACCAGTGTCCCGGCAGGGCTCAGATCTGTCCTTTTCTCAGGAGCCTTTCCTGACTGCTTGTGATCCCACCCCAACTTAGTTCTTATACACTGTCTAATACTGTTCATCATTTGGTTTTTGTGTATTGTCTTGTCGCTATAAACTGAGTAAACGTGTTGGGTTCAAGAAATATGCCTGTTTTTTTCCTGTCCCTCAAAGAACTTAAAATTGGGTTTCAGCCATGCACTGGGTACTAAGTACCTAGCGACTGTGCTACATGGTACTCATCTCTGCCTCCCCAAAATGTAAATTTAGAGACTTCACTCCCTTAAGAATTCTGAAGGGCAGCCTCTTTCAATATCTTTAGAGACGGCTTCAGAAATGAAAAAGCTTCATTTTGCTTTGTTGAACATACCACAGAGTCACTGCAACCACCACTCCAATGATCAATGCTGACAGCGCCTCTTCTGATGGGAAGGTGCTCTCCCCGTCCCTCTTCATCCTTAAGCACTGCTGCACACACCCTTCCTGAGCTATGGGCCACTAACTGACTTGCCCTTTCATTAGTTTAGATTATACATTTGGATCAGACAGGGTTGAATGTGACCCTGGCACTCACCGTTTTAAAAGGGCTTTGTTTAGTAAGTTAATACAATCCATGCCACGTGGAAAATGCTCACACACTTGAGAACAAATTTCTCAAATACTTTGTAAGCAAACAGATTTTTCTCAACATTCGGCTTGGTGTAACTATGAATATCCAGGGCTGAGCGCCACAGGATTTTCAAGAAAATGCTTTCTTGAAGGAGGAGATTAATGGTGTTGGGCAGACAAAATCTATTTAATTCAGCATTTTAACATATATTCTGCTTTATCTTTGTCTCCAAGCATCCTGTGTTTAGAAATACCAGGTATGAGGGAAGCAAGAGGCCAGCCTGGCTGAGCCATCAGGAGGCGAGGCTGAACAGGAACACACTGGACCAGGACTGGAAGAACTGGGGCAGACATGACAGGAAGGGCAGGATGTGAGGGGAAGGCCCGCCTGGGTCACCGGTTCTATTTGCCAGTATCAAATCATCTTCTCCCGACGATGAAATTGGACATCTGGTAGCAGACTCCATAATCCCATATGGTCTCTAAATCAGATGCGAATGAGGCAATGGGCAAGGGAGGCCAAGAATCAAGGTCATGTGTATCCAAATTTCTTGACAAGGGTCAGTCTCTCTTCTCACCCCCACCCTCAACTCAAAGTAAAGGCCAGCAGGAATTCATAACAACTAAGACTCTTGGATAATACTAAAAGCAAATGCCCAAAGAACTAACTGCCAGGTAGTTTTCCATGCAGTTTAGATATGTTAACTCATTTAATCCTTGCAGTAATCCTACAAACTAGATACTATGTTTACACATTTTACAGATGGAGACACTGAGACAGAGAGGTTAGGTAACTCGCTCAAGGTCACACAGCTGGGAAGTAGCAGAGCTGAGGCTCAAACCAGGACAGGCTGGCCCTGGAGCTTGTCCTCATTGCTATTATGTTTTCCTGCCTGATAACTGAGTTTTAAAGGTCCATTAAGGGCAGGGTTAGGTGGAAAATGCCTACTGTCAAAAGTCTTTCCATAAAAGATTTAAAATGGGCACAGGAGGGAGTTCCCATCGTGGCTCAGTGGTAATGAATCCAACTAGAAGCCATGAAGATGCGGGTTCAATCCCTGGCTTAACCCAGTTGGGTTAAGGATCCAGTGTAGCCATGAGCTGTGTCAGAGGTCACAGATGTGGCTTGGATCTGGCATTGCTGTGGCTGTGGTGAAGTGCCGTGGCTGTGTCTTCACTTCAACCCCTAGGCTAGGAACTTCCATATGCCATAGGCATTGCCCTAAAAAGAAAAAACAACAATTAAAAAATAAAACAGGCATAGGAGATAGAAAGCAAACCTTGATTTTGATAAAATTCAGACTATGGTTATCAGTACCTCTGGAATATGCAGTGAATCAAACTCTTTAAAAAAGAATCTGCAAGTGACTTCATGCAAGCTTCCTTATTCTCTTCTCTAAAGGCCCTGAACCAGGAGCCTGGACCCCAGCTCTGTCCTCATCCAAATGGATACTGACTCTGACCTGCTATGCTGGCCACTGGTTACCATAAAAAGTAAACACTCCCATCTATATGAAATGTCCCAAAGAGGCAAATCCACATAGCTAGCAAGTAGATTAGTGGCTGTCTAGGGCTGTGGGGGAACAGAAAGTGACTGCTAATGAGTTTCTTTATGTGATGATGAAAATGCCCTAAAATTGACTGTAGTGATGGTTGCACAATTCTGAATATATTGAGAAAACTGAACTGGATATTTTAAATAGGTGAGTTACATGGTTCATTAATCATATCTTAACAAAGCTGTTAAAATACATTAAACATAATTTTACTCGTTGTGATTGAAATAAAATAGAAAAAAATAGGGTGGAGGGAATGACGGTCCTTGGGTTTGCTAAGCTCCTTGTCCCTAGTAGGACATCTTTTCACCAAGGTGCTCTTGGAACCTTGGAAGGAAATTGTATGCTCCCCTGCAGATGTGTGGCTGGCATCACTGGCCAGGGACACCATCTGGGGCCAAATGGTTGACAAGCACTGGTAGGTGAGGACCCCAGGGCCAGTTATACCATCTCTGCTTCTTGTCCCCATCTTCCTGAACCAGCACGGCAGCTTCCCCAGTCACTCACTTGCTATCTCACACCATCCCACACCTCCATGGACTCCCAGATGCCCCCCACCACTGCTGACCTCTCAAATGACCTCATCAATCCCAAATCCTCCTTGCTATCACAGGAGGACAGCTGGGCCTCCAGGACTCTGCTGTCCTGACAGCTCCAGGTAGAGGTGGCTCAGCCAGCTCCCTCCAAGGCCAGGGAAACTCACAAGCCATCTCCTCACAAAACACCCCCCTGTGTGCTCATCACAACACTGATTCTAGACCAACCCAACAACCTGTCCTGTCCCTTTCCACACCCGGGTGGCGGGCCAAGATCACACATCAACTCCTCTTCCCTTAATCGACTCCTGCTGATAAGTTTGTATAATTTATTACTACCAAAAAATAAAATCAAATTTCACAGTGAGCATCACTGCTCTGGATTAAGACATGGTGCCCAGATCGAAGGAGAGGAGGTGACCTCCACAATTCCTCTATCTCAATTTATGGTCTTTGACCTCAGTAAACAAACCTACAACTATTTCTCCCCCCTGTTTGGAGGACAGCAGTCCCTTCTTCTGATCTCAGGTTTTAACTCTGCCACCTCTCAGTGGACGCCTCATTTTCCCCCTTATAGGGAAACCTCAAATTCCTGCTCCGAGTCCAGAAACCACCTGCAACCAAGGCCACCCTACCCCCTCCCGCCCATCTCACAGAGGTGAGCACCTCTCCTCCCAGCCGGAATGCTGTGGATGCAGCGCTGCCTCCCAGGGACCAGGGTCCACCAATCTCCCCTCCTCCTGAATCCTCTGCCTTTCTTCTCCCTCACATACTCCTTTTCTTCCTTCTTCCCTCCTCCCTGCCTTCCTGCCTCCCTCCCTGCCTCCTTGCCTCCCTCCATTTCTTCCTTCCATCCTTATTTTTTTTTTTTTCCTTTTAGGGCCACACCCACGGCATATGGAAGTTCACAGGGGTTGAATCGGAGCTACAGCTGCCGGTCTACACCACAGCCACAGTAACACCAGATCCAAGCCACATCGTTGACCTATGCCGTGGTAATGCCGGATCCTTAACCCACTGAGTGAGGCCAGGGGTCAAACCCGCATCCTCATGGATACTAGTCATGTTCTTAACCCACTGAGCCACAACAGGAACTTCATACCTCCTACTTCCACATCCAAACCTCCAGAAAGGAATCCAAACTTGTTGTCTCCACTACCTCACCCCATCTTCTCCTCAAGCTACTGAGATCAGGTTTCTCCCTGATGACTCCCTTTAGACCACTCTAACAATATGCTGTCAGATGCAGGGGCCTCTGAGACCCTCACACAGCTGCCTCCTTCCTCACTGCCTGCTCAGCCCTGAAGCCCTCAGCATCTTTTTCTGGCTGGACAACCTCAACGTTGCCAGTGCCCTGAATACTCCAGTCTCTGTCTCCAATTTACCTTTCATGCAGCTGCCAGGGAGATGTGTCAAAAAGTGAGTGACACCTGATGACATCTCTCCCCTGCTTCATACCCTTCTGTCCCCAGAGCCTTCACTGTCAAGTTCAAACCCTTTCCCTGGCTGGTGAGGTGGAGCCTCCTATTCTCAGGGGTTCCTGCATCCCTGCCCCCTCACCTGCCACCACCAAGGGCTCTGGACAAATCAGACCATTTCAAGTTCTATGAACATGGCATTCCCTTCGCCCAGAACCCCATTGTCCTCCTCCGACCCCTGCCTGCACATCACCTCCCCCCGACCCTCTCTTCTCAGTCTCCTTCTCCCTGTTTCCAGTTCCCTGTCATCACAAGAGATGATCTCAGAGCTTGTCCAACCCCCTCAGAGGTGGGACGAAGGGCTGGGGGACAGCTGGTCATGAGGGAACTTGGGGTCTGTGGAGTGGAGGAATGTGGGAAAACCACTTCCCCTCCCCCACCACAGGCTTCACATCTGCTCACAAACAGTAGCTCTGGGACTACATCTTAAGAAACCACAGCCCTGGGTCTAAACCCAGAGTGAACTCTCACGAAAGAAGGCTGGGCCCAGGTAAGGGAGCAGGAGGAGGTTCAGCTCCCCACCATCTGCAGCCTCAACAAGAAGACATTAATTAGGAAGGTCCCACATGGTCAGCTCCTCAGGCTGGATCCGCGAAGCAAGAGAACCCTTGTCAACAGGGCAGAGCTCGCCTCTGACTCAGGCCTGCCTCTGTGGGTCCCTAACGCCATCTCCCCAACCTGAGGCAGTGTCTCTTCACTCATGAGAACTGCTTTCTGGGGTCAAGGGATCATTTTCACAAAATTCCTACCAAAATGCAAACATATTGCTTATGAGGAAACATGCACTGACCTCTCAGATCCTATCAGTCCTAACTACTTTGTTCCTACAGGAGGGAGGGACTGCAGACTGGGACACTGGAGAGCAGGGAACAGGGGGTGTGCATATGGTGCAGACACGCTCATGACCGCAGCCCACACAGTGGCCTGAGCCTCAGCGCTGGGGAGGACAGCAGCCTGTAAACAGACATTTCCAACCAGCAAACACCCTCTCATCTGTCCCCTGGTCACTGACAGCAGCTGTGCTTTGTGGCTCTGAGTCTGACCATACATCCAGGACTGCATGGAAGCTTTGCCACGTGGAGGAATCTGGATCAGGTTACTATTCTGATCCCCATGTCCCATCTCTGCTGCAGCTTCAGGCTCCATCACAGGCTGGTCCACGGCCACCCCGTGTCCACATTCTCATTTAAATCTTAGCCTGCCTGACACTGGGTGTCTTCTCCAGGAAAAGTGATTTTCCCAATGGCTGCTTTTTACCATGAGTCTAATCCTACATTTGGCTTTGTGTCCTGTCACATGGGGGTCACAGAACCCAGTTCTTCACAGTGTGATTTCCTGATTCTTTCTCATCCGGCAGAGGAACAGAGTGCGGCAAGGACTGGAGTCTGAGGCAGTTCCACATCCAACAGGATGGCTCCCGAGAGATGCCAAGCTGCCTGGTTGTCCACAGGAACAACTCCATGGGAATCCCTAACCTGAATAGCTCAGAGCCAGGGGTGCTTCCAGAAGGGTGTGACAGGCCACCCTATCTCTCAAAGTCAGATTGATTACAGTCTACTCTCCATAGAGTAAATGGCACCCCTTTTTCAGTTCACAGTTTCATGACTTTGACAAAAGCAATAACTGCTGGTTTAAATCCATCTGTTATTAGAAGCTGCATCAGAGCACACTAAATGATTCTGAATTCCCTGAGCAATGGAATCTGGTAGAAAATGGTTTCCGCAGTGGGGAGTTTTACATTAATCCTGTATTTGATATTCATCTTGCCTCCCCTGTTACACCCATGAACTTGGCCACCAGTGAGTCTGAATGTGTTCCAGGCACAGTACTACCCCCTATCTATCTGGACACTCCACCAGCTTGGTGAGCAAGAAACCCAGGCTCATCCTCAGACCTTCGCTCTAAGGAGCCTCGGGGATGAGAAAGCAAGGATCTAAGAGAAGCTTGGTAGCCGTGCGCAGCTCAGCAGTCTTTCTGACTTGGTGTGCCCTGCCCTCAATGTCACTCTGCTGCCCTTGGGCCCTGGTTCTTGCCCACAGCCCTCTGCGGGCCCCCTCCCCCTCACTCAGGCCAAGCTCCTCCCTCTTCACCCTTCACTGGCAGCAGGGAGAACCCTGTCTACTTTCCCAAGGGCTTTTCCCTCAAAACGAGACATACATTAGGTGCAAAATACATTCTGGGTGTCTGCCAGGAGTCTGCATTGGATAGAATCTTAAACTTAAATCTCTTAATTTTACAAATCTGACTCAAGGCGAAGGCTCTACATAGCATAAGGCAGAGACCATCCATGTAGACACCACTGGATTTTATTTCCCTTTAGCTTCTCGACAGTAAAATAGGCAGTGTGCTTGGTGGGAAGACTGATAACAGGAAGGCCTGGGGATCCCTGCTGCACCAGGAATATTCACGCTGCAGAGTCTAGGGACTCGGGGAGGTTACTTTCAAAACAGCTGAGTGTTTGCACCTTGGGCTTCCCTGCGACCATTGCCCATTCTTCCTCCGCCCTGCTAAATGAGAGCTCTCCCACTACTCCTGCAACCACTTGCCCCCCAGCCCCATGATACTCTAGTCCTCCCAACCCCTACCCAGTGGCTTGGGCCCCCAGCTCTGGACAGCAGTCTCAGGTCTCTGCACTGTGCACTGGCACCAGTGTTCTGCTGTGACTTGACATTCCTGGGACATGTTCCCTTGGGTAGTGGCACCTCCAAGAACCTAGAACTATGAGCCAAAACAAACCCACGCATGGCCCTGGCTTGCCTGACATAGGCAGGATAAATCAGCGAAAACCAATACACAGCTGCTGAATTCACAGAACCAACCACCCTGAGGCACTGAGGTGTTCCTTTGAGAGGCAAGAGGAGAGGCCAGGACCCCTCCCAGGGCGGAGGACACTTCCATCATAGAACTGGCAGAGCAGTGCAGGACAAGCCACCTCCCCTATGTGCTCCTCAGAGCCCTGAACAACCTTGGCCTTCACCACTGGGTAGGGGAGTGAAGAGCTGGAACCCTCCTGGAGCCAGGGCCTGGGGGCTATGCTGGCTCCACAGCCAAGGGCCAGGGTGGACCAAGGACACTCCGCTGCCTCTGGGATGGGGGTGTGGAGCTGGAGGAGGTCACCCAGGGGGTCATGAGAGCTGGGGGAGGGGGAACATGTTCCAACTGAGCATGTTGTTGGCAGAAGGGAGTTTTTGGCAATGGACACAGAGCCAAGAACAGGAGTGAGTGGTAAACACCAGGAGGGGAGGCTGGAGGGCCTGTGATGTGGCTTCTGTCATTTTGTCAGTGTCGCTTGAGGCAGGGACGACTGTCCCATCACCTTTACCACAACCTCACAGGTGCAGCGAGCCAAGGCACACACCTGCCACACTGAGGAATCCCCCTTCCCCTATCTGACTCCAGATGAAGGCCTCGGCTCTGAAAACGTCAGATAAAAATGTGCTGTGGATTTCAGTGTATTTTCACTCTGCCTTCCCACTTTAGTAATAATTGGTTTTCATTTACAAAGGCAATAAAACTTGGAGAGTCCTTCTGGAAAGCAAAACACCTGCTCCTCCCAAACCATCAGGTCACAAGCCATCCTGTATAGGCAAGATGGGGGAGACCAGAAAGGAAAAGCAACTGGGCTCTTCCCTTTCAATACCAAGAATACCAGTTTCTACACCACCGGATTAGAGTTTTCACCACTGGGTTAGGGTTTCCATCACTTACCTCAAAAACCACCAAACCAGAAGTTCTGAAGATCATCAGACCCAACCTCCACCAATTAATTCATTGGGCAGAAAACCAAAGGCCACAGTAATTAAATGACTGATACAACCCAGCTCCTCCATCCCCTATTCCCAAAGCTGCCTGGTTCTCTCCACGCTGGCAACTCAGGGCTCTTCTTTCATATCAGGTAGAGGCCATGATAAGCTACATGGGGGAAATCTATGGATCCCGCCTGCTACCAAGCCATGTAGCTGTTATTGCTCACAAGCCATCTGACATGGTAAAGATGGCCCCTCTCTTTCTGGGATGCCTGCCTAGGGTCCTTCTCTCAGCATCCAGGAGATCTGGGGTACCAAATCCATACCACCATCCCATCATGCCAATCCATAATACTCAATCTCTGCCAAAGGAGGCACACGTTCACCAATGTAGCAATCCCTGCCAGTCATGCTCAGGAGGTTACCTTCCAGTACTTTCTAGTATGCAGAACAGACACCAATGCTTCTCCAACACACCAGACTGGCTAATCACAGATGTAGTTCCAGCCTTGGGATCTCAAATGTTCCCTTGGACCACACAGTTGTCCTCTGGCCCACACCCCACGCCTAGAGCTGAACTAACGCCATGCAGCAGCAGCAGCTTTACCTTACATTCTTCATCCAACAGGTCCAAGATGCCCAGCTTAGCCTCTATGAGGTCGATACAGGGTTGGTTATCATAAAAATCAATCAAGGTCCAAGGGATCTGCTCCTTCATGTACTCCTCTTGCTCCAGCTTGAATACATGCTGGTATAAGAAGTGAAAGGTCAGGGTGACGGAACCACAGACACACCATAACATTCAACTGCCCTCAGCCTCAACCACATGGATGCTAAATCCCGGAGGG
Source organism: Phacochoerus africanus (assembly GCF_016906955.1). Classification (NCBI taxonomy): domain Eukaryota; kingdom Metazoa; phylum Chordata; class Mammalia; order Artiodactyla; family Suidae; genus Phacochoerus; species Phacochoerus africanus. The sequence goes on from NC_062545.1 coordinate 101,586,077, forward strand.
TGGTACACCCTTGCCAGAAATGGCTGGGGAACACTTCACAGTTGGGACAGCAGAAAAGCTCAGTGAGATGATCCTCATTTCCAGGTGAACCTTTCCCTAGGATATTCTAATCATCACCTGCATTGTCATTTCTCAGCCAGCTCCAAGAAGCCTCAGAGCTGGCCTGCAATTGCACAAATATGCAGAAGCTGAGACTCAAAGCCAAGCAGAGGACCATGGACCCTCTTAATCCAGCTGCTCCGATTCATACCTCCTTCTGAGCAGGGCAGCAGCTGCCTAAAGCTGGGGCACCATGGGGAAACCAAGGAGTCCGGGCTTCCTGTCACTCCCTGGAACAGAAAGGACACCTCCCAGCCCAGAAATCAAGCCTACCGAGTTGAACTGCTGCTGGAGCTTCTCGTTTGCATAATTGATACAAAACTGCTCAAAGCTGTTCACCTCAAATGTTTCGAACCTGGAGAATGAGAAGAGGAGAAGACAGAGTCAGGGATGTCTGCTTTTACCAAAGGGATCACAGGATCTTCAGCAAGGCTGCCTTTGTCCTCTGCCCCCATCCAACTCTACCCTTAACCCCAGCTCAGAAGTTGTGCTGCTCTTGCGCCCAAAGAGACACTGCTACAGAAATCAGCAGGACAGAATTCTACTAAATTAGGAGAGGGAAGATAGTTTTGCACAATCAGAAAAAGTACCAACAGCAGGAAAATGTGGAAAAATCAGGTATAAAAAAGAGAAAGTCACCCATGATTCTGTCACTCTTGTTAACCACCAGCTATATTTTGGTACATTTCTTTCCGGTGATTTTACGTTTTTGAAGAAAAGTAGAATTATACAGAAATTTGTACCAGTACTTGTCATTTAACTTTTCTGTTCGTTTGTTTTTTTTGTTTTGTTTTTTTTGCCTTTTCTAGGGCCGCTTCCGTGATATATGGAGATTCCCAGGCTAGGGGTCTTATTGGAGCCTTAGCCACCGGCCTACGCCAGAGCCACAGCAACTCGGGTTCCGAGCCACGTCTGCAACGTACACCACAGCTCAGGGCAACACCGGATCCTTAACCCACTGAGCAAGGCCAGGGACTGAACTTGCAACCTCATGGTTCCTAGTCAGATTCATTAACCACTAAGCCATGACGGGAACTCCATGTCATTTAACCTCTTATTTGTTATTTAACATTTCCTCATGTCACTGTTTTTCCAAAGCATCATTTGTAATGTCTGCCTCATGGACCACTGTGTGAGTCAGAGATGCTATTTTAGGCCTGGGGATTGCACAGGTGCCCAGGTGAGGGACAAGTGGGGCTAAAATTTAGTTGGTGGCTCCATCAAGTCTGAAAGAGAGTGTTGGCTCCAGAGGGTACATCTTTTCACAATTCACACAAAGCCTCTTCTAGGGCTGGCAGTGGCTCCCATGCAGATGAATCATAATTTAACCAATCACCTATGGCAGGACATTTTGGTTCTTTTTTCAGTTTTTAGCAACTATCACTGCTGTGACAAATACTGTGTATATGTCTTTGAACTCACAATTCTTTTCTTTTCTTTTTGTCTTTTCCTAGGGCCGCACTCGTGGCATGTGGAGGTTCCCAGGCTAGGGGTCTAATTGGAGCTGTAGCTGCCAGCCTACACCACAGCCACAGCAACTCCAGATCTGAGCTGTGTCTGCAACCTACACCACAGCTCACGGCAACGCCGGATCCTTAACCCACTGAGCAAGGCCAGGGATCAAACCCACAACCTCATGGTTCCTGGTCGGATTCGTTAACCACTGCACCACGACGGGAACTTCCGAGTTAATCTACATTATTGACGAAAGAGCTGTCACGCACTAATACTCCTGGTGAGGGAAAAGGGGTTCAGACCTGATTGAAGTACAGGGCAACTTTTGGGGTAATAAAAATATTCTATATCTGGATTATGACAGTACACACACAATGTAATGTTTATCAAAAAATCGTTGAAATATACCCTTCAGGTTGGTGCATGCTATTTTACATAAACCCTAAGTCCAATGTGAATTTAAAACACAAAATCCTTAGCCAATATTAGGAGAACAAGATGCTTTCATACATTAGGAGGCTGGGATGGAGGTAGGGTGATAACTTAAATCGGTTTCATCTTTCAGGAAGGTAGTTTGCCTCTACTATATAAGAGAACGGACTCTGACATGGTAATTTTCCTTCTAGAATAACATCCTAAGAAAAGAATCATGGGAGTTCCTGTCATGGCTCAGTGGTTAACGAATTCGACCAGGAACCATGAGGTTGTGGGTTCGATCCCTGGCCTTGCTCAGTGGGTTAAGGACCCGGCGTTGCCCTGAGCTGTGGTGTAGGGCACAGTCATAGCCTTGGTATGGGCAGTACTGACCTCTGTGGTTATGACTGCCATGGACTGTCCAGGGTAGCGTGGTTATACGTTCTCAGCTTTGACACCTTGGAGCAGATACTTTCTGAGCTCGTTCTTTCTTTCTTTCTTTCTTTCTTTCTTTCTTTCTTTTCTTTCTTTCTTTCTTTCTCTTCTTTCTTTTCTTTCTTTCTTTTCTTTCTTTCTTTCTTTTCTTTCTTTCTTTTCTTTCTTTCTCAGTATATATCCATCTACCCATCCCTTTCTCCATCCATCGTTCTGTCATATTTTCTATACATCCTAAGAAAGTTGCAGGAATCACTTTATTGCAAATACATTAGCAGAGCATCATTTACTAGATACAGGGGCCAATAAACCATATATCCTGTGGGTAACTTTCCTGTCTTTTTTTTTTTTTTCATTTTTATAATTTCTGAGCTTGCATGCTTGCTTTCCTTCCTTCCTTCCTTCTTTCTTTCTCTGTCTCTCTCTCTCTTTCTTTCTTTTTACCTTTTTAGGGCCGCACCCTTGGCATACGGAGGTTCCCAGGCTAGAGGTCTAATTGGAGCTATAGCTGCAGGCCTACGCCACAGCTACAGTAATGCCAGATCTGAACCGCTTCTGTGCCCTACACCACAGCTCAGGGCAACGCCGGGTCCTTAACCCACTGAGCAAGGCCAGGGATCGAACCCACAACCTCATGGTTCCTGGTCGGATTCGTTAACCACTGAGCCATGACAGGAACTCCCATGATTCTTTTCTTAGGATGTTATTCTAGAAGGAAAATTACCATGTCAGAGTCCGTTCTCTTATATAGTAGAGGCAAACTACCTTCCTGAAAGATGAAACCGATTTAAGTTATCACCCTACCTCCATCCCAGCCTCCTAATGTATGAAAGCATCTTGTTCTCCTAATATTGGCTAAGGATTTTGTGTTTTAAATTCACATTGGACTTAGGGTTTATGTAAAATAGCATGCACCAACCTGAAGGGTATATTTCAACGATTTTTTGATAAACATTACATTGTGTGTGTACTGTCATAATCCAGATATAGAATATTTTTATTACCCCAAAAGTTGCCCTGTACTTCAATCAGGTCTGAACCCCTTTTCCCTCACCAGGAGTATTAGTGCGTGACAGCTCTTTCGTCAATAATGTAGATTAACTCGGAAGTTCCCGTCGTGGTGCAGTGGTTAACGAATCCGACCAGGAACCATGAGGTTGTGGGTTTGATCCCTGGCCTTGCTCAGTGGGTTAAGGATCCGGCGTTGCCGTGAGCTGTGGTGTAGGTTGCAGACACAGCTCAGATCTGGAGTTGCTGTGGCTGTGGTGTAGGCTGGCAGCTACAGCTCCAATTAGACCCCTAGCCTGGGAACCACCATATTCCGCAGGTGTGGCCCTAAAAAGACAAAAAGACAAAAAACAATAATGTAGATTAACTCTTAAACATCTTTGATTAGTTAGTACATGGAAAATGTTTTCACTTGAATTTTAATTTCTTTGATTACTGACAGAGCTCAACACTTTTCCGGATGTATGTACTAGTTATCCATACTTTATTGTCTGTCATGGTAAAGTGTTTTTGGCTTTTAACTTGTGAAAAATGAACTCGTTTGAGCTTTTTGCACTTTTTTTTTTCCAATTTTGTTGAATAAATACATTAAACATTACAAAAAAATGACCATCCTCAAACATTGTTGTCAAATAAAAGGACAATACAGAAAAATAGGAAAGAATAATCTCAGAATAATAAAAAAGATGAATAATTTAGCTGTAGCCCAATGAAGATTTGACACTGGTCCAGAGTCCAACATTAGGGAATGTGAATGTAGTAATTTTTTAAGAGAGCCCTTTATACTTTAGAATATCAACACTGTTATCAACTGACCAACTGAAATGTCTGTAGAACTGCTGGATCAATGGAAGGGGGTGGGGGTAGGAAGGGGTGGAGTCTGCAGGTGGGACAGGTAAAGAGATGAGATAAGCATAGCAGAGCCGGGTGCGGTCCCACCTACAGGCCTTGGATGCTACAATGAAGGCTTTGGATTTTACCAGGAGCAAAGGAGAGAATTTGAAGGATTTACAATTAAGAAATAACAACCAGATTTACATCTTAGAAACACTGCAATTTGTGAGAAGGTATGCATAAGGTAAGGCAGTTACTACTAGAGTAGTCATGCAGGCAAGATCCAATCAGGGCACGACTTAGGCTGGTGGTGGCCAAGTAATGGGAGAGCTCTAGAGACAGAGAGGAAGGTAGAAATGAGAGGACCTCAAATGACCAACAAGGTGTGCAGATGAGAGCCACTTGTACAACTGTACCACTGAACAGATGTGGTCACCCACTGGGAGCATTGTAACATCGGCAGCTTTGGTGGCAAGCAAGTGGGGCCACCATGTTGGCAGAGCGAGGGCATCAGGCTGAGGGGGTAAGAAGGATCCGAAATCTAGGAGGAAGGGGTGCCTTTTTCTCATTCACGCAGCAGGCTGAATGAGCTGGCAGGGGCCCTGTTAATAAGCAGCTAGAGATCGCCAGGCCTCAGATGCTCCATGAGCTCTCACTGAACGCCCACGACCAACACGAGTAGGGGGCTATTACTAATCCCATCCTACTATTGAAGAAACTAAAAACCTTCCCAAAGTCAGAAAGGCAGCAGAGAGAAGAGCCTAGAGAGAATGATTTCTGAGACACATTAACTCAGAAAGGAATAAAAGTTTCATTTAAAAAAGTTGATCTCAGACACAGCTCTGATCCTGTGTTGCTGTGGCTGTGGTGTAGGCTGGCAGCTACAGTTCCGATTAGACCCCTAGCCTGGGAACCTCCATATGTCGAGGGTGTGGCCCTAGAAAATACAAAAAATAAAAAAACGAAAAAGTCGGAAGACTTTTCAGTGTGGCTCAGTAGGTTAAGAACCTGACACAAGTCTCTGTGAGGATGTGGGTTTGATCCTGGGCCTCACTCAGAGGTATAAGGATCCAGCACTGCTGCAAGTGGCAGCGTAGCTCACAGACGTGGCTCAGATCTGGTGTTGCCATGGCTATAATATAGGCCCGCAGTTGCAGGTCCAATAAGACCCCTCCTAGCCTGGGAACTTTCATATGCTGCAGGTGCAGCCCCCAAAAGAAAAAAAATGTTTAACTTAAAAATATAGAAGAGAAGATAGAGATGACTTGGAAGGGCTGAGGACACGAGGATAACTTCCCAGAGGAGGAAGTGTTTGAGCCCATGGAGATGGGGAGCCGTGTGACACTGATGAGAAACCTGGACTGGGGGCATAGCCTTCTTCAGAACCTTCATAACCTTCACATAGATAGCCCTCTCACTCTTAGTATGGACAACTGAATTTTCTCAGTCTTATATAAAATTATGCCAGCTCTTCAAAATAGCTTGTACCCCCTAAGTGCCAACTCCCAAGTGGAGAGGCTGGATGCTGGTGGTGAAGGACCAGTGCCCTATGCAGAAGGACCAGCCAAAGTAAGTGCATCAGAGATCCAACAGGGCCAGCTCAGTGCCCAGAAAACATCAGGCTTCTCCTCCTCCTCTGTGCCCACCTCCCCCACCAACCTGTGAGGCAAGAAGAAGGGGGAAATCGTTCTGAGATCAAAGGAGACGACCACATTAAAGAACAGCCTTTGGTCATGCCCATGAAAGAGAAGTAATTCTAGGTTAATAACACAGGATCAAAGATGCAAAGTCCAAGCTGGAGGCATTGTAGACCAGGCAGGAGGGAGGCACTGTGTCTGCCAGTCATCACTGGGATCAAGGTCTCCCAGCCCCAGTAATGGTCCTACAGACGGAGTTATGTCTCTTGGAACCTCATTTCCTTCCTGCACAATCCTACCACACCCCAGGAGAGACTGCTGAAGACAACAGCCGAGCCCTAGAGAAAATTTAATTAATAAAATCCAGAAGAAAGATAATAGAGCCACCCCAGCAATTGGCGAGATAATAGCAACTGGGTGTGCTCATGGAGCTGTACTAAGGTTCACAGATAAAGGATTTAAATATCTCCCACTTGTCACTTTTTAAAGGTTTACATTGGTAGCACTCCACAAAGAACATTCTCATTAATTTGAGATGGCCCGAAATTAGCTCATAATTTCCCCATTTCTAAGATATTATCTGGTAACAATTCCTCTGCCGTCTAGTGTAATTACTGCAATGCTGGAGGGCCAGAGATAAATGAAGGGCTTGGGTAGCTTGGAAAATGTCTAAGACAACTGACCTCAGAAAACTGCAGTAAGAGCGAGAGGGCAACTTCTCTAGAATGGAATTTATTTGTAGTCATTCTTACCATCAATAGAGATGACTTTTTAAAATAAACACAATGGGTCAATTTATAGTTCACAACATTAAAATATCACAAAGAAATTTGTATATGAGAGGGAACTGGATATCTCCTATAAAATCAATGTTGAGAATATTTAGATTAGAATCCTTGGATGAGAGGAAGATCAAAACACAGAACAAGATTGATGCTGAGATCTGAGATGTGTACCCACAGTGGTTCCATTACCACCCCTATTTCAACGTTCTGCTGTTCTCAAAATATAATGGAAACGAGGACAATTCTCTTCTCATTCTATCCAACTTCAGGGTGAGGTAAGAGACATAGTGCCTCTATAAAAATAAGGTAGTGCCCACGGGAAAGTGAAACTGCAATAAAAAGAAGTCAACCATCACTCTGTTAATTATTAACCACAAACCACTCACTCCAGAGCAGAGAGGTAATGAGATGCTCTGAACCCTGGGAAACAGTTTTTCCCCTGGAACATGGCTCAAAAGGAACTAGAATTTCTTAGCTCTTCTCTGTCTTTCTATTTCACCAAGATCACTCTCTACCCTCTACCAAAGGCCAAAAGAGAAGATATGTGATATAAGTTAGACCTAGAAGGGGGGCTTCTAAGGAATGATTACTAAAAAGTCAAACAAATCCTCTCAAGGTCTCCCAAGGGCACCTTGCAGTCTAGGGAGATGCTTCTGATCTCCTTACTGAACAATCCCAGGGTACCAGCTGTACCTTAGAATGGCAGGACTTGAATTCTGCACCTGTGCTTCTCTCTATGCCCAGATGCCCCCTCATAGGACTTGTCCTTCAGGAAAAGCACAGTCCTAGACATTGCTCACTTCCCAAGGCCAAGAACAGTTCTTCCTCTAGAGGACCTAAGTCCATTCAGTCTGCAGTGTACTCCAATTCCTGGCTCCTCTCTGTACCTGGAGATCTGATATGGGACAGGAAGATGTCCACCACATGGTAAACCTTTCCCAATCCATCAGTCGACTGTCCCAAGAACTGAAGGGCTGAAAAGAAGAACAAATCATGGACCCAGCCCAGTGCAGATATTAGGAAGACAACAGGAAACCAGTATATGAAACCTCCCAAGTAGCAGAGATTTTTATGTGTTACAGGATCTTAAAGGAAGGTGAGTTCACAGGGGTGCTGGCAGAGACAGAGACAAATGGGACTATATCTGAGCTTTAAGAGTACGTAGTGGTGCCTGGCTCTAGGCATGTTCCAAAGGGCTACATTGGAGCAATTCTAGAAGCTGAACTTGATTTGCAAGCACTCTGAGTCACAAGGCTCTCCTGGGAGACTCAGGGATTCCAGGAAGAACCCAGTGGCTTTGGGTGATGTGCTGTATCTGAGAACACTGGGGCCAGCTGTGCATGTCCACTCTGAAGAAGACATGTCCAGGGCTCTTCTGGGCCACTCAAGGCAGGGTCACCGTTCACAGGCTGTAGGGTAAATTCTCTCCCCACACCCCCCCATTCTCCATGAAACCTTCCCATATGGGGCAGACAGGGGATGGGTAGTTTTCTCCAAATAACTAAATTGGATTGTGAAATTATGTATGTCTTTTGATGAATGAGACTGAGAAAACAACGAGACGAAAAATTTCCATCAGAATGATGAAGGCAAATCATGAGCCTAAGAAATGTGCTTAAAATATACCATTAAAGGTAACTTAAGAAATGGTAATATTTGCAATTCATATTTATGAAAAGGGATTAATATCCAGAATATGTAAGTCCTGCAACTCAAAAACAAAAACAAAAAAACTTGCTTTAAAAAGAGGAAAAGGAGGGAGTTACCACCGTGGCACAGCAGAAATGAATCTGACTAGTATTCAGGGAATGAGGGTTCAATCCCTGGCTTCGCTCAGTGGGTTAAGGATCCAGCATTCCTGTGAGCTGTGGGGTAGGTTGTGAACGTGCCTCAGGTCCCACGTTGCTGTGGTTATGCTGTAGACCTGCAACTGTAGCTCCATTTTGATCCCTAGCCTGGGAACTTCCATATGCTGTAGGTTCGGCCCTAAAAAGCAAAAAATAAATACATAAGTAAATAAATAAAAAGAGCCAAGAACTTAAAACATTTCTCCAAGAAGATACACAAATGGCCAAGAAGCATATGAAAAGATGATCATTAATCATGAGAGAAATGCTATCAAAACTAAAAAATATAAGTATCACCTTACACCTACTATGATGGCTACTAACAACAAAAAAAAGAAAAAAAAAAGAAAATAGTAAGTGTTGGTAAGAAGAAAATGGAATCCCTGGCACTATTGGTAAAAAAGGTAAAATGGAGTAGCTACTATAAAAAACAACATGAAAGTTCCTCAAATAATTAAATATAGAATTATCATATGATTCAGCAATCCTATTTGTAGTTATATATTTAAAAGGTTTAAAAGAAGACATATCTGCACCCTTTCCTTGTTCATTGCAGCATTATCACAGTAGGCAAGAGGTAGAAGCCACCTGAATGTCCATCAATGGATGGATAAACATAATGTGGTACCTGCACACAATGCAGAATCATTCACCTTAAAAAAGAAGGAAATCCTGTCACATGCTACAACATGGGTGAATCTTGAGGATATTATGCCAAGTGAAATAAGACAGTTACAATAAGATAAATACTGCATGATTCTACTTACATGAAGTATATGAAGTTGTCAAACTCAAAGAGACAGAAAGTAGAGTGGTGGTTACCAGGGACTGAGAGGAGGAAAGATGGGAGTTGTTTAATGGAGACAGAGTTTCAGTTTTTCAACATGAAAAAGTTCTAGAGATCCATTGCACAATAATGTGAATATACTTAACATTACTTGTATACATGAAAATGTATACATAAAAACAATTAAGATGATAAATTTTATGCTATGTGGCTTTTTAACTATAACTGAAAAATTTTTTTAAATCTTTTTTTTTTTTTGTACTGAAAAAAGGTGGATGCTAACTCAAAGTGAGGAACTACCACAAGAGACACAGAAACTAACACAAGGGCAGAACAGGGTATAAAATCCCAACAAATCCCATTTCCTGCTTTCTGGAGCCCAAACCTCCCTGTCCACCCCTGCATTCTCTCCCCACATTAGGCAGCCTCAGCTTTAGGCAGAAATCTATCCTGCCTTGCTCCAAAGTCTCCTAGGCCAACTGTCCTCATCAAGAATGAACTGGCCATAGCCAAAGCCTCCTGCTACTTTGGCATTCTGAAGGCTCAGGTCAAAGAAAATAAATGTGTATTTTGCCCCAATTGGAGCCATTTATTTCCTGTTGCCTCCAGGAGTAGAGAGGAATAAAGGATCACGACTGCAGTTAATCAAGCCTGTGGAGGCAAGTGCTGGTTAATGCATCATGGAAAGGAACCCCCAGCTGAAAGCTGACTGGCTCTCTCCAGTTAATTTCCATCCCCTGCCTGGTAAGAAACACCCTTCAGGCAGCTTCACAGATCCTTGTTAAGGAAAAGAGCTTGGCTTAGGTTGGCTAAATTGCTCTGGGTGTTGCTTGCTTTGCACTTTTTTGGAGCTGGGGCAAGGGAGCAAGAGGTAGGAAAGCCATGTTTTCTCCCCAGGATATGGGGTATCTGGAAATGTTCACAAGACCCTGAGGGAAGGGCCTCTGAGCAGAAAGCTCACCGTGGTTGTGCTGGAGGCAGCTGGGCCCCTGCAAGTGATTTAGACACTCACAGTCTTTTCTACCATCTGAACTAACCATCGGTCTGAACATAATGATGAGGGAAGGTATATGTTTATGACGCTGGCTTGTGCACTGCTTGCTTATAGATATAGAAGTGAGTATTTATTAGCTCTAGCTGCTGATTCTATAATAAGATTTTCAACATCTATAGAAAAATCTGGAGTGGCTCAGCTACACTATAGAACTCTTTCCAGGTGTCTCTAGAATGAGCCAGCCAGGCACTACAGTTCATCTGGGCAGTTATCCCAGCTGAAGTCATCAGTGCCTGCTTGTAGGGGAGGGGGCAGAAATTCCACTCTTATGTGTCTGCTTTGCACATTTCTAGCCTAATTCAGAGAGGAAGACAACTCCCTATTCTTCTCTTAATCCGTGGGGTTTAATGTATTCAGAAACCTCACCCCACTCTCCTCCCCCTTCTCCCCAGCTTCCACATGCCCTCTTTTGCATACAGGTGACAAGGAGAAGTAAGAAAATCAAAGACATTAGGTTATCCCAAGGACATCTTCCATGTGCATCCCCGTCCACCCATCCTGGGGCTGAGAAACGATGAGTGAGGCAATGAGACAGATGGTCCCCTCCCTGTCTCCAGGGTTTGATGGTCAGGGATGTGGATAGGAAGCTCAAAAAATAAAACATGTTCTGGAGTTTTCAGATCCCATGAAAGATGACATGCTCCCTACAGAGAATCGCTACCCATAGCCATTCTGTAAAGAAAGCCTTAAGACAGGCATTTGTTTGAAACTGGAGGGAGGTTCTTAGAGAGGCAGAGTAGCAGGCATGAGACCCACTTTCAGGCAGCTGCAAGCACAAAGGTCAGTGGATTCCTGCAAGGTGTCTTTTTTGAAAGACACTTCTGGAAGGTGTCTGAAGTCCAGAGGAAATAAGGCAGAAAGACCCCATGACTGAGGAAGGCAGACGACAGTAAATAGCTCAATGCCAATCCCAAATTTCCACCAAATGTTGCCCATTTTCTCCCAGACTGAGAAATGACATCACTGACCTGACAGATCAGAAACAGTACCTTCAGATTCAAGCCACCTGCTTTCCTGTGAAGATTTTGGTTTTAATCTCTTAAGAGTTCATTATATACCTTTCGACCAGAAAAGAGAGCCCAATTCATACAAGGATTTCTCAGCCGACCAGAACCACCGAGGAGCACACTTCGTATGTCCAGGGTCATCTGCAAGTGTTTTCTTGGCAACAAATGGCCCAGTTAGATGGCAGCTTCTAACTCAGAACTTCCCTTACCCAACTGCCTGCAAGGGTGTGAACCCAGCACTGAGCACCCCGAGGGATAGAGGAGGAGCCTCAAGACATTTCTCTCTCCCCAGGAGGGGCATGAATCATTTCCTAAATGTAACCATTTTATGACAAGGTTTGAAAAAGCAAATCACCTTCTAGAAAGAACAAGGATTTTTAAAAAAGAGAAAATGAGGAGTTCCCGTTGTGGCTCAGTAGGATAAGGACTCGATGTCTCTGTGAGGATGCAGGTTCGATCCCTGGCCTTACTCAGTGGGTTAAGAATCCAGTGTACAGGAGTTCCCATCGTGGCTCAGTGGTTAGCGAATCCGACTAGGAACCATGAGGTTGCAGGTTCGATCCCTGGCCTTGCTCAGTGGGTTAAGGATCCGGCGTTGCTGTGAGCTGTGGTGTAGGTCGCAGACGTGGCTTGGATCTTGCGTTGCTGTGGCTCTGCCGCAGGCTTGTGGCTATAGCTCTGATTAGACCCCTAGACTGGGAACCTCCATATGCTGCTGGAGAGGCCCTAGAAATGGCAAAAAGACAAAAAAAAAAAAAAAAGAATCCAGTGTACAATATCACATGCTGTCACATATGGAGTCTAAAAAAAGACACAATGAACTTCTTTTCAGAACAGATACTGATTCACAGACTGAAAAACTTATAGTTTCCAAAGGAGACAGGTTGGGGGGTGGGGGGATGCGCTGGGAGTTTGGGATAGAAATGCTATAAAATTGAGTTGTGATGATCACTGTACAACTATAAACGTAATAAAATTCATTGAGAAAAAAAAAGAATCTAGTGTGGTCACAGATGCAGCAATGGCTGTGGCACAGGCCACAGCTGCAGCTCTGACCCTGGCCCAGGTGCTTCTGTGTGTCGCAGATATGGCAATAAAAAATAAATAAATAAATAAATAAATAAAAGAGAGAGAGAGAGAATGGCACAGTGTGCCCAGAAGGAAACACACTGTTTCCAAAGGAGACAGGTTGGGGGGTGGGGGGATGCGCTGGGAGTTTGGGATAGAAACTCCCCTTGAGACTGGTACATGGCCCCATGCTGCTGGGCCCTGCCCTCCCTAGAAATCTGTCGGATGTCCTCAAAGGAACCCATGGCCACACTCAGATGAGGGAGATGCAGAGGTCAGCAGCTGGCACCCGAAACAGGAGATGGAGTTCAGTGCCATGAACAAGGCACTTTCAAACTACTGACAAGGCTTTCCTCTGATCTCTCTCCCCTTTGGGTTGTCACAGGACCTTAGAGAAAATAAACTCCATTATAAAAATTAAATGGCAAATATGAGCACAAAATCCCAGCTTCCACATACCTGACCAATACCTCCAGACCCTGCAGCACCAGGAGCCCCACTCACAGAGACCTCCCCTGCCCCCATCAATAAGCAAAGCATCTCCCTGGGGACCCCTGGGAAGGGAGGAGCTGTCTGTTCAAAGTAAAGGCACTGCTAAGACAGTATGTATGCACAACAGAACTGAGGCATGCTATTACAATACATGTACATTTTGGCAGCACTGTGTCACAATATTATTTTTACATAACAACTGTAAGTCTGTATGTTCATCTTCCCAAACTAAAAACTCAGTAAAAACAGATTCTTGCCCAGGAAGATGAAGGGAATCAGGTCAGATGCTGCAGCCTGAGTTTGTCAGTTTTTGGGGAAAACCAAATACCTGAAAATACTCATGGCAGAGAGAAGAATGATACAGAATTAATTACTGACATTCCACATGGCTTTCTCCAGAGGAAATGGAAGGGCTGAGCCAAAGCAGGCACTCGACTGACCAGAAGAGAAGTGGCAAGTCCACCATCACCTGGCTACAACCCTGCACAGCCTGGAGAGCTGGTGTTCTCCTGCCTCCCTGGATCCGTCTCCATCACACTCCTCATCGCCAAGGTGGGAGCCCGCCCAACTGGGGTCTTCTCCCTAGGGGACTTCCCCACTGCCTATGTCCTATTCTCTCTTTGAGAACTCCAATTCAAACCTCCCTTCCCCCACGAAGCTTTTCCTGACTGTGCCAACAAGTATGCACTCTTCTGCCTTGAAACTCCTGCAGCACTAAGGGTCCAATCCCTCAAATCTGCTACAATGTCTTCAGTTGCCTTTTGTACTATGCAGCTCGTGCCTGCCTGTGACTTAACTCTTTAGCATGTTCTAGAGGCCTGTGTGATGCCAGAAATCAAGTTTCCATCTTCTTCCATTACTGCCACAGCATGTGACATGCTTTGATTTGTGTGTGTATGTGTGTGTGTGTGTTTGTGTTTTTAGGGCTGCACCCACAGCATATGGAGGCTCCCAAGCTAGGGAAGCTGCAGCTGGCAGCCTACGCCACAGCCACAGCAACTCGGGATCCGGGCTGTGTCTGCGATCTCCACCACAGCTTGTGACAATGCCAGATCCTTGACCCACTGGGCAAGGCCAGGGATCGAACCTGTGTCCTCATGGATGCTAGTCAGATTTGTTTCTGCTGAGTCACAACGGGAACTCCTGACATGCTTTGATTTTAAGCCCAGCAATGAACAAGAGCAGCAGAGGTGGAGCTGGAATGGCCTAGCTTTGCACAGGGAAGCGACCACTTTTGGAGGAGGTTCTCCTTTACTGCAGCCTCAACGTAAGGCGAGTGCAGGTCAGCAGCCTACCAGGCAGTTGCTCCCACTAGGGCATCAGGGCTCTTGCAATTCTATCTTTCTATGGGTCCCCATTTCTATTTTAAGATAGAAGCCGTGACTCCTATGATATACAGATCTAGGAGGATTTCATTTATTATTAGTTTAAAGAGGGCAGGATATTGATCATAAAAGTACAGGGGAGGTTCCAACCCAGTCCATATCATTTCAAACAATTCTAGAAGAAACCAGAATGAACCTCAGAGAGACTGTGACTCAAAACTTCCTTTCAAGTTATGGAAACTGAAAACTGGAGGGGCTGTGATCTGCAGAGGGTCACTCAGCTAGCTGGTAATAGCAGTGGATCTCCTAATGCCTGGTGAAGTACACTGTCCATGTGCCAGGCTGCCTCTCCCTGCAACACATGCTGTGATAAGTAAGAGTTCTTTCTATTAGGCTAGAATTTGGAAATGAAGAGAAACTTCAGGAATGACCACACACAAGATCAATCTGTATTAACACTGAGCACAATTACGGTATTAAAACAATCACCTTGATTGGAGATAAAGTGAATGAGGTCAGATGATAGATTTAAATAAAATGACTGAAATATAAAACCTGAAGTTCACAGTAACCTCCAGTCCGACATCTAGCCAAGACACTGCCCTCCTGGCCTCAGGAACCCAGCTGAGAAAGGAATGTCACAGGGTTTCCCGAGCCAGGTGGGGGATATTCCTGCTTTAACAGGGTCCATTCTTCCTTGAGCACGTCCTCCATATTGTTCTCCCTGGCCTCTGACCACCAAGTGCCAGTAGTGACCCAGTCACTGTGACAACCAAAAATGTCCCCCACTCCCTTTCACACTCCCCCAGTCAAGAACTACCAGGAAGGTCTCCAAGGTCCCTGTGGGCTCTAAAATGCCAGGAGGAAGACACATGCGATCGGCAGGAGGTGGGGTCAGGCCTACCCGTAGATGTCCAGGACTCCGATGAAGGAATGCTGCTTGAGGCTGGTGTGCAGGGCTTTGTTGATGTGCTCCACGATCCAGCCGAACAGCTGGGCGTAGATGTGCTTGGCCAGTGCGTTTCGCGCGTTGACCACCTGCTGCAGGGACATGGTCTTGACGTAGGTCTCTGAGGTGGTGACCAGCTTGCGATGGCACAGCCAGTGCTCCATCTGGCCGTGCTCCACCCCAAGCAGTCTGCAGAAGTTGCTTAGGTGCTCATCCCCGGGCTGGAAGAGAGCCAGGACAAGCATTCAGGAGGGGTGTGGGGGGCAGGCCCACTATTCCCTCTCCCCTCCTGCCCAGGGAGGGAAGAAGCCCCACCCTAGGCCTCCCCAGAGCCCCCTAGCCACTGTTCCAGTCTTTTCATGTCCTCTCATGCCACTAAGGGACAATCAGAGCCCAAAGGGTGTTGCTCAAACC
Organism: Phacochoerus africanus; assembly: GCF_016906955.1. NCBI lineage: Eukaryota > Metazoa > Chordata > Mammalia > Artiodactyla > Suidae > Phacochoerus > Phacochoerus africanus. Next base: position 101,601,687 of record NC_062545.1, read on the forward strand.
CATAATACCTGCTGATAACCAAATTAGCAGCAGCACTTTTATTTTATTTATTAATTTACTTATTTATTATTGCTTTTTAGGGCTGCACTCACAGCACATGTCAGTTCCTAGGCTAGGAGTCGAAATAGAGCTACAGCTGCCAGCCTCTACCACAGCCACAGCAACATGGGATCCTACATCACAGCTCACGGCAACGCCAGATCTTTAACCCACTGAGCAAGGCCAGGGATCAAACCTGCATCACTATGGATACCACTCAAATTCATTTTTGCTGAGCCACGACAGGAACTCCCCAGCAGCGCTTTTAAAAACGACCCTCCACTATTCTGGCCCCTCCTCCACTGCCAGCTGGCTACAGTGTAAGTGCAGGAGGGGGTTCCTGAGTGAAGGGAGCCGAATGAGAACAGATAGCTTAGGAGTGGAAAATCCATGAAGAATAAGGAGCCAGGAGGCAAAATTGCAGTGAATGTAGCTTCCAAAAGCATAGTTCCACATGCAGTGCTCAATCTACAGCCTAGAAAGGGCTCCTCACTTTCATGCATTACCATTGACTCACATCCGGTCTAAGAGCTGTGTCCTTGGAAACAAGCTCAGAGCTGAACCCCCTGCATGACGACAGTGCACAGGCACTGCACTGTCCCAAGTTCCCCAGCAGACTTGCGTACATCTTAGCCTCAGTGATACTAAACATACCAACCAAACTTATTTACATTCTTGAAGCATTTGCCATTTGGGGAGAAGAGTGAATCTACGTAGAAAGCCAAGACAAGAGCAAAAATAAAGAACACATTTTGACCTGGGAAGATCACTTGGAACACTGAAACTGCTATCCACATTTAGAGCTGAGAAAAACTGGCAAGGCCTCCAGTTTAAATCCCTTCTCTATACAGGTAAGAAGCTGAACCCTAGAGAAGTACAAGAACTCACCCAGGTACTTGGCTGCCTCCCCCAATGCATCTGACCTTGGCCTTTACTTACCAATCACATCACCTGGCCTCTGAGTCACTAATAACCAAGTTACCCGCAGAGTCTTGTCTTACTGTGCCCAAATGTACAAGTCTCCTGGGTCACCCTTGCAACCCACTCACAACACACCCATGGAAAACCTGCTTTTCTTCTGGAGGCTCTTCTCACCTGTTATTCAATCCCTCACCTAAATCCCTGTAACGAAGCTGAGAACCCAGCCATGAGCCTGCTGGAGGGCTTCATTAACTCTGAGGCTGAAAAGGAATCCTTTAGAACTCACGTGCCACCTCTGAATGGCCCTAAACTGCTTGTAGGACTCATTTGCTGATGAGCCTGCCATGTAAGATGTAAATTGCAGGCTTCTTCAATGAAAATTAATACCGATGACTGTACCAATACCCCAGGCCATTTTTTCCTCTTACAGATAGGGAGGGAGTGGGATCATCTGGGAGTTTGGGGTTAGTAGATGCAAACTATTACATTTAGAATGGATAAGCCATGAGGTCCTAGTGTACAGAATAGGGAACCATAATCAGCCTCTTGGGATAGAACACGACAGAAGATAATATGAGAAAAAGAATGAATATATTTGTATGACTGGGTCACTTTGCTGTACAGCAGCAATTGACACAACATTGTAAATCAACCATAATAAAAAAATTTTTAAAAGGAGTATTCCTGGGAGACAGCCTCCATCTACATAATAGAAAACTGAACTAGACCTGGATCTATGCACATATAAAATGCTGCTATACAGAAAAAAAAAAAATCCATCTACCCCAATACACACAATTGCAAAATAACAAAATGTCAGAGAAGGAAAGAACCTCCTGAAATCATTCAGGCCAGAGTTTTTCCAGAGTATGGTTTGTGAAGCAATAGGTACAAAGACCATTAATTGGCTTTACTCAACAAAAGGGGGCTGGGGGAAGTGACACCAGGTTAAACACAGCAGAACTGGCTTGCTACTGGCATCCTGTTAAACACCAAGAGAACATGTCCTGAACTTAATGAACTTAATGGACAAAGGATACTTATCTTCTTAAGAAACTGCCTTAGGAACTGGGAACCTAAACTGGGTTAAGGTTCCCAGGAAAATACTTGGGAATTGTCATTATAATCCAATTCCCCTTATTTTTCAGATGAGGAAAACGGGGGCAAGCAAGTATCCCTGACAGTGGCCCAGAGTTCCTAGCCAGGCCCTGAAGGGGAATCAGCTTGGGTTGGGTGGGTGGTATGGAGAGGTCCCTGTCTTTTCACCCACTCAGCAGGTGTGGCTGCCATGGCCACTTCCCCTGGCCAACAGGCTTCCACTCTGCAGCTTTACTCACCAGCCCACCCTCTCCTGCAAACAGAAAGCCCTATGTGATAGCGTTAAGTGCTATCACAAAGTGGGGACATCTTTGGCGGGCAACAGGTTCAGAGGTGGCAAGTGTCCAGCTTGTTAATCTGACCTATTTCTAAGAAATTCTTAATTGCTAGGCATAGCATTGCAGCTGGATTCCCTGACTTGTAAATGGCCCACTAGCAGCAGATGTGCTCGCCCAAAGCCTGCCCACAGACTCTCTCCCCTCCCTGGCATCTCCTGGGTGAATGCAGTGGGAAAAGGACCACAAGTTCTGGAACTTTTTTTTTTTTTTTGGATGCTCCCACTGCAACACGGAAGTTTCTGGGCCAGGGACGGAACCTGCACCACAGCTGTAACCAGAGCCACAGCAGTAACAACGCTGGATCCTTAACCTGCTGAAGCAGGAGGGAACTTCTAGAACTTTTTGATGATTACCTGCCAAGAGGTTCCCATCCACTGCAGTGGGGTGTGGCTTGTTCCTCTATTACCCCCTTCTGACTGTTGATTAAAGGTGCTAACTGAAACTGATTTAACATCATGCAATTACATTTCAACTTAATTAAATGATGCTAAATCCATTAAAGATAGCCAGCATCATAGGCAGCAGATGATTTTGTGGGCCCATATCGCCAAATTCAAAAAACAAATTGCCTCTGGTGTCCAACTAATTGCAGGCTGTTGCATCTCCAAGGTAACTCCGGCAGTCATGGAACACATTTTCATGCTTTAATTAAAAATAAAACCTCCTGAACAGAAGGCACACTGCATCTGGACAGACAGCCTCTCCAGGAGGAGGTCCACTCTTTGCACTTAGGGAATAAATCAAAGCCCATTTGAGCGGGACTTTGACTAGCAACTATTTAGTGAGGCATTTCTCAAGCATACTCTGAATGCCCAGCACTGTGCTGGGCACTGATGGGGGTCATCAGGCCTGTGGAGGAGGACAGCTCCCACTCCAGGGACTGATGGTCAGTAGGAAAAGCAAGGGTGGCGGGAAAGTATGCTGGTCAGGCCCTGACTTGGCTTCGCCATCAACCATCACTGTGACCTTAGGGAAAAAATTGCTTCCCTCTGGGCCTTAGTTTTTCCAACCCTGTGGCAGGAGAGGGATGCTCAGAAGGTCCACTCTAGCTCTACCAACAGTATGATGATGAGAGTCAAGAACTCAACCACATGAGCCCTGTGTCCAGGTGGGTAATATCACCCCCACCCGCAGGTGAAAAAATAGACGCAGAATGACAAGCAACTACTAGTAAGGGGCAGAACCAGGATTTGAACCCTGGCAGTCCTGACTCAGAGTTCTCACTCTCAATCAGTTCTCGAGACAGCCTCTGAGCTGGAGAACAATGTAAGACTTGCCTAGACCCGGTCCCTATGCTCAAAGTCCTTTGACTTCCTGTCATCCCATGTGAGGATGTGTCCAAACCCTCCTCCTCCCCTCCCTTCATCACCACCTGTGTGTCCTCCATTTGCCCTTCCCCAAGGGGGCCCTGATATCCTACTATTCACACAGTCTTTACACACACACACACACTGTGTGTCAGGGGTGAAAGAGTGAGCACAGGAGATGTGGTCCTGGACTTTAGTGGGGGAAACAGGCACTGATCAAATGCTACCAACAAACATTCACTTTCCTTCTCACCTGAAGGTCCCCACAGAGGCTTGTGTGGAAATGGGCTACACAAGCCCGAGTTTTGGCTTCTAAAGAGGCCTGCCCTGCCCCCAGCCACAGGCACCCGGGAATTCACTGGCCCTGGTCCTCATGCCTCACCATCAACCCCGCCAAGTTCTTAGGTGTGCATGTCCATTTGCTCACTTGCATCACCCGAGCCTAGGGAGCCCCCATCCTCCATCCTTCAGATTCACTGGGCATCTGCCAAGTGCTGGGAAACATGATGGGCACCATGCTGGACACTGGTGATACAACAGTAAGCAAAACAGTCCCTGTTCTCATTGACCTTGGAGTCTCATGGGAGAGACACCACAGCAAGTCATCACATAATAAGTGGAAGATCACCACCATGCTAAGTGATACAGGGGAGAGGCACGGATGCTATAGGAGTCCACGATGGGGGGTGTGATGAGGGTGAGACCTTGAGAAGAAGGGGCCTGGGGGAAGGGTGGGGTAGAGGCCAAGGAAAATCTGTCCTCTTTCCTGCACTTCAACAGCCTAAAGCAGGGGTTTTTCAATGCCTAATGTTCCTAGTCTCACCTGTCCCTGACACTAGGCGAAGTACAGCTGCCCTAAGGGACGAGGGGACATATGCAGGGACCTGGGGGGTGGGGAGGCACAGACCCTCTGTGCCCTTCTCATAAGGAGCAATGTTTCACTGGCCTTAAAGACTCAGGCTTGGGGAAAGTCTGGCCTGCAGTGGAAGCCCATCCACCACCCAACTAAGGCACTCCTCTACTCACCTCAACCCATTTCACAGCATCATCATCACCAAGCCATCGTCCCACAACACACACACCCCCCATGTGCCAGGGCACCGAGCACTGCCCAGCTCCAGCATTCCCTGCTTTCACACTGAGTCCAGTGGGGAACCTCTCATGAGGCTGCAGAATATAAATTTCTTTCTGAATCACAAAATATTTTGGCCCGGAGGACTCTCCAAACTCAAGGCTCTTTCTCTTTTAGGGAAGACATATGGGGGTGGGAGAGAATGATGATTATGGCCACATGCCAGCTACTGTTCAGCTCTTCCTCTCCCTCAGGGCAGGGCCAGTTTTAACTGGGTTAAAAATGTCTGCCCAGCTGAAAAAGCTTCAGCTTGTTAGTGGCCTGGACACAGGCCCACATTCATATTCTGTAGTCTTATCTTCTGTGTTTCCCCAGTATCTGGATATTTAAATTCTAAGTCCTTGGTAGCAAGAATTCTATTTTGTACCTCCCAGGACTTAGCCATAAAGGAACGCAAAAGAGATGTAAAATAAAAAATGGCAGATTCACTACCTAAGGTCAGAATACCAGTTTTAGCTCAGCCAGAGAGCAGGACATACTAGGGAGAACATACCCCCTGTCTCTGCTCCTTGTAACTGGCAGGGCTCCACCATCACCCACTACTTATCCACCACACATAAGGAACTACACTGGGCACCAGAGAAATAAGTCATTAAGAACATTTATGGGAGTTCCCATTGTGGCTCAGTGGGTTAAGAACCCGACTAGTATCCACGAGGATGCGGGTTTGATCTCTGGCCTTACTTAGTGGGTTAAGGATCCAGCATTGCCTCCAGCTGCAGCACAAGTTGCAGGTGCAGCTCGAATCCAGAGTTGCTATGGCTGTGGTGTAGGTTGGCAGTTACAGATCCAACTCAACCCCTAGAGTGGAAACTTCCATATGCCACAGGTACAGCCCCAAAAAGGGGGAAAAAAAAAAAAAAAAAAAGCATTTCTGGAGCGCTTCATAGTTTGCAATACTGTCACATAGATGTCTCAATATTCTGCTTTGTATTGTCAAAGCCTTGGCAACTGCTGTCATCTCTCTGGTCTACCCAATTAGACTGTCAGCTCCTTGGAGACAGCCACCAACAGCCCTCCACATCTCTGCAAGCACAGGCCTTGGCCAGGAGCTCTAGAAACGAGTTGATAACACTCTGTAGGATACCACAGACCTCAGGGTACTTGGGAAATCAAACCATCAATTTATCGAGTAGCCACTAAATTCCCTGCCCTCGGCGATAGAAATTTGAAGGCAGCTGATGTGAAAAGGATTTCTTCTTTTAAAAAACATGAGGAAGGGAACAGAAACCATTACTCTTCAGAACAAATAACCTAGGAGTGTCCTCTAGGTGTAATGACACATCTCAGCTGTAGAACACAGTACAGGACAGAGAAAATTGCGTACATGTTATCGCTGGTGCTGGTGTGCAACTTACTGATATACTACAGGATTCACCATCACGCTCGGCCTGAATCTCCACATTTCCAAGGTGTAGGATGGAAGCAATTATCTTAAAAATGCTTATCTGATGGGACTCTCTCACTCCTGGGGGGAGAAAAAAAAGGAATGAATGACACTCAGTATCCACGGTAGGATAGAAAGGATGTTTTACCCTCCTTTTAAGGACTTTAGAAAAAATGATAAGGTTGATAAGGTTTCATTTTCCTTTCTGGGCTGATGACTTCTAAAATGATCCAGGCTCCTCAGCAAGTAATTAGCACTCAGAGTAACGGCTCAGAAGGCAAAGGGGGGCTCCTTGAACTAAGAGGGAAATTTCCTCTCGGTGATTGTCCTGATCAAACCAGATGGGTCACGCTACCATTTTAACTTCTCCAAGAGCCAAGGAGAGCCAGCCATCATGCAGACCCATTTTGGACTTCATTTCCACCATACACTTTATGGATGTAGTTATGAGTTTAATAAGAATGGCCATTTGTCTGCAGTCATTTTTCTCCCAACATAATATCCTGCAAACATCTGTGACACACATCTGCAGTGTCAATGGGAAAAAAAGAGGAGAAACTTCTCCTGGGGGTGCTGTTATGGGGCTGGATGGCCAGCTGGCTCTTGGCTGTTCCCACTGGGGCTGTCCCTTACCGCATTACCCATTCCTTCAGTTATGGATATGAACACCTACTCAGAACTGCTGGCAGCAAATGCCTGCTGTCAATGTTACTGTTTATGCATGTAAGCTTTCAAAGACGTGGATAATCTCTTAACATTTATATTCAGCATTAATATAAATTTCTTTCTGAATCACAAAATATTTTGGCCTTAAAAAAAGGGTACAGAATAATATAATTAATACTGGTCAACCAGTATTTAGTTTAAAAGACAATAATATTGTTCCTCAAAATCTTCCCCAGAGGCAGTTACTTATTTTTAAGGCAATTTTTTTTTTTTTTTTTTTTTTGTGTGTGTGTGCCACCCTGCAGCATATGGAGTTCCTGGGCCAGGGATCAGATCAGACCCACAGCTGTGAACTACACCACAGCTATGGCAACACTGGATCCTTTAACCCATTTGCTGAGCCAGAGATTGAACTTGTGTTATAGGGTCAGGGATTTACTTTTTAATTTTTATTACACAGTATCTTCAAGATACACAAACTAAAAAAATACAACAAATCCCTGTTCTTGCTTTGTCATTATATCCCCAGTGCCTGGCACACAGTAGAGGCTCAAAAACATGAGTGTGGAATGACTATATTGACACTTATTACACAGGCAGCAAGTACTTGGCAAATGTCTACAGAAATAGGTGCATTATTCAAACATCTGGTTTTATCCATACTAATAATTTAAAAAATAGCCAGAGGGGGAACAAGTTAGGCATATGTCCTAGTTCAGTGTAAGGGAGCAAGTCTGGCAAAAGGAAGACAGGTTAGAACCAGAGGCTGAAACCCAGGACAAGACGGGAGGCCAGATGGCTGTGCATCTGTGTAGCACTGGCTTGTGATCAGAGCTCATTGTGCTCCTGGGCAAGTAAGTCCCAGAGAAGTGCTGGGCAGGAAGTGGGGGCTGGGCCCCCTCAGGATGAGAGGTATGTCACTTTCCTCTCCCCTTCATTTATTCCCAGGAACCAACGCTTTGTCAGTTTGCAAAAACAAATTTCCAAAGACCTAACACACCCTGTCACAGTAGGACTGAAGTAGTAGATACTGAATGATCTTTGAATCTTAAGAGGAGTTAGGATTTCTGCACCACACTGACCAAAAAGTCCCTCAATACCGGATTCTCTGAATAAGCAGTACCTTACTCTGGGAAGCAGTAAAACAAGCAAAGAAACAAAAAAATCAAACACTGAAAATGAAGGAGTAAAATGGGGGTTGGCAACCTATGGTCTGTAGCCCACAGCCTGTTTCTGTAAATACAGTGTTATTAGAACATGGTCGTGTCTTTCCTTTTACATTTTATCGATGCCCCTCTGCACTACAAAGGCAAAGGTGAGTAGTTGCTACAGAAATCACATGGCTCACAAGGCCCCTAGATAGTTATCATTTTCCTTTAAAGGAAAAAAAAAAGGAGTTCCCGTCGTGGCGCAGTGGTTAACAAATCCGACTAGGAACCATGAGGTTGCGGGTTCGGTCCCTGGCCTTGCTCAGTGGGTTAACGATCCGGCGTTGCCATGAGCTGTGGTGTAGGTTGCAGATGCGGCTCGGATCCCGCGTTGCTGTGGCTCTGGCGTAGGCCAGTGGCTATAGCTCCGATTCGACCCCTAGCCTGGGAACCTCCATATGCCGCGGGAGCGGCCCAAGAAATAGCAAAAAGACTAAATAAATAAATAAATAAATAAATAAAGGGAAAAAAAGTTTGCTAATTTCTGGAACCAAAAAAAAAAAAAAGACAAACAAAAAAACCCAATGGACATGTTTAATAAAGAATAGGGAAGAATGGCTTATTAAAGTAATTACTTTCACAAATTCCATTTGCTTTGAGCATTCAAGTACCTAGTCCCCTTAGAGGGAACTGCATTCTCACTGGACCAGCTCATGCCCACTGCTCACACCAGCCCTGCATAGCCTTCTCTTTTCTGGGCAGAATGTAGTCCTGCCCAGCAGTCTGGAGAATAAGACAGCTACGTGATGCTGGGGAAATTAGGGGTCCCCGTTATCACTTTATTATCTCTCAGCTTCGAATTTGCTCCTCTTTGCCCTGCTTTGTCACCCTGGAGCTAGACCCTGTGAACATTTCCCCCTGGCCCACTGGGGGCATGTCACACTTGATCAATAGAGGGCACTGCAATGGCTCTGCAAAGCAGGAGCAGCCAGAAGACATTTGCATGCCTGGTTCTGGTCCTCCACAGTCCTCCATATTGCCCTTGGGAGCCCAGCAGCCTCCCAGGGGAGCTCCTGCTGTGTCCTCAGGTCGTGTTCCCCCATTAGCAGCTGCTTCTGAGACCTTCTGGTCCCACCACACACTGAGGCGCTGCAGGCTGCTCACACAAACTGGGGCTTGGCCCCATGCTCCAGCAGGTTCCTTCAACACCAGAGGGCTTTCCTGATCTTGGAGCAGCCCCATCCTCCTAAAAGCGCTGGAAATCTCAGCCCGGGGTGGAGGACTCTCCTAGTCAATAGTTTCTGCATTCGCCACTCTCCTCACCCTCAAGATAGCTCGTCTGCACTTGCTACGTCTAGATCCCTAAAGTCTCTTATGCCCCATTTATTAGTTATCTACTACTGCTCTCATGAACAGTTATTTAGAGTAAATTTCTCTGTTGGAGTGACCAGTGTGGTTTCTATTTCATGGGTATCCACCAATTACCCAGAGATGTGAACAGACTCAGGTTTCAGTGAAAAAGTCCTGGTTTTCTTTCCACATGCAGAGCATGGTGAGTCATATTTGGCTATTGGATAAAACTTCCATGATTTCCAAAGAACCTAAGAAATGCTGCTGTGGATTGGTCACTAGGACTCAGAAGCCAACTGTCTGTCTGTCAGGGAAGGGCTGGGGGAAAGCACAAGGAGCCACTTTGTGGATTGCAGGCTAACTTCCCAAGCTTTCCCTTTTCTGGCCAGAGGTTCCAGGAATTCAGCACTTCAATTTCCCAGTGACACGAGGATTGCCTTCCACCTACCACGTGGGGGCTCTTCTCCCCAAAACTGGCCGAGTGACTCTCAAAAATCTTATTGCGAAGAAAGGGCAACAAAGCTCCAGGCCATAAGCTTTGGAGCCTGAGAGTTGAGATGGAATAAGAGTAGGAAGACCTTCACCAAGGGCATGGGCGCTCCCCCACCAGCTTAGGAAGGGTGGCATGCACAGTGGCACAATGCTTTCTCTCCACGCAACCATCCCTCTGAGCCCTTCTCCCCATTCCTGGGCTCCTCACCAAGGAGAGTGAAGGCTTGTCGAGTCTTCTCGAAGTCCTCAGCATCATCCACACCCTCGATGGATGTGTCTCCTCCTTGTGACGCATAGAAGAAGTCCTCTGCACAGGCTGCGGTGGGAAAGGTGAGGCATCAGGCACAGGAGACACCTGGTGCATCACAGATCATGGCCCACGAGGATCCCTACTCCCGAGCAGCTATCCCAGGCCACAGTCTATCTCCTTTCAAATATCATCTTTCTTGACAAGGACAAATGGGAGAGAAAACTGAGTAACAAAAGATAGAAAATTACACCACACTAACAGAATCCGTTGCTGAATCTGTGTTAAACTGATACATGAAAAACATGGGAACATTCAAGTCATGGAGAATTCAAGTGACAATGGGATTCACTATAGACTTTTTTTTTTTTTTCTAATTATAGTTGATTTACAATGTTGTGCCAGTTTCTGCTGTATAGCATAGTGGTCCAATCATATATACATATACATTTTTTTTTCTTATACTCTCTTCCATCATGTTTCTCCCAAGAGACTGGATATAGCTCCCTGTGCTGTACAGGGGGACCTCATTGCTTATCCATCCTAAATGTAATAGTTTGCATCTATACCCCCAAACTCCCAGCCCCTCTCATTTCCTCTCCTTGGCAACAAATCTGTTCTCCAGTGAAATAAGTCAAAAAGAGACAAATACCATATCATGTCACTTATTTGTGGAATCTAAAATAGGGCACAAATGAACCTATCTATGAAACAGAAAAAGACATAGAGACATAGAAAACCATAGACTTTTAAAAAGGCTCTGATAGACAGTAAAAGGTTATACCCACCCTAGAACCAGGTCTCCATGACCATCAAGAACCTTAGCCTGACAACAGCATTTGTCAAATGAGGGGCAATGATGTGCCCAGGGTGACATGGTTTTTTGTTTTAAGAGTTGGGGCACCTTGAGCTATTTAAGCACGTGAACAAATGCAAGTTAAGACCCTCAATCTTTGCTCTCATCCCCCAGCTTAACTCCTCTTCAGCCAGGCCTTTGCAGCCTGAGTTCAAATGGTGAGGAGGGGCCCAGATTCCGTCATAAAATTCAGAGCCACCCGCAGCAAAGGGCAAAAAATGCAGTGAGCCCAGGGGAGTATCTGCACTATAGGGGCTAGAAGTCAGCATTTAAGGCAACAACTGCACCTAATCAAAATTACCCTTGAAAATCACCTAAATTTTCCACAAAATACAGCACCTTTGTGTGGGGCAACCTGTCCTGCACTCGGTATTTTCAAGTGCACAGTGTTTGATGTTGACAAGATGCCAAAGCTGGTTGCTGGCCACCTTCCTTCCTTCCCGGAAAACACCAGCTACATGATTTTCTCTTGATCTGGCACTTATGGTTAAAGGCACATCAGTTCCACATGCTTTTATGCACCTTCACTGCAACTCCCAGTCCTCCTCCAATACCTGTTCTTCTGATTTGATCTGAGAAGGATTTCCTGAGTGTCTTTCCTTCCTCTATCCTGCTGCCACTGCCCTGGGTCTGATCTCTAGCACCTGTCATCTGGGGACTGATACAAAAGACTCTAACCCCTCCCTCTGCCCCTGTCCTTTCAAAACCTCCTCCAAACTGCTGGTAACTTGGATCACGCCCCTTTAAATAGGAATTTAAAGTCCTCTGGACTCATCGTCCTGCTCCACTGCCCTCAAGGCCAAGGTCAAATACCCTAAAAAGACCTCTTGGACCTTTGGTGAAGTGGCTTCTCCGGCCACTACAGCTTCCTTTCTCACCTCTGCCTCCCAGGTACAGTGGCTTGTTTTCGGCCAGTCCCTCAGCTCTACCCCATGTTCAATGCCTTCCAGCACCACACACTTCTCCTTCCCTGTCTCTCCCACACCCGGCCTCGGATCCTGTGCTTTGAGCTCCACCAAACTGCCAATTCCTCCTGTGGTCAGGTCCACGTTCCCAGGCTCGGCTAGGAAGAGGCAGGACTCAGCCTAACCCCTGTCTCAAACAGCCTGACACCATCAGGCACGAGCGCACACAGGCCTGGACGGCAGAGTCAGTCCTATCTGATGATGGGAGGCTTCCTGAAGAATAATATCAGCCCCCTCCCACCCAAAAGGGCTACAGCACCCGAGCTGGGAGAGGAAGGGCTTCAGCCTTGAGCTCACTCATAGCTACAGCAGAAGTGAGACTTTTAAGAAGCAACTCATGTTTAGTCTTTGTGGAAGATGGCATGTTGAGATTTTTTTCTATCTATCACCCTATAACCTCACAGAGTAAAGCAACAGGATCAAAGATTTAATAAAAGCAGCCATTCTCTTCTTCCCCTTACCCTCACCTTTCCAAACACTCCATTTGATAACTTTTAGGGTCTATGTCAAGATGACTGAATGTAGTCATCCCTCTGTGTCCACAGGGGGCTGGTTCCAGGACTCCCCCACAGATACCAAAATCCACAGATGCTCAGTCTCTTATAGGAAATGTGGAACATGGTCAGCCCCCCACAACCAAGCATTCTGCCAACTGTGGATCGAATTTCGGTTGGTTGAATCCATGAACGTAGAAACCACAGATATGAAGCGTCATGTACATTTACTTCCATTTTTCAGACAAGCAAATGAGGACCACAGGACTCTAAGGGGTTTCCCAGGCTCACTCAGGACTGGGAATCCACATCTTGTTCACTCTCCTCAGGACATGGTTATCTCTGACATCCCATGGCTTAGCCCAAAATACAACCTAACTCATTATCAAAAGTATTGGCTCATCTGAGACTCCAGAAGATGACACTAAACTTTCATATTTGAGGTAAGGATGCATTTGCAGCATCCATCAAAGACCTTTCATTGTTGGCAGCCAGGGCTCCACTGCCTGATGTTCTGAGTCAGAGAGACCACTCGGCTTCCCTGCTTCCAGTCTCCAAACTCACACACCCAGCAGGGTCACTTCCTCCCACTGCAGTTCATCACTGCAGGGGCCACCCTGGCCAGTCACAGCATTCCCCACTGAATGGTTTGAATCCTATCAAAATAATCATCTCCTTTCCATCTGCTTTAAGGCTGCAATCACCTCTGTTAACATCACTCCCCAGACTGCCTTAATAAGACAGGTACCCCAGCAGGATGCAGTTATTCCTCCCCTATTTGCTAAGCCTGCCTGGATCTCAGCTTCCCTCTTAGGCCCTTGAAGCCAAGCATCCCATTCCAGAGAGGGGCCTCTTGTCCCCCAGTTTGCGTCTCTTTTAACTGAGAATTCCCAAGGATATATACACAGCAAAATCCTCTATTAACTGGCTCATTGGATCAGACCAGTTACAGAAGGATTGTGAAGCCAGTGATTGGAAGAGTGGACCACGCTATAATCAAGGCCATGGTCCAGGGCTTGCACTTCATCTGGAGAGGTTGTACTCTGACTTATGCAACACAAGAGAGAGGGTGTTTATACAACTGTATCAATACACCTATGAAACTGAAAAAGAAGAGAGGATTTTTTCCTTACTACCTCAAGGCTGCATTTGAGGGAATGTGAGTCCATTATACCTCTTTTTTTTTTATCATTTATTCACACAGTAACAAATTATTCATAGTATTATTTTTTAAAAAAACTCATCCTGAGGTCATTTTAATGCAACAGCCCACCAACACCAGGCAGAGGCAAATGTGGACAGCCGTGTGCTCATCTGTCTGCTCATCTTCTCACAAGTGCATAAAACTCCTTCAGGGCCAGGAGATCTTACACAGGTTTCTGTGCATTTGAACATTTAGGTTAAGAAAAGGGGGAAGGAGGTTGAGGCAGATCTAAATATTCACTAGGTGCTGCTGGCTAGTCCTCCACTTGTTTGACGTTTCCATTCACTCGAGCAGGGTTATCAGTGGAATTAAACATCAAGCTTCAGGCTCTCAGCCAACCTGCCCACGAGGCAGAAGACAGCCTTGCACTGAGCACGAGAGCTTATCAAAGGCGCTTCACTTCACTCCAAGATGCTCTCGGAGGGCACATGCAGGTGAGATTGCAAGAAATTAATCCAACTGGGTAGGTTTCAACTGCTCCAGCCCGGGGCCCAAGAAGCCTGCACTGTGCTGAAACACGGGGTAAGGAAAAGTCATTTTTCACCTCAATGCACTCATGTAAGTGGGGGCAAAAAAGGGAGGACTTCTTTCCTATCACCTTAAAGTTATGTTTGGGCTAAAATGGTCCAAATAGAGCCAGATGGCTTTTGCCAATATTCGTTCATATTCTATAAAACTGAACTTAAGAGGTCCTGTCGTGGCTCAGTGATTAACAAACCTGACTAGTATCTATGAGGACACAGGTTTGATCCTCGGCTTTGCTCAGTGGGTTAAGGATCTGATGTTGCCATGAGCTGTGGTGTAGGTTGCAGATGCGGCTTGGATCCCCGGTTGCTCTGGCTGTGGTGTAGGCCCGTGGCTACAGCTCTGATTGGACCCCTAGCCTGGGAACCTCCATATGCCATGGGTGAGGCCTTAAAAAGACAAAAACAAACAAACCAACAAAAAAACCCCACAAAATCTGACCTTAGAAAAATAGTTTTCATCTCCTGCAGCATGGCCCTGAGAAGTCCAGCTGGGCCTGGGGAAGGAGAGAGGAGGATGGCAGTGGCCCATCATGTGGCCTGCCTTCCTGGTCCCTCACGTAAGCCAACATCAGAGCCCCAAAGTGCCAGCTCAGGGCAGTGCTCATCAAACAAGGCTTGTAATCATCACTCCTTGTCCATGGAGTTTATAATTTCACTGGGGAGCATCGGACCTGCAAGCACTGAACAGTTCAAGTTCAGTACAAAACCGGTGCCATCTATGTCATCCAAGGCTTCCTCCTTCAGGACTCAATTGCAGTTGACTTTCCCTGAGCAGCCTCTGAAGCTGTGCTTCACTGTAGCACAGTCTTATCACTCTGCACTGTAACTGTCACCGAAGCAAGGGCAGGACCCATGGCTGTTTGGTTCAGTGCTGCCTCCCCAGGGCCTAACTTGCCTGCATAGGGTTTAGTGAATGAACCAAGGGGCTGATGCTAAACTGCCCAGCACAGGCACTGAATGCTTCTGGAATCCAGAAGCAAGTAAAGCAGAGAATGAAAAGGACAGACCAAGGTTTTAACTACTTGATATATTTTATCTACTGGGAGCACAGGCTGGAGCGGTCAGAGGTGGATCTGGTGCAGGGCCCCCTCTGGTGTGAGGATTTGGGTCTGGGACAGTGAGGCCTCCGAAGTCTATTTCTCTTACAGCCGCACAAAGAGTCTAACCTCTGTCTAGACCCCCAGCTCTTTACCCCACCTGCCAGGACTGGATCTACACACTCCTCCCAAAATACAGAGGACAGGCTGCATGGCTCTGAGGCTTGCCCTCATCATGCACATCTGTAAGGAGCTGGCTTCGAGGACTCAGAGGCAGAAGTCAGTCACTTCCAAGATGTGGCCCAGCACACAGGAAGGAGAAGGCTCCAGGTCCAAGGAGAGGTGCTACATTGGTGTGGGGTCAAGCCTGCTCCCTCTCCTTGCTTGGCCCTGGCTCTCAACTCCACTAGCTCTGGAGTCAACAGCTTCAAGGCAAACTAAACTGAACAACAATAGCTGGAGTGTGACTGGGACCCACTGAAAGGCTGTCATTCTATCTGATGGCATCAACAAGCTGACATATTCCCCTGGTGCCCCACTTGGGTTGTTCTGGTCTGACCTCAGCACTGCAGAATAGGTGTACATAAGCTTCCCCCCTAATTGGGGGAATCAGGGCAATGCTATCCAGCTAAGGCTCCACAGTCCAGTTAAACTTTTCTAAGCTCCTCTCGCACCTTCTGTGAGGCCTCCTGAGCCATCTTTATCTCAACCCTGCTTTATCCTACCCCCGCCTCCTATTTTTTTTTTTTCTCAATCTTTAAACCTGACAAAACATGTCAGCCACAGTTAAGGGATAGACATTAGTAAAACCTCTAGATCCTTAAAGGTAGGACACATTTCTTATGGCATCTGCAGCAAAAATGGATTTTTCAAAATGATAATAATGCAGGTTAATTCGTTCGTGCTCTGCCAAAGCACTGCTCCACCCCCTGCTTCTCATCTTCTCATTGTCCGTGGCAGGCAACGAACAGGACATGGAACTCTGAGAGGTCTGGGGGATGTGACCACAGGAGAGACAGAGCTAAGAAGCCACGGCAGGGGATACGGAGCAGAGCCCCCTTTCTCCCTCAGAGCCCCAGGAGCACCACCCGCTGCAGCAGCAGCCCAGGCCAGAGGACCTGCACGCACCCATTTACTCACTTAGTGCAAGCTCTTTAAATTCTGGGAGACTGGCAGCAGCACAGAGCTGGTAAAAGATGTGGTAATTCCTCTCATCATCTGCCTGGAAGAGGAAAACAGGTAAGCAGTGTTAGGGGCAGTGACCCCCCAAGACTGTCCCCTCACCCATTCTAATTCAAGGGTGCTCTGGCTGACAGAGGTCAAGGCTTTTCCTTCACACCTCTGTCACCCTTAATTCCCACCTCCAGATTTTTCATTCACTGTTCTGGAGCCTTGTTCCAACCAAAGAACTTTCACCTCTTGACTTATGCAATAAATAGATGTTTTCTTTTTCTTCCTTTCTAGAACATCACTGCTATTCCAAAAATGATATGTTGGTCGGTCGAACAGCACTTATTCAGATAACCATGCTATCTGGCTCGTTTTGGGCGGACTCTAATTTCGTGCCTCAGGCTCTTTTTCTCTTCTGGAGACTCGGAACTAAGTAAAAGCTGTGCCCCTGCCCATCACATCAGGCTGGGGCAGTTACAAAAGGTCCGTGACTGAGACAGGACATACAGCGGACAATGGGGCCAGACCTGCCTTAAACTAGCAAAGTGGTGGTGGTGACAGTGGGGGAGTTGGAGGTGGGGGTTCAGGAGGGCTGAGCAAAGCCAGCAAGGAGGAGAAAGGCCCATGAGGTACCCAGGGAGTCTGGCCAGAGCCACAGCCAGTGCATCTGCCTTGCATTCAGCAGAGCAGGCTGTTTGCTTTGCTGCAGTAAAAGGAAGGATGTGGGCAGTCCAACCAACCTGGGAGGCAGAGAGAGCCACTCTTGAGGTTGCACAGGGACCACCATCATAGGCCAGGGTGAAGGAGAAAGAAGGTCACCCACAGGCTAAGGAGTAGTTGGGGAGGAGGGAATGAAAGGTGAGCACAGAGCAAAGAACTGAGTCACAATAGAAGTAAACTCTAGGTATTTGAAAAGGAAACTAAGTGGCAGAGTATGTTTGGTTTTTGTTTGTTTGTTTTTTTACACGTAACTACCAAATAAGATTCCTGGTGAAAGCCAAAACCATCAGACCCTCTATGACATTCCCCTGATCATAAGACTCAAAAGTCCACAATGAACACTACTGTCCATCCGTCACTTTATCTTTGGTGTAGAGCACAGGGCTAGTACATGATAGACAATACATGTTTGTTGACTGAATCTAAAAACAATACCCTCTGAAAAATGCCAACACTAGGTAAAAGGTTTTTCAGGTCTGATGCCTATAAATGAATACTTATCAATGAAAAACAGAGAGAAAATCAAAAGATCAAGTCTATCCAAGTCAAGGTTCAAAAGGTGAGATGCACTTTGGGCACAGGGCACAGAACAGGGAGCAAGTAAGCATCACCCATCGGACAAAATACGAGGCAGCCCAGTCACACAGCTCACCTGAAAGACCACTCTGGACTTCTCCAACAGGTACGTCCTCATGTTGGCCCCAATGATGTGGTACCTCTTGTCAAAGCCAATCTGAATGTACTTTCCAAAACGGCTGCTGTTGTCATTGCGTGTGGTTTTAGCATTTCCAATGGCCTGTGCAGAACAAACAAAAGGTATGCAAAACAGGGTGGGTTTTCTTTCTTTTTAATGGCCACACCTACAGCATATGGAAGTTCCCAGGCAAGGATCCAACCCATGCCTCTGCAGTGACCTGAGCTGCTGCAGATGGATTTTTTTTTTTTTGTCTTTTTGCTATTTCTTGGGGCATTCCTGCGGCATATGGAGGTTCCCAGGCTAGGGGTCGAATAGGAGCTGTAGCCACCAGCCTACACCAGAGCCACAGCAACGCGGGATCCGAGCCGCGCCTGCAACCTACACCACAGCTCATGGCAACGCCAGATCCTTAACCCACAGAGCAAGGCCAGGGATCAAACCCTCAAACCTCATGGTTCTTAGTCGGATTCGTTAACCACTGCGCCACGATGGGAACTCCTGCAGTGAGATTCTTAACCAACTGCACCATAGAGGGAACTCCCAGGGCGGGTTTTCTTAAATTTCAGGATTGTAGGCTTGTGGCAGCACCTCTATTCCCTTCCTCTTCCTTTCTCCCAGAACTTCTCTGCTAGTGGGATGACAATGGGCCAACATAAAAGACAATGAAATGGAACGTCATTTCCTTGCTTCCTTTACTCTTAAGGATAGCCAGTGAAAGTTAATTGATGGCTTCTTCAAAGGGAACTAACAGCTGGAAGGTGCACCCCACTGACCTTCCTTTCTTCTTCCTTGTTCCTACCTGGAATGTGCATGTGATGGCTATAGCTGTAGCAGTCACCTTGGAACCACGAGGGAAAAAGTCACAGAAACCATCACTCTGACACCCTTGAGCCACTATATCAATGCTAGCACCCAAGAGCTCTGAATTTCTGTGAGGGGAAATAAATCCTCCATTGTTTAATCAACAATGTTGATTAAACACTGGTATTAAACACAGGTCTCCACTGATCAAATGCCAAATACCCCAATTCCCAACTGATAAGTGGTACTTCCTAGAGAGAGACCAAATGTCGACACCCACCCTTCTGCTTGTCATCATTAGGATGTATCAGGAAGCCATCACTTCCTGGGACTACTTCTCATACAGCAGCAGGGAACAGTTCAAAACACTAGATGACAATTAAAAAAAAAAAGAAGTGGCTAAAGGACTGGCCTCGTGTGTGATTATTCACTTTCTATAAAACAGTGCATTGCTGTTGAGTTGGTAATGAACATACATCAAAATCCCTTGCACTTGTTTATCTTTGAGGTGGTTACAACACTTGGAAAATAGCCACTGCAACTTTTCAGTTTTCTAGGAAACTTGAGATACAAAGAGACTGAAAGAAAATTCAGAGCTTGGGAGGCCCTGAAGGATCCAGCCCAGCCTTGTCTTTCTTCATTCCTGCCCTTGTCTCCAGCCTCTTGCAATCCTGACCTCATTTTTTTTTTCCTCAAGAAGTCCTGCATTCTCTCTGCCCCACCCCAGTTTCACAAATATCATTCCCTCTGCTGGGAAAGCTCTTCCCATGGCTCCCTCCACTGGACTAATTCATCCTCTTTTTTTTTTTTTTTTCCGGGTCACACCCATAGCATATGGAAGTTCCCAGGCTGGGGGTTTAATCAGAGCTACACAGCCAGATCTGAGCTGCGTCTGCGACCTACACCACAGCTCACGGCAATGCTGGATCCTTAACCTACTGAGCGAGGCCAGGGATGGAACCCACATCCTCATGGATACTAGTCCAGTTCATTACCGCTGAGCCACAACAGGAACTCCTCACCACCTTCTTTAGCCTCAGCTTAAAAGTGGCTTCTTCAGGAAGGCTTTCCCTACCTCCAGGTGAGGGAAGCACCCTACCACATGCTCCCCGTGGCCTCACTCTGTACACCCCTGTGTCTCCCATACCCTCGACCACCATGACACCTCAACCTGTCTTATTGAGAGCAGGGTGTGCATGATTGCTTCCACAGGGGACCTCCTGTACCAAGTCCGATGCCCAGCATACACCAGGCAATCAAAAACATCAAGTGAAAAGAAGCATAGAGGAACTGGGGTTTCAGTTTTCTTTCCTGCGAAATGAGAGTTTTGAAGTCCTTGTCCTCAAAGGTCACTTGCCTCTTTAGGGCCATAAAATCTCCTGTTGGGGTCACAAATATATATTTTTTTCTTCTAGAGTTTAAAGTGTATAAAGCAACCTACGCATCCCATACACAGTGGTCGCCTCCACAGGGAGGTGGGGAAAGGGCAACCCTGGTACACTGGGGTTGCTCTGAAGGGCATCTCAGATCATGCAACACACCTCTAAGGTCAGGGCAAGGTTGGAGTCCGGCCAAACTGAAATGACCCTCAAAGAGGTGCTAATCTGAGGAGTGTATGTCATCACGAATGCTCTCTAACATCCACTGATCTTATCCTCTTCAGTGCACCCATTCTCCCCACTTCCCAAGAGAGACCCCTGATTCTTTAAGGCACCATGTGACAAGCCACCATCAGACTTCAGGAAGCCAATTCTGTTTGAAGAGTGGCATGGATGGTTGTATTCCCTAAAATGCAGAAAAAGTGACCATTTCCCAGGCCTCCATCATAAGCCAAGGCCTAGGCTGGGCTCCCTTTAGTTTCTCTGAATCTAGACAAGAACCCCAGAAGATAAGCATTCTTAACTTTCCTCATACTTATGGGAAAACTTAGGCTCAGAAAGTGTAAGCAGGGTGCCTAGGGTCACATGGCTGGGAAGTGCCAACAGTAATGCAGAAACTCAGGTACATCTGAGTCCACAGTCTGTGCTCATTCCACTTGGTTCCATCTCGTTTTCCATCTCTCCAAACCACTCACCACAGGAGCTGCCACCCAACGCAGGTAACGTCTCCCATCTCAAACAGCATGGTCAAATCAAGGGATGAAGACAAAGACCATTAATCTTCACCTTTATTTTTTCATAAGACATAGGGGAGAGCCTCTCAGAGGATGGCAGGAACCAACTCATTACTCTGACAACCAGTAAATAAGGACTCAAACCACCACCCTAACTTTCCTGTGCAATGTCTATCAGGCTAACAAGTTGGTAAGAAGTTTCTCTTCCTAGACTTATTCCAGCTGATAAATGCAGGAGGAAAAATAGAATCAGAACTTCACCATTTTATAACTCCTGATGAATTAATTAATAGATCTAGGCATAAGCAATGGTGGTTGACGTCACAAAAAGACAGCTAGATATTCTCTGTGTCTTTTTTTTTTTTTTTGGTCTTTTTAGGGCTGTACCCATGGCACATGGAGGGTCCCAGGCTAGGGGTTGAATCAGAGCTGTAGCTGCTGGCCTACACCAGAACCACAACAACTCGGAACCTAAGCTGCATCTGCAACCTACATTGCAGCTCATGGCAACGCCAGATCCTTAAACCCACTGCACAAGGCCAGGGATTGAACCTGCGTCCTCATGGGTATTAGTCAGATTTGTTTCTGCTGAGCCTCAACAGGAACTCCCTATTTCTGTGTGTCTTGATGAGAACACACACCACCACCAAGAAAGAATTCTTTGTTTTAAAAAAAAAAAAAATCAGAGAGTTCATGTTGTGGCTCAGCATGTTAAGGATCTGGTGTTGCAACAAGCTGCAGTGTAGGTTACAGATGCAACTCGAACCTGGCATTGCTATGGCTGTGGTGTAGACCAGGAGCTGCAGCTCCAATCTGACCTCTAGCCCAGAAACTTCTATATGCTGCAGGTGTGGCCATAAAAAGGAAAAAAAAAATTAAAACTAAATCTAATCAACCTTCTAAATTTAACTACCCTTTTGCAGGAAATGCAGAGGACAAAGCAACACATTAACAACATCAGGAAGATGCAATCAGCAAAGTCAGTTCCCGAATAATTCTAAAGGAGTATCTAGTTCAACCAAAAAACAAACCAAAAAAACCCCTCAATTCCAAAATTTCAAAAAATTTCAATTTTGTAATTTGTAAAATAGCAACAGGAACCTTTTCCATGCTTAGGGAAAGCATGCCCATTGTCTGAACATCTCTGCCAAAAGATCCTACCCTCACCTCACTAGTCTGCTCTGAGAACTGATATAATGGATCTACAAACACTTTGAAAGTGTATTCAGGTACCCACTAAGGGAAGAGTTTGCTTCTGTTATTACTACCAAACCCATAAACTCTACTCAAGGCATGAAGAAATTCCAACTTCTGTGTGTATGTGAAGAACTTGCATGTTGTTCTTTAACTTTTCAACCCTTGCTACATCTTTTGTTTGTTGACTTAGAACATATTTTGATGCATGAAGGAAGCAAGCCCATTTGTTATTATTGATAAAAACCCAGGCTTTGACCCTCTGATTCCACAGTCCAACAATAGACAGATATGTGCAAAAACGAACAAATGACAAATGTGGGAAATTCACAGAAGAAACTCACATGACCAGTAAACATCCTCAGCAGAAATCAGAGAAATATAGACTAAAATGACAGTCCATAGTGGAAATAACTAAGAATTTTGATACTATGAAATAACAATGAAGATGTGAGAAAAAGAACTGCTGGTTCAAATGAAAATTGCTACAGCCATTCTTAGGAACAATTGGGCATAGCTAGTAAAACTGAACATACATGTACCTAACAATTCAGCAACTGTACTTCTATTACCTTGAGAAACTCACACAATGCACACGTAGGTGTACAAAAGAATGTTTAATGGAGGCTGTATTTAACAATAAAAAACACAATCTAGTGAAACTCGAACACACCCTCACACCATGCACAAAAATAAACTCAAAATGGATGAAAGACTTAAATAGACGACAGGACACCATCAAACTCCTAGAAGAAAACATAGGCAAAACACTCTCTAACATCAACATCATGAATATTTTCTCAGGTCAGTCTCCCAAAGCAATAGAAATTAGAGCGAAAATAAACCCATGGGGCCTCATCAAACTGAAAAGCTTTTGCACAGCAAAGGAAACCCAAAAGAAAACAAAAAGACAACTTTCAGAATGGGAGAAAACAGTTTCAAATGATGCAACCGACAAGGGATTAATCTCTAGAATATATAAACAACTTATACAACCCAACAGCAAAAAAGCCAATCAACCAATGGAAAAATGGGCAAAAGACCTGAATAGACATTTCTCCAAAGAAGATATACAGATGGCCAACAAACACATGAAAAAATGCTCAACATTGCTGATTATAAGAGAAATGCAAATCAAAACTACCATGAGATATCACCTCACACCAGTCAGAATGGCCCTCATTAATAAATCCACAAATAACAAGTGCTGGAGGGGCTGTGGAGAAAAGGGAACCCTCCTGCACTGTTGGTGGGAAGGTAAACTGGTACAGCCACTATGGAGAACAGTTTGGAGATACCTTAGAAATCTATACATAGAACTTCCATATGACCCCGCAATCCCACTCTTGGGCATCTATCCGGACAAAACTCTCCTTAAAAGAGACACGTGCGCCCGCATGTTCATTGCAGCACTATTCACAATAGCCAGGACATGGAAACAACCCAAATGTCCATCGACAGATGACTGGATTCGGAAGAGGTGGTATATATACACAATGGAAAACTACTCAGCCATAAAAATAACGACATAATGCCATTTGCAACAACATGGATGGAACTAGAGAATCTCATACTGAGTGAAATGAGCCAGAAAGACAAAGACAAATACCATATGATATCACTCATAACTGGAATCTAATATCCAGCACAAATGAACATCTCCTCACAAAAGAAAATCATGGACTTGGAGAAGAGACTTGTGGCTGCCTGATGGGAGGGGAAGGGAGTGGGAGGGATCGGGAGCTTGGGTTTATCAGACACAACTTAGAATAGATTTACAAGGAGATCCTGCTGAATAGCATTGAGAACTTTGTCTAGACACTCATGTTGCAACAGAAGAAAGGGTGGGGGAAAAATGTAATTGTAATGTATACATGTAAGGATAACCTGACCCCCTTGCTTTACAGTGGGAAAAAAAAAAAAAAAAAAAAAAAAAAAACACAATCTAAATGTCTACCAATGGGGGAATAGATAAATAAACTGTGATATATTCATACAATGGGATGCTATAAAGCTGGTTAAGTAAACTAGAGCATGATGCATAGATAACTAAAAAAATACTGAGTGAAAAGCAACCTGCAAATTGGTTGCTAAAATATGATATTTATATGTGATATTACAGAACTACGTTCTTTCTGGCTTATGCATACACAAATTTGTAGTAAAACAAAAATGGACTAGAACAAATCATTTCAATGTGATCTGGATTATACAATAATAAGATACATATCAACTAGTGTGATAACAGAGAAGGGGGTAATTAGTCAATGCCAGTAGAATGAAAAAGGCTTTAATAAGTGGAAAATGAAGTGGAAAAATAGGCGAATAAAATTTTTTGGGGGGAGGGAGAAAAAGGGATTTTATTTATAAAAATAGTGTGGTCAAAGGGACAGGGGCTATGTAAGAGACCCAGAAAGTAAGGAATGGCTACAATGTTGAAACATGAGAGAAAACAAGAGAGAGAATAAGTAACATATGTTGGGGGTGGATTCTTGTATGAATATGTTCACAGTTGTAGGCCCTCTTGTTTCTTTAGTTAAAAAAATAAAATAAAGTCAAACCCTGAAAATTACATAGTAACCAGACTTAGTTTCTGTTGATTTTGTTCACTGTACCCCCTAGTCCTCGTTCTTTCTCCCAGGATGAAGGGAATCTCTGGGGCTCTTGAAGTTGCATGCTCCAACCCTCTGGGCTGGATGGACTTGGGTTCTGTCCCTGCTCTAAGTCTCTTGATTAGCAACGTCCTCTTAATCAGTGCAGATGTGTGAATCAAGGACTCCTGGATGCTGACAAGCTCTTACACAGAACGGAGTCAGAGAGCTCTCGTGCTGACAGTCAGTCACCCCAATCCACCCCAGCCAATGCCAGTCCACCCCCAAGTTGCCTTTAATTCCAACAACCGCCACTTAGTGCAGCCCACTGGAAATGATGCCTTCTCAGACAGCCCTCAACTCTCCTCAGGAGGCATCTGCAGTTGCTTGGGTGCAGAAATAAGGAAGTGATGATCAAAACTGATTGCTTTGCTAGGAGGTGCTATCCTTTCCTGGGACAGGGCAGAGTAATCAGGAATCAGCAGTGCCCTTGTATTAGTGGCAATCCTCTGAGCAGCAGCAAAGCTGACTGGGCTTCCTGTCACAGGGCCTAAGTTAGACTCTAAACTTGTGAAATGGTGGGTTTTGGCAGTGCAGAAGCTGCTCTTTCTCTGCTTGGCAACACTCTAATTCCACCCAGAGTTCTTCCTGGAAACAATTCCTCCTTTTCATGTTCATACCCAACATTTCTCTCAAATGTAACACTTAGTAACAGCTCCAGGGACAGCCTCTATGAGAACAAAATTCCGTATTTGACAGAATGAGCCCTCTGGACTTACCCACATAGTTTCCAAAGTACCAATTTACACAATTGTAGAAATTTAATGTTTTGAGCCCAAACCACTGTCGAATTTGTTTACATAACATCATGCAAGATTAGGCTGGTTCATGCATACACCCCTCCACCTCTAGGTGTGTGCGTGTTGCTCTCACATTTCTTCCACACCTCCCCAGCAGTTCACCAGCCTACTCAGGCCATAATGCCAAAACATTAAATCATTTTTGACCACTGTCATTTAAAATGCAGTCCCAAAGCAGGGACCCAAACAGACAGGTTCATACCAATGGTTAGGGCAGCATTATTCGCATTAGCCCAAAGGTGGAAACAACCCAACTTTCCATCAACAGAGGAACAGATAAACAAAATGTGGTATATACATGCAACAAAATATTATGCAGCCACAGAAAGAAACAAAGAATTGGTGCATGTTGCAAGGTGGAGGAACCTTGAAAACATTATGCTAAGTGAAATCAGCCTAACACAAAAGGACTAATGTTGTATGATTCCACTTATATGAGGGGCACAGAAGAGGCAAATTCACAGGGACCAAAGTTAGAAGAGAGTGTTACCAGAGACTGAGTGGAGGGAAAAATAGGGTTCAATGGGTACAGAGTTTCTGTTTGGATGACGAAAAAATTCTGGAAATGGATGATTGTAATGGTTACACAACATTGTGAATGTACTTAATGCTACTCAACTGTACACTTAAAATGGTTAAGATGGTAAAGTTTATGTTTTACCAGAACAAAACAAGAAAATTTAAAAAATAATTCCTCTCAGGTCCTGTACCTATCTAGTAACGTAGTCATCTGTCTTGACTGAATTCCTCTCTTGGCTGACAAGAACTACATTCGGTCACCAGAGAGTAAACGGGTTTGTCCCCTTCTCTGTTTTGCCCAGAGTAACTACTTTACCTCCAAAAGAAGAAGCATGCCGTGTCTTTGCAACCTTACTACCTAAAAGAGAAACCAAATTTTGAAACTCAGGAGGCAAAGGAGAAGCTGAAATCCTGGTTTCACTCTCATTTGAGATGAAACTGATGCTCACCAGAGTGCTGTCTTAGCTGCCTCCACTTAAGTGCTGGAGGTTGCCCAAAGGAGGCATGGATCCAAGTCCATGATCGCCTGCCAAATCCAGGCCATGGCCAGGGACCCCACTCAGGGCTTAGAATAAATGCTGTGAGCAAAGAGGCTACCAACTAAATGTCTGACAATAGGGAGGTAAACAAATTATGGTAAGACCATCTTTTTTTTTTTTTTTTTTTTTTAATGGTTTTTTCTAGTGCTGCACCCTCGCATATGGAGATTCCTAGTCTAGGGGTCTAATCAGAGCAGTAGCCACTGGCCTATACCACAGCCACAGCAATGGGGGATCTGAGCTGTGTCTGCGGCCTACACCACAGCTCACGGCAACACCGGATCCTTAACCCACTGAGCGAGGCCAGGGATCGAACCTGCATCCTCATGGTTCCTGGTTGGATTCATTAACTACTGAGCCACAACAGCAACTCCCAAGACCATCTATTAACATATGTTTGTAGCCAATATGTTTATAAAAAGCTTGATGATACGGGACAAAGCTTATACTTTATATATTTTATATATATACTTTATATATTCTTTATATATTCAGTGGAAAAGCTGGAAGGAAATATATAAAACATTGAACAATTATCAGCAAGCCGCAGGAACATGGTGGGCTATTTCCTTTTATTCTGCCATGTTTTCCCCTGAGTTCTTCTTGCCTTTTGGTCAATGGTTCTCAAAGTGTGGGACCCTGATCAGCAGCATCAGGATCACCTAGGAACTTGTGAGAAATGCAGAGGCTCAGACCTTTCAGACTCAAACTCTGGGGGTATGGCCCAGCAATCTGCCTTAACAAGGCCTCCAGGCAATTCTGAGGCATAGTCAAGTTTAAGAACAACTATAATCAAATAAAAGGTTTTCTTTGGTTTTTATCTGCTCAGTTAAAATGCCTTCAACTGTATTGACCCAATTCATGTCAGAACAGATACCAAAATGTGCCTTTGTCTAATTTTTAGTCAATACATTGTGTTCTATTACTCAGCAGAGAATGAAAGTCCCCTGGATAATGCAACGCTGTAGGCAGGAGATGTTGCCTGGATAAACAATGAATTGAAACTCAGAATTTACTCTTGCACTTGGTAAAGGAAAAGGGAGAGAAAGGGGGCCTGGGAAGGTCCAGGCAGGTTTTTGTTTCCCCTGCTCCAAAATAACCAGAAGGAACAACTACATTGGTGCCTGGTGTTTTAATCTACAGGGCTCAAGGCTGGCCAGAAAAAATTTGATGCAGGAGTTCCTGTCATGGCTCAGCAGTAGCAAACCCGACTAGTATCCATGAGGATGCAGGTTCGATCACTGGCCTCGCTTAGTTAGTTAAGGATCCAGTGTTGTTGTGAGCTGTAATGTAGGTTGCAGATGCAGCTTGGATCTGGCATTGCTGTGGCTGTGGTGTAGGCTGGCACCTGCAGCTCTAATTTGATCCCTAGCCTGGGAACTTTCAATATGCCACAGGTTTGGCCCTAAAAACACCCACACATACACAAAAAGAAAAAAGAAATCTGATGCTATTTTGGCATCTTTTGTCCTCAAGTGAATTTATTCTTCCTAAAACATAAAGGTTGTTCAGGGCTGGCAGAAGGGCCCACACCTACCAGACTGTAACCCAGACAACAATGAAGAGCCTTAGCTTCAAAGGTAGGAAATCAAAGCCGGGCCAGGGACTGTGCAGCTGTTTAGCTCAACTTCATCAGAATGCAGCTTTTATAGGAAGAGGAGGAAAAGAGAAATGGAATTCTGACCCTGTAACATGATTCTTTAGAGCAAGATCTGAGTTTTTGGAAACATCTCTGGCCCTACCCTTGCCTCGGCTACTCTGAGATGGGGGTAGGGGAGATGTAGACAACACCTGCTCTGGATGGTTCATGCCAGCATGGGTACCATTTTCTGACATACCATACTGTATGTCATCACATAGCTTCTTTTGACTCTCTTGCCCCTCCAAAGAGAAAATGTCCAAATAATTTTTTGGGAGGAAAAAAAAAGGGAATTTGTTTCCACTGCCTGGAAATTGTTGTTCTGATTCAGGGGCCTCATGCCTTCAAATGGTTTGGTGGGAAACTGATTTGCTGATGCAGGATGGCTTCAAGGCAGGGGCGGACAGCAGAGATGGCAGTAGACAGGGAAGGAATGTCATGTCACTCTTTTCAAGAGTGTCAAGGGACACAGAAACCAGGAAGAGGACACTCTATCCAATACTGGGGTCCTGGGCTACCAGGTCAGAATATTCCCAAATCTGTGGTTTCAGGGGCACCTTTATAATTTTTTCCCGAGCATAGACAATGGGTTCTCAGGGAAAGGCATGAACGCTGACCACGTGGGCTTCTTCCAAGACCTCTGAAGAGCCATGCAAGGCTGGACGCTCAGCCGCCTTCCTGCCCACAGGAGAATGCCAGCCAATAAGGCCAAGGGATTTGGATGGCTTTACCTCCATGATGGGACTGGATGCCAGCACCTTCTCTTCGATGTTGGTGTCACTGGCGGAGCCACTCACGGTGGCAAAATAGCGCATGGCATACTTGGCTGACACGGTCTTGCCAGCTCCAGACTCCCCACTGACTATGATGGACTGGTTCTTCTCGTCTCTGGAAAGAAAAAAGCCCTGGTCAGTTACTGGTGTGAAAAAGCTCTACTGACAAAGGGTAAGTCCAATCGAGCATCCCTTCCTTCCTGAGAGATAAACATGAGGGATGGCGTAAAACAGCCCACCTTCCTTTGCACGCTTGCACAAGCTGTGAAAGTGGGAGAAAGAAAGGAGTTCTGAGAGGGGTTTACAAATGGTACATGCCCTATTTTATGACCCATAGGAAAGGGGACCCATCCATTGGATCACTCTCCCAAGTTCTCTCTGGGTGTAATATCCCCTTGATCACCTCCTTATACATACACTGCCTGAGAACTCACATAGATACACTTCCAGGTATATAGTCTCACCTTTCTGTTACATGCCCATCATATGCCGCTGTGTAAGTTACACTTTCTTCAAGAACAAGGATATATTCTTCTCTTGCATTTGAGCCTAGTCTGCCAGTAGACCTACTTGTGAACATTTCTGTTCATGCAGATGTATCACAGAAGCCATGCTACTAACCGCCAAACTGATCCTGACTCAAGTTTCCCACAGATTAGATACAACAGCTATCAATTGCAATAACAGGGAGTTCAGTCAGATCAAACGGAAGGCAGAAAGAAGAAACTCTATATCAGATCAAATGCATCTCCGTGTATCCCTTCAAAACAGATAATGTGAAGACAGACAAGGAATGGAAAGAACAGCCTACTTGGTCTCCAAGGAACACCGATGTTCAAGTGAAGGTAAGAATAAAGATTTGGGCCACAAGTTTGGGAAATGAATCTCTTCTAAGTTCACCCATCCACCACCAGGATTGCTTTCAATTTCTGGTGCCTCTAACAGTCTTGGAGAAGAAGCAACTTAGGGATTGACCATCCTCTTCCTTTCCAAGTGAAGAAGCTGAGAAGCATGAAGGTAAGTTTGGAACATAGGTGTCCCAGCACTAGCCAATGCTCTTAACACCAGCTCCTGTGGCTTCCTGGGCAGAGCCGGCTATAGAAGAAGGAACAGGAAGCCTCCACAGGCTGCCAGCCCCACCTGGCTAATCATCAGCACAGGAGAATGCATGTTGGCCCTGCTTCTGATCTGGCCTTACAGCCAAGAAGCTGAAAAAGTGGTGTGATGATACTGATATCAACTAGAGAAGGACTAGAAAGACAGATAAGATCCAGCCCAAAAAGGGGGCACCAGGGAGAGGGCTGGGTGTGGTAACTGGGCTGAAGACACCTTAACCTTCAGCTGCTCTTCAAGGTCAGCAAAGAGCTATGTGGTCTCAGCTCACATGCATTGTCATTAAACAGGGAGGGACCTGAGTGAATATACGTAATATAAGTGGCTGGTACACACTACTGAGAAGATGAAGCTGGAAAACAAACAAACAAAAAACCCAAAACAGATCTTTCAAATTGGCTCTACAACCAATTACTTGAAAAACTACTTTGTATTTGGAGGGTGGAACAGGAAGTGGCTTTCTGAGAGCCCATATAGTTCTGGGATACCACTGTCACCAGTGTCTGTGTCCCCTCCCCCGTTCCTGTGAAATCTTTACATTGCAAGGTGGTCTCTAATGAAGCCAGCGGATGCTTATATTTCTCATTCTCCTTAATCTTTTAAATTTTATACAACATCCACTGGCCTCTGGGGACCACAACAGGTGTCACCCCTCCTCTTCTCGACACCATCATAATCCACTCCTTAGAGAACTGCTCAGAAGCACAACCATCCCAACCCACTAGGAGTAAAATAAGCTGGATTTTAACCTCTAAAAGAGACCCAAATTTGATGCCACATTTAAAACTCCTTCAGTATGGAACAAGGAGAACTAAATTGTAGGAGCCACACCCAAAGTTTGGAGTTTTGCCCCAAGTCTGTCTGTTTAGCCTAAAATGGCTGAGCACAGGTTGTGTCTCTGACTTAGTCCTTCACAGAGAACCAAGTTGAATGGGGCAGTATATACTGCCCCATGAACTTAATAAAGATCTGTGGTGTAAAAAAAAAAAAAAAAAATCTGTGGGATCAATGCATGGATGCCAAGAAAGAATTAATCAGATTAACAGGGGTGTGGGGGTGAGTGTCACCAGGCCCTCAGCAGCAACACAGCACACACTGGGCACTGGACAGCAAGGAGACCCAGATAACATACTACATCTAGTGCAACAAAGAAAGCACAGACCAGTAACACCTGTCAATTTGCCCTTTCGTGTCAAGATGGGGACTGCCCTGTATATCACTGGAAAATGACTGAAGAGCCATACATTGTTCAGGAAAAGACTTATACAAGAGGCAGAAAAGTTTGAGGACCAAGCAGACATTCCAAGTGTAAGTGGTCAGAAAGTCAAAAAGGCAGGGCTAGTTTAAGTGTCAGGACATCATAAAAAGAGGGGATCAAGGCAGGGAAACAGAAAAAAACCTGTCAGGACATGAAGGCAAATTTTGGTGTTCTGATGAAAATGCATATACAGGGCCAAGTTATTATTCAGAGTTATAAATATCCCCAAGTGTTACAAATCTTTCCATTCAAGCTCTTGGACATGAGGAGGTATGGGCAGTGACCATTAGTGCTAATTTTTGCCTAATTTGGTGGATGTTTGACTTGACGCCAATAAGAAGGCTAAAGTTGGGGAAATTCAGCTCTACTTAGACTACCAAGGTCCTTTTAACAACTTCCCTAACTTAAACCAATTTAGAATATTTGAAAAAAATTGATGATTTTTAAAAATTTTTTTTTTAATTTTTAGCATTGCACCTGAGGCATATGGAAGTTCCCAGGCTAAGGGTCAAATCAGAGCTACAGCTGCCGACCTACACCACAGCTTACGGCAATGCTGGATCCTTAACCCACTGATTTTGAGGCCAGGGATCTAACTTGCATCCTCATGAATGCTAGTCAGATTCGTTTTCCCTGAGCCACGATGGGAACTCCCAATTGATGATTTTTATTTAGCTCCACTGCACCTCTGTACATACTATGCACTCCCATTCCTAGTCTTCTCTGGGCGGGGCACATATTCCACATCTGTAGACTATTTGTAACAGCCCATAAGCTGGCCTTAAGGATGATGTATGACAGCACCCTCGCTTTGTTCTGTACATATTAGCTTTGCTTCCAACCTAATTAGAGAGCATAAATCCAGAATATGGTCAGTGAAAACCAACTTGATTTTGATCCTCACATGCACTGATGAGCTATCTGACTTTGGACAAGGTGGTTAACTTCTCCAACCCTCAGATAAATTCCGTCCAGTCTCTTATGACTCAGATCCCCAACTATGCCCAAGCTCTTAAGTGGTCACCTTGACTTAGGGACCCAGGTCTAATTCATCCTAACACTCTTGCCAGATTAAATGTCTAAAGCACAGCTCTAATCCTGCTTTCCCCACTCAAAAAAAGTTAGATACTCTCTCTAATCAAGCCCTAACTCCTTTGTTGAACAGTCGGACCTCTCCCTCAATGCACACCCTCCAATACTAAAATCCTTGACAGTGTTCACTTCAGCAGCACATATACTAAAATTGAAATGATGCATTATGATGGAGCATGATAATGTGAGAAAAAAGAATGTATACATGTATGTGTAACTAGGTCACCTTGCTATACAGTGGAAAATTAACAGAACACTGTAAACCAGCTATAATGGAAAAAATAAAAATTATAAATGAAAAAAATAAAAAGAAACATTAAAATGAGGCAGAGATTAGTATGGCCCTTGAGCAAGAATGACATGCAAATTTGTGAAGTGTTCTATATTTAAAAAAAAATTACCCCCCCCCCAAAAAAAAAAATAATCCCAAAGCCCTTGACAAGCATGGGCAAACTATGGTGCTAAGAACAGAACACTAGGATTTTGGTCTAAGGATCTTCTCCGAGTCCTGGTTCTGCCATGGGCAGGCTCTTGGGGAGCCTTACCCACATTACAGAGGATGCCCCCATCTTACAGATTTGCTGCAAGAGTATATGAAATGATCTCTACACTTCTTATAAGATGATGGTATTGCAGTCCAGCCCGGATGGGCTACCTGTCAGTCTCTGAAACTATGTACTTTTTCACCACTGCCATTTATGATTTCCCTCTACCTGAAATCACCTTCAACAGACACTCTTCTCCTGAAGCCCTACCCATACCCAAAGCCCTCTCTGTCCTTACTCGGGCTTCCCAGCAGGCAATTACTTCTCTACTTCTCAAGTCTCACATCATTTGCTTTGAAGCGCTTGGAAGGCACTGCCACCTTTCACCTCATTTCGATGTCAGGCCCTGCGTGGTCATTTTACTTGCTGTGTGACTTTGGGTCACTTCTTTTCTCTGGGCCTCTGTCTTTTCATCTTGTCAAGTACAAGGGTTGTGACTTGGACCCCTCCAGTGATCTAATCTCTCTCTGACATTCGATGATTTTGTGACCAAAGTTGTAACAAGAAGTATGGGTGGGGAAAGGCACTTAGTTTCAAATTTCAGTTACTTAAGCCTGGTTGGTGGGGGGAGAGAGATTTGCAAGTACGGAATTCTACCCAGTGTCCTTCAGAAAGACAACCAATGTATGGCTCCATCCATTCAGCCCGATTATAGACCTTAGTCAACAACTTGAGTCCCACTTCCTTTTCAATAAATCCTTTTCTCCTGAGCTCAGGGAAATTCCCTTGACCTTGGGTTCTTTTCCAGACCACCACAATAAAGCCAATGTCCCCATAAAGAAATATGCAATAAAGCAGGTTGTATGAATGTTTTGTTTCCTAGTGCATATGTTATGTTTACACTATACCATAATCTATTAACAATACAACAGCATTATGTCTTAAGAAAATGTACATACCTAAATTTAAAAATATTTCATTGCAAAAAAATGCTAACCACCATCTGAGCCTTCAGCAAGTTTTAATCTTTTTGCTTTTGAGGGAGGTCTTGCTGCTGACTGATCAGGTTGGTGGTTACTGAGGCTGGGGGTGGTCATTTCTTAAAATAAGACAACAATGATGTTTGCTGCCTCCATCGACTCTTCCTTTCACTTGAACACTTTTAGAGCCCACTGTAGGGTTATTAATTGGTCTAATTTCATTATTATGTCTTAGGAAACAAGGAGGCCCAAGGAGAGGAAGAGAGATGGAGGAACGGCTGATCCATGGAGGAATGAGAACACACACAACATTTATCAGTTAAGTTCACCTTTACATGGGCACAGTTCGTAGCATGACACAACAGTTATAATGGTAACATCAAAGACCACTGATCAGAGGTCGCCATAACAAACAGAATAATGATGCAACATTTCAGATATCGTGAGAATTAGCAAAACGTGACACAGAGACATGAAATGAGTAAATGTGGTTGAAAAGTGGTGCTGATAGACCTGCTCAACACAGGGTTGCCACAAACCTTCAGTTTATTTATTTATTTTTTTTCAAAAAGGCATTACCTGTGAAGCACAATAAAGTGAAGGGCAATAAAACAAGGTCTGCCTGTATTTAGAAAACGTAACCCACAGCCGTGGCATTTCGTACCCAGTGGTTTCTCAGGTCCAGGCTGTCTTCAGGAAGGCAGCACTACCCTAAACAGGAATGGCCCTTGAAGGCCTGCCTGTGTCTCAGGAAGAACATGGGATTCCCAGGGAAGGAACCCAGCCACTCTCCAGCTTCCGGGCAAAACACCGACAACCAACAAGCCTACCACAGATTCTCCTGGTTCCCACTGGATCCCTATCTTTGACGCCTGAGAGGTAGGAGTTAACTGCTGGCAAACCACCTGTTCATTCAGTAAAACTTTCCCAGCAAACCACTGCAGTGCTTTGAGCTCCTTGAGCAAGGCCAACTACTCTCCCCTGCCCCACTTCTGGGTGGGAGCCCTGGGTTGGGGTGAGTAATAAAGGGGCTGTCAAGGTACCTGAGGTCCTCACTGCAGAGCCCTGCTGATGAGCCAGGGAGACACCGTGGGAACTTCAAGGACATCCCGCTTAAGTTGTGTCTTGTCTGGGTTTCCTGCAGAGAACAACTGTCTCCTGCAGCCGCCCTATCAGCAAAACGTACACAGAGCACAGGGAAGTGGTGTTCCAGCCATCTCTGCTGAGAAAGTCCTAGAAGAGCTCCAGATACACCACCTTGGCAGTGTCAGGCCAGGCCCCTCACACATGGATACGGGTGGCACCATCATCCTCATACCTGGAACCCCTATTCTAACCACAGTCCATCCACACATCAGTCACTGAACTGAGAGCTCCTGGAGGGCTGGCACCTGCTTTAACCTGCAGGGCTCCTGGCACCAAAGACTCTCTCTGTCTTCCCATCTCCGCAACTCATGTCATCTTTGTAAATGGCCCCAGCCTCCACCCACCAACTTCAGCCAGAAACCTGGGAGTCACTGTTGATTCCCCCCTTTCCCTCAAGCCAGCACATCCTATTGAATTCGCCCCCCCAATATAATCTACTTTCTTCTCTGTACCCCCTAGTCCTGATCATCACTGGATCTGACAAGCATTGCAACAGCACCTTTTTTTTTTTTTTAATTAAAGTGTAGTTGATTTACAATGTTGTGCCAATTTATGTTGCACAGCAAAGTGACCCAATCGTACATATATGTATGTTCCCTTTTTTATCTTCCATCGTGGTCTATTCCAAGAGACTGGATATAGTTCCCTGTGTTGTACGTAGGATCTCATTGCTTATTCATTCTAAACATAAGAGCTTGCATCTACTAACTGCAAACTCCCAGTCCATTCCATTCCCTCCCCCCACCTTTGGCAACCACAAGTCTATTCTCTATGTTGCAACAGCAGCTTTCTAACCCTTACTGTCACCTTCCTGTAATGCATCCTTCTTATGTGGACTTCTCTAGTGAATGCTGGATCATACCTCTCCCCCCAATCCCCTGTCCACTGCTCTGCCCTCTAAGACTCTAGGGTGTTCAATACCCTCTGTGAGCTAGTACCTCTCATTCTAGCTTTACTATGTGCCACGTTTCCCTTTGTTCACTATGTTCAAGCCACATGGGGCTTGTTTCTTTATTCCTTCCTACTGTATAGCTGCCTGAAGCGATTCCAGTTCAAACTGCTTTTCCCTTCTTTGATCTCACAACTCTTAATGCCTGGTACTCAATCACACTCTGCCTGATGACAGCCCATGCATATCTGCTTTTCAGTGTAATTAATTAACACCACCTTTTTACATCATGCTTGAATGGTGTAAAACTTGTAGCCATGTTATCTCTGGCTTAGGACTCCTAAGACTCCTGGGTGCCAGTCTTCTCCTTTTAAAGAGGATAAAACTGGGAGTCCCCGCTGTGGCACAACAGGATCAGTGGCATATTGGGAGCACTGGGACATAGGTTCAATCCCCTGCCTGGCACAGTGGGTTAAGGATCCGGTGCTGCTGCAGCTGTGGCTTAGGTCACAACTGCAATTCAGGTCTGATCCCTGGCCTGGGAGCTCCATATGCAGAGGGGTGGCCAAAAATAGCAAGAAAAAAAAAAAAAAAAAGAGGCGATAAAACTGAAGTTTGGAAAGGCCAAGTGATATTTGCAGAGTTCTCCGCTAATGAGATACCAAGTCCAAACTTGAACACAGGCTTCCCTGGCCCTGCACAATCTCCACTGGGTTGTGCTGTAACATCTCTGTATCACCATTACAGCCCCTTCATGTATAGTCAAGCACCCATTAGTGAATCACTCTAATAGCTAGCCCTGGTGTTAAGTCATGAGACATGAACCAGGTATCCTTGGTGCTGACTGGCTTAACATCACCTCTTCAGCTAAAACTTACTTCTTCAGAAGCCCTTCCTTCACCACCTTACTTTCATGGAAATTTACAATTTACTATATTTTACTCATCTACTCAGTATTCCTTCTACCCAGGTCTTCTCTATAAGAACGAAAGTCACGTGATGGCTAATCACAGATGCAAGGTGTGGATGGGAGGGCCAGCATCTGGATTGTATCAAGAAGAGAGCAGGTAGTAAACCAAACTTGGTGGTTCCTGCCCTGAATTCAGTCTCCCCAGCTTGCCCAGGGCAAGGAGGACCCTAAATTTCAGACATGTTCAACTGTATTTCCCTGGAGTGGGTACCCCCTGAGAAAGGCTGAAAAGATGGGAACAACATGCACTTAAGATGCCAGCACCCAGTGAAGCTACAAAACAGAAGGGAGGGAAAGCCTGGCTAAGGCACAGAAGGCAGGACGCCCTGTCTCTGAACACATCATTAAGTCCCTCCATCGCTTCCTCCTCCAGTAACAAATCATCTGAAAATTTAGGTGTGTCAGTAAAATATATTCTATTCACTAATGGGATAATCAATCTACTGTTTCTTGCCTGTCTATGTCCGTCTAGTCTCTAATTATATTTTCAACACCATGATCACAATATAGAACATCTACTCTGTTTTGCTTTGTTTTTTAAGGACTTCCCTAGAGAATGGGGATCCAAAGAATTTTTCATTAAGAATTCCTGATCGATAAAGATATTTGTGTCAGTACCATGGACAGAGTTAATCAGTGGGAGACAGGCTAGAAAAACAATTAAAATTAATCTTAGAAACAATGCCAACTTTTTTAAAAATGACACTATTATATACAGTGTGACATGTTCTTTAGAAACTCAACAAGCAAAAAGAAACATGTTGTTTAGGGATACAAACATAGCTACATTAATACAGAATGGTATCAAAATCCCATAGAGTGGGGTAAGTCAGGTAAAATCAGGCAGAGGGCAGAATCAGATTGGGGGAAAGAAGATTGGGTGCAGTGGGGAGGGAGAAGTAAGTTTGGGGGACAGAGGTAGGTTAGGATGGAGGTAAAGTTAGGTGAGAAAAATACAGAAAATTACAGTGAGGCATTTTGGGGCTCTAAAGACAGCCCTACAATTATAGTGAATCTAAAGCCAAAGATTTCCTCCCAAGGTTAGGAGCACTAGGAAAAAAAAAAAAAAAAAAAAAAAACACCACAACTCTGCTGTGAGAGGGGCTGGGCCAGAAAGCTCTAAGCAAAAGACTCCATGAACTCTGGTAACAAGAAAGCCAGGCTCAAAGTGGGAAGGAGGAGATACATCTTGGGCACCTAAAAGGAGGGCACCTATGTGAGGGGTCCTCCAGGCTTAAGGCCCGAGCAGCCCTGGGTACCAGGCACAAGGGAGGCAGACTAGCATCCCGGAGCACCTCTGCCATTAGGTGTTGATGTGCTACAATCCTCTCTCCTGGGTAGGGTTGCGTGCTTGAGCCCAGAACTCAAGCCATTCAGGAAGGCTGCCATAAATATTCGTGGAAAATTGCTTAACTGGTATTTAGAAGTCAGAGCCCTAAATGTCTCCTTGGTAAGATTAACTTGAACCTTCTGATAGTGCAGGAGCTAAGTACTTAGCACATTTCATATCCAAGTATCATTTTTCCACTCAGTTTCACAGTGGTCCTCTGAGTGCTAAATTCTATTTATAAACCTTCTAGGTATAGTGTGATTACAAGTCGCAGCAAAATGAATCTGCCTCCTTCTGCTTACTCGCTGTTCCTAAGAGAGGCTGTCTCTTCTCAGTTTCATGAAAGCATTACAGAAAGAACCTCTGGGAACTCAAGCCCACCACTCACTGAAAGATAAGCAGGGCAGAGTGAGAGTGAAACTGAGCAGGGAGGCTCCTTGGTGTGAATGGGCATGTGCCAGCTTCTCTGCTTTTAAAATTAAGGGCTGGAAGATGATCCCTAAGACCTCCTGCTACTCCTGAACTCTGTGATTCCAGATCAAAGTTATAGTTAAGCTGTGTGAGCCAGTCCACATTAACAGCAATTACCTATTAATTACTAAAATACATCTTGGAATTCAGAAATCTGTGGATTTAGCTGAAAGTGAGAACAAAGGCAAATGTTTCCTGTGATTTTTATACCTTACAGAATGAATTTGGTTAAGTTTATCATTAATTGGGGGGTAAACTATGATCTGAGTATATATTTGTACCCTAGAGTTCCAAATAAACTTTTCAAACCATATTTCGTTGGATCCTGGAAACTATTTTTACAGTGAAGGAACACAATTGAGTAAATTCAAGTTAAAAGGCTTGTCATTGGTCAGCGGTCCAGCTGGTATTTGAAGGCAGGTGCATCTGAGCACCTCAGTCTAAAGCCCATCCTCTTTCTCTATATAGCACTACTTTTGTCAAGCTACCAGCAAGACACAGGTCTTTTCCTATTTCTCTGCTGCTTCATTCATCTTTCAAATGTTGATCATCCCTTCGAGCCAGTTTCAGCATCTCTTCTCTCGGGCTGCCTCTAACATCATCTCACCTTCCCTTGTGACTGTAACTGCCAGCAAGAAGGTGTTCACCTTCAGATGTATCTCCACAACCCAGATCTCTCCCTAGAGCCAAGCACATATGCACAACTGCCCCCAGGATAACAAAACACAGAGGCTGCACAGCCCCTCCCCTATGGTCTACCTTTCCAGAGCCAAGCTCCTCACCTCCCCTCCAATCTGCTCCTTATCCTTCCACCCGGGGTGGATGGCTTTGTGCGCCACACAGCAATGAGAGGGGAACTTGGGAATGGCCCTTGACTCCTTTCTGTTCCTTACACCGTCAAGCAGAGATGACTGTGCTGCCTGGATTCTTAATTCTAATTCATCCCCTAAGTGCTGTCCTTCATCCTTTCTCTCCTGGAACCTTCCACAGCATCATAACTGGTTTTCTTATACCTATTTTAGCCCCTCCTCAACCCATTCTCCTCATTGCCATTGGGAGGACATTTCCAAAACACTAATCTGACAACAGGGAGGATCTACTGAGCACCCTTTTATGAGACAGTGACCTGTGACATCCCAGGCCCTTCATGGTCTATTCCAAGAGACCATCCCAGGCAGAGGTGTCAGGTTGTGCAAAGAGTGGGAAATCACAACATTCAGGGAAGAGGGTGACGTTTAGGGCACTCAGACATCAACAGGCAAGTCCTGGCCTCTGGCAATAATTTGACCACCATTTGTTGATTAGCCCTGGTTGCACGTGAGAAACCCTGTGGAGCTTATGGAACTCACCCTGCTGGATTTCACAACAGACCAACTGGATCACAATCTCTGGGGGTAGGACCGAAATAGCTGTTTAATTCCACACGTGATTTTTTTTTTGTCTTTTGTCTTTTTGTTGTTGTTGTTGTTGTTGCTATTTCTTGGGCCGCTCCCGCGGCATATGGAGGTTCCCAGGCTAGGGGTTGAATCGGAGCTGTAGCCACCAGCCTACACCAGAGCCACAGCAACGCGGGATCCGAGCCGCATCTGCAACCTACACCACAGCTCATGGCAACGCCGGATCGTTAACCCACTGAGCAAGGGCAGGGACCGAACCCGCAACCTCATGGTTCCTAGTCGGATTCGTTAACCACTGCGCCACGACGGGAACTCCCCACATGTGATTTTAATGTTATGCTAAAACGCTAGTTCTGTTAGGGTTAAGAACCAATGTACAACAGTTTAATTAAATAAGTCATTATATATTTATATAGATATATATTTTCAGGTACTTGAAGAAATTCTTATACCTTGTAAATTATTCATAGTCAATATTAGCCTAATACTACATAACACTGAACTTAAAACAAAGACTATAGTTTATATCTAGACAAAACTTTCATTCAAAAA
Source organism: Phacochoerus africanus (assembly GCF_016906955.1). Taxonomy (NCBI): domain Eukaryota; kingdom Metazoa; phylum Chordata; class Mammalia; order Artiodactyla; family Suidae; genus Phacochoerus; species Phacochoerus africanus. The sequence continues at coordinate 101,642,194 of NC_062545.1, forward strand.
GATACATGCACCCCTATGTTCATTGCAGCACTATTCACAATAGCCAAAACATGGAAACAACCTAAATGTCCATCAACAGATGAAGAGATAAAGATGTGGTACATACAATAAAATACTACTCAGCCATAAAAAAAAAATAATGCCATTTGCAGCAACATGGATGAAACTAGAGATTCTCATATTAATACCCTATGATGTCGCTTACATGTGGAATCTAAAATATGGCACAAATGAACTTATCTACAAAACAGAAACAGACTCACAGACATGAATAGACTTGTGGTTGCTAAGAGGATGTGGGGAGGGAGTGGGATGGACAAAAAGTTTGGGGTTGGTAGATGAAAACTATTACATTTAGAATGGATAAGCAATGAGGTCCTACTATATAGCACAGGGAACTATACACAATCTCTTGGGATAAAACATGATAGAAGATAATATGAGAAAAAGAATGTATATATGACCGGGTTGCTTTACTGAAGAGCAGAAATTGGCACCACACTGTAAATCAACTATAGTAAAAAAAAAAAAAAAAAAAATGGAAAGAGTAGAATCAAAAACAAAACAAAACAAAAAACCCCAAAACAAAGCTTAACTTTAAGAGGCTAAACAGTCCTTAATGTATGAATTTATCAACAGTTCTTCCTGGCTGTAGACAATAGGAACCAAGTTAATGAGTTATGATAAATCACCAAGAAATCAAAGTAGAGTTAAGCTCAAGTTAATGAGTTATGATAAATCACTGAGAAATCAAAGTAGAGTTTCCTCATTAATTGGATTTACATTGTTGATACGCACACAGCTGAAATAACAATGGAGACTAGCCAGTGTTGGTATCAGAAGTACACAGAGGCACACACACTACAAAGAGTGTGTTGCTGCCTGATAATGCCTATAGCTGGAGAAAACAAATCACGTCACACTAATCAGGTATTCTTAACCTGGGGCCCACAAATGGCCAACATGTCCATGAACGGAATTCAGAAGGATCCATGAACTTCAATGGTATAAAAAGCACAGCTTTCATTTTACTAAATTTTAACTTTAATAATTCCTTCAACTAAGAATACAGCCAAATGTGGAATCTAAAAAAAAATTATACAAATAACTTATTTATAAGACAAAAACAGACGCAGAGACATGGAAAACAAACTTATGGTTACCAAAGGGGAAAGGGAGGAAGGATAAATTAGGAGTTTAGGAGTAACAGATCTACACTCATATATATAACAGATAAACACAGGGTCCTACTGTATAACACAGGAAACTATAATCAATATCTTTTTTTTTTTTTTTTTTGCTTTTTAGAGCTGCACTTGCAGCACATGGAGGTTCCCACTCTAGGGGTTGAATTAGAGCTGCAGCCGCCAGCCACAGCCACGCCAGATCCGAGCCGCATCTGCGACCTACACCGCAGCTCACAGCAACACCGGATCCTTAACTCACTGAGTGAGGCCAGGGATAGAACCTGCATCCTCATGGATGCTAGTCAGTTTCATTTCCGCTGAGCCACCACAGGAACTGCCTCAATATCTTTTCTATAATAGAAAAGAATCTGAAAAAGTACATATGTATATATATGTGTGTGTATATGCAACTGAATCACTGTGTTGTGCACCAAAAACTAACACAGCATTGTAAATCAACTATACTTCAAATTAAAAATAAAGAGAGAAAGGAATATAGCCAAAAACAGAAAGCAGAACAAGTAGAACCTGTAACTTTGACCCCAGATAACAGTACAGTTGTTGCATACAGCATTAAATATTTATGCTCATCATTACTTCAAAATGATGATTATTACATTTGCCACTAATGCAGTAACAATGCCTTATATTTACTTTCTCACAAACTCCTAAAATATTTGGATTATTTCAATATAATCAGTCCTTTGTAATTGTATAGTTGATGCATTTAGATGTTTTAAATGGAAGAAAAATGATTAAGAACACTTGATCTTCTTTCCAAAGCATTTCTTTTCTTTGCCTGATTGCAAAATCATGCCGCTTTACACAGCACTAGTGATGACTTTCAAGGAAACCATGCTTACATTTCATCGGTCCTGCTGCAGTTTCCAAGAGCCAATCAGAAACACCACTAAGTGTGCTGGTGGAGGTGGGAGGCAGACTTCAGAGACCCCCTTGGATATGTGGCAAGGTTCTCTCCGTTGGAAAACATTACAGCTTAAGCCATAACACTGATATAACTTTTAACTTTCAGGCCTTAAAATTGAAGCTTATTCAGAAACTTAATAAATGCACTCTCATACAATCTGCATCTTATTGCTCTTAAGAGATCAATACCCTCCTATGGGAATGCAAAGATTTTGAGATGTACTTCCTAATAAAGTTCCTGAGTGTGATGCTGCTGCTGCTAGTCTGAGCACCCTGAGAATTATCAACCACTTGCTGGTTTGAAATTTCATGGTTCTCTTATATGGCCATGAAATGATATAGCACCTAGGCCTGAAGCTGAATCTGCCTTGGTTATTTTGGGGTCCCAGTCCACTTTAGAGGGTAAGGAACAGACTCAAGAGTCAGTGTTCGTGGACCCATCCCTCCCCGCCAGCTGCCGCAAGTCTCTCACAGGCCTCCAATCAGATAGAATCTCACTGGGTTCAGCTTTCTCTGTTTCCCTCCTTTCCTAAATGCAACAGACCTAGCCTCCTGGCCCAGAAACTGTCCAACCTTTCAAGGATGAGACATTCAAGACAGAGTTGGGCTGGGAAAGGATGACAGGTGCTCAGCACTGGATAATGTCGAGAACTGACAGGCCCTAGGACAGACCGTGGGCAAACTGGAATCTGGTACCCAGTAGGCTCTCAATATTTCATGATGAAGGGATAGATAGTGAGGTGGAAAAGTGGAATGCAAGAGACAATTTGGCTGCAGAAGAGTACTGCTAATTGTCATCATTTGTGTCAGCTATTCATGCCTATATTATCATGTAGCACAATGATTATGAACATCATTAAACATATTAGACTCATTATGCTAAGGGCTTTATTCAGTTACAAAAATAAATGTTCAAACTTCATAGTTACTTTCCGCTATATAGATTAAAAAGTTAACTACTACTGCCAGACACGAACTCACAAATCTGAGCCTCGAGGAAACTAACTGCCTTATTATTCTCACTTATGACCTGATATTCTTGCTGTAAATTAGAGAGTCCCAAAGGCAGGTGAGGAAGGGGAATCATGCAGGTATGGATTTGACCACAATGCACTAGAGCCTAAGCATCAGTTAAGTAGAGAAGTAAATTTTTTTGTCTTTTTTTTTTTTTCAGAGCCACACCTGCAGCACATGGAGGTTCCCAGGCTAGGGGTCAAATTGGAGCTGTAGCCCCTGGCCTATGTCACAGCAACACCAGATCTGAGCCACGTCTGCAACCTGCACCACAGCTCATAGCAATGCCAGATCCTCAACCCACTGAGCAAGACCAGGGATCAAACCTGCATCCTCATGGATGCTAGTCAGGTTCCTTTTCCACTGAGCCACAAAAGGAACTTCCTGAGAAGTAAAGCTTTTAAGAAAAAGCTGTGACAAGGGGATCAGGGAAACTCAGGGCAGAGCAAGTCTCTGCAACTTGCAGATGAAGGGGAGTGGAAACTAAGGTTCCAGGACTGGCTGGATAAGGGAGTTGATATGGGATAGGGGAGATGTGCCTTTCCAGAGGGCAAAGGTCAGCAGGGGAATCAGTGACTTGAATGGGAAGGTAGAAGGAGAGGTTCCAGGGTCAATATCCATGTTCTGCAAACAGATCTATAAAGTCAGGACTTTTCCATTCTTTTCCCTTCAATGGGGGCTCCATGCAGGCAGGGAGTGTCTGTAAAGGATTCTTAGAGGATACAGAATTGGGCAATAAAGGGCAGCATTTGCTTTTCTGCATCGTTTTCTTTGACAAGGAGTCCAGTCTCCTGTGACAAAGTGGCCGGCCTCAAGCATGGAACACTCCACTTCCCTGTTCCATAGTAAACTCTAGGTTATAAAAGAGCTGATTCTCTATCTATTGAGTTTTCTGTTCATCCCCCCTCACCATCTTCTTTCTTAGTGCCAACACACCCACACATCTGCCGACTTCCTGCTTTTAGTCATTTGGCTTTTAGCATCTGTTTAGGTACAGAGCAGAAGATGAGGGAATATGGCACAGGGAGGGGCCTCCCCTGACCAGACCAAACGTTCTCCTTGGCTACCTCCATTCCAGGTGGCCCAGGAAGCTGCCCCTGAGCTGGTGGAATTCCCACATTTTCTGTATGCTCCAGCCTTACCAGGGACCCCATGTCTAGCAGACCACTCTGAGACTGACATACAGGGTTGTGAGGAGCAGATTAAGAAATTAGGAATGTCAGGTATAGGTGCAAGTTCTGAGAAATCTTAGCCTGAAGTGGGGTTCGGGAGGGGGCAGCAGAGAAATCAGCCATGAGCTTCCCCTCCACCCTGAAGAACTAGAACCAAGACTACAAGCTATAAAGCTGTTGCTTCAGCTCCAAGAAACACAACAACTTAGTAGCTGCAGTCAAAGGTCACTATTCATGCTCCCCCACATGCAGCCATGCTTTCTTAACTCTTTCTCCCTCCCTGTATTTTTCTTTCTCTTTCTTTTTTTTTCTTTTTTTTTTTTTGTCCTTTGTCTTTTTAGGGCCGCACCTGAGGCATATGGAGGTTCCCAGGCTAGGGGTGTAATTGGAGCTGCAGCTGCCAGCTTACACCAGAGCCACAGCTACAGCCACAGCCACCCTAGATCCGAGCCGCGTCTGCGACCTATAACACAGCTCATGGCAACGCTGGTTCCTTAACCCACTGAGCAAGGCCAGGGATTGAACCCGAAACCTTATGGTCCCTAGTCGGATTTGTTTCCACTGCGCCACGACGGGAACTCCCCTGTATTTTTCTTTATGTGAAATTCTCTCTCCATCTCCTTCCCATAGGTCCATAGGCCAATCTGATCCATCCCTTCCAGCCCAATGAAAAGGCCATCTTCTTGGACATCTGTCCTGAAAATCCATCTGGAAGAAGGTGCTGCTACTTTCCCCTCCCCCCATGGAGGAAACATGATTTGTTGGAAGCTCTGGGGAAGTGCAGAGCCCTAGCTGGACATCCAGCCTTCCATTCTTTCCTTCTGCCAGTCAGGGACCTTCAAACATACCACGCCTTCAAACACATGAGAGGCTGCTTTGTAAATCTGCTTCGGACTGAAGGTATTCAAACGAGGATATAACCAAACTCATGGCTTAGTAGATATTGTTCATGTGACATACACGTAACTGTTGGGCTTGGAGCAAAAGCACACTGAATGGTGGCTCTGGTTATTTATCAGTAGCACACTCATTCCTGAGTCTCTTTAGCACAACATCCAAAGTCTGCAGATCCTGGACACAAATAATTTATACCCCCTGGGTCTCTAACACATCTGAGTCCTCAACAGACAGACAGACTCACTTTGATGGGCTGAAAAAGACTTAATAATGGAAAGCACCAGCTCTTGGAAATATCTCTAACAAAACTAAAATTGAAAAATGGTACTCCATTCTCTCAGCCCACTCAGGTTTCTGATATAGTCTCAGGTTTTTGATATAGTCTTAAATTGTCTCACCTGGGAAGTCCTACCTGAAGATCTAAACATGCCGGTCTCACTCCTCAGGCCTCTAAGGTCAGCCAAGGTGTACATACATACACCCACTCCTTGAGCTTCTAAGATGATAAATGAAACCATTTATCATACACCCTACATACACCCTACATACACCCACTCCCTACATACACCCACTCCCTACATACACCCACTCCTTGAGCTTCTAAGATGATAAATGAAACCATTTTAATACCTGCAAAGACTAAAGCTGACCCCTGAGCAACAGGTTTGAATGGCATGGGAACACTCATACACAAATTTTTTCAATAGTAAATACTATACTGTACAACTCATGGTAGGTTAAATCAGAGGAGCCATGGAGGACGAAGGCCAACTCAGATTTCCAAATGCCTGGAGAGTTGTCCCCCACCCCCAAATCCTGCGTTGTTCAAGGGTCCCTGGTACAGCTACATGAAGTCCTGAACTTCTACAATAGTGGCTACAGGCTGAAAACAGACTACCTTCTGGAGAAGATCACAGGATGCTTCAATTACAGTGCTGGATGAAAGAGTAACCAAGATCTTATTCTAATAGATAGCTCCTATTTTTTTTTATTCCTCAATGAATTTTGTTACATTTATAGCTGTACAACGATCATCACAACCCAATTTTATAGAATTTCCATCCAAACCCCCAGCCCATCCTCCCACCTCCAACCTGTTTCCTTTGCAAACCATACATTTTTCAAAGTAGAGAGCTCCTACTGATTACTCATCTCCCTGCCCTCTCCCGGCACAGATATAGAGGGCCAAGAGGTAACAAAATAGGAGACCTAGGTAAAAGGACAATCAAAATTCACAACAGTCACTATCAATTCTATCCTACAACATCATCGCAATGAAAATTTCCATTTACCTTCTGCTGAGGTGAGGTACATCAGGTCACACTCCTTTACCCACTTTACAGGCACAATAAGCAGGCACCAGTACTAAGCAGAAGTAATTTACCCAGAGCCAGGATTTCCTTGGCCAAGTCCCACGTTGCTCCTTTTCTCTCCACCACCAAGCCCAGCAGAGGGTGTGGCACTAATACTTACCATGGGTCAGAGCCCAAGTGCCTTTCAGCAGGGCTGGTGGCCAGCAGAGGCAAGAACCCAAGAATTACACCTCTATTTCCAAGTCAGGAATCTTTAACCCCTACCTGAGTGCCTACAAACCTCTCAGCATCAAGAAGGGCAGGGGGAAAAAACATGATGATGAGGGTGGGGGTGGGTATGGCCATCCTTTTCTGCATCCCTACATGGAGTAACATTTTGAGCTTTCTAAGCACATATTTGAAAACAGCTCCCCTGAGCTGTTTGCACACCTACAACACAGGGCAGCATTTGTGCTGAAAAGGGCAGAAGAGACCACCAACAGTCTGAAATGTTAAAGGAAGGGGAGATGCAAGAAGTCTCAGACCCTACAGAAAGACTCCTGGAGAATCTCGTTAGATGTCAACGTCAACAGCCTTAAGGTTGATCTTGACCAAGAGCTAGCCCTTTATGGCGGCAGAAAAAAAGTTCAGAGATAAGAATTAGCTATGGGGTGGGTTCATGGAGTAGGGACTGGGGAGTTGAACCAAAGACTTAGAGAAATTTTTCCCTGAAGGACAATTTTAGTACAAAGTAACTATATAAAAATCTTGTCATCTGGAGGGAGAAAGAATCCTCTGTTACAATAAATTTTTTTTTTGTAAAAAAATTCAATAATGTTTCCCTATGAACAGAGAGACTATTAATGTAGATAACTGACTTTGGAAAGACTGGGTTCTGCATATTTGCAGGCTTTGGGGGGCTGGGTAACATAATTAAAGCAATCCTCAAATAGTCCTAGGACCAGAATTGCTTGCTGTTTTCATCTTTAAAAAAATAAATTCTACGCTTTCCTTTAATGATCTTAAATGCTGGAATCTGGCTATTTTCAGTAATGGTTGTGAGAAGTCCCTCATCAGTTGCCAAAAAAAAAAAATTCCCAAATGGTTAAGTATTTTTTAGTGTTATTTTTAGTGTCATTTATCTAGATCACAGGACTTTTCGATTTTAAGTTAAATATTCTACTGTAGCAGCAGTTGTGCCCAGGGAGAAGGAAGCCCAGCTTCCTTATCTTCTTTGAGGACCCACGAAGCCACCACACCTTTACTAGAGCCCTCCTTCCTGTGCCCCACCATGAACAAGCACTGCCTGCAGAAGGACACGCTCCTGTTATTAAGTTTTCCTCCTCATATGCTATGGTCAAAGTGCTGTGACTCTGTTCCCATCCATATCTGTCAAACACTGATCTGGAGTATATTAATATTTTTGTTGATACTGCTGTCACCTCCATTCCTGAAAGTTCTACAGGGCTGAGACTGGGAAAGTTGTGTCAGCAACCACAACTTGGTATACTTTGCTGAGCCATGTTCAGGCTTCTTGGCTAGTGGAGAAGGGGCACAGGGAAAGGGCCAAAGACAGGAGGTGTCATGCAGCGGGCAAGGCCTTCAGGACCCAGGAAAGCAAGATCAGAGAGCTGGGCAACCTTGAGCTTGAGATGGGCCCTGCCACCCAGCTGCCCAAATGTTTCTTCTTTAATCTCATTCTCTTCTTGCTTCATGTCTTTGCTATGCCATCATTCTCAATTCTACCAGGACATATATTAGTCTGGGATGTGAATGTTTCCTTTTAAAATCATTTTATATTTAATAAAGCTTAAATGTATAAACCTGGCTTATGACTTGAAGAAACCCTCTCTTTTTTACAAAAGGTAGCTTTATACACGTATTGGTTAGCATGTGGTACTGAATTCTTCTCCAGGGAGTGCATACGTACTGAAATAAAAAAATCTTTTTGGACAGGATTCTTTGCAACATAATAATATTCACAGCTGCCTCCCTGCTCTCAGTCCACTGGTCTCAACCTTATTTTATCAAGTCTAGTGTGATGGCATCAAATGGCATCATCTAAGAAATGTAGTTCCTGCCCACCTTCTTCTCTAGAACAGCTTCTCTAAATCTGCTTTCTACCTTTTATTTATTTTGGGGACCAACTGCTTTACTGAGATATAATTCAAATACCATATGATTCACACATTTAAAGTATACAAATCAATGGCTTTTAATATGCTCACATAGTTGTGCAACCCTCACCGAAATAAATTTTAGAACTTTTTTTATCGCTCCAAAAAGCAGCTCCATGCCCATTTTCAGTCATTTCCAATCAGTCCTGCTACCCTAGGCATCCACTACTCTACTCTATTTACTGGTCTCCCTATTTTAAACTTTCATACAAATTGTATCATATATGAGTTCCTGACTGTCTTCTTACACTTAGCATGTTTTCAAAGTTTATCCATGCTGTAGCATGTGCCAGTTTTCATTCTTTGTTATGGCTGAACAATATTCCATTGTATGGATAGACCAGTTTTGTTTACTCGTTTTTCAGTTGGAGTCCATCTGGATTGATACTGCTTTGGGGTCTTATGGATAAATCAAAAGGTGATCAAAATCTAACTAATCTAACTATTCAGCAGTAATGAACCCAACTAATATTCATGAGGACTCAGGTTCGATCCCTGGCCTCGTTCAGTGAGTTAAGGATTCGTGTTGCCATGAGCTGTGGTGTAGGTCGCAGACAAGGATAGGATCTGGTATTGCTATGACTGTGACATAGGCTAGCAGCTGCTCTGATTCAACCCCTAGTCTGGGAACTTCCATATGTCATGGGTACATCCCTAAAAAGCAACCAAAAGAAAAAAAAATCTAATTGTTGTGTCAAAAGATGAGACATAGTATGCTATTGAGGAACGATTCCAATACTTCATTCTCCTAGTAAGTTATGGTTGGTAATTTTTTTTTTCTTTTTTTCCTTTTTATGGCTGCACCTGTGGCATATGGAAGTTCCCAGGCTAGGGGTCAAATCAGAGCTGTACCTGCCAGTCTACGCCACAGCCATGCCAAATCCAAGCTGTACTGCAACCTATGCCACAGCTTGGGGCAACACGTGATCTTTAACTGAGTGAGGCCAGGACTCAAAACTCAAATCCTCACAGAGACTATGTTGGGTTGCTAACCTGTTCAGCCACAATGGGAACTCCTGGTGATTTTTTTAAATCAGTCAAGATGGAGTAGAAATCCCTTAACTCTAAGGTGTTTTATCTGACAAAACAGCACACCTTTTACTTCAAAGACTTAACAAATAAAACACACACCAAAAAACCCCTGATACCCCTTGCCATAGTCTGATTTGACTTTGCTGACTCCTAAGAAATGCTGAAACATTGAATTTTAAATTTTGGAAAATTCAAACATCTCTTAACAGAGAATCTGATCTGGGGATTTCAATATAACTATTTAGGCAATTCTTTTGTTTAAAATATGAGTTCAAATGGGCTGCTTTAAGAGTGTTTTTTTCCTTCACTCATATCTTTTTGCTTGATGATACATCTACTCTTTTCAGCCTATCTTCCTTATGCTATGAAGAACTTTGAATTTGCATGTAGCATCTTCCTTTAAAGGATACACTGATTATGGAGTTCCCATAGTGGTGCAGCAGAAACGAATCCAACTAAGAACCATGAGGTTGTGGGCTCGATCCCTGGCCTCACTCAGTGGGTAAAGGATCCAGTGTTGCCATGAGCCATGGTGTAGGTCGCAGACACAGCTTGGATCTGGCGTTGCTGTGTCTCTGGCATAGGCCGGCAGCTATAGCTCCGATTAGACCCCTAGCATGGGAACCTCCATATGCCATGGGTGCAGCCCTAAAAGCAAAAAAAAAAAAAAAAAAAGGATACAATGATTGAAAACTTGTCCGTTCTGTAAGTTGTCTTTTTGGTTTACTTTGCTATGTAAAAGCTTGTCAGTTTAATTAGGTCCCATTGGTTTATTTTTGCCTTTATTTCTGTTGCTTTGGGAGACTGACCAGAGAAAATATTCATAAGGTTGATGTCAGAGAATGTTTTGCCTATGTTCTCTTCCAGGAGTTTGATGGTTTCTTGTCTTATGTTTAAGTCTTTCAGCCATTTTGAGTTTACTTTGGTGCATGGTGTGAGGGCATGTTCTAGTTTCACTGATTTGCTGACAAGGGCTTAACCTCTAGAATATACAAGCAACTTATACAACTCAATAGCAAAAAAGCCAACAACCCAACTGAAAAACTGGCAAAAGACCTGAATAGACATTTCTCCAAGAAGATATACAGATGGACAACAAGCACATGGAAAAATGCTCAACATCCCTGATTATTAGAGAAATGCAAATCAAGCTACCACGAGATACCACCTCACACCAGTCAGAATGGCCATCATTCATAAATCCACAAATAACAAGTGCTAGATAGAGAGGGTTTGGAGAAAAGGGAACCCTCCTACACTGTTGGTGGGAATGTAAGCTGGTACAACCACTATGGAGAACAGTGTGGAGGTACCTTAGAAAACTATACATAGAACTACCATATGATCCAGCAATCCCACTCTTGGGCATATATCCGGACAAGAGTTTCCTTGAAAAAGACACATGCACCCACATGTTCATTGCAGCACTATTCACAATAGCTAAGACATGGAAACAACCCAAATGTCCATTGACAAATGATTGGATTAGGATGATAAGGTATATATACACAATAGAATACTACTCAGCCATAAAAAAGAATGACATAATGCCATTTGCAGCAAGATGGATGGAACTAGAGAATCTCATACTATGTGAAGTCAGAAAGAGAAAGACAAGTACCATATGATATCACTCATATCCGGTATCTAATATACAGCACAAATGAACTTTTTCCACAGAAAAGAAAATCATGGACTTGGAGAATAGACTTGTGGTTGCCCAGGGGGAGAGGAAGGGAGTGGGAGGGATTGGGAGTTTGGGGTTAATGGATGCAAACTATTGCTTTTGGAATGGATTAACAATGAGATCATGCTGTGTATCACTGAGAACTATGTCTAGATGCTTACAATGTGGCATGACAATGGGAGAAAAAATTATGTATACATGTATGTGTAACTGGATCCCCATGCTGTACAGTGGGGAAAAAAAAGTGTTGGTGGAAATAATAAAAATAAATTAAAATTTAAAAATAAAAAATAAATATATCACATCTGTAGTTGTATGATGATCATCATAATCCAATTTCATAGGATTTCTATCCCACAACCAAAGCACATCCCCCCACCCCCCAAACTGTCTCCTCCAGAGACCATAAGTTTTTCCAATGTCTGTGAGTCAGCATCTGTTCTGCAAAGAAGTTCAGTCTGTCCTTTTTTCAGATTCCACATGTCAGTGAAAGCATTTGATGTTGGTGTCTCATCGTATGGATGACTTCACTTAGCATGGTAATTTCTAGGTCCATCCATGTTGCTAAAAATGCCAGTATTTCGTTCCTTTCAATGGCTGAGTAATATTCCATTGTGGATATGTACCACATCTTCTGGATCCACTCCTCTGTCGATGGACATTTAGGTTGTTTCCATGTCTTGGCTATTGCAAATAGTACTGCAATGAACACTGGAGCACAGGTGTCTTTGTGAGTCATGGTTTCCTCTGGATAGATGCCCAGGAGTGGGATTGCTGGATCAAATGGGAGTTCTATGTTTAGTTTTCTGAGGCATCTCCATACTGTTTTCCACAGTGGCTGCACCAATGTACAATCTCACCAACAGTGTGCTAGGGTTCCTTTTTCTCCACACCCTCTCCAGCACTTCTTGTTTGTAGACTTTTGGATGATGGCCATTCTGGCTGGTGTCAGGTGGTACCTCAGAGTGGTTTTGATGTGCATTTCTCTAAATAATGAGTGATGTTGAACATCTTGTCATGTGTTTTTTGGCCATCTGTATGTCTTCTTTGGAGAACTGTCTGTTTAGATCTTCTGCCCATTTTTTGATGGGGTTGTTTGTTTTTTTGGTATGGAGCTGCAGAAAGTGTTTCTAAATTTTGGAGATGAATCCCTTGTCAGTGGATTCACTTGCAAAGATTTTCTCCCATTCTATGGGTAATCTTTTCATTTTGTTTAGGGTTTCCTTTGCTGTGCCCAAACTTTTAAGTTTAATTAAGTCCCATTTGTTTATTTTTGTTTTTACTGTCATTACTCTAAGAGGTGGATCTGAGAAGATGTTGCTGTCATTTATGTCAGAGAGTGTTTTCATAAACTCTGTTTTCCTCTAAGAGTTTTACAGTGTCTGGTCTTATATCTAGGTCTTTAATCCATTTGGAGTTTATTTTTGTGTATGGTGTTAGGGAGTGTTCCAGTTTTATTCTTTTCCATGTGGCTGTCCAGTTTTCCCAGCACCACTTACTGAACAGGCTGTCTTTTCTCCATTGTATCTTCTTGCCTCCTTTGTCATAGATGAGTTGGCTGTAGGTGCGTGGGTTTAGTTCTGGGCCTTCTCTCCAGTTCCACTGCCTTTGTGCCAGTACCATACGGTTTTGGTGATTGTTGCTTTGTAGTATAGTCTGAAGTCCTGGAGCCTGATTCCTCCAGGTCCATTTTTCTTTTTCAGGATGTCTTTGGCTATTCTTGGTCTTTTGTGATTCCAAACAAACTAAAATATTTTGTTTGAGTTCTGTGAAAAATGTCCTTGGTAATTTGATAAGGATTGCACTGAATCTGTATATGCCTTAGGTAGTATAGTCATTTTGATAATATTAACTCTTCCACTGAGAAATATGTCTAGTTGCTTACAATGCAGCACGACAATGGCAGAAAAATTATGATTACATGTATGTGTGACTGGGTCCCCATCCTGTACAGTGGGGGAACAAAAGTGTGTTGAGGGAAATAACAATAAATGATACATTAAAAATTTAAAGTAAAAAAAAAATTTTTTTAGAAAGAAAACTTGTCCATACAAATGTTTCTAGTAGCTTTATTCATAATTTCCAAAAGTTGGAAGCAACCAAGATAGCCTTCATCAGGTGAATGAATAAACTCTGATAAAGCCAGAAAAATGGAATATTAATCAGTGCTAAAAAGAAAGGAGATCTTGAGCCATGAAAAGATATCGAGGAAACTTAAGTGCATATTACTAAGCTGAAGAAACCAATTTGAAAAGCCTTCATACTATATAAGTCCAATTATATGACATTCTGGAAAAGATAAAAATATAGAGATAGTCACAAGATCAGTGGTTGACAGGGGTTGGGGGGATGAACAGGTGAAGCACAGAAGACTTTTTAGGACAACGAAAATACTCCATATGATACCACAACAATAATACGTGCCTGTCGTTATACATTTGTCCAAACCCACAGAGTACATAACACCAAGCATGAACATCAAATGTTAATCCTAAGGTAAACCATGCACTTTGATTGTGTGCTTGTGACATGTCAATAAAGGGTCATCAGTTCTAACAAATGGGCCACTCTGGTAGGAAGTGGATAATGAGGGAGGCTATACATCTGTAGGGGGTAGAGGATATATGGGAAATCTCTAAAGCTTCCTTTCAATCTTGCTGTGAATCTAAAATTGTTCTAAAAAAACGAAGTCTTAAAAATAAAAGGAATGCTAACATATTAATTTCTTAGATTGTTTATTTCCTGTATGCTTTGGAACTCACTGGAGAAACATATCTAAAGGAGTATTTGGAATCTTTAAAATAGCAACGTGAAGATGAAAATATCCATGTGAAGATGGGGTTTAAACTGGATCAAGAGAGTAGATCCTGGGGAGTTCCCTTCGTGGTTAACGAACTCAACTAGTATACATGAGGATGCAGGTTCAATCCCTGGCTTTACTCAGTGGGTTAAAGATCCGGCATTTCAATGAGCTGTGGTATAGGTCACAGACGCGGCTTGGATCTGGCATGGTTGTGGCTGTGCCATAGGCCGGTAGCTGCAGCTCTGATTCGACCCCTAGCCTGGGAATTCCCTATGCCATGGGCGTGGCCCTAAAGAGCGCGCGTGCGCGCGCGCACACACACACACACACACACACACACACACACACAGATAGAGAGAAGATCCTGGAATGCTTTATAAAAATAACAGCACCACACTCTCAGGCAGCCCTGTCCATGCACCACTCATTTTCCATGTATCCCACAATGGATCTTCAGCCATTCCTGGGAATAAGACTGTATTCTTAATTATCCCTACACTGCAGATGAGGAAACAGACACTGAGAGCCTAGATGACTTGCCTAAGGTCGCACAGAGACAGACGCTGGCAGCTGGCTCCAGCCCCCAAGTTCTTACCCCTGCACCATGCGGTGCTTCTAACATGAGGGGCTGTTACTGCTTCATGGCGTCATGACACACTGGTTTTAGGGTGTAACCATTTCAACTACCACTCTCAGGCTGAAAAATGGTGGATTTAATAAGTTTTAATGACTCATTAGGAAAGAAAGGAGAGAGGGAGAGAGTAGATAGAGATACCCCAAGCTAATTAAAGAGGCAGCACATTTTTCTCCAGGCAGCTTGGATAAAGATGTAGCCCCCCTGGTCTGTGTGTGCACCCCACCCACACGGCTGCACTTTACCTGTCTAAGGAAGAGTAATGTGAAACCTAGTCACGCTCCAGAGCCATTTATTCTCGACTTAGGAGAGTAGATAGTAAATCACACACACGCACACATAGACATAACAGACTCCCAAACAAAGCCTGACTGACATCTGAGAAAGGAAAACTTTGTGAGCATACTTTAAAAATACACTATTACCAAGTAGTTAGTAGAGGTACACTAAGCCATTACACACAACAAACTTGGAAAAGTCACATTTTTTAACATTTTCCTTTATAAGTTGTAAAAGATGAGCTAAAAGATTGTTCTTAAAACTACACGTCAGGGGGCACAAATTGCTCTGGGCCCTAGTCCACCTCTGCTGCCGTCCTGCTTTCTTTCCAGATCATTGTGGAATCAAACCACACCTACCTTTCTTATGTTGGCCACTCTTTTGTTCTAGAAAAGCCTCTCTTCAGTTCTGGATCTGTGCTTCTCTTCGCCTGTTCTGTGGCCCAGTCCTAGAGGCCAGCATTCAGATGGCTATTTCTTTGAAAAATGTCTCACAGTTGCCACATGGCTCAATCTGATGTCCATCCTGGTCAAGCACGAGGAGCTCTGGGCCTGAAGTCTTCCTCAGCTCCTATCAACACACAGCCCTGTCCTGGGCAGATCTGCCAGTCTGACTATGGCCCAGGAAGTTGGCCTTTCCACTGCAGGTTAGAAGGAGCACTGGCCTGAGAGTCTGGTACCCTGGGGTCTCAGCACAAACTCAATGCAGGGGCTAGCAAGTCCTGTCTCCTCATTGGCACTGTTTCATCTTCTCTAAAATAAACGAGCTTTACCCTTATATATATCATCATCCTTGCAGCTGTCAAGGTCTGATTCTCTCTCTCCTGGTCTACCCTACCTGTCACAAGTGCAAGGGAACCTGGGTGACAGAGTCTGTGGCCACCAACCAGGATGAAGGTATCAGGTCCACAGGGACACCTCACTGATAATCGTCTTTAAAGCCACACTCCAGCTCACTAAATACCCCTGGCCACAGGCTCTTTGGAAAACACTGCAGTGCCACTGCCACCCCTTTAGTCATCTGTCCCTTGAGAGACAGTCATCTCATCTAGCTACCCACCTGCCATTGCAGCAACTGTGCATCAGTTAACAGACTACACACATGCAGGTTCAAGTTCAAGTTTTCTTCTCCCCAAGTACATGAGACTTCTTCCTACCCCAGGGATTTCCCAGGGCACATCTACATCATGAGACACATTATAAAAGTCCATGTGCTATTCATCCAACATGTTAATGTCTACCATGTGTTAAGATGACAGGAACCTTAGCAACTGAGTGAAAAGGCCTGGAATGGTTCAACTTTCTGCTACCACACCTGCCAACCTTCCTGCAGAATCAGCACGGGGCTTTTCTCCTCCCCTTCTCTAACAACTGGAGAATCCTACCTTTGTGGAGGTAAATTTCAGCAACTGAGCTACAGATCCCATCCCATGCCTAGGATCCCCTCTACCAATTATCTGCTTTCTGTCTCCCAAACCCCTCCCAAGTGGCTCCCTCCCATCAGCATTTAATGTTCTGAAATAATTTACCTGAGAAAAAAACATGCACAAACACTCCCTCCTTCTCAGCAGCACGGAGAATGGGCTTAGGAGCTAAAATAAGAAACACAGGCAAGATTGAGGCCTGTTCAGAGGGTGCAGCAGTGACCCAAATGGAATGTGAGGCCCAAAACTCAGGCAGTGGTGGGAGAAATCAGAGGCATTAGATTCGAGCTGCATTTGAAAGCTGACACATATTTGAAATTTTCTCTCTCAGACCATATGTATATTTTAATAGTTTTTTGAATCATGGCTGAGAAGTAGGGTAACACTTTAAATAAAGTGATAGGCCAGTAAGAATGGATATTTTTAGGCAGGAGAACCTTTGGTTAGCCACCTAATTAATATTACATAGTTACCTGTCTATCTGAGAATTTCAAGGGTTGCTGTCATCTCCAGGGCAGAAACTTGGGTACCCAGAGCATTCCTATAGGTCCACCCAGAAGCTGCCCCCATATATACAGATGGGAAACATCAAGTGTACAGAGACATGATAAGAACAGGGAAAAGCAAAGAATGTATTTTCCTGAAACCCACCACTGACTCTGCACTGGGAGTGCATAAAGGGACTCCAGCAAGGATGAGTTACCACCTGCTCTGCAGTCATCCATGGAGAGCAATTTAGGTCCAGCAGGGCAGCTCACAGGCCTCCCAGCAGACACTGTCATGCAGCAGCATGAACACTTTCCACAGGGGGATCAGATGCATTAGCATGAGCCCGGCTCACCTGCAGGAATGCAGCTGGAAACCCTGGTTGTGCAGATTCAGCCATACAGAGACACCAAAGGAAAAGAGCACTGCAGGAGCACTGGAGCAGCCCCAGGGAAACTGGTTCCAGTGCCATTTCTGCCAACAAGCTTGGTGACTTTGGCCAAGCCCCTCAGAGCCCCTTAACGGCCTACCCTTCCATGCTCCTTGAGTTTCAATGTCAAGCATGAGATAATAGGGTGATAAAAAAGGGCCTGAAAACTAAAGGGCAGCATAAATGTGAGGGTTACAAAGAACATTAAAGGTCATTCAGAGCATCTGGGCGGAGCAAAGGTAGGCAGGATGGGAGGCAAGTCTTAGAGGCACAGGGCTACTCTGCCTGGTGCAGGATGCTCCAGATTCCTAACCAACACCCAATCAAGGCAGCAATCCAATCAGTGCACTGCCCATCAGTGCAGTGTTTCACACCCCCACCCCATCTCTCCCAAACAAAAAGCTCACACATGTTTCCAATGGTCCCCAAGGGGGCAGCATCACCTCCATCACCTATAAGGGTGACTGTCACCCATTATAGGTTTTTCTTCCTCCACTGGATCTTCAAAGATGCTCAATTTCTACACGGTTACATCTGAGAACCTGTGTCAATACTCTCTCCCAGGACGACGTCACACACTCCCAAGGCTTTAAGTTCCATCTATAGGACAAGGTCTCTCTCAACTCCATCACAAACTCAACTACTAGACAGCTCTATTTGTACATCAGGGGTGGGGGATCTTGCAGGAAACAGTGCCCAAATAAACATTTTTAACACTCCAGAGTGTCTCTTAATCCTTCCCCCCATCGTCCTGGTCTCAGCAGACAGAACTTCGATCTACCCAGTGTCCCAAGTCAGAAACCCAGGAATCCTCTTTTCTGGGGAGGCAGTGACAAAGTGGTCAAGTGCACAGGGTTTGGAATTAGAGGGCCCAGATTATCTATTATCATCTCAGCCAACTGCCAGCTGTGCCTTAGACAAGATGTGTGACTTCTGTGGTTCTGCTGACAAACCCCTAAAATTGAGTTAGTGCTGCAATAACTATTATGTAACACTCACACATCATGTATGATCTTAAGGAATATTCCCTGTTTATTATTATGTATATCAACAAAGTAGGGAAATAATTTTGAGATGCATAATATACTTTTCTCTTCTACACTGCTTTTACATGGCATTCTCCTTCTTCAACCCAAGGCATTGATTTGTCCCAAGAGGATTAGGATTATTATAAAAAGTGCAAAAGTTCATATTTTGACTGTCAAAACATAATATTCAAGTACTCAGCATAGTGATTGTCTTGAAATTCTACTTGCTGCTGTGGAGAAATGAATTAAGGGTTTGTTAAATTTCCATTCCAAAATCAAGAGCCAGGTCTGGGGGGAAATAAACATCAATTTCACTATAAATTACAGACAAAGAGAACTTAGAATGTGCAGTGAGGGGAACCAAGAGAGGCTTCTGACACAAGGAGAGGAGCCTGGAAGAAGGCACACAGTGGGACCAAGGGAAGCTGGCAGTGTCATTTCAACTTGAGCTCTTCACCTCCCACTTTCTGGCTTAGGGGAACCCCTATGACCAGTCCAAGGAAGAAGCCAAGGCTCAAGGGCAAAGTCCAAGTTCAGCTTTGGTATCCTTAAGACTGATGGCACACCAGAACTGCTGGAGGACGAAAAGGATGACCCACAGGATGATGATGCAGGAAAGCAGAATGTGCTTCATATTTCTCAAAAGGTAGAAGGGCCTTTCAGATGACTTCCTCAAGAGTAAGCCATCTATTTAGATTCTTACAGACCTCCTAAGTGAGGAATTTTGCAATGTCTTGTGGAAAAGTCACTTTGGTGATTTAATACCATGACAGTAAAGACATCTTTGATTAGTTCTAAAAACAATGCATTGCCACTCCAATGCAGTGAGAGAGCAAAGAGCACAAGAGAATAGGACAATCTGGATGCTAAAACGGACACTGCCACTCAGTGATGTGATCTGGACAGGTCTACAACCACAGTGGGGATGCCACATACCTCCCAATGGTTGTACCAAACTGGGATCATCCTCTAGGACCACAGTTCGGATGTAAAGCACTGGAGTACTACTCTGTTGTCTCAGTATCAACCATTACAGCAAGAAACTATTAGCAAATTTCTATTAATACAGCCTCCAAGTACTTATATCCCAGGAGAACAGGGGAGGGTCAGAGACTCTTTATCATTCTGGACCTGCACCCCTGGCTTAATTAAAGATGCCAAGTTTCAGGGCATATAGTGAAAAATTGGAATATATTCAAAGGAAGTCAATCAGAATTCTGAACTGTCACACGAGGAATGTGGGCCAGAGCAGGAAGAGTCTAGCTTTGGGAAGAAAAGACGAAAGGCACATTCCCAGAGCAATCTGTCCGGTTGGCTGCTTCAGAAAAGAGGCAGGAACTAGGGTGGGAGAAAGTGATAGTCAGATTGCCTGCTCACCTATGAGTTCCAAACAGTGGATTAAGAGGACTAGTGGTTTCCAGAAAGACTGGGTACCACAATACTGAAGATGCTGAAAACAAACCCCTACCCTAGAAGATTTGACCTCACAAGCTTTCCAGCTCCCAGCAAGGAACTTTTAGTTATTCCATGCATTTCATGAACATATAATCTGCAAAATAAAATAAGAGGCTCTACAAATATAAGGAAGTAAAATGAACAGCATTATGGAAATGACAACTCATACAAATGGGAAGAAAAATCTCTGCTTTGGATCGCTGAGCTAAAGTTCTTACAATAAGGTAATTTTGATGGATCAATATGTATAGTGACAAATGGAATAGGAGCCCAATGACCCAGTGGGGAAGCAAAAAAGGGAGCAAGCATGTATCGATCCTCAACATTTTAAATGAAGATTGGTGCTCCACATTTAACTTAAATGCAGCTAGACTCTACACAGTTCAACATCTGTATTCACAGGTCCCCAGAAACCTCTCAGTAAGCACAGGGATAGGGGTGCAGCTACTAAGGATGAAGAATCAGATGTTGCCAGACACTAGGACTCTCCCGGCCCTGTGCCTCACTCTTTAATCCCTCTGCTACCGGGTACAAGGCATTTTCTAAAAACACATCCCATGCTTCTAAGTACTCTTAGTAATTGCTCTTCTAAAGAAGGTTAATACCCTTTTTAACCAAAAGGGACGTCTTTGTTAAAGCAGATCATCGATCATGAGTCATTTTGTTCTCTAGTTCTGGGAATATGAGGGATTGAATTAATTTCCATCATCTTGTGGCTGTAGATGCCCCTCCTCTGGCTTCCAAAATCATTGATCTATGATGGGGGCAAGAGCCAGGCAGACTCAAAAAGCACTGCTTTTAAATCTGCCCACTGTGGTTCTAAAGGACGTAAACATAGATCTTTCTCCTGGACATGCTGCATCGCTAACAGGCTTTCTGCAACCTTCCCCATGCACAGACGAGTTCCCTAACTCCCCAAAGCTCTGCTGTTGACAAAGACCAGGTGGGTCACCTGAGTTACACAGGTGGTTTCAGCAAAGTTCCTGACACTGCTACAAAGATCAAACCCAGGAGTGTTTACAGCAACACCTGAGCCCTATCTGATTAACTCAACCTCTGGGAGTGAGGCCAGGTCCTAGGTAGTTTGGAACCTTCCTGGAGATTCTCCTGCCAGGCAGGGTTGAGAATCACTGCAGAAAAGCCTAGGCAGCTAGTAAATTGGGAGAATTCTCTACCTTCTAACAGGCTTCCAAATTCTGTAAACTTCTTTCCTTGATCAAAACTCACTCTCAGGACTTCCCATCGTGGCTCAGCAGTTAACGAACCCGACTGGTATCCATGAGGATGTGGGTTTGATCCCTGGCCTTGCTCAGTGGGTTAAGGATCCAGCATTGTCATGAGCTGTGGTGTAGGCTGAAGACACAGCTTGGATCTTGCTTTGCAGTGGCTGTGGCGTAGGCTGTCAACTGCAGCTCTGATTCGACCCCTAGCCTGGGAACTTCCATATGCCACACATACAGCCCTAAAAAGAAAAAGAAAACCAAACTCTCAGGTCCTTAATTCATACTGAGATGTCAAAAGCCACAGAGCAAAGCTTTAAGACTGGAGAGCCTATTAAAGCTTGTGGCACAGATTCTTCCTGTGAGCACCAGTTCTGAATCCCCCTCATCATAGAGACTCATCTGTTCTAAAAGTTTCCCAAACACCTGTCCAAAGACTTGCTCCTTTCTGAATGAGATGTAGAGCTTTTTAAAAGCATAAAGGTAGCTGGGTTTCACCCTTCAAATTCTGATTCAATAAAGGTGTGTGTGAGGGCAGGTTTCCCTCAGTGACTCTGAAATTGAATCACCTGGGGGGTGGGGGGCTCTGCTCACTCTCTCCATGGGCAAGGCCAGGACCAGGATTCAATTCTAACCATTTATCTCCTTTATAAAGGACCTCTCCAAGGCTTTCCTCCTTTTCTAAGACAAAACACTGTCCACCATTGCACACCTATGTCCTAATGTAATCAAAGAGCTACTAAAAAAGCAGTGTGCTCTAGCCCAATCTAGAAAAGTGACACTGACAGAGGAATAATAACCAGGCATTCTTAATTCTGTCTCCCATCATGGGAAGAGCTGGCACCTTCTTCCCACTGTAGCATGCTGATAAGAGCCATGGCAGGTGGCCAGGGGACAGATGTCCTCTGTGGATCATGAACTAGTCCACAAAGACTATTTCATCGATGACTTTAGATACTTCCCTGGACACTAGACAAGTCATCTGTTTTTCCCTATCTATAAGGAAAACTGACAGCAAGCTCCCTCTGAAACATGTATTTATAAATTACTTCCTGTGCTACAGTACTAATATGCGGTGCACATTATCAGAGACACCAACAAAATTTTAAATCTTAAAAGGCTGTGAAAAAAAAGTTCTAATATTTTCTTCCCACAGTCCAGTGACTCTTCCAAAAACCAACATTCCAACAGTTTGAAGTCTGCTGCCCTGATTAACTAATGAACCACTGCAGGGACTGGAAGTGACCAGGTCTCACTTCTACCCAATTGTGAAAAGTTGCTTGACAGGCTCCAGCACATGCTCAGTTAGTGATATCAGGCAGGTTGGCTTTTTTTTTTTTTTTAACTCAATGAACTTTACTACATTTATAGATGTACAATGATCATCACAACCCAATTTTATAGTATTTCCATCCCAAACCCCCAGGGCATCCCCCACCCTCCAACCTGTCTCCTTTGGAAACCATAAGTTTTTCAAAGTCTGTGAGTCAGTATCTGTTCTGCAAAGAAGTTCATTGTGTCCTTTTTTAAGATTCTACATGTAAGTGATAGCATTTGATGTTGGTGTCTCACTGTCTAACTTCACTTAGCATGATAATTTCTGGGTCCATATATATTGCTGAAAATGCCGTTATTTCTTTCCTTTTAAATGGCTGAGTAATATTCTATTGTGTATATGTACAATGTCTTCTTGATCCATTGGTCTGTTGATGGACATTTAGGTTGTTACCATGTCTTGGCTATTGCAGATAGTGCTGCAATGAACATTGGAGTACGTGTATCTTTTCAAGTCATGGTTTTCTCTGGATAGATGCCCAGGAGTGGGATTGCTGGATCAAATAGTAATTCTACTTTGAGTTTTCTGAGGAATCTCCATACTATTTTCCACAGTACTTGCACCAATGTACATTCCCACCAACAGTGTAATAGGGTTCCTTTTAATCCACACCTGCTGCATATGGAGGTTCCCAGGCTAGGGGTCAAATCAGAGCTACAGCTGCTGGCCTACACCACAGCCACAGAAACATGGCATCCAAGCTGCATTTGCGACCTACACCACAGCTCATGGCTACACTAGATCCTTGACCCACTGAGCAAGGCCAGGGATCGAACCCACAACCTCATGGTTCCTAGTCGGATTTGTTTCCACTGTGCCACAAGGGGACTCCATCCCCATTTTAAAAATGCAGGCACTGCTGCAAAGTGAGGTTTAGTGACTTGCCAAGGTCACACGGCCAAGATGTCTTGAGAACCCAGGTGGCCTTGTCCCTGGACGCCAAGCCACCTTGCTTCATGGTGTTTTTCCCTTTCTGCTAAACTTGGGCACATTAGCAGATGAGGTTCACAGCTACTCTGCCTTTTGGGATATGTGTAAAAATACATGGTTAAAAAGCAAAAGAAAGAGTGGGTAACATGGTGTGAGAGGCATTATCACGATGTAAATAAAAATGCCATTTCACCCTGCTATACTTTACATTTTATTAGCCTTTTTCACTGAAAATTATTTCAGACTCTCTGAAAAACTCTTATTCGCCTTTCACCACCACCATGAATTCTGAAAGCAGCCCCTGTGAGGTGTCAAGTGTGCCTCAGGCAGCAGAACAAGGCTGTGTAACGAAAACAGTGGGGGGTAAGCATGTCCAGTGGGCCCTCCCAGCACTAGACGTGGGGCCCAGGCCCAAGTGCATGAAGCACAGGTTATTTCTTATAATAACCGGAGAAGAAAAGGACATCACACATCCTCTAGTTTCTGTTGAGGAAGCGGAGGTGCCTTAAGTGAAAGAACTTTACCACATGAAACATGGCAGAGATGCAATGAGGCTGGGGTGCACAAGGCATGTCTGACCACATGGTGTGCACAGGTTTTAACAGGATTTAAAACACAGGCGAGGACCTGACTAAATTTGAGTTCTATGAGATTAAATTATCAGTACCAAGTGAAAGAACTGCTCCCAGCATGTTATGGGAATCCATCCAAATTAACACCTCTTAATCACAGATAAGAAAAGAAGCCAAAGATTTGTTAAATTTGCACATACATCAAGCCAGGGAGACCTAATATATCAGATGCAAAAATCAGGGTTCAAAAAGATATACTGCAACAATGGAACACAGGGGCAAGAGGTAAAATTTAATACAGATAACTGCGAATCTTGCTCAGCACATAAAAAAAAATCAATCACGAGAGTGCAGAAAAAGGCAACTTATCTTAAAAGAAGTTTGAATTTACAGTGACAAAGTAGATGGTGGCTACCTGGTGGAGGATTTCAAAGAAACACAAAGAAACTTTGGGGAGTTGAAGAAATGTTCTTCACATAGATCATGGTTGTGACAGTTTCTTGGGTATTTGCATATGTCAAAAATGTCAAATCATATGTGCAATTTAATGTGTATAACTGCACTTTAAATATGTACAGCTTATTGCTAGTCAACTAACCCTCATTACATTTGTAATAAAGTAATTCTTGTGCATATGTGGGCCGGGAAGGGGAAACAGGAATTAACAGCTTGCAAATTTAGTAAAAGTCAGCAATATGAAATGCCTGACCAGTCAGAGCAATTGTAGGATCCTCTGAAAGAAATTATGTGTGAGGCAGAACTTCTTGCCTCACCTGGAAGATCACATTTAGAGACTACAGATATAAAAGAAAAAGACTGGAGGGTGTCCATGGGTGACCCACAATGGGAGAGGGAGCAGGATGCTCAGCCAGAGTCGAGGAGAGGGGCTGCCACTATGAAAATGCCCACTGCCCTGTACAGGTGCACAGGATGGAGCTCAGACCCACAGGTGAGAACAACAGGAGATGAGTAGAGCTATGTGTATGGGCAAATTCCCAACAATGAAAGCTGGTAAAAATGGAGCTCTCGTCATGGCTCGGCAGGTTAAGAACCAGACCCAGTGTTTGTGAGAAGACACATCGCCACAGTCAGACCCTGGACACTCCTGTACCACAAATGTATTTCAGAGAAACAAAACCTGGCTCTGCTCACATCACCAAAAGCATGAGGTTCAATCAGAAAGTCCTTCACATCCAGGGGAGTTCCTGTGGTGGCTCAGTGGTTAATGGATCCGACTAGGAACCATGAGGTTGCAGGTTCGATCCCTGGCTTTGTTCAGTGGGTTAGGGATCCAGCGTTGCCGTGAGCTGTGATGTGGGTTGCAGACGCGGCTCAGATCTAGCATCGCTGTGGCTCTGCAATAGGCCGATGGCTACAGCTCCAATTGGACCCCTAGCCTGGGAACCTCCATATGCCGCAGAAGCAGTGGCCCTAGAAAAGAAAAAAAACAAAGTCCTTCACATCCAGAATTTCTTCTCTAAAACATACAACAACCTGCAATAATAAACCCTTACATCAAAAAGTAAGGAAGAAATTGACACTATTTTTAGTTAAAACTTGATCTCAAAGCAATGTGTGAATTTATGTCATGTACATGCAGTTCTTTTTTTTTTTTTTCTCATCTTTTTAGGGCCGCAGTCATGGCATAGTCCCCAGGCTAGGGCTCGAATTGGAGCTGCAGCTGCTGGCCTACACCACAGCCACAGCAATGTGGGATCTGAGCCACATCTGAGACCTAGATCCCAGCTCACGGCAATGCCGGATATTTAACCCACTGAGAGAGGCCAGGGATCAAACCCTAGGCCTTGTGGATACTAGTTGGGTTTGTTACCGCTGAGCCACAATGGGAAACTCCCTGAGGTTCTTTTTAAAAATAATTTTCCCAAAGAAACAAATTCCACACTGTCTATAGCTTAAAAGAAATTCTGAAATGTCCCTAGTCCATGCTTGTGTATCCCAGAGTATTCCACCCCAAGGACAAGGAAGATAAAGTTGTCAATTTTTTTTTTTTTTTTTTTTAACCTCTGGAGGTGGAAAATGTAGAACTTCCTCATTTTTCCTCCCTCTAAAACACCAACACCATTCCACTGTCAGGACCTCTGCAGGAACACTTCCACAGGAGGGGGCAGGTGTCACTCAGCCCCCTCAGGTGTGTGGAGCCACATTCCCCTTCCCGGGGACTCCAGGCAGGTGTAGTCCCATACTTCACCCTTAGTCACAGTTCAGCAGCACAGCAGAGCCAAATAGAAAGGTGTGTGCTCAACTACCTTGGCTACCTGAGCAAATGAATTTTCTTCATAGTGTCCTCACTCTCTTTCAACAAATAACACAAAAGCTCAAAAAAAAAAAAAATCAGACCTGGGGTGCACAATGAGACTCCCACAAGCAGAGCTAGGACATACACCAAAATTCTCATCTCACTGTGGAATTTAGTTACTTTTGAGCTAGTAGGGGGAAGGTCTATCCTTCAGTCCTCATGGCCAAGAGGACCAGAGTCTGCTCTGTTCTTGGGAAGACTACCTGGGGCCAGTCAATAGGCCCCATGGAGGGAAGAGGCACAACTTCTTAGCTAGTGCAGACAGCTTCAAGGCAGACAGACTGTGTCTGAATTCCAGCCCCGCCAATCTACTACCATTCGTAATACAGAGTCATTGAAACAGGCAAGGTAGAAGTTCCCACTGTGGTGCAGTGGGTTAAGAATCTGACTGCAGTGGCTCGAGTCACTGTGGAGGTGGAGGTTTGATCCCCAGCCAGTGCAGTGGGTTAAAGGATCCAGCGTAGGTCATAGCTGCAGTCTGGATTCAATCTCTGGCCCGGGAACTTCCGTATGCCGTATGTACGGCCATAAAAAAAAAAAAAAAAAAAATTAAAATAAAAAAATAAACAGGCAAGGTATTTCCACAAGAATCTAAGCTTCTCATGAGGTGTTCTTGTCCTTGGAAATGGGATAGGAATATGGAGAGAAGGACAAGATGTTGAAATAGGGCCCATCAGAGAAAAACCGTTCTTTGAGCAGCCCTTGTATCATACTATCTCTTTATCTCAGAAGCTCTAAAATGTCTCCATTGCTCTAGGCCAGCATTTCCCAAAGAGTCCTTGAGATAATCCTTGAAAACAGTTTTGTGTCTAAATATGATTTGCAAGCCCAGCATAACACATCTCCATCTTGGAGACCAGAATGTACGTCAACATAACTGCTCTGAGAAGCCCTCCTGCCTTGAAGGCAGATGTTTCCCTTGATTAATTCAGGGTTTCCTAAACTTGTCTCACCATCTTTGTACCCTTTTTAATAGAATACACTTTGCTCCCGCAGTTCACCCCGCCTTCAGAGGCCTCCAAGCCCGCCACCCTGTCTCTAATGGCAGAGTCCACAACCCCCTAAGGACCCACTTATCACCTGGGTTAACCTTCCCAGGTGCTGTTCCCTGACCATGCCTTTAGTGCATCATAGCTGTGTGGAGCTGTAACTCAAAGGACACACACACATGTCAAGTATACAATTCAGTGGGTTTCAGTGCATTTACAGAGTTGTGCTTCCATTGCTACAATTGGTTATAGAACCTGTCATCACTTCTCCCCTCCCTGACCAAAAAAAGAGACATATCTATCAGCAATCACTCCCATTCCCCCTCCAACCTTAGGCAAATACTAACCACCCCTCTCTAGAGATCTGTCTATTCTAGACATTTCTTATCAGTAGAATCACATCATCTCTTAAGTCTGGCTTCTTTCACTTAGGAATGTCTTCAAGGTTCCTCCATGTGGTACTTTGTATCAGTATTTTGTTCCTTTTATGAGTTAAGTAATATTCCATTGTCTGGATATAACCACATTTTATTTATCCACTGGCCAGCTGATGGTCATGTACCTTGTTGCCACCTTTTGGCTACTATGAATACTTCTGCTACAAATACCTGTGGATAAGTTTCTGTGTGAACCTATGTTTTCATTTCTCTTGGGTACCTAAGAGTAGAATTGCTGAGTCATGTGGTAACTCTGTCTAACCTTCTGAAGAACTTCCAGACTATTTTACAAAGCGGCTGCACCATTTTACCTTCCCACTAGCAGCACAGGAGGATTCTAATTTCTCCACGTCTTTGCCAGCACTTGTTTTTATGTGTTTTCCATTATAAACATCCGAGGGGGTGTGAAGCATTATGTCATCATGCTTTCATGACTGTGTTTTTGATGCTCCCTTTTGGGGTAATGGTCACTCTATTCCATTTAGTTAGATGTCTGCTTCTCACTCCAAGTTTCCTACCAATTCCTCAAGATCCAGCTGAAATCCTACAGTTTTCTTAGACAGGGTGTGACATCTCTCAAGTCAATTCAGATGACCCTGAGAATGGCCTCAATATACAGTTTCTGAAGTTATAGGCTTTGGGACTTACTAGGTCCTCTTTCTTCAACCAGAATGCGAACTCTTTAAGAAGTGGGGGAGGCCTTCTTTTTTTTTTACTGTGCATTCAGGAAGGAGCCTATCAAATAAACTAATACTTCAAAAATGTTCGCTGATATAATTTAACACAGGAGCTGAGACTGGAGTTAGAGGGGGTGCTAAAAATGAGGGAAAGGGCATTTGGTATCTCAAACTGGGAGGGAGGAGCAGAAATAAATTGACGGTCAGTCCTTTCTCTCACAGTGAGCTATAGGTTCTTAGGCAAAAGACAGAATTCACGAATTGGAGAGTTTATATTACTCTAACCTTTTTCTTCACTGGCAGGCTCCACTGATTCTCACATCTGGTCTTGAATTCAATAGGGACGGGGACAATGAACCAATCCTCTCTGCTTACTGGGTGTCCTCACACTTTCCATGCAGCACTGCAGGGCTCTGCAGAAACTCACGATGGAGCTGAAGGTCTGGATGCAGCCCTTCAAGCTTTGGCAGAGTCCCCCCCACCAACACACTCAAAGCATCAAGAGTGGAAGAGTCCCTGCATGAACCATATCAAGAAAGAAAACCCAGTACCCAGTGAATCGAGAGAAAGAACTGCTGAGTCCAAGGCTCACTGAGTCACAGTCACCAAAGACTGGGAGTCATTACCTTCAGTTTCTTTGAACCCTTTCTTTCACCCAATGGTGATGGAGGCTCAGTTCAACACAAACTGTGTTAGACTATGGTTACTTGATCCATATAACAATTATTTTAACAACTACTGATGAGTCAGAAAGAGCAAGCACTGTTGGCAAGTACGTTAAATGAATGCATTCTAGTGTTCAAAGACGCCAGAGAAGGCCTGTAATGGAAACACAGCAAAAACCTCCCCTGCATGTGACCAGTGGGTCTCCCTCTTTCCTTGCACAGCACAGATTCTGCTGGGGCTTCTAATATACCTCTTAGATCAATATCAGTAACCCTGAGCTGCTGACAATAGAACTTATTCAAAAATAGCTCTCTCCCATGGCCACGTGTGCTGGCCTTATACTTTTAATGCACATTCAGGAGAAAAAATTGCACAAGAATTTCAGCAAAATGATGTGACTACACCCTGGGACTCAGTGGGTAAAATGAGTATAAACCTTAAGGCCTTAAATAAAACCCTTAATGAAGCAATTCCATGTCCAAATTTAACATCCAAACCCCTTAATCATCAAGTGCGTTACCCTAGGGAAGATTGTATCACCACCGCTCTGGGTGCCCACACCTCCCTTTCCCTCTAACGGGTACCAACAAGGACCCAAATGAGTACACAACCCAAGAACAGGATACCCCAAGCATAGCTTCGGGCATGGAAAGGATGAACGTAGGCATTTAACCAAGAGGCTCTATGGTGTGGAAAAAGCTTGGAGGCTAGAAGTTTCTCAAAGCTGCAGGGGAGCCTCAAGAAGTCTGATAAAGAACAGCAACTTCTGATACACTGATGTGCATCTGGCTAAGGGACAGGACTGGGATGGAAAGCAAACATTCACGACATCCTGAAAGGCAGGTCCCAGGGAGCTGGCAGAGCCTTCAGTGTGGTAGGAAGGTGCTGGAAAGAGGCCATACTCACCTTCTGCCAGAGGACCATCAAGAAACCAATTGTAAAGGAGGAAGGATTGTCTTCTTCACAGGAAACCAAGGAAGACTCAGTTTAAATGATTCTCCTGAGACCATTGTGCAGGCTTCCTTCACTGTGCAGACATGTGCTGTATCACAGCACCCACCCCTCATTCTTCCCCCCATACGATCTGACCTTGAACCACAGTGCTGTCAGGAGCTGTGTGCCTCAGCAGGTTACCAGGTGAAGTGACTCCTGCTCAAGCCCTGATAGCAGACTGGAATAGTCGGTGGTCTTAGGGCATTAGAGAAGTCAAAGGTCATGGTCATTTTAGCTCCACAATCTTTTATTATATTTTAGAGAAACGAAATGATTATAGACCATTCTACTTACTAAATTGCTCAGTTATCCAATCACTGCCTTTATTGAATATCATCATTGCATATCCATAAGGAAGTAGACTTTTTATGTACTGATCTCCACAGCCAGCAATAAAACATTATAAATTAGTAAGGAAGCCTATATATAACACTCTGTCCTCGTGGAAACTTTCACTGGGATGAAAATTACACTCTGACATCCACTGAAGAATAGACCACCTTAAATGAGATTCTCATGCAGCCCTCTCACTAAATTAGCCTAAGTAACCTCCTTTCCCCCAAAACAACTTCTATCTGCCGCCAGCTCCATAAGATGTTCTCTAGAGGTGGCAAGAAAGATTTAACTGAAAGGACTTAGCATTTTGGTGTTAATTGGAATACAGATTTCCACCAAAACTTTGGTAAAACTATCTTTCCCTGTATTATACTTTGACAGCTCAGGCCAAAATGGTGGTTAATTTTAGGTGTCAGCTTGGCTAGGCCACAGTTCCCAGACATTTTGTCAAATACTAGTCTGGATACTGCTGTGAAGGTTTTTTTATATGAAATTAACAGTTTTATCAGTAGACTTTGAGTAAAGTGGATTACTCTCATAATACAGGTGGGTCACACCCAATCAGTCGAAGGTCCTGGGGGGAGGGGGAAGGACATTCCACACCAAAGAGAAGTTGGCTAGTAGAATTCCCTCAGGCTCAAAATGCAGCAGCATCTTTTCTCTGGATCTCCAGCCTGCCAGGCTACCCTGGAGATTTTGGACATGCCAAGCCTACGCAACTGCACAAGCCCAATCCTTAAAATAAAAATCCCTCTCTCCGTACACATACACCCACACTCCATATTGGTTCTGTTGCCCTGCAGAACCATGATTAATACCATTCACCTAACCCACTTCGTTTTTTGTTTTTTTTGGTTTTTTTTTTTTTGTCTTTTTGCCATTTCTTGGGCCACTCTCGTGGCATATGGAGGTTCCCAGGCTAGGGGTCTAATCAGAGCTGTAGCCCTCGGCCTACACCACAGCCATAGCAACTTGGGATCTGAGCCACATCTGCAACCTACACCACAGCTCACAGCAACACCAGATCCTTAACCCACTGAGCAAGGCCAGGGATCGAACCCGCAACCTCATGCTTCCTAGTTGGATTCGTTAACTACTGCGCCACAATGGGAACTCCCACCTAACCCACTTTCTGATGAAACAGACCTCTACCTATCTTTCAGAGTCAGAAAGAAAAGAGTAAAATGAGAGATCTGCTTAAGTGACTAAACAGAACTCCACTTCCAGGCTAGAAACTCAAAACCACTATGCATGACTGCCAATTTGAAATTGCCATTTCTGCCCCAGATGTCTGGTATCAAGAAGCTGTCAAAGAGTCCTGGTTCCTTCAAAAGGGAGCCTACACTTCATTCACTATAAAATGAGTGGAGATGCTATACAATGGATTCATTACACCTGGAGGGGAGAGGACCAAAAGAAAGTCAAGGAGAGATGAAATGCTAGGCATTAATTGTACTGCTCAAAAATAAAATAAGTCTACAGAGCTACTGTTCTCCAAGCCTAGGTTCAAGTTCACAAGAATAAGATGAAGACATGAGGAAATGTGGTAAGAAAAGAACCTGGGCTGGTTTGGTTTCTAACTCTCTTTCTCAATCCCAGAATCACCATTCCACCATCGAGAGAAAGCAACCCAAGAAGGGAGACACTCCCCAAGGCCGACTTCTGGGCTGAGGTTATTCTTACCTGGCCATCTGCTTGTAGGCTTCCTCTGCCACAGCAAAGATGTGAGGGTCCATGTCCCCCATGTTCTGGCCACTGTAGGCATAGATGACATCTTGACCATAGATTGGCAACTGTTCATAAGGATTAATGGCAACAAGCACGATACCTGCAAACAGACAATGCAGTCAGATTCTGATATAGCACGATGGCCTCTCAACATGAGCTTTAAAGGCTCCTGATCACATACATCAATACAACCTAATCATATATGTCACACACATCAAAGAAAGAAACAGTAACAGAGTAAGTCTTAACCAATCATTCAACTAAGTCAAGATATATCTGTGTTTACCAGGCATTCTGCTAGGCCCTGATGGAGAAAAGACTGACAGGCCAGGCCTTCTAAATGCAATAAGCACACATATGCATGGGCGCATGCACACACACACACACACAAATGCTCGACAAACTGAATTTATAAAATAAATACATGTAAAGTGTTGCAGGATCAGAAAGAAGAGGCTTAACCCTAAAAACAGATGCTCGGCTTAAAAAGTCATCTCAGAATTAAAATCTAGAAGAGAGACTATTAATTTCTCATTTGCACGTGGGTTATCATAACTAAAATACCATTTGTGAACAGGAAATACTATTTACACACCTTAATGTCAAATCTTGGCTCAGCCAATTATTAATTGTGTGACTTTGCCCAATTACTTAGCCTCTGAATGCCTTAGTTTCCTGGACTGTAAGAAGGGGAATAATAATTGCATTTTCCTGGTTATCCTGAGGATAAAATGATTAATAGAGTGAACATTTAGACCAACATCTTGAATGGTAAGTGCTGAGTGTTGGCTATTTTTTATTAGCTCGCATCACATTGTATCATGTACTAACTTTCATGTCACTATTTCTTCCATCTTGTGTTCCCAAAAGGATACACTGCAATGATGGACTCAATAAGTACATGTTGAATGAAGGGCTAGCAAATCCTTTAACCCCTCAGATCTCTGATGGAAGGGCAAGGTAAACTGACATTTGGGAATGTGCATAGACAGAAAATATAAATTCAATATTCAAGACAAGACAAATTCATGCCTTTTTCTTTCACATAAAAGCACATACTGGATCTCAAGGGAACAATTGACAGGGGTATGAAAAATGCAAGCCTTTCCAGTCATGTAGGGAAGAGGAGGCAGGAATGGAAAGAGTCACTGGCAGGATAGGAGAGCTCCTGCACTGTGTGTTCCCCTTCGGTCTTTGAAAAGACCCATGGTCAAGAGGATGAGAAGACAAACCATAGACAGATCCAATAAAGGACTGTTTTCCAAAAACATACAAAAACTCTTAAAGCAATAAGGAAATGAACCATCTGATTAAAAAACAGGCAAAAGACCTAAACAAAGACCACACCAAAGAAGATGTACAGATGGCAAGTAAGCATGTGAAAAGGTGTTCCACATCATAAGTGATTTGGGAATGCACCAATGAGATACCACTACACACCTATTATAGCCAAAATCGAAAACACTGACAATGCTAAATATTGGCAAGGATGTGGAACAAAGGAAAATTTTATTTCATCACAGGTGGGAATGTAAAATGGCACAGGCACTGTAGAAGTTTCTTATGAAACTAAACATGCTCTTACCACATGATCCAATAATCATACTCCTTGGTATTTATCCAAAGGAATTGAAAACATAACCACACAGAAACCTGCACACGGACGTTTATAATAGTTATGTTCTTAACTGCCGAAACTAAGATGTTCTACAATAAGTGAATGGAGACCAATTGTGGTCCATCAAACAATGGGATCTTAGTGTTATAAAGAAATGATTGACCAATATATGAAAAGACCTAGGGGGAACTTAAATACCTATTACTAAGTGGAAAAAGCCAATCATTCCACACACAGTGATAGCAACCATATGAAATTCTATAAAGGCAAAATTAAGGAGACAGTATGAAGGATCAGTGGTTGCCAGGGGCTGGGGGGAGAGAGGGATGAAGGGGCAGAGAACAGATGTCTTTGAGGGCAGTGAGACTACTGTGATGATACCCTAACAGTGGGTACATGTCATTATACATTTGTCCAGACCGACAGAACATACAATACCAAGAGTGACCTGATGTAAACTATGAACTTTGGGTGATAATGATGTGTCATTGTTGGTTCATCAGTTTAAACAAATGAGTCACTCTTGAGCAGATGCTGATAGTGGGGGAGCCCGTGCATGTGCAGGGGAAGGGGGTAAATAAGAAATCTCTGTACCTTCCACTCAGTTTTCCTCTCAACCTAAAACTGCTGTGAAATTTAAAGTCTATTTAAAAGTGGGAAAATATGAGAGAGAGAGAGAGACCTGAAATGTAATAAGCCACATTTTCCAAGTAAAGAGGAAAAAAAGCACCCAAGTCCTCTTCAGATGAAAATCTGCCAGAAAGGACAAGCTCGACTGAAAAAGAAGGCCCAGAACTCTGAAAAACACCACTTCATAAAGGGCATGACTTGGAGAATTCTCTTAAACAACAGTCTCACATATTCTAATGGTTACTGAGAGTTGCATAAAACCCTAATTCATGCAGCATTCCATTCAGATTTTGATACTGTACTCTGAGGTCTCACATTTTCCTAAAACATCTCAGTCCCTCCTGAGTGGTAAGAGTGTTTCTTGGGGACTTAGAATTCTGAGCTATGTCAGTCACTCTGAACAGCTGAAGCTGGAGGATCCGTAGCACGTTTGGATGAATAGCTACAGGACCTCTTAAAAGGAATGCCTTTAAAAAAGCAAAGCTGATGATCATTCATAACTTTCTCCAAAAAGGGAGGTTTTCAAAAATTTTTTTTTTTTAAAAAAAATACCCACACTATATTGAGGGCTCTGATAATTAATAGTTTCTTTCAAATCAAACTCCTGCTCACTAGCAGTTGAGGGAAAGGGGCTTTGGAAACTTTCAAGCACTAAATCAATATGCTATTCCTGGCTCCTGAAATCTGGCAGAAAAGCTCATCCTAACTT
The DNA here is from genome assembly GCF_016906955.1 of Phacochoerus africanus. Taxonomy (NCBI): domain Eukaryota; kingdom Metazoa; phylum Chordata; class Mammalia; order Artiodactyla; family Suidae; genus Phacochoerus; species Phacochoerus africanus. The sequence continues at coordinate 101,677,275 of NC_062545.1, forward strand.
AGTAGCCAACCGACCAGTTCCAAACCAAAGTCGAACGTCACAGTGAAAAGACCCTGATCCCTGAGGGCTCACGGATGATCACAGACAAAGCGCTGAAGCACAACTCCCCACAAAGAAGCCCTTGGCTGATTCTGCAGATCCGAAAATGCTCTGCCTCTCCAACGACCGTACCTAGGGTTCTTGTTTTCACCACACCACTTACAATCCTCTGAAGAACAGAAGTCAAAATTTGGGATGGCGAGTTCCTGTTGTGGCTCAGCAGGTTAAGAACTCGATGCAGCATCCACAAGGAAGCAGGTTTGACCCCTGGCCCTGCTTAGTGGGTTAAGCAAGCTGCAGTGCAGGTCACAGATGCAGCTCAGATCCTGCATTGCTGTGGCTGTGGTGCAGGCCAGCCTGGGAACTTCCAGATGGTGCAGGTGTGGCTGTAAAACAAAAATAAAAAGAAAATGGGATGGGGGAAATTGAGAAATTTTAAGAAAAATATGAGAGAATTCCAGGACTTTTGTTTAAAGCATTTATCATGGCTTCTGATCATGAATTCAACAAATATTTATCATGAACCATGTGTGTACATGGGCAAGTGAGAAAGTCAGAGAGAAAGGTGGCTCTTTCTCAAGCAGAAAACAAAAATAAGGCAAGTACATGTTTGCCTCCAGGACTGTGCCTCAGCTGTCACACCACGTGGTGTGGCCCATTCTTTCCCAGCAGAGCTGTGATGACCACCTCTCCTCCCAGAGAAATGGAGGGTGGCCTAATTAAGCCTCATTCACTGACTGCAAGCCTTTCGATGGTCTCAGATGAGAGGTATTTATAAATGTGACTCAAAGTAAATTCTTCACTACTAGAGTTTCACACATGAAGTCTAAAGAATGTAAGGCACTTTCAAACATAAACAGGCAACAGATGCCCCCACTTACCACAGTAAGTGTAGATATGGTTGGACTCCAGGAAACGGACCTTTAAATTGTGCAAAACTGCAGGCTCGTGTAGATAGCTCAAGGCAGTTAGGTCATTTTCTCCCACCAGGATATCTGGATTCCGCAGGAAGGGAAGCTGGTTCTTCTGGACGTCAATGGGGTACTCCTGAATCTAAGGAAAGGCAGTGAGAGACACAGAAAGGCACAGTTATGAAGCATTTGGCCTCTATTCGATGTCCTGTCTTGTCGGCTAGGATCATTACCCTAATATGATCATAAGTGAAGATAAATAACACATTTTAAAGAAAGGCAAATTGAATAAAATACCTCGGTTGCCATAAGAGACCAGCCCAGATGGAAAATCTGCTGATAACATAATCCCAATGTAGCAATGTAAAAGACTGAATGACATGAGAAATTTAGGATGCACAGCTAGATTTAATAAAGCGTTCTCTGCTTCTCAATGCAAAAATACTTAGTCTTAATTCTAGTTAATTTCTCCCATCTAGGAAAGATTTTTGGTTTGCTCCCATTTAATGCTCATGTTTCTTTACTCCTTTCCTATCAACCACTCACTTTTTGTTACTTTTATCTTGCAACTAAGAAACTGTGCTCCATAACTTGCATTCAAATTGTACATGTAACTTTAGGGTAGTAATTTTATTTTGACCCAAAGTATGATAGAAGTTTGAGGGGTATGTGGGTGTGTGTGTGTAATTACGGAGTATGGCTACACATCTTAAGGTCAAACTTCAGATACAAGGCGTCATGCTTGTACTCGTAGCATACATCGCACTTGGACTACATAAAAAGTCCAAATATATTTATTGACAGTATGTTTAACTGACTACATGTACACAACGTAATTAATTACAAAGATGTAATTAATAAGAAGGTAGTGTTTCTTAACATTGAAAGGAGGAACTTGACTGTTGCTTATGGTGTTTTATTTGAGTATTATGTTTGTGGAAAGTAACATAATGTCTTTTCTGTCAAAGGAAATCTTGGTTACTTCATTTTGCTCTGGTTTCGGCTGAAATGCTCTCCTGTGACCCCCTCCTCTCCCAGCAACAGTTTGTTTCAAGTTAGCCAACCAAGAACATGTGCCCTGACCTGACCAATGGGAAGCAGACATGCACATCATTTGCATCAGGGATAAATAGGGAGGGTCTTTTCTTCTTTGCATGAGCTTTTTGAGTACCCGCGCCCTCCTGCCGAAGAGCCTTGTTGAGATCTCCCCATGTTCATGTGTCTCATTTTCCGACACTGACGATCCGAGCCATTCCCCAACAGATTTGGGGGTTCGTCCAGGATTTGGGGTCCACTGGAGTGTGGATTCTCGAGCAGGGGAGACACATCCCACAGCCCTGTTACTGTGGCCCTGAATTGAGAAGTCCGTACCTATGAACTTCAAATACGTGCAGGGTTCTTGACAACTCAGGCAACCACGGTGACCAGGCAACTACGTGCACAGACCGAGGTAGGAAAGATCACAGGGGCGATCAAGTATCTCCTTGGGGGTCAGGGAAGGGGGTTGGTAAGCCTCTAAGGGTCAGGTGACACTGGCGATTTCGGGTGAAATCAGAGGATCAGAACACAGTGCTGGGAAATGGGAGTTAAGTCTTCCTGACCTGTACCTCCACTTGGAGGATTGAATTGGGGGGGGGGGGGACCAAATTCCTCCAGACAGTCCTCTGGGATTAAAGTATTGGGGCAACAATCCATTGATGAAGGACCAAAAAAAAAAAAAAGATTAAATACTGTTGTTTTTATCTGGACACAGACACCTATTCTCGCCCTGTCTGTCTTCTGGCCAAAGTTCGGATCAGATGAGGATTGGGTCTGTCAGCTGCTCAGTTTGCCCAGGACAAGTCACCGGGGTCTCAGGAGGCAACTGATTATGCTCTGTTGGCAGCAAGGACCGGTGGTCTTTTTTCCCCTAAGAGCACGGGACCAAAAGGATAAAGGAGGAGGAAACCCAAGAACATTCTGGGACCTCCTCCCCTCCATGGGACCCCCTTGGTTCAATGCCACCACCTTCCAATCCCCAAAATGGCACTGGCCCCCCTCCAGCCACAGTGCTGCTGCTGTCACTGCCAGGGGAGCACAGGAGGGGGAGGGATGCAGAGCCTCCCTCACGGAGTTAACAAGGGAAGGGGAGAGGCACAGAGCCCACTGTGCAGACACGAGCACGCTGCAGCGCTCCAATAGATCAAAGCCCACCACCTCAAGCAAACCAAAGGATATGGCAGGGCCTTCTTCCAGACTTAGGCGAGAGTTAAAACAACGTCAGGAAGATATTCAAGATTTTCCTTTTCCCACTGCTACCCCTGGGGAAGGACAAGAAAAGTGGCAAAAGCTCTTCCCACTACAGGAGGTTCCTTTGGATGGCGGAGGAATAGGATATGTAAATGCCCCTCTGACCAGCACTGAGGTCTGAAATTTTAAGAGGGAATTGCAGCCATTGCTGGAAGAGCCATACGGGGTTAGATGTAGTTCGGTTCCTTGGACCACAAGTCTGTACATGGTCCGAATTAATGTCTATTTGGAGCAATCTATTTTCCGGGAAAGAAAGGAGGATGACTTGAAGGGCAGCCATGGCCTCGTGGGAAGGAATCCACCTTCCCCATCTGGGGGAAGTTAGGATGGAAACTAAATTTCCCAACGAGGACCCTGGATGGGACAATAACAATGCCGTGGAGGCATATGATGGATGTGAGAAATCTCATAATTCAGGGAATTAGAGATGCCGTACCTCGGACTCAATTATATCTAAGGCAAGGTAAAGGGGAGGGACCAACTAAATTTTTGGAAAGACTCAGAGCTCAGATAAAAAAAATATGGTGGAATAGATTCCACTAACCCTTCAGGAAAGAGCATACTCAAACTTCATTTTGTAATCAATAGTTGGCCAAATATTTCAAAATAAAAATTTTTTTTAATATAGAGGATTGGAAAGAGAAACCATTAGAGAACTTACTCAAAGAGGCACAGGAGGTTTATGTGAGAAGGAATGAGGAATCGAATTCTATTTTATCAAGGGAAAAGGAGAGTAAGTCTGTCTTCCAGCTTGTTGTTTTAAATGGAAAATAGGGGACAAACTAATGGACACAGAAAGTGCTGGAAGGTTTTGGGGAAGCAGACATTGAGAGAAGGGTTAAACACTGTCAGAACTAAGTTTAAAATAAATTAATTTTAAAATAAGTTGGTGCAAAACTTGAACTTGGTTTTTTTTTTTTTTAAGAAAAAAGTTTCCTTGGAATGTTACTTTGATAACAGATTATATAATGTTCTTCTAAGTGATCTGCTGTATTTGCTTTTGAGATCTCTTGTAACTTTGGTTAAGAAAAAAAGTATTATCCACAGAGACCTTTGATTCTATCTGACCAAATTAAACAACAACAAAAAAGATTTATTTATAAACACTATCGAATTCTAATTAAAGTGCTTTTAACTCGGCTAACTTTAAAATGCTTCACGGGACCCTTGAGGCATCCAAAAAAAAAAAAAGGTTAAATTTGGAGTTCCCGTCGTGGCTCAGTAGTTAACGAATCCAACTAGGAACCATGAGGTTGCGGGTTCAATCCCTGGCCTTGCTCAGTGGGTTAAGGATCCGGCGTTGCTGTGAGCTGTGGTGTAGGTTGCAGATGCGGCTTGGATCCCGAGTTGCTGTGGCTCTGGCATAGGCCGGTGGCTACAGCTCCGATTCAACCCCTAGCCTGGGAACCTCCATATGCCGCGGGAGCGGCCCAAGAAATAGCAACAACAACAACAACAAAAGACAAAAAGACAAAAAAAAAGAAAAAGAAAAAAGGTTAAATTTACTAGAATTATTTGAATGTTAAAACAGAGAGCATTATCAAATGAGTGGTAAACCTCAGATTATACAGATGAATAGGTGTTTTTAATATAGATACTCTAGAAATTTTACAGTATCTGAAATTTAGATATGTACTGGTACTATGTTATAATTCCTTTTTTTCTAGTTATTTCAAATTGTTATATGCCACAACAGTTACCAAGTTTGTCAGTTTGCATTGCAATCAGATTTAAAATGTGCCTTAAGTCTTTTGTCACTGTTAGTGGCTTTACTCAGATACCTTTGCAAAAATGTTTCCTCTTCTAGAAAATCTATAGAAATAATTTTTTTAAAAGAAATACAAGTTTCTGACTTACAGACCTTAATGATGAGCTGGATAAGAAATTTAAAAAAAAATTCTAAAAGGGAATCTGATGATTTCATAAATAGTTAAACAAAAAGGATTGGTTACATTGGACTGTGTGAACTGGTGAATATGGTTATAATTTTATGGTTTCTATTTAAAATAATACTGGCTTTTAATCTGCATTTTCCAAGTATAAAGAAATTCTCCCCAACAAGCAACTCGGTAAATTATACCCTTTATAAGCGGAACTGAAACATTTCTCTCTTCTACACCTGATTTCTTCAGAGAATGGAAACTCTAGATAGTTCTTTGCTTTATCAGATAAATTAGGAAGGCCACCTTGTATGTAAGCCTGTAAAAACCTCAAGGTATCTGGGTTTTTAAGAGGGAAGGAATTCACCGAGATCTTTAAAAATCTTTAAGACGAACCCTTGGCATGACTTTCCTAGCCCTGAGATACCTTTTAAAAGCTTAGTCTAAGATTCCTTATAAAGTTCTAACAAAGCCAATTTTTTTTAAAAAACCTATATGATCAATTTTATTCACGTAAATCATCAGGCCAAGGTTGTTGACACCAGACTTAATTGGCAAATAAATTAGTCTTGGTTTGGCTAATATTTGATAAAAATAAGAGTAATTTTAGAGAGAAAGACATGTTTCAATGAAAGCTTGCTAAATCTGTTAATCTCATTCTTTTAATTGTGGTCAGTATCACTAAGACTTACTTCCTAGTTCTTTGCTATTATGTTATATCGCTACAAAGTTTAACTGAGCTTCTAAAAAAACATTCTAAGCTTGTTTCTAAAGTTTATATCAGTAATCTATTTTTGGATAAAGATCAGATGCCCCAAAACCTGCAACAAAGGCACACACACATTAAAAAGGACATAATATAAAAGACTATTTCCAAGCATTTAGAGGAAGACCCCAATCCCTTACTATGGAGCCAAGAGGAGGTACAACAATTTAGGGATTTAAGAGCGGCACTGACAGATGCCCCTTTTCTGGCTCTACCATCCTTTTGAAAAGCCTTTTCATTTATTTGTAAACATGCGCCGAGGAACAGCTCTAGAGGTCCTCACACAGAAACATGGGGGAAGCCATCAGCTGGTGGCCTTCCTTTCCTGCCTCCTGGACCCTGTCACCAGAGGATGGCTGAGTATATACAGTCCGTAACCGCCACTGCCCTATTAACTAAAGGAAACAGAAAACTCATCTTTGGAGGAAGGCTGACTGTGAGTATAAAAACAGGATATGAGGACACAAATGCCTGGTTGAAATGAATAAAATATTCTGTGGACACACGGCACAAAGGCAGCTGTTATGCTTGCGCCACAGGGAGAATGGAGGCGCAAGTGGTTCCCTTTCCTCTGGGAAGGTCATCAGACCCACAGGGTCTTGAATGTGTGAGGCCCTCTTCCAGGAAAAAACGGCTTGGGGAGTTGGGGGGAAGAGTCCAGTCGGACTTTGTCACTGCTATTCCCTGAGGTCAAAAGTTCTGCAGGTCAGCCCCTGAGAACTGTTCAGCAGCCAAATGAAAACATCAACTTCTCCTCGTATGTAAAACGACAAGAGGCAAAGGCAACTTTCTTGGGCAATCTGACCAGGTGAAGTGAAAGCCGGTCCTACATCACCCCCCACAATAAATTCCAATTCAAAATGCCTTGGGCAGTTATCTGGTGGTATTGTGGGAATCCACTAATGAGCACCCTTCCAGAAAATTAAAGTTACACCTATATTTTGGTGCAATTGGCCAACCCTTTCACCCTGGCATTTAGGCCCCAATCTCAAACTCGGCCAATCCTGAGGGAACGAAACAACACCCCCCCCAAGTCTATATTGACTTAATAGGTGTTCCATGGGGTGGCCCAAATGAATTTAAGGCAAGAAATCAGGTAGCTGCCAGGTTTGAATCTGTTCTCTTTTGGTGGTCAACCATAAACAAAAATGTTGATTGGATAAACTACATCTATTACAATCAGCAAAGATTCATTAATTACACTAGAGATATCATTAAAGAAATAGCTGAACAGCTAGGGCCAACTAGTCAAATGGGATGGGAAAATAGACTTGCTTTAGACTTGATGCTGGCAGAAAAGGGTGGAGTCTGTGTAATGATTGGTATCCAGTGCTATACATTCACTCCCAACAACACTGCCCCAGACAGCACCATCACCAAGGCCCTACACAGATTAATGACCTTAGCAGATGAGCTTTCAGAGAATTCTGGTATTAATGACTCCTTCATAGCCCTTTTAGAAAATTGGTTTGGAAAATGGAAAGGACTAATAGCTTCAATCTTTACCCCTCTAATTGTTGTAGTTAGTGTCCTTGTCTTAGTTGCATGTTGTATAGTTCCTTGTGCCAGGGGACTTATTCAAAGATTAATAGAAACTGCCCTAACAAAGCAACTGGGACCCCCTCCCCACCAAGTCAACATGCTTCTGACAGACACAATAAAACATGAGAGCCAAACCATGCTCAAAGAGTTTGAAGAAAAGAATATTTGATTAAAAAAATGAAAGGGGGAAATTGTGGAAAGTAACATAATGTCTTTTCTGTCAAAGGAAATCTTGGTTACTTCATTTTGCTCCGGTTTTGGCTGAAACGCTCTCCTGAGACCCCCTCCTCTTTCCCTCTTCTCCCAGCAACAGTTTGTTTCAATTAGCCAACCAAGAAGAATGTGTGCCCTGACCTGACCAATTGGAAGGGGTCAGGTATATCCCTGCATTAGGGATAAATAGGGAGGGTCTTTTCTTCTTTGCCTGTGCTTTTTGAGTTCCCACGCCCTTCTGCAGAAGTAAAGAGCTTTGTTGAGATCTCCCCATGTTCATGTGTCTCATTTTCCGACACTGACAATCCGAGCCATTCCCCAACAAGTTTCTTATGGTGTTCTTTCTTTTTCTTTTTTCCTTTTGCTTTTTAGGGCCGCACTTGAGGCATATGGAAGTTCCCAGACTAGGGGGTGAACTGGAGCTGCAGCTGCCAGCCTACACCACAGTTCACAGCAACACCAAATCCTTAACCCACTGAGCAGACCTGGGATCGAATGTGCATCCTCATGGATACTAGTCTGGTTGGTAACCTGCTGAGCCACAACTCCTCTTAAGGTATTCTTAAAAATCATCTGAGAGCTTGTAAAAGAGTTTCCCTAACACAATTTATGTTCAGGAGGTCTTGGGTGGGGCCAAGGAATATCAGTTTTTAAAAATACCTAGGTAGTTCTGATATGGGTGGCCTGTGTATTGTATTTTAAGGATCACTAGTCTATACAAGCCTTTCAGGAAATTCTATGGACACACCCTCAATTTACTGGGATAATAGTTAATTTTTGCTGTCCCACTTTTAGAGGGACCTGTACACCAAGTATTAAGGTATATTTTTAAAGCTACTACAGTTTTGGCTTAAAGTACTATGGTAATGGTGTTAAAATAGGCAGATAGATGAAACATAATAGCAAATCCAGAAATAAATGCAAGCGCATATGGGTAATTTATTCCTAACATTAAAATAGCAAATAAATGGTTAAAGGGGATTTTTCAATAGTGATAGGTAAACTTGAATCACTTAGGAAAAAATTGAGCCAGTGTTCTATTCTTCCTCATATTAAAATGAATTTAAGATGAAAAAAGTAAAAATGAAAACCTAAGAGAAAAATAAACCCCATGAGAAAACGTGGGTAAATCTTTGTAAAAGCTTTGAAAGGAAATACCTTTAAAGAGGGATACATAAGCCAGAACAATATAGGAAAATATTCATTAATTTGACTATAATCTAAAACTTTAAAACCACCATAAAACAACAACATATGCAGAATAAACTGAGAGACGGGGACAGTGATCCTGCATTACATATCAGAATTAATATTCGTAACATCCAAAGAGTTTTAAGAAGACAAAGAGAAACCCCCAACAGAAAATTGTACGCAGAATACAAGTCATAAGAACTACAAATCGACAATATATGAAAAACTATTCAACTTCACCATTAACAAAAGAGATGCAAATAAAAGATTATGAGCACCATTATCCATCAACTGAGCAAAGGTATAAAATCTGACAAGACCCTAACCAGGAAGGGTGCGGGCAAAAAGGATTCAGATTGATTTCACCTTTCTGGAAGGTAGCTGGCAACACCTGGTCAGAGTTTTTCATAAATATAGTCTTCCTTGGCCCCAGGAGACAATCTTACAAATGAGCAAAGACAGCGACTCTCTGAAGCTATAAATATGAAAGTAAAATACAACACAGACCTGTATTTATGGTCAGGCAGTTACCCACAGCATTCTGCTGAATCTAACAAAAGGCATGTTACAGAATGAAATATATAATAGGATTCCATTTATTTAAAACTCTACACTAAGGTCTGTCTGGAATAATCCTCACAAAAGAGTGATGGTTATCTGTATTAGTGAGGTTTTTTGTTGTATAGGTTCCTGTTGTTGGGGTTTTTTAAAATACTAATCAAGGCTATTTTCTTTCTGTGAAAACCTCTTGTATTCTTATCAAACTTACTTCAAACAGGAGACCAGCAAACAACTGACTGCCATAAAGATGCAGACAAAATTTCCAAAAGGTGGGAAACAAGAGGCAATGGAGACTGCTGAGGGTGGATTTCTCTTTCACTGAATTTCAGAGGTGGTCCCTCACCCCCTTCATCTCTGGCAGGGCAGGTGGTACCACTGGAACACAAACCAGAGCCATGGCAAAGACTTCCCAATGGAGATGTCCCCACCTAGCAGGCTCTTCACCCCCCTCTGTAAGCAGCATAGGGAAGCCAGATCCCCAACCACAGAGCTCCCCCAGCCACCCTCACATTTCTCAGATCAGAAAGCTGGGACCTGAGCCTGGTGTCTTCAAGCCCTGAGGCAGAAATGTTGGCATTCCCCCTCTTCTCAGACAAATCTCCCCAAGGCTGTCAAGGGAAATGCATATGCAGTTCTGTGAAAACTTGGTCCAAACAATAAGCCAATGTTATTGGTTACAGTAAAATTGATAAGGACTAAAAATGCCCAGAGCAGCAGCAAAGAGGCAGAAGCTGCAAGCTCAGCATCCAACGTTAAAGACTTCTGGGAGTGGGTGGGGGGGTGCATCCAGGGGAAAGAGGGGATGGGAGACGTGAGAACCAGGTTTTTTTTTTTGTTTTTTTTTAAACAGTATTTGATTCTAATGCTGCTGTTAGAACACTTACAGCTAACATGGTTTTATCTGAAATCAAAGGGTTTATGACATGATCAGAGACAAGGCACAAAACACTACTTAGTAACTGGGCCTTTGGACGTAAAGAGGAGGCTGACCATTAACACCCTCACAAAATGAATGCTCAGGCACCCACACAGAGTGGACCTTAGCTTCCTCTCTGACCAGGAGCTGGGACTCAGGAACAGGTGGGGGACTCCAATGGGTCCCCAACTAGCAAATGGGACTGGACACCACTTGGGAGAATAGAGGGAGGCACAGAAGACAGGGTTGGTCTAGACCAGCACTCACCAACTGGGTAGCACCATCACTGCTTAAACTGAATCCATTTAAGTGAAAACAACTAAAGCTTCAGTTTCTCATACAGGCCACATTTCAAGGGCCCACTAGCCACATGTGACTAGTGACTACCAACCTGGATGATACAGATAGCGAACATTGCATAGCAGCACAATGCTTTGTTGGAGAGCACTGGTCTAGGTTGCTCTAAACTTGGTGGATCTGTGATTCTACAATGCTTTGCAGGTGCTCAAAAAAATTTTTTTTGAATGTTGAATGGAACATCTGATCTTTTCATGACCTCTCCCATATCTCAATTCATGTTCATGGGACAGGGTATTATACTAGGAGAACATAACCATAAAAACATCTTCAAATGAGAAATCCCAACACAAAGATTTAGAGCTACTAATAAGCATATATGGCAGAAAAGAGTGGGAGAAAGAAGTTTTCTTTATCTACCCATAGAACCAGAGATCTAGAGAAAAGATAAGCTAGTAACAAATCAGAAAGACAAATACCATATGATATTACTTAATTACATCTGGAATCTAATACATGGCAAAAATGAACCTATCTACAGAAAAGAAACAAACTCATGGACATGGAGAACAGACTTGTGGTTGCCAAGGGAAAGGGAGTGGGATGGACTGGGAGTTTGGGCTTAGTAGATGCAAACTATCACATTTGCAGTAGATAAGCAATGAGGTCCTGCTGCATAGACAAGAAACTATATCTAGTCACTTGTGATGGAACATGATAGAGGATAATGTGAGAAAAAGAACATACACACACACAACTGGGTCACTTTGCTGTACAGCAGGAACTGACAGAACACTGTAAATCAACTACAATAAAAAATCTTTAAAAAACTGACATTTTTTGATTTGAGCAAATATATGTCAAGTTTGTTGGAGTCAGCAGAAGGAGGGTAGGATATCATCTATATCACCAATCAAAATAAAGGACTATCCTTTTTAAAAAAAAAATTTTTTTTTAAGTGTAAGCAGCAGGCAAGGGATTGGGGTTGATCCAGAGGTGCCATATAGATCATACCCTGGTAGAAACAGAAGCCAATGGAGTTAAATCCTATATTCAAGTTATGGTTATCAGCTAAAGTAGTGGCTCTCAACCCTTCCTACACCTTGGAATCCCATGGGAAGTATTTATAAAGATACTATGCTTTGTCCCATCCCCAAGTTTTGACCTAAGTAGTCTGGCTGTGCTAGGGCTCTGCAATGTTTCCAAACTCTGCAGGGGTTTCTACTGTGCAGCCAAAGTCGAGAACCACTGAAATCAAGTGCTATGAGGTATTGAGCCTATCATTTCACTTCTATAGATGGTGGTTTCCCTAATTGTAAGATGAGAAGACCGATCCCAACAATCTTTAAGGGCCCTTCCAACTTTATAGACCTAAAGTATTTAACTCAGGTCAGTGAATGTAGGGGTGTTCACTTCTGTGTCCTCTTGGTGAACTGTCCTGCAGAGAAAATAGGAGACCTCAAAGTTTGAATCCACTTACAATCACTGTAATAGCAAGCGTGTGACTCCAGGTTCATTTAATACATACTAAAAGGCCATTTTACATTATGTTCTAAATACAAAATACATTTATTTAAGGAATGTTCTGCTCTGTCTTATTCTACAACAGTTTTGTGGGCTTTTTTGTTTTTGTTTTTTGGGGTTTTGTTTTTTGTTTTTTTGTTTTTTGTTTTTTGTCTTTTTGCCTTTTCTAGGGCTACTGCCATGGCACATGGAGGTTCCCAGGCTAGGGGTCTAATCGGAGCTGTAGCCACTGGCCTACGCCAGAGCCACAGCAACTCATGATCCGAGCAGCGCCTGCAGCCTACACCACAGTTCACAGCAACACCGGATCCTTAACCCACTGAGCAAGGCCAGGGATAGAACCCGCAACCTCATGGTTTCTAGTTGGATTCGTTAACCACTGAGCTACAACAGGAACTCCCATAGTTCTGTGTTTAAGTCCAATATCTCCATCTTCTTATTCTTCCCTTCATCCCACTTAGGACAGGCCTAAGAACAGGTATGCAATTACTTGAAAAATCAATTACTCTGTGACTCATGTAAACTTCTTAGTTAGGAAAATTATTAGTTAGATTATAAAGAAATAACAAATTAATCATGAAATCGCAGCAGCTTAGTACAAGGGTTTCTCTCTCACTCACGCTAGGTGCCTAAGGCTGGCTGGCAAGGAAGCTCTGCTCCATAATGTCACTCAGACATCAGCACATGACCTCCAGTGTCACCAGGCAGAGGAAGTGAAGAACATGGCAAACTCCCTTTGGGTTTTCTATGCTTCTGCCTGGAAATGACAGGCATGCATTCTACCTAGAGCTCTCTGGACAGAAGTAATCATGGGGTCCCACATAACCTGCAAAGGGGGCTGAGAACCATGGTGGAACATCTGGATGTCCTCCTACCATATTTAAGTGTTCCTGCTTCAGGAAGTCAGCAAGAAACTCTGAAGTAGCTGCCCAAGAAACTCTGAAGAAGGAATGGAAAAACCAGTAAAATAAAACCAGTGAAAAAAGAATGTGGGGAGGCAGAGTAAAGAGAGAGGGAGTAGTGGGATAAGTTAAGCACCTTTCCATGTTTCTGAAGGACTTCTAAAGAGCCTGACCCTGAACTTTTCATATTCTAAATGCTATATTTATATATGTAGTCCATTCATTATAAGTTAGATGGAAAGTTAAACTGATGTACCGTTTTCACTGCTATATAACCAGACCCTGGCATATAATAATTGCTCAATAATAATTGTTTATAATGAATGAATGGTGATGCAATTAATTAAAGGAAGAAAAATCCCATAAATGAAAATGGACAACTAAGAAGTCTGAATTATAAACAAATTATAGGAGCATAAAAGTATGAAGTCAATGTTAATCTTTTGATTTCAATGCATTTCAAGGAAGGGAGCTTACACATTCTGTAGGATCATGAAGTTAGAAAAGTTTAGTTTTTAACATGGTGTCTTTCAGCAATGAAAAGTTCAGGACCATTTCCTCTATGGGCTTAAACCAGGGTCTCTCAGCATGGATACTGTTTCCATTTAGGACTAATATTTGTTTCTTGGGGGGGGGGGCCTTAGCAGCAGCCCAGCCTTGTGCCCACTAGATGCCAATGGCAAAGAGACATGGCATGGCAACCAGACATTGCCAAATATCCCTGCGGGGGTGGGGGGAGGGGGTAAATCACTGCTTCATCAACCTCTAAGCAGAAGCATCCAGGTGAAATACCCTAACTGATGGAAAAGGTCATGAATGTATGGATGGTAGTGATGACTGAACAATATGAATGCACTTAATGTCACTGAACTGAACTCTTTTTTTTTTTTTTTTGTCTCCTTAGGGCTGCATCTGGAGGTTCCCAGGCTAGGAGTCAAATTAAAGCTGCAACTGCTGGCCTACACCACAGCCACAGCAACATGGGATCCGACCCACATCTGCAACCTACACCATAGCTCATGGCAATACGGATCCTTCACCCACTGGGCAGGGCCAGGGATCAAACCTGCATCCTCAGGGGTACCAGTCGGGTTCATTACCACTGAGCCACAGTAGGACGTCCTGAACTCTTAAAAATGGTGAAGACAATAAATTTTATGTTATATGTATTTTACAACTAAATTATTAATTAAAATGAAACTCATTGTAGACAAGATAACTAATTGTATTGGTAACAATATTTATATGCAGTGTATTATTTTATAATTTTAAGGATACATGTTTTGCATATGTACAATATGAACATTGTCTTTCATATTATTCTTGCCATCCAATCAAAAAAGTGTAACACTGTTTCCATCATGGATGACTGAGCAATTGAGAACAAAACAAAGATTAAAAAGTATTGGATGATCTATAAACCAATATTAAGAAAGAATGGAAAAACCAGTCAAACAACAAAAAAATTAACTTATGTGCACTAAGAAGCTTTAGGTGCCAGAGGAATTACTATCAAATACCCTTAGCTCTTTGGTTTGTTATATGTACATAGAGCTGGCACTCAGTCTGCACGGGGTTAACTCTCTCTCTCTCAAGGTGTATGGTCTGAGCGCATACAGTGTGAGGACAACAGTGCCAGCTCTTCCGTGAAGCTGTTGCTTCTTGACTTGAAGAATTATGTTTGCTAACTCCTTGCTGTAATATCCTGGTATGTTGGGACCATTCTCAGACTTGAGCAACAGGGGCCCTTCCTTGGACCCTGCATCTGGAAGGGGTCCAACTCGGCAAATGCAAAATAGAAGCTTATTAAAGAACATGTGGTACCTCTGTCACTTGGGATCTGTGTTCAGTGTTGACATAGTGAGAGTGCAACCCTCGATATACAGTCTTGAGACGAACGCCTTCAGGCCCCAGGGAGATGCCTCTGCACACCTTTTTTTTTTTTTTTTTTCTTTTTAGCGCTGAACCTGTGGCATATGGAAGTTGCCAAGCTAGGGGTGGAATTGGAACTACAGCTGCTGCCCTACACCACAGCCACAGCAACAGGGGATTCAAGCCTTGTCTGCAAATTCCACTACCACTCAAGGTAACACCGGATCCTTAATCCACTGAGTGAGGCCAGGGATTAAACCCGCATCCTCATGGATCCTAGTCGGGTCTGTTAAATACTGAGCCATGAAGAGAACTCCCACTTCTGCCCATCTCTTACCCTGCGTTCTCGAAATCAGACAAATGTGTCCAGGCACCTTGAGGGTTCGTGGACCATGATATTGCTGATGTTAGAAACTGACACTCTTTTGGAGTGTGGGGATGAACTGGGCAACAAAGAGGTTTAGACAAAAGGAAAGACAGATTAGCTTGTCAATCCTTTCTTCTAGAGAGCACAAGTGCAAAAAAAATGAAATTCTCTCATAATGATACACCATCTCCCAGTTGGGCCGAATATCCAATTCCCTGCTTCTTGTGCATGTTCTACTAGTGGTTCCAGAGGTGCTCACCAATTAGTACAATGTTTATAACCACTACAGACACGACGTATGAGGAACACTTTCAATACTGAATGTCACATTCCTCTCAAATCTGCTTCTATGGGGTATAGGCATGACATACCCAAAGCAAGACAGCAGCTCTTTATGCCGGCAACTCAATGGAGATTGAATAGCAGAGTTGCAAATAACTTAATTTTTAATATACTAAATGCTTTATTTTTCAAGAATTAGAAATGTCAGATTTACCTAAATAATTTTTTAAAATGTGCTTTTAATATTTAAACAGACATAGTCCTACAAACCTATTCTTGCCCTGGCCCCACAAATGTTAGCAGGCTTGGCTACACAGACACAGCGGAGCACGCTGCTCTTTTCAAAGCTCACATCTCCTGGTCTTCCTCTCACTCACACACACTTAAAGGGCCTTTCAAACAGGGAGTACTCTCCTTCAGGGCGTCTGCTGGACACTGGATGCAAACTCAGTTGGAAAACAGAACTTAAATGCAAAACCATGGAAACAGGGGGAAGAGTTTTCCCTGCCAGTAGGGGGCAGAGCTGAGCAGTTTGTAAGGGAGGTAGGGGCAGGAGAGACAAAGAATGAGGAAGCTGTATTTATCACCAAGGTTTGCATTCAGTAAGGTGCCTGACTTGACTGGATCTAAGCAGAGTCTATAGTGCTAAGAGTTGACACACCTAGATACTGTGCACTAGATACTCCCCACCCTTCGCAGCTCTAGGGACAAAAAGAGAAGACACAACCCCATCCTCCTCCACCCATGGGGGGAGTTTCCCATCTTCTCATTGGCTTAAACAGAAAACATCTTACACTGTGCTAAGTGTAACAAGCCAGACACAAAAGGACAAATATTACATGATTCCACTTCTATAAGGTACCTAGAATAATCCCACTCAGAGACAAAAAGTCAAAGAGAGGTTGCTAGGGGCTGCAGGGAGAGGGGAACGTGGAATTAGAGCCCATTGCCAGACGACAAGGTCCCAGAGATGGTGGTGGTGATGACTGCACAACACTGTGTAGATCACACTTAAAACCAGTTCACACAATAAATTTCATGTTTTGTATATTTCACCAAAACAAAAATAAATAAATTAGCAAGCAAGAAACAGGGAAAAAGAAACATAGGAACACTGAAGAGCCTGACCACCCTGAACAGAGCAGAGCGTACAGGTTACTTGCTGCTAAAGTAGAAGCGGAGGGTGAAGAATATTATTGTTTTAGAAGAGAACTAGATTCTTTTCATCCTTTGCTACTGTAGGTAAACCCACACTGCCCGGAGAGGGGGGAACACAGGGTGGGCAGGGGCTGGGGAAAGAGGCTCCAGGTGGGCTTTTCAGACAGCCTGGTGTAGCAAGGATGGTTTCAGCTACAGAGGAGACTCTTCAAGTGCTCAGAGTTGTAGGCATCTAACTTCTGTTCTCCTGCCTCTGGTCCACAGCCCAGCTGAGTTGCTCGTAATGACACCTCAGAGCCAGCAGTGGAAGAACCACAGCCCATGAGCCACCTGCACAGAGTCCGATGTTCAGGGCCCACTACTGATCCAGAGCTCTCATCTGCTGCCCCAGGCATCTCTTTGGATCACAGGCTGATGGCGCTGGAGCAGGGAAGGGAGGTGGGTGAGGGGTCCTGGGCAGCTGCCAGCATTAGTCATGCAGGGCAGAATTCACTCTCTGCTGGGGAGGCGAGCATCTGCTCTGTTTTAGCAACACAGCAGATCATTCCTCATTCTCTCCGTAAAACTCCTGAAAAACACCCACCCACTGAAAAGATGGACTGAAACAAAGTATGCCGGAGTGGAAGATACACCATTCAAATGGGTGAACTAATTTTATTTTGTTTGGGGCGTGGGGTGGGAAGTTATTCAACACGGTAAACATGATGGCATCTGTTGGGAATTTTTGTTTCTCATGTCAAAACCAAGAGGAGGCTGGCAGAGTCTGCCTGCCAGGAAGGGGGAGCGAAGGGGAGCACACCCAGGTATAAACATCTCCTAACCAACTAACCAACTCACTGTCCCAGTGTCACCCAGCGATGTGTGCAGAGTTGATACAAAACAGAAGGCGGGGGGGGGGGGGCAGGGATATTCGATCTGCCTGCCAATCAATGACTTCATCACTAACCGCAGGAGGTGCTCTGCGAGGGCAAGTGCACTTCTCAAGCCGGTCATTACTACCTCGAAGGACAAGACCAAAGTGCTGGGAAAAAAGGAAAAATAGTAAGACAGCAAATGACCCAAAGCACGTGACATGGGACAAGCTCTCAGCATTAGTGCAACTCAGAGGGAGGCAGCAGGGCCCCCAGCCCCAGCCTTCCCTCCAAAAACAATGCTTGCTCTGCAGCCCCCTCAAACTTGACCCACCCCAAAGCCAATTCTTGATTCCTTTTGGCCACTTCGTTCAAAAACCATCCGTTTCCCAGTCTCCCCTATTGTAAACCCTGCATGCAAAACCCCTGCCTCATCCTCAGCAGCAGGTCCCATCTGTCCCCTTCTCCCCTAGCTTCCAGGTACACCGGCCTCCTTTCCTTCCACACACCCAAAGGGGACACCCCAAGCTTCTGGCTCTGGTGCACACAACTCCTGCCTGGGATGCTCCCCTAGCCCAGTGCAGCCTGTCTTCAATGCTGGCTCTTGTCCACAGCCCTCCTTCCCCCATCCAACACCCTCATCTCAGTAGGCTTACTCTCCTCCTGCACCTCATCTATGGGCTTCCGTGCCTATCACAGCCTAGCCTGGCTCTTTGCTGTACTTGTATATTTAAGTTCACCACCTACTCCAGCACTGAGCTCCCCCAAATGGCAAGGCCACAACCCATTACCCATATACCCCCATGACCAGCACAGGTCAAGTTTTCAGATGTTTGTGAAATGCACAAATCACATAAAGGGGCAATCGCAAAAGGCTCATGAAAAGTGAAACTGAATTAGACCTTCAAGGAGGAACAGGATTTCATGGTTACTACCTTGTCTTCCATCCCAAAGAAACCATCTCAAAATCTACTAATACAAAGGAAGTCTCACTGCAGCAATTAACATATTGACCACCTACGTGCCAGGCATGAGTCTAAGTATATGCCACGTAGTAATCTGTTTTATTCTCACAAGTGCCCTAGAAAAACTATTACCCTCATGGCACAGATAAAGCGACAGGCACAGAAGAGCTTCGAACGTGCTCAAGAGTGCAAAGCCAGCAGTGGCTGAGCCAGGATCCCAACCCAGCATGATGAATCCAGAGCCAGTGCTCAGACCCCTGTACCAAGCACTGTCACTTACAGTCTCTCCCCCTCCCCTGTCAATGATGCCTCAACCCCATGGAGGGAGCCCTCCTGTGCCCTTCATTCCACAGAGAGGACTCCTGCCTCAACCACAGTGATCTCTCCACTAACACCAATGGGCACTTGTCTGTACTGTGCCATCCACACAGCTGCTTCATGGTTTAGCACCTTCACATGTGTTATCAGCAATAGCAAAAGAGAGGATGTCAGGGTCTTGGAAGCTCCAACAGGCAGGAAACACTCAAGCCACAATGTAACACCTGGGCTCCCACTCCCACAGGCCACACTCACAGTTTCATCTTCCAGTCTGAGCTGGAGGCTCTTCTCACCCTCCTTGTAGTCCTTGGTTAATTCAGCGGAGCGCCACACTTCATCTGGGTCTGGGATCCAGACTCTCGTGTACTGAAAGATTAAAACAAAAGAAACTTAGCTGAGAGAAGCTTGCAGGTTCCTACATACATGCTGCTCGATATGAGGGGTCCTCAGGAGAACTTCCAAAGCTATTGCCACACATCTTTCCTCCCTTCTCACTTCAAGATACAAGATGATCCCATTCCAGATAATTAGCTCACAGGATTGGTTAACAGTGGGCACCTTCTAGATCCTGAGAGAGTATCAAAGACCAGTGAAATGAGCATTCTGCTGGGGGGAATGCCAAGCCCTGATGTGGTTATATCCACTTTTATGCCATCATCTCCGGGGTGGGTGGGTACAAAATACTGATGTCAGAAGGAGCTTCTAGTGTGCTGCAAGCAAAGACAAAAACGGCACATGCAAAACACAACAAGATACTGTAAGCAAGCCTTCAATGCTTAGGAATCTCTGCTTTGTTATTCTGCATTCAGGGTCGAAGCCATTTTCCTGCAGAAGCTAAAGAAAGTAGTCAGCAAATTGAAACTGTGCTAATATATTCCTGACTGTCAGCAACCTCTATTGAGTTATGTATTCTTTAAACCACGAACATACCCCCAAAAAGCTCACTCATCCTCCCCCAGCTGCGATCCAGATCTGGGATCCACAAGGGCATTACGCTGGCCAAGTCCTGGCAGGGAAGGAGGCAGCACCGCTGAGCGGCGAGGCACCACCAATATAACATGAGGGCTCTCGGCCCTGGCTGCACACTGGAAGCACCTGAGAGCTTTGATCAGACCAAGTCTGGGTCCCCTAGACCCCCTCAGCCATAGTCTGTGAGGTGACAGGAAAGCTCCAGGGTATGTGTAGCATGCAGCCAGGGAGAACCACAGGTCTGCTGCACTGAACAGCAGCATCTGGATCTACTATTGGCTGTGCCTTGAGGCACCACACTCCTTACATTTGGCAGACATGCTTCTCAGTATCTGTCACATAGGTATGTGATTTCCACAGGGCCTGTTTGCGTGAGAAGCTGTCTGTGTGCACCAGCAAACAGCCTCCACCTACACATGGCCACACAATGTTTTCAGCAAACCTGAAACTAACAGCTCTTAAGACCAAAGGCCAGCCAGAACGCATCCTGGGGTCAGCATAATCCACACCTTCATGGAGGGACAGCAACGCCAAGGCTCTGTGGCCAGTCAGTGGCCCAAGCACAAAGCAGTCAGCTGGCTTGGTTTGGGTCCTGCGTTTTTATAGCATTTTCCTACAGGTGATCACTGGCTCTTTTTATTATTATTATTATTTTTTTTTAGTTTTACTTGGGTATAGTTGATTTACAATGTTGTATTAGCTTCAGGTTTACAGCAAAGTGAATCAGTTATACATATACACATCCATTCTTTTTTCCCATAGAGATTATTACAGAACATTGCCTGGGACCCTGCTACCCTTGTTTCTAATTCAGGATCGATGAGTGAAAATCACGACGCCAGAGGCTCAGAATACCCCCTAACGGGAATGCAAACCACCACCAACTTGCATCCTTGCATTGCTGAGACCCAGGCTCAGGGTACAAAGCCAAAGGTGTTTGTCTTTGGCATTATGATGAAACAAGTTCACAGAGTCTTCTCTCTGCCTCTGAGCCTGCCTTACAGAAAGCTATTCCTGTATCTTTATAGGAAGACCCTATAGAGCTTTATGGTAGCCGAGTGCTTTAGAGTGAGACATTAAGAACGCTCAGCGGTATCTCCAGGTAGCAACACTCTTTTCCCCTCACATGTTGCAGCTTACCACCTCCACATCCATCCAGCTGTGATGACTTTTAAGCTCCTGTCCCCAAGCTACAGGTGAGGGGCTTTCCTCTGCCTGGCTATGAGTCCCGGCACTGAGTTTAAGCTTCTAAAACGCCTGCCCCACCCCCAGTCAGAGCAAGTCCAGAGCACCCAAGAAGCTTTACTCAAAGCCAGGTCTCCATTCAGTGTAAATAGGTGTCAGAAATGGCTCAAGATAACAGAGTGACAAGCAACAGAAGGAGGGGAAGGTGCCAACAGGAAGTGAGAGGGTGGTGATGTGTGGACATCATCAAGCTGTGGGACATGCTGGGAGGAAGCCCGGTCCCAGCTCACTCGGGGACTCCTCTGACCTTAAAGCTGCCGGCCATGTGTCTCTTCCTGGACAGCTCACTGCACCCACCCCAGGGGAACCACACCACCTGCCTCTGCTATGGCTTCAATTCTTCCTCTCTAGGGATTCCATTTATCTTTCTACTTACAAGGTCAGCAGAAAACTGTCGATATTTTCCTGTATCCACAGAACCTACCACAACATCAGGGGCCTAAGGAGACCCTAAGAGGACCCTTTAGCTCCTTTGTTACACCAAGATCTCAGTCCACTATCACCTGGAAGCTTGTTAGAAATGTAGAACCTCATACACACACTCTCTCTCTCACACACACAGGTTCTGCTCCTGCCTTTGCACACAGGTCCAACTCTAGCCTGAGGCCAAATGTGCCTTGCCACCTGTTTTTATACAACCCATGAGTTAAGAATGGTCTTTAAATTGTTATCATGGCTTGGGGATGTGGGGGGAACAAAGAATGATAATCACATGATAACCAATAACTATATGTAACTCAAATTTTTGTGTCCATAAAGTTTTTGGGTTTTGCTTGTTTTTGCTTTGCAGAACCACTGTGTTAGGGGTCAAATCAGAGCTGTGGCTGCCAGGCTACACCACAGCCACAGCAATGCCAGATCTGAGCCGCATCTGCAAACTATACCACAGCTCATGCCAATGCCAGATCCTTAACTCACTGAGCGGGGCCAGGGTTTGAACCTGTATCCTCATGGATACTAGTCGGCTTTGTTACTGCTGAGCCACAATGGGAGCTCCAATAAAGTTTTATCTGAACACAAGTACACATTCTATTTACATGTTGTCTATGGCTACTTCTCCACATCAGTGACAGTTGTATAGTTGGGACATAGATTCTATGGCCCAAAACCTCAAATATTTACCCTCTGGCTATTTACAGAAAAGGTTTGCTGGAGTTCCCGTAGTGGCGCAGTGGTTAACGAATCCGACTAGGAACCATGAGGTTGCGGGTTCGGTCCCTGCCCTTGCTCAGTGGGTTAACGATCCGGCGTTGCCGTGAGCTGTGGTGTAGGTTGCAGACGCGGCTTGGATCCCGCGTTGCTGTGGCTCTGGCGTAGGCCAGCAGCTACAGATCCAATTTGACCCCTAGCCTGGGAACCTCCATATGCCGCAGGAGCGGCCCAATAAATAGCAAAAAACACAAAAAAAAAAAAAAAGAAAAAAAGAAAAGGTTTGCTGCCCTTTCCCTTTAAATGTGCTGGTTTCTCAGCCTAGAATGTCCATTCCTCACTGTCTGCATGTGCAGAGTCCAAGTTCCAGCACCATCTCCTCACTAAACACTTCCTCCCCTGTGCCCTACAGAGCAAACCCTTCCCAACTCCAGGCTGCTGCAATTAACTCCTCTGTGATCAACTTTCTTTAGGTTTTGCAGTGGTTTCTTTCACGTCAGTTTCCTCTCGGGATATCACATGGATACACTATTGAGCACCTTTGTATGTATATAGCATGTATGTAGCAGATGCTCAGGAAATGTTGCTGAGATCGGCATCAGTGAATGGAGAAAGTACACGTGGGGGCACCTGGTAGAGAGGTAACACTCTGAGGTGAGCACCATGTAGCCAAGTCTATAGACAAAGGTCTATACTTCACATTAAAGAAAATGTAATTTGGTTGGAAAGATAATGCATTCAAAAAAATATCCTCTAACAGGGAGATGTGACCAGGTCCTAGGGAGAGAAGAGCTATTCGGGGGGGCAGACAAGGCAAGAGAAGGGAGAACAACAGTGGTGAAGGCCAACTTCGGAAAGATGTGACCAGATTCTTCCACAACTTTCTCAAGGACAGTGTGTATTACAGATCAGATCAAGCAAGCTTTAGGTTCAAATCCAGTAACCATCTGAGCACCCATCTGCACCGGATGCTGTCCCGTTCGCTCCATCCCCACAATGAACACACACTGGACGCCCATTGTGATTTTGCAGTTCATTGATAAACCAGAAGGAAGTGAAGCCTGCATTGTGGTGGTTTGGGATAGATGACCTCTGCCCGAAGTCCGTCCTACCTTTATGCTACTTCGTGGCTTCTCACCTTGAGGTGCTCATGAATTCCTGAGCAGGGCTGTTTACCCAACATTACACACACCATATCTGATGAGCTGTTTACAGGACTTCCAAGAACAATTTTAACCATAACCAAATTTTGCTTTACATGCTGACTTAGCAAACAAGCCCCCTGACTCAGGCCTCCCCACCTGAGGAAGATCCACTGACCCTGTAACCCAGTACAAGCTGAGGCATGACCAACACAGAGTCAACAGCCAAGAGAATAGACACACAAGCCAAGACCAAGGAGAGACAAGTGACATAGTAGCCAGCAAAAACTTACAGGAGGCATATGTGGAATCCAAACCACAGTACAATTGAACTTACTTATGAAACAGACTCACAGATGTAGAAAACAAACTTAAGGTTACCAAAAAGGAAGAGGGGAGGGATAAACTAGAAATATGGGCATATTAACAGATGCACTCTACCGTATATAAAATAGATAACAAGGATTGACTGTATAGCACATGGAGCTATAGTCAATATCTTGTAATAACCTATAATGGAAAATAAAAAATATAGATAGATATGATATATAGTTATAGATAACCAAATCACTGTGCTGTACACCTGAAACTAATGATACTGTAAATCAGCCGTACTTTTTCTTTTCTTTTTCCAGTCACACTTGCAGCATATGGAAGTTCCTGGGCTAGGGGTCAAATCTGAGCTGCAGCTGAGGTCTACAGCACAGCTACAGCAATGCCAGATCTGAACCACATCTGTAAGCTATACCATAACTTGTGGCAATGCCGGATCCTTAACCCATTGAGTGCGGCCGGTGATCAAATCCAAATCCTCATGAGACTACATCAGGTTCTTAACCTGCTGAGCCACAATGGGAACTACTACACTTCAATTAAAAAAATAAAAATAAAAAAAAAAAAGGAGCTCCTGTCGTGGCTCAGCATAAACGAATCTAACTAACACGAGGATGCAGGTTCGATCCCTGGCCTTGTTCAGTGGGTTAAGGATTCGGTGTTGCTGTGAGCTGTGGTGTAGGTCGGATATCACGTTGCTGAGGCTATGGTGTAGGTGGCAACTACAGCTCTGATTCAACCCCTAGCCTGGGAAACCTCCATATGCCGTGGGTTTAGCCCTAAAAAGACAAAAGACCAAAAGAAAAAGAAAAAAAAGTTCCTGCTGTGGCTCAGCAGTAACAAACCCGACTAGCATCCATAAGGATGTGGGTTTGATCCCTGGCCTCGCTCAGTGGATTAAGGATCCGGCATTGCTGAGAGCTGTAGTGTAGGCCAGAAGCTTTAGCTCTGACTCGAACACCTAGCCTGTGAACTTCCATATGGCACAGGTGCAGCCCTAAAAAAAAAAAAAAAAAAAAAAAAGACTTGAGGAAGAAAGAAAGATGAGATATAAGGTATAGAGATCAAAAGAATTTGGAAGGGAAGGGACTCCACTGCAGTGATGAAAATATACACGTGGTGGTTGCATAACACCGTAAATGTACTAAATGCCATCGAATTGTTCGCTTTTAATAATTTTTGTTATGTGAATTTCACTTCAATTTAAAAAACAAAAACTGTTTTGGTTGCAGATGATCCAGATAGCATTCTGTATACTCTTTCCTGATGCAGGTTCTCACTTCTAATCTCTGGGAATACAGTAAATTAAAATATATTCTTTAACAGAGAGTCATCATTTCTATAAGCCACATAAGAAACTCTTGTAAACCAAGATTCTGTGTTGCCTGTTTTTTTTTTCCTCACCTTCAAGGAATTCCTTTAAACAAATATGACCACTCCCAGCTTTCCTAGAGGCAGCAGATTGTAGAAAAGACTAGCTTGCTCATATAATCCAATTGACAGTACCACTCAATTTGTCACTATGCTGTTTTCACAATGCTTCATTCCATCACATCAAACAAAATAATGTCTGACCTAATTATCCAAGAAAAACTGGTCTTTCTTTTGGGAAGAGCCCTGTATATTAACCAGAGAAGGCAGAGGTCTCTGTGAAATGAAATGCATCGTACTGAGAGCTCTTCTCCAGCCAGAGTTCATTTCTCTCACCTCTGCAGCCAGCATGGCGGGAGTGGCTGCCTCTGGCAATCCTGCTCAACCCCAGCTACACAGGAGAAATCATCTGGGGAGCTTTTCAAGTTTCCCCCACACCAGGCAACACCGCAGGCCAATTACATCAGTCTCTGGGGGTGGGAATCAGGTGGTGTTTTTTAAAGCTCCCCAGATGCAACCAAATGTGCAGGCAGGTTTGAAAACCAATCCTCCTGTGGTCAGATTTGGTAACAGATTTGCAGGGCACCACAGACCCTCATGCGCCAGAGGCCTCGCCCCACTGGCCTGTGGTTGAATATGAAATTCCAGCCTGAGGATTCTTTACCCTGAGCTAAAGCATTATCAGCAGAAAGCCCCGCTAAAATGTAACTACAGTATCAAGAAGAGCATAGCATTCACCTGTTTATACAAATTTTCATACAGCACAGTCCTATGGTTAAGTGTGTGGGCTCTAGAGTCAGCCTGGGTAAGAGTTCCAACAAGCTCTTACTAGCTTCAGGGAGTTGATGAAAGGGTCTGAGCCTCAGTTTCTTCAGTTGTACAATATGGATAAAAGTTAGATCTACCCCATGACCCCTTCTAAGGATTAAAGGAAATTCCAAAGTATCAGTAGAATGAGCATTAGGCCGTAGTAATGGCAGTGATGATACTTTACACTGTGCAGTCTAGAAAGGCCAAGATCCTCGCAGGGTGTGGCAGAGGTGAGGGGATGGGAAACAAGCTTCAAATGCTCTGCTGTTACTGGGATCCTTTGCATGTCCTGCAAATCATCATATGCACGTAGCCATGCATTGCCTTAAAATCAGTAACTGGATCTAACCTACCTCAAAACTCTGAGAGAAATATCGGCTACCATTTAAGAATCACCTGTAGATCTTAAAGAAAAGAACCAGGGAGTTCTCATTGTGGCTCATGAGGATTTGAGTTCGATTCCTGCCCTTGCTCATTGGGTTAAGGATCTGGTATTGCCACAAGTTGCAGCATAGGTCACGGATGGGGCTCAGATCCATTGTGGCTGTGGCACAGGCCAGCAGCTGCAGCTCCCATTCGACCCCAAGCCTGGGAATTTCCATGTGCCATAAAAATAAAATAAAATAAATAAAAAGGACCAATGCCCATGTCCCAGATTTGAACAATTAAGATTTTAAGATTAAAGCTGAGAGTAGGGCCCAAGTGCTGTAATATTTTAAGCTTTCCAAATGACGAATGTGCCATCAGAGTCAAAAATCACTCTTTCAGTGTGAGCCTTAGGACCAAAGCAGACTTTAGGGAAAAGAGAACAGAAACACTAGAAAAATTCACTCCACAGAATTACCAATAATGCCACCTCCATTATCTCATAAGTAATTTTAAGTACTTTAATCATCTGTTTTAAACCTGAAGTAAAATGAGTAGGGTTATCACTAATATTTCACAAAGAAGCAGCTTGAGGGTAAAATGCACTGGACAATTGTTCACAGTGAAAAGATGAGTTCAGAGCAGAATCAGAGTGAAGACCTTGGACTCCAAGTTCTCCACTGTCGCCCCCCGCTGGTGGAGGAGTACTGACTTTCTTACAGCAGCCCAGGTCCCACTGAGGACGTATTTTATACAGGTAAAGTGTCTTATAAGTACACATGAAAAAAGTGCAAACACCCACTCACAGTAACATGCCAAGTTAAGCCACTGGGCAGTTTCAGGATTAAGAATCAAACTGATGTTTTGGTTACAATGCAGTCTTGATGTGAAGCAAGGCATTCTGGGCACAGGGCCCTGGAAATAGACAAGAGAAGACCTCCACCCAATCTGGGGCTGACCAGGTAAACTGCCTGTCCATTCCTACCTGTGTTTAGGGGACAGAGAGAAGGTGCAATGATGACCTAATTCACATCCGTACCCCTGGCACTACATGACGTTGGGGTTAGTAGGCACTCCAACCTCTGCTGTGACTGAAAGCAAGGCTCTGGTTGGGGGTGGGAGTGGAGTCCTTTTGATAAAGCAGAGAAACTAGTCAATAGATTTACACGGGATATGAATTTTGTTCTAGAACTCATTGGCGAAGATCCAAGATCAAGTTGGTCAACTTCCATCCCTTAAGGAACACAGAGGCCACCAAATTTCTCTGTACAGGACCAGTCTGAGATCCATCACAGAGAATAGCACCAACAAACAGTGCTTCTCAGCACTGAAAGGAAGCGGACAGGCTGTGGGTTTCCAGGGAAAGCATAACTGTAAAAAGGCAGGGAGGCCAGACCTGGAACTCCTGATGCTGCCTAAAGCAGGAAGGATCACACACAGAAAAAGGAGAGCAAGCTGCTTCCCCAGTCTTGCCTGGAACCTAAGTCCAGCTGCAAAGTGCTAGAAGCATAGGCTGAGAATCACAAGGCTAAGACACTATGAAACCCTCTAGGCCAAAAAATGTGTGCCCCTTATAAAAAATGGGGCCACACACAGCTCAGTTCTTTTTTTTTTTTTTTTTTTCTTTTTGACCGAGCCTACAGCATGCGGAAGGTCCCAGGCCAGGGACCAAACCCACATCACAGCTATAACCAGAGCCCCAGCAGTGATAACACCAGATCCTTAACCTACTAAGCCACGAGGGAACTCCAACTCAGTTCTTTAATGAGGTTGAGAAGACACCTAAACGCTTCTCCAAAATGTCCTAAATGTGGTCCTCTACAGGTATAAATGTCGATTTTGAGGCTTCTCCTGCTAAGGCAATAGTACCTTGAGAGGGAAGAAAGAAAAAAATACTTCCCAAAGACAGTAGTTTATTGGCAGTAGTTTATTTTAGCGCCATCACAATAACAGGTTCCCCAGTGATGTGGTACCTGGCAGGGTACTGCTGTGTTGCAGGGAGTTATAAAGACACATCTATCTGCCCTTGTAGCAAGAAGTGGGTCACATGTCTCTCTTTTGCGTGTGAAGAGTCCAGAGGACAAAGCCTAGGCCTTTTATTCCATCTGAGCAGAGCCTCCCACAATCTTCAGCACGTCTGCTCAAGTCTGATGATCATATTCATGGACCCAGACACCAACTGCACCCTGAACCCAGTGGTAATGATCAGTCCCTCAAATTTAGAAGGCCAAAGTCAAGAACATCCCCATCAGGTACAATGCTGGGCATCTTCTCTTCCCATGCACTGGGCTCCCACTACAGGAGACAGAGGAGCAGGAGGTTAAAAGGCAGGTATCAGATACTAGTCTCAACCTCATCACTGGCTCAGTTTCCCATCTGTAAAGTGGAGAAATATCTTCCATGTTATGGACCTTGTTAGGACTAAATGAAATAGTGTACGCAAAACATTTAGTACAGCATCTAGTGCACTAGTTTCTGTTACTGTGGCATGAACTCAAGTCCTGGGATGGAGACCCAGAGAACTCCCTCTAGAAGAGTACAGACACAACCAAATAATCCCAACAGAACTATGTGCACATAAAGCATCATGGAAACATGATGCTTCCTTCCAAATCCTGGAGTTAGTTATCTCCTCCTCCCCTAGCAGCCAGGCCTCCTGCCTTCCCTGTGCCCTCGTTAGACCAGTAAAGTCATCCTAGACCAGTAATGAACTTCCTTTTCCCCCACTCTTCACTGGGAAGCTCCCTGTAACTTACAGCCAGAGGCAATTATATATATAAATACTCTGTTTGTCCAGAGCCAAGATGTAACTGAAAACCCATGCATAATTCTGGACCCATGAGGCAGGTTTCTGAGCAACCCTTCCAAACTTGCTCCATGTTCTTTCCTAAGCGAGAGGACCCAGCTAGTCCAAATACCAGGAAGAACCTTAATGTAACACATCAAGATTGGGGTAACAAAACATCACTCAGCATCTTTGGGGAAAAGGAGGATAGAAAAAAAAATCCAGAAAAGTGAGGTTTATTCTGTAACATATAAAATTCACAGTTAAACAGCGAAGTTATAATAAAATCCAGTATTTCCTGTCATTTAAGTGAAACAAAAATCAAATACACCAAAAGGAAGATACATTGACCTATTCCCTGCACTGCCCATCACATTCTGCTTTAGCCATTTGCTACCTTATATGTTTACAGAACTACATCATCTCAACCCAATCTTCCAAAAAGAGATTCAACTCTTTCTGACACCTGATTACATCAGTCACAATTACATCTTAGTCCACATTCTTTATCTGTGTTGTAGCCAACACAGAACCAAGTTTCCATGTGGCTGGTGAAGGCAAAATTTACCTGTTTACTGTCCTGCAGATGTTAACAAAATAAGCAGTTTGTGTTCAAATGACAAATGGACAAAACAGAAGGTGCCTGGTATGCGGGGAGCAGTGTGGAGTCATTTCATCCAGCCAGTTTATACCAGCAGTACATGTGCTTGACAAGAGCTACAGTGATACCAGAGGCTTAGAAACAGCTATAAAGCAATGTTGATTTTGAAGTTTTGGAAAGACCATTGAAAGTTCCCTACTTAAAAAGGATATGTCAATGGCAAGTTGGTTTTCCAAGCCTGCAACATTAACCTGCTTGCTGAAGAGGCTAGAAAAGATTTATTCAAAGCTAGTACATGTCATGCAGCTAAATATATGTCTGAATCCTAACAAGAAGCTAGTTGAACTTCCATTTCCAGCAACATGACTCCAGCTCCTGGACTATGGCCTCTTCCTGTACAGGGCAATTTAGTATATGAATTAAACAATCTATAGGCATGTTACAAACCTTGAAGCCACCTAAGACAGTTTTCCAGGACACATCATCTTCATTTCCACCTAAGCTCTTCGATATACCCCAGGCTTTTAGAATCCACATATGATGGCATCACAGCGCAGTTGTCTTCCTCATCTGCCCTGCGGGTATATACTCCTGACCTCCACAATCAAAGATTCTATACTAGGGAGTTCCTGTCATGGCTCAGTGGTTAACAAATCTGACTAGGAACCATGAGGTTGCAGGTTCGACCCCTGGCCTTGCTTAGTGGGTTAAGGATCCAGCGTTGCCGTGAGCTGTGGTGCAGACACGGCTTGGATCCTGCGTTGCTGTGGCTCTGGCGTAGGCTGGCAGCTACAGCTCCGATTAGACCTCTAGCCTGGGAACCTCTATATGCCACAGGAGCGGCCCAAGAAATGGCAATAAAGACAAAAAAAAAAGATATTATACTATTTTCCCTAAAGAAAGAGTCTTAATACATGATACTATACATAGAAAACCCTAAGGACTCAACCCCAAAACTCCTTGAACTGATTCATAAATTCAGCAAAGTAGCAGGATATAAGATTAACATTCAGAAGTCAGTCATATTTCTGTATAACAGCAATGAAATATTAGAAAAGGAACACAAAAATATGATACCTTGTAAAATTGCACCTCACAAAATCAAATACCTCGGAATACACCTGACCAAGGAGGTAAAGGACCTATATGCTGAGAACTATAAAACTTTAATCAAAGAAATCAAAGAAGATGTAAAGAAATGGAAAGATATTCCATGTTCATGGATTGGGAAAATCAATATTGTAAAAATGGCCATACTACCCAAAGCAATCCACAGATTCAATGCAATCCCTATCAAATTACCAGGACATTTTTCACAGAACTTGAACAAACAATCCAAACATTTATATGGAACCACAAAAGACCCAGAATCGCCAAAGCAATCCTGAGAAACAAAAACCAAGCAGGAGGCATAACTCTCCCAGACTTCAAGAAATACTACAAAGCCACAGTCATCAAAACAGTGTGGTACTGGTATCAAAACAGACAGACAGACCAATGGAACAGAATAGAGAACCCGGAAATAAGCCCTGACACCTATGGTCAATTAATCTTTGACAAGGGAGGCAAGAACATCAAATGGGAAAAAGAAAGTCTATTCAGCAAGCATTGCTGGGAAACCTGGACAGCTGCATGCAAAGCAATGAAATGAGAACACACCCTCACACCATGCACAAAAATAAACTCAAAATGGATGAAAGACTTAAATAGACGACAGGACACCATCAAACTCCTAGAAGAAAACATAGGCAAAACACTCTCGGACATCAACATCATGAATATTTTCTCAGGTCAGTCTCCCAAAGCAATAGAAATTAGAGCAAAAATAAACCCATGGGACCTCATCAAACTGAAATGCTTTTGCACAGCAAAGGAAACCCAAAAGAAAACAAAAAGACAACTCACAGAATGAGAGAAAACAGTTTCAAATGATGCAACGGACAAGGGCTTAATCTCTAGAATATATAAACAACTTATACAATCCAACAACAAAAAAGCCAATCAACCAATGGAAAAATGGGCAAAAGACCTGAAAAGACTGTTCTCCAAGGAAGATATACAGATGGCCAGCAAACACATGAAAAAATGCTCAACATCACTGGTTATAAGAGAAATGCAAATCAAAACTACCATGAGATACCACCTCACACCAGT
Organism: Phacochoerus africanus; assembly: GCF_016906955.1. NCBI lineage: Eukaryota > Metazoa > Chordata > Mammalia > Artiodactyla > Suidae > Phacochoerus > Phacochoerus africanus. The sequence continues at coordinate 101,709,044 of NC_062545.1, forward strand.
CAGAATGGCCATCATTAATAAGTCCACAAATAACAAGTGCTGGAGGGGCTGTGGAGAAAAGGGAACCCTCCTGCACTGCTGGTGGGAATGTAAACTGGTACAGCCACTATGGAGAACAGTTTAGAGATACCTTAGAAATCTATACATAGAACTTCCATATGACCCCGCAATCCCACTCTTGGGCATCTATCCGGACAAAACTCTACTTAAAAGAGACACGTGCACCCGCATGTTCATTGCAGCACTATTCACAATAGCCAGGAGATGGAAACAACCCAAATGTCCATCAACAGATGACTGGATTCGGAAGATGTGGTATATATGCACAATGGAATACTACTCAGCCATAAAAAGGAATGACATAATGCCATTTGCAGCAACATGGATGGAGCTAGAGAATCTCATACTGAGTGAAATGAGCCAGAAAGACAAAGACAAATACCATATGATATCACTTATAACTGCAATCTACTATCCAGCACAAATGAACATATCCACAGAAAAGAAAATCATGGACTTGGAGAAGAGACTTGTGGCTGCCTTATGGGAGGGGGAGGGGGAGGGAGTGGGAGGGATCAGGAGCTTGGGGTTATTGGACACAACTTAAAATAGATTTACAAGGAGATCCTGCTGAGTAGCATTGAGAACTATGTCTAGATACTCATGTTGCAACAGAACAAAGGGTGGGGGAAAAAATGTATGTATACATGTAAAGATAACTTGATCCCCTTGCTGTACAGTGGGAAAATAAAAAAAAAAAAATTAAGAAACAGTCTTAATAGTTTACAATTACCACAACACTTATTAGCAAGTCACAGCCACAGAAATACTCACCAAGTCACAGTTAAGTTTGTTTGCTTCCATTTCTTAATTTAAAAACCTGTTCCATTAATAGACTTCTCTAGGCAACCAGAACCAGCACTGACTAAAGTCACTTCAGGCTAAGGTAACTTGCAAACAGAGCTTCCCTGATCAAATGTAAGTCACTGACAGAATGCATAGGGATACCACTCTCTTCTGAAGAAAACTTCTACTCTTGCCTTGTCTTTTAAGAAATCATCTACCTTAGAATTTACACACTTGCATTTGGGACTCAAACCAGCTCTCTTCCTTTCATAGAATAAAGCATGCTGGCTTTTGCACCACCAGTAGTCAAACACTTCATCTTTGAGGCTATTCAGTAAATATTCTTCAACTGGGACAGGTCTCCCTTAAGCTACAGCCACCCCCATCCCAACCAGAACACAAACTCTTATTCATGTATTCATTCATTCATCCATTAGTATTTACTGAATAGCTGCCACATCACAGGCCCTATGCAAAGTGCTGGGACATAGGAAAAAACACACGTTCCCATCCTCAAGGCTGTCTGACCACATTATGCAATTAGTCTACTGCAATGGACCTAACTGCCTGGATAGCACAGACATTCACAGCATTTATCTGGGCAGCCTAAGCAGTCTGGGTCGTAAGCAAGGGATCTATTGAAAGAGAAAGATTCAAGCTGAATCCTAGATGGACAAGGCTGGCTAGGAATGTTGAGGAGGGAGGAGTGTTCTAGGCTGAGAGGTCATCTGTGTGACAAGCCTGGAGCAGGAAGGAGCTGTGTTCACTGAGGGACTGAAGGAATGTCAGTCTGGGTGGGACACAGCACAGGGAGAAAAGGCTCAAAATGATGCTGGGGAGAGGTGCAGGAGGTTCCTGAGAGCCACACTACAGATTTTTTTATGTTATCCATGGCCAAGGAATGGGTTTTAAACATGAGAAACATATGTACCTACTCCCATTTGTTTATTTTTACTTTTCTTTCCTTGCCTGAGTAGAAATATCCTATATATATATATGTCTCCACCAAGGAGTATATTACCTATGCTTTCGTCTAAAAGTTTTATGGTTTCAGGTCTTGAATTTAAGTCTTTAATCCATTTTTAATCTGTTGTTGTACACGATGTGATATCAAACTATAAAGCTTTTGCACAGCGGAGGAAACTACCAACAAAACAAAAGGCCACCTATTGAATAGCAGAAAATATTTGTATACAACATAACAAAGAACTCATAAAACTCAACGGCAAAAAAAACCACCTAATTTAAAAATTGGGCAGAGGATCTAAATAGACATTTCCCAAGGAAGACATACAAATGGCCAACGGGTACATGAAAAGATGTTCAACATCAGTCATCATCAGGGAAATGGGATTCAAAACACAAGGAAGTATCACCTCACACCTGTCAGAATGGCTATCATCAAAGACAACAAGTAACTAATTTTGTGGATGTGGAGAAAAGCAAGCACATGTGTACTGTAGGTGGGAATGTAAATTGGTATAGCCACTGTGGAAAACAACGGAGATTCCTCAAGAAATTAAAAATGGAATTACCATATGATCCAGCCAATTCTACTCCTGAGTATTTATTCAAAGAAAATGAAAACACTAATTTAAAAAGACATATGCACCACTATGTTCACTGCAGCATTATTTACAATAGCCAAGACATGGAAGCAACCTAAGTGTCTGTCAACACATGAACAGATAAAGATGTGATTGATATATATATATACACATACACAATGGAATATTATTCAGCCATAAAGAGAATGAAATCTTGCCATGTGTGACAAGACGGATGTATCTAGGGGGTATTATGCTAAGTGAAATGAATCAGACAGAAAAAGACCAGCGCTGAATGATTTCACTTATGCAGAATCTAAAAAAACAAAGCAAATGAACAAACAAAACCGAAACATCATTATAGATACAAAGAACAAACAAGTACTTGTCAGAGGAGAGGGAATGAGGTGAGGAAAGAAATAGGTAAGGGAGATTAAGAGATACAAACTTCCAGTTGTATGAAATGTACAGTGTGGGGAATGCAGTCAGTAACTATGCTATATCTTTGCATAGTAACAGATTGTAACTAGACTTAGCACAGTGATCATTTTGAAATGTAGAGACATATGGAATCACTATGTTATGTAACAAGAACTAACATAGCACTGTAGGTCAATCACACTTCAAAAACAAACCCATAGATTTGCGGTTACCAGAGAAGGGGCTGGAAGGAGAGGGAACTGGATGAAGGCATTCAAAAGGCATGAACTTTCGGTTGTAAGGTAAATACGTACTAGGGATATAACGTTAACACATAATATAACGCTGCTATATGCTATATATGAAAGTTGTTAAGAAAGTAAAACCTAAGAGTTCTCAGCACAGGAAAAAAATTTAATTTTTTCTATGTCTAATTTAGTATCTGTGAAGTGACAGATGTTTACTAAATTTATTGTGATAATCACTTCATGATGTATATAAATCAAATCATGATGCTATATACATACAGTGCTGTGTATTTACTATATCTCAATAAAACTCGCAGGAAAAATGGATCAGTATTTATAGATTGATATACAAGGAAAAAGCCTCTGTATGAGAGTGCAGTTAAATCTTCCAATGTGTGTGCTCCCAGGCCTTTCCCTCGGTCCTCATGTGAGCACTCACAATAAACACAGAAACAACACCATTTATCCTGTCTCTAACCCCAAATAAACTCTCCTTGAAATGCTACCCCTGTGTATTTCTTACTACTTCATTCACTCAGTACTTCATCATTCCATACTGCAAAACTCGCCGTTTCTGTCATACTCGTTCTCAGTGATATACTTTTTCAGCTTCTGAATCTTCTTTATTCAGGTACCATTTTATTTTATTGTCAACCACAGCTCCCAACCTTTTTGACTGTATTTTGCCATGTGGAGCTCATTTGGAGTTTCAGAGAGTTGAGTGGGAAAGTTTGACATTAAGAAGGAAGAGGGAATGTTCTATCTAGCACATGAGCAAACAGGCACAGAAATAGCATCTAAATTTCTGAGACCTCGGGGGAAAGGGAGAAATTGTTCCAAAACCAACCCAGGCATACAGAGTGGCAGCCATGAAACTGATTGTGATTTTATAGCTGAGAAGTTAAATGGGCATCTGCTGTTCAAATCACCATTAACCAAAGCCCTTAAAATGATGCCCCTGCTTTCCACCCTGGTCCTGAGAAGAAGTACTGAGCAGCCATCATCAATAATGCATCCTGCCTATTTGGAGAGTTCTCTCTGCTGTTAATACCAAACAAATCTGTCAGATAGCCATAGATTCTCCAGGATAATCACAGCTAACTCATCCCCTCTATGTCCAAAGACCAATTCAGATGTAGTTTAATACTGACATGTCACTTCTGGTCCAGCTAAAAAGTGATTCTGCAGCTTGAAAGAACTGCTGACCTGACCCTCTATGTTACTAACCAGAGAAGACTTACCAAAGGACAGATGCAATTGATGGGAAGTGCCCCCTTTATGTACACTGCTCTTAAGGATTATGGGTGAGAAAGGATTCATCTTAAGTCTAAAATGAGAGAAATTAGGTCATCTCAATCTAAAACTCCTCCCTGCCCCCAAAGAGGTTATCATCATGAAAAACCATTTGAGGAGGGGGTATAAAATGACTGAAGGGAGCAATGGTATTTCCCACTGAATCTGTACATGGGCAATCCATTGCCGGAGCTAATTTTGGATGTAGACGTACAAGGCTTTGCCTACAGCCTCTTCAACTCACCTGAGCAGCATCAATAAACCATCAGGTGAGTGGTGCTGCTTCAAAAGACTGTTGTTCAGGGGCTGAGTTATCACTGTTACTATTAATAACACAGGGACCCATAAGAGAAGATGACTAAGAAGTACTTCAGTCTTGCTGGTGATTTTTTTCCTTATCTAGTATACCATAAGCATGTTCTAAAAAAGTTACGTATACAACATTTTTGAACTGGAAACACCTTAAATCTAGAGTTGCTTAGAAATTCTCAGGCATCACGACTAAGTCCCATTCCTCAACAAAATACTCACTTGCATTCAAATGTCTTACATACTAGAAAACCAGTAAGTTTTTGGCAAATGCATTAGTGGATTAATGGTTTGGTATTGAAATAAGTGTGCATCCCAGGACTTAAAGTAGGTACATGTGCAGGGTGTTCAATCATCCAGGTTGTGGACAAAGCCTGGGTCACCTTGTATTCTCTCCAGTACCATTTAGGTGTTAAAATAGGGATGCATCCCAGGTCTGCAGCTCTAGCCTTTCCCAGTAGCCCTGATCATAGCCCTGATGGCAGGGCCTTCCTGGAGATCCAGCACAGCATAGATGAGGGCCTAGGGAAACATCAGAACCATAATAACCCAAACTCTAGCAAAGGTAAGTGACCCAAGCAGTGTCTTTTTTTTTTTTTTTTTTGCCACACCCATTGAATATGGAAGTTCCCAGGCCAGGGAATCAAATCCAAGCTGCAGCTGCAACCTATGCCACAGCTGCAGCAATGCTGCATCCCTAACCCAATGCATCACAACAGGAACTCCAAGCAGTCCCTACCTTAAATGAACTGAAAATGTACAAAAGGAGAGAAAAGGAAAGAAAAGCAATCATCCTGGTCTGGACACAGGCTTAGTCAGTCATTCCCTTCCAGACAAACGAGAACACACTGCTGGAAATGTTCAGCAAGAGGCACTTGTGTCTGATAGGCACTTGTGTCAGTATGTTGGTCTGATAGGCAGGGTACCAAGGGGCACAGACCTCCCTCAGCCACCAAAGAGCAGAACTGCCCCCAGACAAATCAAATTCCCCAGGCTGAATTTGATTTTCCCAATAAATAGGCTGAATTAAAAAGCACTAAACAGGAGTTCCTGTTGTGGCTCAGTGGGTTAAGAACCTGACTAGTATCCATGAGGATGTGGGTTCGATCCCTGGCCTGGCTCAGTGGGTTAAGGATCCCGCAATGCTGCATCTAAGTGAGGCACAGGCCAGCAGCTACAGCTCTGATTTGACCCCTAGCCCCGAAACTTCCATATGTCACAGGTGTGGCCCTGAAAAGCAAAAAAATTAAAATTAAAATTTAAAAAGCACTAAACAGTATGACTGCACTTATCATTCCATCACCTCCTGTCTCCCAGAGGGCTGCCTATAGCATATATATTAAAAAAGTATCTACCTCTAATACTTCCAGGGAAAGATCATGGTATGTGGCTTAACACAAAGGACTCCCTGTGATCACAGAGACTATAGGAGTCTATCAGTTCAGTGCTTTGTTTTTAGGTGAATAAAGTTCTCTCCTTATTTAGCAAAGGAGGCAAACAAGGCTCCTGGAAAAATCAGTGTCTAGCTCAGGAGCACACTGCTCTCTAGAGTTCAAAGTGTCCTAAGAACCAGTAGGGAACAGGTGAAAGAAGAAAAGTTCCCTGGTGAAAATAATCACGAGATGTTTAAAACAGACCACATATTGGCCCTTCCTTCCCCTGTTGTATCCACCACCTGCTTGTGCTTAACGCAGTACCTTCATAGTTCAGTTGATACTTGGCACTAGGATCTGCTTTACTGCTGACTGAAGGATGAAGAACAGCACCATGTGACAACCAAGTTCCACCACTCACAGCTGAGATGTTAACCACCAAAACATCTCCCTGCCAAAGGCCAACATCCTATCGCTCATTCAAGGGCTTCATGAGCTTAGCAGAGTCTGGCCTCATCCTCCACTGGCTCAGAGTCCATTCTCACTGGTGGTCTCTTTCGTCACCGTCCGTGTCTTGTGCATGCTCACCCCCACTGCCCTCACTCCTAACATTGTACAGCAAGAGAAGAGCAGTTCATCAAGAAAGTGTACTGCTGCTTACGAGGGGCTTTTACAAATCTAAAGTCTTAGAATTCCATGAGATAAAAGTACAGGGGGTCTGGGACACATTTTACAGATGAAAGGGTACCAAGATCCAGGGAGGTTAAGGGACTTGCCCAACTCAGGCTCCAAAAACAAGGGCCCCAGAAACAGGGCTGATGCCCAGGCCAGTGCTCCTTCCACTCCTCCAGGCCATATGCAATATTCAAAGTTTAATTCAGGAATCCCCATCAGTCACCAAGACAAGAGGGCTCAACCCCATTTTTTCAGGTACCTAGAAAACACCAAGCACTGCTGACAGATCCCTTGAATTCAACACATCCTCTCAATTTCTGCTCCATTCACTGTCTTTGTTCAGGGCTTTATCTTCCACATGAAATATTACAATCTCTTCTTAACTGGTCTGAGAGACTCCCATCTCCCAACTCCAGCTGATTATCTAGACTGCTTGCTCCTGGAACAGTAGTTCTCCAGTGGACTGGGGGGTAAAACTGTCCCAGGGACATCTGGAAATGTCTTGACACATTTTGGGGGGTCCCTCTGGGGTATGAGGGGAAAGGGTACTCTTGGCTTCTAGTAGATAGAGGCCAAGGGTGTTATTGCAATGCACAGGTCAGCCCACAACAAAAATTATCTAACCCAAAATATCAACAGTGCCAAGGTTGAGAAAGGACTGTTCTAGAGTTAGCACCCTTAAAAAAATACCCCTCATCCTTCCTGAAGTTTTCCCCCCTGCTGAATGATGTCCATCCTCTTTCCGGGTAAAGCTCATATTTAGATGTTTAACAATCTGGCCCAAAAGACTCTTCTGGCCACACCCCTGACCCTTGCCCACACCATCTCCCCATCCCAGCCTCACTCACCTTATGTTTCCAAGTACCTCTCGAGCTTTCCTGTCTGTCTTTGGCTCATGCTTTTTCCTCTGCCTCAAACATCTTCCTCCCCTCCTCCAGCTTTCCCACTGCTATATTCACCTTTAAGGTCCAGCTTAAATATGACTTTCCTGGTTGAGTTTTTTTTGTTCCTGCTGACCACATGGTCTCTCTGTGTTTTAACCCTAATGGCCTTTAGTTGTACTGCATTTACTTGTATAAATGTTTCCCTTCCTTCTGAAGTAAGACTAAAATGTCACTTATCTTCTGTCCCATGCACAGAAGAGGTGCATGGGTCTGAGGGTGTTTCAGTATGCACTGGATGAATGGATGAACCTTAGCATTGCAGATTCCTGCTTCTCATAGCAGAAACTAGAGCTTCTCTCTCACAGAAACGCTAAATATAGTCCCATCTAAATAACTTATCGGCTCAGGGCCGTCGCCAACTTGGGAACATCTGGGCACAAGGAAGAGCAGCTTTGTCTTCGAATTCCAGCACCGAGGTCTGACAACGCTGCACTCTCTCTGCGGAGTTAGCATAACCAGAGGTCCTGCAATTTCTTAGGTCTTACCTGTCAGAACTCCTGGTACTACAGGAATTTCTGGGTCCTGCAGATTAGAAAGCTCTGATGCAATGGGTGTGTTAAATAAATGCACAGTTCTGTGTCTCTCTAAAGCTAAATGAAGAATGCTATGGGCAGGATGCTTAGCACAGGTCTACGTGCCACAGAGGAGCATCCAAGGGACATTCCACCAATTCCCAGACTTCTGCCCTATCTGTTAACAAAGGACAGAACAGACCTCCAGACTGCACAGGCTGTCAAGCCCTGTCACTAACTGCTATGTGACCCCAGACAAGCCATGTCCTCACCAAGGAAGGTCCACTTCCTCCTCAGTTTCCTTGTTTGTAAGAACTGCCTGTCCAACTGCACAAGGGCATCCAAGGAGAACCAGCCCAGATATGAAACCTCTCATGTGGGCAGAAGATGACACTGCCAGGCACATGGTGGGAAGGACATCTGCTGAGGCAGGTTTTTGCCCTTGGAGAGATAACAGCACAGGTAAGCAGACAGAGCATCAAAAAGGCAATATTAATCATCAAGCATCAATTAAAGGTAAGTGGCAGGGTGCAGAGTTCCTGGAAATCAACACAGAATTAAACTAGAGTGAGACTCGCTCTCCGGGGAGTTGAAACAGGAGCTCACTCTGGCTGGATGTCCAAGAGGCGTCCCTGAAGAGAACCTGATCCACGTGACCAGAAGCAGATGTGAGAACCAGGCTCAGAGTCAGGCAAGAAAGTGCAAGACCATCAGCTGGGTGGAAGCCAGGGACTTGTGGGCAGGTGTGGAGGGAAGAAACTTCAAGAGGCAGGTCAGAGTCACAGCACAGCAGAGCCTGAACTCCTAGCTAAGAGATCCTCACCAGATCCTTTATCCACAAGCAGCCGGAGAAAGTGTCCGAGTGGCTGGTGTGAGTAGCAGAGTGCATTTACAGCTACTGAGCATCACACAAATGCTCACTGTCATCACTGCTATTCTTGGCACCCGCCATGGAAGCCATGTAGAGGGCACCCAGATGGCAGAAGAAAAACATTAAAAGATATTCCAGTGAATAATTTATATCAATTTAATCACTTAACAATACTCTGTGCCCAGATGGAATTGGCAAGAAAAGAAAAAGGCAGGAACCTCTGGAAGACAAGCAACCAAATCAAACCAAAGTGTGTTCAGAATGAAAAGTCTTCTGCTACATGAATGTGTTGCTAGAAGCCAGCTTTCCAAAAACAACTTAGCTTTGCTGGCCACACACATTATCGTTCCTCCTTCCCTGAGCTCTTCACTGTTTAGTTCACTGGCTCCTCTCCTCCACCCACCTGTAAATCATGGAGGGCCCCAGTTTCTCACTTGCCTCTCTCTTCCCTGCTCTCCCGCACCCCCCCCCACACACACCCCGATGTGATCTTCCAACTGCAACTCTTGAATAAGTAACTGAGAGTCCACTGAGATCCAGACCCACACATCCAACTCACTGTCCTTGTTCTGGTATCTAACAAGCATATTAAGTTTAGAAGGCAACACAACCCTGGAATCCTAATCTACCCTCCATATATTTCTTTTCTATGTTTCCCGTCTCAGAAGACAATACCTCAGTCCACTTGGTTGCTAAGCCAAAAGCCTCACAGTGCTCTTGGCTTCCTTCCTTTCTATCACATCCAAATCCAATCCCTCAGCAAGTCCATCAGCTCTGCCTCCAAAAGATACCCTGGATTCAACACTTCCCGAATTGCCCGTTCCTCCCCTTCTCTCCTGGGCAGCGTTACCCCCTCTTACCCTGTCTCTGCTTCTACTCCCAGTCTCCACCCATCACTCTCTAAAACAGCAGGCAGGGTGCTTCTTAAAAAAAAAAAAAAAAAAAAAAAAAAAAAAAAAAAAAAGTACATTAGGAGTTCCCATTGTGGCACAATGGAAACAAATCCAAGTAGGAACCACAAGATTGCGGGTTTGATCCCTGGCCTCGCTTAGTGTGTTAAAGATCTGGCGTTGCCATGAGCTGTGGTGTAGGTCGCAGATGCAGCCTGGATCCCGTGTTGCTGTGGCTGTGGTGTAGGCTGGCAGCTGTAGCTCCAATGAGACCCCTAACCTGGGAACCTCCACATGCTGTGTGGGACCTAAAAAGCAAAATACATACATACATACATACATACATACATACTTAAAAGGTACATCAGATGCCACTCTCCTGCTTAAAATCTTCTATCACCTTAACAATAAAAATCTGAATTCCTCATTGAAGCTGTCAAAACCTACATGTCCTTCACAAGCCCATCTTTTTCCATCCCCAGCGCTCCAGCCTCCCTTTCTTCCCTTTTGGCAATACCTGTGGCATGCAGAAATTCCCAGGCCAGGGACCAAGCTCTCACAGCAGTGACAATACCAGAACCTCAACTGCTAGGCCACAGGGAGCTCCTCTAGCCTCCTCTTCTTTCCTCAAGGCCTTGAGTTTGCCATTCTGCAGCCCTATCCTTGTGGTTCCTCCTTGTCATATAACTCTCATACTAAATACCACCTTTCTAAAGAGGCTCTCCTGAACAATTAAGTTAAAAATAGGACCTGTTGATCACTTTCTACCATACCCTCTATTGTGTTTTCTTCATAGCATTTATCTGAAATGATGTCGTTCATCTGTTGCCTGCATTAGGCTCATAAATCTAACACTGAACAAAACAGATAGGTCTCTAGCCTCCTGGACCTTACATCTCCAGGGCCAAGAGTACCTGATACATGACAGGTGCTCAGGCATCTGCGGTGCAGCCCCATCTCAGTTACAAGCCACACGTACCACAGGTGCTCAATCTCTAGAGGAAATGGGAGCATGCTGGTTGACCTTGCCCAGTGCTGAGGTTCAGGCTAGAAGGTGTTCTCTGGATTCCATGGGTCTGGGGAGACCTCATAGGAAAGAGGACAGGGAGGCAGGAAGAACTCTCGGGTACAGGTCAGGACACTGAGGAATGAATCTTTTATGCATCTCCCCGGGAGTGAGGAGCAGGATGAGGGAGGCTGATGCAGAGGAGGAGTATCACTGATTCCACAGCGGGCATGGTCTACCATTTCCCTTCTCCACAGCAGGGGGACCAGCCTCAGCACTGCTATGAGTTAGGTCACTTGTTATACAGTGTCACTCAACCCTCACAGCTCTTCCAGTGGACCATTAAACCCTCATTTCTATAAATGCTGGGGGCTACAGTCTGCAGCAGGTGCGCCTCTCTCTGCCCAAGGCCATGCAGCAAAGGCAGAGCAAGCCTGCGTCCCAGGATGTCTGAGGTCCTTCCCTTTCCTCTGCACTGCAGCTACCCCAAACACACCAAGAGCTCTAGGCTTTTAGATGCAGGAAAGCAGGCGCCAAAACGGAGGGAGGAACATGACAAGAACCCCAAGTCGTCTACAAACAATCTGCAAACTCAATTTGGACTGAGATGAGTTTTTGTCCCAAACACGAGCACAGAGCCAGAAACCTGGGCCAATGATTTCCAGCTCCCAGCTCTCTTTCCTGCCACCTCCACTCTGTTTCCAAAGATAAATATCGATGGCAACATGCAGCTCTACCAGTAAATGTACATCTGGCTGGGGGGCCACACTTTGGAATGATCAGAAGGGCTGGACTTTGGTTCAGCAAGTCTGAATGCAAATTTTACTCTGAATCCAAGGGTGCCTCAAGGATAACCCCTGATAACCCTCCACCACCGACACCTCCCGGATGAGCTCATGATTTGAAAAATAGTATCCAATAAAGCCACAGCTGCGAGGGTGACCAGAAGGAAGGAATGGCAGGATGTTTTCTTTCTCTAATTGCAGAAGATGTGTCAAAAAGCAGTCTTCACCCAGAGGCAGAGCTCATCCACTGCTGAGGGAGAGCACTCAGGACGAAGACAAGACCCTTCCTCTGGCCAAGGGAGCCAAATGCACAATGAGCCCAAGGACGGAGCTTATATGCATTCAAGAAGGCAGCAATGGACCATCATCCCATGTTCCCTGCCAACATCCTGAGTGTAAGGGGCACTAGGTATCACAGAGGTATGACCTGCCCTGGTAGGGTGGCAGGAGGGTTGAAAAGGGAAGAGGAATAAAAAGGAAGTTGGACAAAAAAGATCTATTACCTCCTAGCAAGGTCTACTCCCTAATGGTCACCTCCTTCTTCCTGTTCAGAACTAATAAACATGGGTCAAGATTACAATGAGCTAGTTCAGGGTCTACCTACTTGGATGTTAACAACCTTCTGCCTTAAGGAAATGAAGAAAAAGCAAGGGTACGTTACCAGCACTCTCTGGTTCCAAGGGCGTCCATGTGGCCAACCCTGTACACCAGTTCAGGGGCAAAGGAAAGCACAAAGCCCACCCGCCTGCCCCTCACCACAGTAACGCCTGCCCTGGGCTCTCCAGAACTCAGGATTTGCCAGGACTCACCAGGTGTCCACCCCCACCTTTCCTGTCCTGTGACTACACAGCCACGGCCTTGCTGCACTCCTAGGAAGGAGCCAAAGGAGGTTCAGCAGTTCTGGAGCAGGAGTGATGGCCTTGCTGCACCCAGTCGTCAACAGCCAGGCATCTGAGCCACTGCCCCTGCTACCTTCCAGGACTTTCAAGAAAAGTCACACATCAGAAGCCACTCATGTTTGGCTCTCAAAGTTCTTCCAGACTAATGCTATAAAATAATATTTGGTTATTTTTACTCATTAGAGAAATTTTTTTAAATATTCTCTTTTTGGAGTTCCCCAGTAGCTCAGTGGGTTAAGGATCCAGCATTGTCACTGCTATGGCTCAGGTCGCAGCTACAGCCTAGGAACTTTAGCATGCCGCAAGGAACAGCCAAAAAAAAAATCTCTTTTTATGTCTCTAAGGATACCAACTGTCTTTATATGTGGAGTTACTCTCTATGCTATGCTGAGATTACATATCCTTGTTGAAATATTTCTTTTAAGGAAAAGCTGGTGATGATGAATGGCAGTGGAGTTTTTTATTGCTGTTGTTTAGAGTTTTATTTATCTTAGCCAAATTAAAAACAACAGCAATAACTACCCTACATAAGTGACTGGCATTATTATTATAATTTTTTTTGCTTTGTTTCGTTTTCACTAGTTCATGAAATCCAAAATGTGCGAACCAATAGTCTATGTGTTCAGGTGTGTAGAACACATAACTAGGAGCATAAGCAGGATTCTAGAAATCAGAGATGCTTTGCTGCATACCCAAAGAAATCTTTTTCAAAGAGAAATGAGACTACAAACTCATAAAATGGTCCTGGATCCAGCTGCTTTACCTCATGACCACCATGAGGTACTAGAAGATGACCAAGACAAGAAAACTAGGTAAAAGGTTCAGTGGTCAAACACATTCAGGAACACCGCATGGCCCATTTATTTCTTTGGATTCATAATGCTCATCTGTACACTAAAGATCCTGATTAGTCCTGCAAGTAAATATTTGTTTAACCAGAATTTCTCAACTATACCTAACTAAAGTACTTTTTTATTGATTTTAAAGCAACACAACGAGTCCTGTTCCATGATATACACTGTGGGAAAGAAAGGAACAGAGGGAAGAGCAGTTCAACAGGCATCAGGAGCCCTCTCTACCTCTCACTTGCTCTGTGACTGAGGAACGAGACATCCTCCTCACCCTAAGGTTCAATGTTCCTACCTGTAAGTTTCCTCTTACAGCTACTTGCTGGTCCCTATATCCTATAATAATGTCTGTTGGCCTCTAATCAAGAGACCATGAACCAGAAATTCCCATGACAACCACATACCCAGGATTGGAGAGAAAAGGTAAGATACACAAACATTAGCACACAAAGCAGCATGGCCTGGATGTAGAGAGAAATGGGCAGTCAAGGAACCAAGATAACAACATAGGAACTCGGCCAGTAATGCAAGTCTAGGCAAAGTGGAAGTACTCTCTGTACCATAAGCCAACCCATCTCCTCAAGGGCAAGTAAGGTCTTACTAGAATTTCCAAGTTCAAATAGCTGATTCCTGTTAAACTGCAAACCCTACTGGAGGAGGTATTACATGTGAAAGACTCTGATGAACACTTGGTATCTTCTGACAAGTTTCAGATCCCTAAGCATCCTGGGAAGCAGACTCCCCTCTAAGGCCCTGTGCATCACACAGGGAACATCATCACATGCCATTCAGTTATTACACTGTACTGACAAAAGTGGGAAAGCCTATTTTGGAGGGTTTTAAAGTGAACATTTCTACCTAAGTGCCCTAATAGCAGGAGAGGGTACATGCATACTGTTCACCCATGAGCGCTGATGGACATATTTCACCTTTAGAGCACATGAAAATGTGAAAGAGTGCTCAACATTAGTCATTGGGGAAATGCAAACTAAAAACATAAGATTCCCCTATACAACATCAGGATTTATACTCCTAAATATATAAAACAAAGACAACAAAGGCAAGCATTGACAAGAAGTGGGACAATCTAAATTGTCTAACACTCTTCAAACAACTACTCTGGAAAACTATTTGGTAGTTTCTACTACTAAACAAACAGAGGACTATGACACAGCAGTTCTACTTTTAAGTAAGTACCCAACAGAAATGCACACATGTGTTTACCAAAAGACAGGCCCAAGACTATGCCGCATTTAATTGCCAAAACTTGGAAATCACCCAAATATCCATCAATATTAGAATAGGCAAATAAATTCCAGTATATTTACACCATAGTACCATACAGCAATAATAAACAATAGCTACCTGCAACAAGGATAAATCCAAACATACCAAAGAACAAAAGAATCCAGATATACAGATAGATACTAAATTATTCTATTTATATAAACTTCAAAAATAGGCAGAGGTAAACAATGGTAAGTCAAGATACAATTATTCATGGAAAGGACACACAAAGGGAACTTCTGGGTGCTTTTAAGTTCTGAACACAGAGGTAGGTTCAGAATGTGACAGTACATCAAACTGTACACTTATAACTGATGTATTTTCTGAACATGCATTTCACTAAAGAAGTTAGTGAATTCTGCATTCTGCTATACCTATGTGTCTCTATTATTTCAGTTTTCCCCAAAATCTTTCATTAAAAGTTGCATTCTAGGAAAAGGTGCCACACTTAGCTGGTGGCTTCTTTTCCTCCACAGAATACTGCCACATACTCCTAAGGTATGAAAAGCTGGGAAAAGGAATCTACCTGTGGACCTCTTGGACCAATCACTGTTTTTCTTCTTCCACTTAAAAGCTGGAGGCACTGCCTGGGAAAACCCTGCTAAAGTCCTTCTCTCTAGCTGGAGCTCTCCCTGCAGCCCTCGGATGGAGACATTGCTTTCATTTTTTAAATACCTGCTGGTCTCACTGGCACTGGAGACCTCGAATAGATGACTGCACAGGTGGGTGCCAGCTTTTCTGTACAGTCACTTGCCACTTCCCCTGGGTCCCTGTAGAAGCCAGACCTCCAGGGGAGCTGGCATTGAGAGAAGGCATGGGACAGATGTGAGCCTCTGTTTGGTAGAATCAGACTAAGTTTGGGGCAAAGCATTTACTATTTCACCCCTGGGCAATGGTGCAGCTGGTGGGGGTGGGGGGGAGTCTCCAAAGGCACACTTGCCCTTGATGCTGCCCAGGTGACTCTATACCTGGGCAGATGGTCCCATGCAGTGTCTCAGCAAGCCCTTGGGAACAGCCTGATGGTACAGTGGTTTGGTATTAGCGCCAAGATTAACCAGGTTAACTAGTCACAGTTAACTGTCTACTACAGAATGAATATTTGTTCTTGCAGCAATGCCAGATCCTTTCTGAGCTGAGCCGGACCAGGGATTGAACTCACATCCTCACAAACACTATGTCAGGTTCTTAACACATTTAGCACAATGGGAACTCTCAGAATGAATATTTGTAGCCCCCCCCCCCAAATTTGTGTCAAGTCCTAACATCAATAGGATGGTATGTGGAGGGGCCATTGGAAGATGATTACCTCAAGAGGGTACAGCCCTCGTGAAGGGGATTAGTGTGCTTTTAAAGAAAACCCCAGAGAGCTACCCAGCCCTTCTACCATGTGAGGACACAGCAGGAAGACCATCAGCCAGGAAGCAGTCCCTGAGCACACACCAAATCTGCTGGTGCCTTGATCTTGGACTTCCGAGTCTCCAGATCTGTGAGAATCAAATGTGTTGTATAAGCCACCCAGTCTATGGTATTCTGTTAGAGCAGCCCCTAAGGTCCAAGACACTGCCCTTCCTCAGAGGCTCTGCCTCAGGCTCAGGAGGGAATCCGCAAAGGAACAGGGAGGACTAATGGTCTTCCTCTCTCAGGTAGCCCTTCAAAGCATCCACCTTCACCCAAGCAGGCCTGCCAGGGAGCCTCTTCCTAACATCCACACCCAGTTCTCCACCTACCCTTTCAAAGTGTTACTCTAAAATGGACATTTGGATAAATTATGTGGGGGGAGCCAATGATGCCCGGCCCCATAGCTGCCCCCAAGAGTCATGCTACTTAGAGGTCACCTTCCATGGACGTCTCAAGAGTTATGTGTTAGAATGAGACAATGGAAAAAGGACAAACTGAAAAAATGCTACTTCATCAAAATCCTCACTGGAATTGTGCCAAACACCAGCACTTACGGAACATTTGCTTTGCACAAAGTACTGTGCAAAATACTGGAATGAACCAAGTTCGCATGCCAAGAGCACTTCACAACAGGCACAGGGCAAAGCCCTCCCAGGCACTGTGATGGGGTGTCCCTGCAGAGCTAAAGGGTCTTTGGTCATGAGTCACCTGTCTGTATGCCCATCCTATTCTGTCCAATATTTCTAGTTGGTATTTCTTCAACCATTGAATTTGATCAATAAACCTAAAAATGAGCAGGAAGTAGGAGCTAAGAAAAATATTTTCACACAACCAGTAGTAAGCTAAACTTGGAAGAAAGTTATGAGTCACCTAAGACTGAAACATGCCTTCCAAGAAAGCACTGTGTGTTTTCCTGTGGCTTTGCCAGCATTCCCTTCCTCCTCTGACTTCACCTTTCAACTGGCCAACAGAGTCTGCATTTAGGTCAGCCTATGCAGTGGTTCCCTCCACTGGGGCCTCCCTCAGGATAAATTATCCTAACCCAAACCCACCAGGGAACTGGTTGGCAGTATTGGATGAAGACGAACTATCCCCAGAGAATCAGAGACCCTCTGGCCCATTCTCCCAAATGAGGAGATGTTCAGCTCTTAGGAAAACAAATACCTGCTAATTTTTATTAATGGCTCACAGCCAACAACAGCTAACTGATGGCTCAGAATGCTGCCTCTGATTCATACACTCTACACACAGGTGATCCATCCACCAGCTACTGTCCAAGTGGTGGGAAAGGGGAAAGAAACCATGAGAAAAAGACAGCCTCATTATGAAGGTGTACAGTCCCGCACTGTAATAAAATCAACAGCTCTGCCCAAATCGAAGACGTACCATGCTCTGGGGCTGGCTGAAGGTTTTGGTATTTGTTCGTTCTTGATCAAAGTACATAAATCAGGTGTCCCAGGACATAAAGGCCAATATTGGGTGAAAAAAGTCTTATATCTGGGCTATTTTTTTTCAATTCCAAGTAACACTTAATATCATGATTTACACTTGCAACCTTCCTTATCTTTCCCTCTGTTGTGTCAGAAACTAAAATCTGGAATCTAGGCATTCACAACTGTATGCAAAGAATCATAGAAGGGAGAGAGGTTTAAGGATAGACTAGTGGCCCTTCTTGCCCTGTTAGCATTTATTCCACATTTCCCAGATTCTTGGTTATAGAATTAGAATCACCAAATTATTGAAGTTTATTGGAATTTTACCAAAAGGTGATCCATTTGGTTTAATAACATTTTCTGAAAACGCAAAGGCACTTTTAAGACTAAGATGGTATGTTGGTGATTCACACCCTCCTAACACATCAGTTCACTGCCATTTAGTGAAAACTAGTTGAGAGCAGCTGCTAAGAGGAAACATCTTCTCATCATTGTCAGGGCAACCTCAAGTGTGATGGGGCCCAGGGCCCATAAACACATCAAGGGCTGGAGGAGGTTGAAAAGGTCAAATTTAATAGGAGATAGCCAAAATGCCAGACATCACAGTCCCCCCTAAGCCATGAACTGTCCGCTATACCCCATGGTGAGCAGACCCCAGGGCTCAGGCCTCACTCAGTCTTACCTGAGAATATTACAGCTGAAGTATATTACGGACCAAAGAGACTGATCTAGAAACAGTCACCCACAAAAATATTTCTTGGGGGAGTGAGTTGTTTTTGTGGCTCAGTGGGTTAAGAACCTGACATGGTGTCCGTGAAGACACGGGTTCAATCCCTATCTTCATTGGGTGAGTTAAGGATCTGGCATTGCCACAGGCTGCAGCCTAGGGCACAGATAGGGCTCAGATCTGGCATTGCCATGGCTGTGGCATAGGTTTACAACTCCCATTTGACACCTTGCCTGGGAACTTCCATGTGCTGCAGGTGCGGCCCTAAAAAGAAAAAACGCATATGTATTTCCAATGGGAAACTGCCTCCTACAACTCCAAACACTTCATTCAAGAAAAGTTTTAACCTCTTGATATGTTATTAGGGGCTACTTATATTTAAAATGCATTCCTGAAAACTCAAACTGATTCAGATCAAGGGCCTCACTCTTCACTATGCTTAAAACAAGGACTGAACAGATAGATAAAATAGCTAACTACCACACAACTATTCAGAGCCTCCATCCTTTCTACACCAAGGGAACATCCGGCGTAACATTAACGGTAAGATTAAGACTTAACTTTCACTCACAAATACCCTCCTCAATTTCTGTGCCTCCTAAGTCCTGAGACCATTAGTCACAGAGATTCATTTGACTTTAGCTAAGAACTTGAAGCTATCGTGCAACACAAAAGAGAGGCTTTCAGATTTGAGGAAGCAGCCAGTTTCAGCAAGCACATCGCATATGACAAGTGGACGTCAGAGCACTGCAGAAGCAAAGAGCAGAGAATTCAATCCTTGTTTGGGAACATTAACTTCACTTTAATTCACAGCCTCACATAATTTTTTTACATCTGGCCAACCACTCTGCAAACCTGTAGCTCAGTTTCAGGGCTGATCCGCAGGGAAGGGAGGTACCCTCCCCCACCCCACCCCCAGGGAGTCCCCATGCTGATCTCCAACATCAGAGACCTCAACCTCACTCACTCATCCTCAGGCTCAGCACTCTAGACTTCCGAGAGGGAGATTTACAATTTAAGTGAGCTACAGAGTATGACTGTCATTTCTCTGAACAACTGCCATGGACGTGTCACAGTAAAACAAACTCTGGAGCCAGACTGACTGCCACGGAGCAGCTGTATGACTTGGGCCAGTTACATAGCCTCCCTGGGCATCAGTTTATGATCAGGTCCTGACTGTACAGTAGGTGGGAGAATTTCATGACTAACACATTGAGCTTTTAGAACAATGCCTGGCACCTGTTAGCCAGCCCTTAGCAGCACATACCCTCTACTTCAGCCTCCAAAATTTCTCATCTGTGAAGGGGGTGGGGGTGGGGGACAGAAGATCTGTATCCTTTTAATCCACTATCCAGGATGAATCCAGTGTCAAATCTGACAGAGTGGAATCTTTGTCCTTGCTTAGATTTCTCTTGCTGAGTTACATTGTTTTGTTTTGTTTTTAACTCTGCTTGAACCATTTTTTATTGTTATCTCTGTACCCATTATGTTTTCTATGCCTTACAGTGGACTGGTAAGTAGAGAAATGTGTTCACAGGGAATCTAAACCACATCACTTGAGAGGGAGAGAACCTTAGAAAGGAACTGTCTACTCAGCTTTCAAATCCCTTCTTCTAAATCTCTGGCAGGAAGATGGTCACCCAGTTTAGGCTTAAATACCCTCAGGGCTAGGGAACTTGTCACCTGCACAGCAGTTCTTCACCTTGCTGGAGATTTCCCACATCTTTATGCTCCTGCTTTCCGAACAGGTGATGAAAGCTAGACAGCCGACCCTTGAACAACTCGGGGGTTAGAGGCGCCGACCCTCTGCACAGCAAAAAAAATTCCAAGCATAGGAGTTCCCGCTGTGGCACAATGGGATCAACGGCATCTTGGGAGCACTAGGATGCGAGTTCCATCCTAGCTGGGCACAGTGGGTTAAGGATCTGGCATTGCTGCAGCTTAGGTCGAAACTGCAACTTGGATCTGATCCCTGGCCTAAGAACTCCATATGCCTTAGGGTGGCCAAAAAAGAAAAACAAAAATCTAGGTATAACTTATAGTCAGCCCTATCAGCATTGCTGGATTCAACCAACCACGATCATGTAGCACAATACTTACCACTGAAAAATACCCACATATTTAAGAAGACCTTCTCAGTTCAAACCTGTGTTCAAGAGTCAAGTGTAATGTCAGAGAACCCTGACAATTGCTATGATGGCAATGGTAACAGAACTGGGTTATAGTTTGAAGGACTTTTTGACTTAAGTTTGGACTCGCAACTCCTTTAAGAAATGGAGTATTATTCCATGTCTGGCAAAATAAAGGGGCAGAGGAGGGGAGGTGGCCTCAGCAAGTTTAAGCAACTTGAAGTGCCCACTCCTCCTATGAAACAGCAGAAGCAGGACTAGAACCCAGGTCTTCTAACTCCATGGTGGGGCTTTCAGTCCACTGTCTCTTCAGAAGCCTGGTGTGCCCAAGTTGTACTTGCATATAATGGACGGCATCCCTTCCTGCTTGTTCTGCCTAGGTAATTCATTATGAGTGGTCAGCGGGAGTTTGCCCAACATGTGACCAGCTCAGCATGCTAGTTTAAGAAGGAAAATGAAAGCATAACAGGAAAAGCAATCACACATCATATATTCTTTAGAACTTCACAAACTCTAAGTCTGTAACACCTAGAGTCATGACAAGCTAATAACCAGCCCCATCTCCTCTCCTAAGCTAAACAAGGAATAATTTATTGAGTTATTTTTCCTAAGGACACCAGCCTTACCATTTATCACTGATCACTGCCTTCTTGAAATCACACATAATATGAAATTGAGATCAAACTAATTAAAACTTTGTTATATGGTGACGGAATCATACATAAAAGTGCACGAAAATCCCTTACAGAGGCAGGCTGTTTATGACACAGCTAACACCAACAGGGAAGGGAAGCAGCTCACAATGGAGTTGAAATCTCCCTGGTTTTAAGTTCATTTCTGAAAAGCTGTATTTCCTATTTCAGCCTCAATCCCAGTGGACATGAGAGAAGGGGAAAAAGACACAACACAACGATCTCACATACCCCCACGCCCCATAAACTGCAGTGTCTCAAGAAAGGCTTCGGGTACCTTTCTGTAGGAACGTGGCCCTTTTTACTCACCAGCAGTCTTAAGGATGCTGTTTTTGAGCTGGCAGTGAAATGCTTCACATCACAGTAGAGGCAGGGTGGGGGATGACACTGTGAGTCAAGGTGCCTGCCCATGAGGACAAGGAAAGGGGCTGTGGCCTCCAGCCCTGCGGAAGCTAAGGACAATAGCCAGGCATGACCATGAGATCAGAACTGCAACAGCACCCACAAAAGAACCTCTGCAGCTGCTCCCAGGAAACTCCTTCCAGGTAGAAGGTTTCTTTCCAGGCTCTGTTATTACTCTCTGAATCTAATAAATCATATTTTACTCTCAGCATACAGGGAGAAGGTCTCATGCCCATCCTGATTAACAAGGCCACATTAATAAAACATTCTTGGATCCATTAGTTCAAATAAATATTTAAGCATCAAGGTGGCAGATGCCAGGACAGAAGCATGGATGACGAAGACATGGTTCCCAGTCCTCAGAGGCACCAAGTCAAGTGGACCAGCACTTCCCAACACTGCACCATCTCTCCTCAGCCCTCTGGGATCACACTTAGTGTCTCTGTTGTGAGTGGCTATTAAACATTGTGTGAGGGGGAGTTTCCATCATGGCTCAGTGAAACAAATCCAACTAGTATCCATGAGAATGTGGGTTCAATCCCTAGCCTCGCTTGGTGGGTTAAGGATCTGGCATTGCCATGAGCTGTGGTATAGGTCACAGATGTGGTTCAGATCTGACATTGCTGGGGTTGTGGTGTAGGCCGGCAGCTGCAGCTCTGACTCAATCCCTAGCCTGGGAACTTCCACATGCCACAGAAAGCAAACAACAACAACAACATGTGAGACCCAGTGGTATTATGGGGATGGCAAAAGAGATCCTCCTTAAAGAAATGTCAGAACAATGGCATACCAAGCCAGGCCCTGAATATTGCCTGGCTCCGCTATGCCCTGCACAGAGCTTAACAAACACAGGTAATAATAGGTGGTCAGTATCAGTACAACTGGAAAATGATCAACTGTGTCTACCAAGCATTCTAGGTCTGCGTATGATGCCACAATACAGGGAGTAGAAAGGTCAGGTGGGCAAGAGTCACACCATCTAGGTTCTAATCTCAGACACAGAAGTGCGACCCTCATCAAGTCCCTATTTAACTTCTCAGTGAGGCTCACTGCATTTATTTCTGCTGACCTCTGGGCGATCACTTTTTTTTTTTTTTTCCATTCAATATATTTCAGATTTTCTTCAAGCACAGAAGAGTTACAGCAGACATCCCTATCTCCAAAACACAGCTAACATCTTGCAGCCTATCCCTACCAGTCTCAGATTTAAAAAAAAAAAAAAAAAATTTCATGTTACTGTTGAGGGTTCCTTCACCCTGCAACTGCCCTCTGTCTAACCTCCAAAGGAGAGCCATGACCTTGACAGTGGAGCGATTCCCTCACACCCAGTTAGTATACCAGGACCGCATAAATACATTTTGGCTGTATATGTCAGATAAGTGGTAGCATATACTATACATTGCATAACTGTATTTTTTCTATTCGCCATTGATATTTATCCTTGTTGACACAGGTAGATCTGGTTCACTCATTTCCACATTCTGCTGTGTGTGTACCATTTTTTATTCACTCTCCTATGGGTGAGCCCACACAAGTGTTCATTCACTTACTAACTCATCAGGAATCACTCAGAATCTACTATGTGTGCATAGTAGATATATTATACAAGCATTAGAGACCTAGAGAAAAATAATATAATTTTCACATTCGGGTCAAGATAAAAAGCTCCCTGTGTCAATGCCAAGGTTGGGGGAATTCTGCTAACCATGCCAGCAGTCGATTGGTTATTTATGTCTGGAGCTCAGGAAAGGAGCAAAGGCTTAAGAAATGAGCCTAGTGGTCTTATACTTACAAGTGAAGGCTGAAGTCACAGGAGCAGATGAGCTGGCCAAGGGAGCATGTATGACCAGTCAACCTTCAGAAACATGAGATGAGAGGAGACTGAATAGTGAGATGGTTAGTATGCAGCCACAGATAACCAACCAGGAGAGATCAGTCTACCAATATCCTCAAACCAGACTGAGTGGGAGGATGGCCTTCTACAGCAGATTGTGCATGAGATCCACAGCAACAGCACAGCTGGCATGTGTGTGGCTGTGTGTGTGTGACAGCTGTGAATAGTACAATAACCATGCATGGACATTACTCCACACCACACAATCTTGCAGCCAGGGACACATCCCAGCCTTTAGCTTTCGCCCTGCATCCTGAGAGAGCCTCCTTCAGCTACGGCTAGGTAGAATTCTGATGTTTGCAAATGACTGCCTGTTTATACCCCACAGCTTCTCTGGGAAATGCTCTTGGATAAAAAAAAAAATCTTAGAGACTATATTATAAAGAATTTAAAAGAATCATTATGCTTGCATGCATGTGTCAATATCTACGTCCATCCACATCAGCAAAACCCACCAAATGAACAGGTAAGAGGAGCAACAAAGAGGTCCAGGTGTTTACCACGCAGGGCTGAAGAATTGAGCGACAAAACAGGGAAATAACTGGAGGTGCCAGTTCAGATTCACAAAGCACCTTTCTTTTTTTGTTTTTTTCCCTGTCTTTTTGCCTTTTCTAGGGCCACTCCCATGGCATATGGAGGCTCCCAGGCTAGGGGTTTAATTGGAGCCAGAGCCATAGCAACGCGGGATCCGAGCCGGGTCTGCAACCTACACCACAGCTCATGGCAACACCGGACGCTTAACCCACTGAGCAAGGCCAGGGATCGAACCCACAACCTCATGGTTCCTAGTCAGATTCGTTAACCACTGAGCCACGAAGGGAACTCCAAGGCACCTTTTCTCAGGAGGGAAGGCCTCTGGTGTGGCAAGCACAGCTGATGCTATTAGGTGCAGAAAACCCAAGATGAGAAGAGCCTGTGCCCTCTATCCGGGGTAGAGAAGAAGAACTTCCTCATAAACCAATAATACAGAGGAGAAAAAATAGCAAGGCCCATGAGAGCAGTGGGGGTTGGATGGCCCCAAACTCAGAAGTGGCAGGAATTCTATTAGCTGGAAAGAGAAGAACAGCCACCATGCACATGAGAAAAATAGCTGATTCGGAGTCCATTGATCACCACCACAAGCACAGCTTAAAAACAGGTGCCCACACTGGTGAAACCACAGAGGTGAAGTATTTTTTGTGACTTTACAATCTTTAAAACAAAAATTGTGTTCCTTTCTAACTCCAGTTTAGCTCATTAGGGATAAAATTTTTTTGGCAGCGGGGGGGGGGGGTGTCTTTCTGCCTTTTCTAGGGCCACTCCCGCAGCATATGGAGGTTCCCAGGCTAGGGGTCCAATCAGAGCTGTAGCTGCCTGCCTATGCCAGAGCAACGCCAGATCCGAGCCACATCTGCAACCTTCACCACAGCTCACGGTAATGCCGGATCCTTAATCCACTGAGCGAGGCCAGGGACAGAACCCGAAACCTCATGGTTCCTAGTCAGATTCGTTAACCACTGAGCCATGACAGGAACTCTGAACAGTGAATTTTTTTAATCTACATCTTCACATATCTTCTTGCCTAACTCATTAGCAGCCTTGCCCCCTCTTCATGGACTAGTTTAATCCTGTATTCAAAAATTACTAAATATCTCGAATTGTCTGTATTATGCATTTGAGCACACTGCCATTTAAAATGTATGCATTCATGTATGTATAATTTATATCCCTCATCTTCCAAAAATGATATGCAGCAAAGCAATTCGTTTCATACTGTCTTTTCCAGTCATTGTTTTGCATATCTATCTTATCTACATTATAAACTTCTTTTGAAGAAGGGCTGTATATTGTACATCTTTGGTTCTTCTGAAACTCTCAGTGCAGTAGAAGGCATATGCTAATGTCTGACAGAGTCTTGCTGATTGATTTCTATTGCTCTCTTTCTTGATAATAGCATTTGGGAGGAAAAATATCTCTAAAATGTCCATTATTCCTGGCTAAGCTTTCTTATCCCTGTCTATTACACCCAGCAAAAGTAATCTTCCAGAAGGCAATATCAGTTTCCTTTTTAAGAACTATATTTTATAGTATATCAAAAGCTCATGTTAGAGGAACCCTTCTTCAAGTGTAGGAAATATACAAAGCAAACCAAAGTTTCTACTCTGAAAGAAACTAAGCAGGAATGTTCACGGAAGACACTTCAGATCTACCCATGAGAGTGAAACCATTGCTCGCTGACATGGTGCTACAGACTGAATGTTTGTGACTCCCCAAAAGTCTTAGGTTGAAACCTAATGCCCAATGTGATGGTATTTGGAGGTTGGGCCTTTGGGAGGTGATTAGGTCATGGGGGTAGATCCCATGCAAACAGGATTTAGTGCCCTTATAAAGGGGTGAAAAGCTCAGAGTTCTCCCCTTCCACCATGTGAGGACACAAAGGAAGGATGACCATCCATGAACCAAGATGCTCCCCTAACCAGACACTGCATCTGCCAGTACCCTGATCATGGACTCATCAGCCTCCGCACAATGAGAAATCTTTTTCTGTTGTTAAAAAGCCACTTAATCTAGGGTGTTCTACTATAGCAGCCCAAATGGACCTAGATACAAGGATTCCAGGAAACAAGAGCTATGGGATGTTAACTAATATCCCTCATTGGGTTTGTCTCCACATCCATCTAGAAATCAACAACCAACATTCCTAAGCTCTGCCATCGGCATCTCCAGGAATGCAGGCAATCACCGTCACCCCACCATGGGTGGGTTTGCTCATCCTGCTAGGCTGCTGCCTCTCCCTTTTTTATCCTTCTTTTAGGGTTTTTTTTTTTTTTTTTAAAGAATGATTTCAAAATTTCCATTTTAAAGTCAAAGCAGAGCAGCTCCCTAGCTTCTTATGTACCAAAGTCCTTCTACAACTGACCTGGCATGTGTTATAACACAACACAGAGGACCTAGTACCTCTTGGATCCATTCAGAAAGAACCTCATTCTGTTACCACTTCACCTTTAACACAGTCCCACATCCTCTGGTAGCATTAAGTGAGCATTTCCTTTAATATTTGAATAAACTCTGTTCCAAGTTCTAAGTCTGGAACTCAGAATTCACTTTTTCCATAGAAACCATCCTAGAGGTGATAGTTCCCTGGACAGCTTACACAGTTGATATACCCCAAACATAGTAAACATGCTTCTATGAGGAAGTGCATTCAAATCATATACCATCAGGGGAGTGCTTGGGTATCCTCATGCCACCAGGATAAGGGAGTTAATTCTCTTAGTGAGTCTCCACTTGTGCATGTGAGTGGACTGCAGCCACTCACCACCTGGACAAAGAACACTGGACAAAGTCCTCTCCTATCATTCAAATGTATTGGGGGTTTATAAAGGCATCATTAAATACCTGGCAGCCCATCTCACAATGGCTTGGATCAATCAATGAGTATTCAGTTATATGAATGTTGTACATTGCCCTCCTACACCCAGGTTGATAGAAACTCTCACCTCTCAAGTTCTTTATTTCATCTGTAAAGGCTCCTATAGCACTGACTAATTTTACTCACATTCAACTTATTTTCATACCCATCCTCGTATTCTTGGTAATTCTATCACCACCAAAAGTACTAAAAAGCTATCTTTACAGTTCATAGATTGCACCTCATACTATTCAACATACACGAATCTCATTCCTTCATCCTTACAACCATCCCATGAAGCAGGTAGACTCGGAAGTTAAGGAATGCATCTGAAACAAAAAACAAATGGTAGCCACCCAACTTCAACCCAGATCTGGCTACTATTTTGCCTTCTTTCCATAGAGCTCTGGGTTGCTTCTTCTCCCCTCGTGTAGGAGGCTGTCTGGGTACACAGGCAGTCATTTGTTTATCAAATGAGCCACAGGACCTAGGGCTCCCTGACTTACCACCACACCCTGTTACTTGCAGCTCAGTACCACCCCCCACTCCAACTTTTGTTCAGTGTCTGCTTGCAGCTTCTGCAGATCTAAACTTCCATTTACATATAGTTTTGTACTGAAATTTTCCCAAAGTTTTTTTTTTCTTTCCTCTTTTGGCTGTCCTGTGGCATATGGAATTCATGGGCCAGGGATCAGATCTGAACCACAGTCAAGGCAATACAGGATCCTTTAATCTACTGTGCCAGGCCAGGGATCGAAGCTGGGTCCTGGCACTCCCCTGATTCCACTGTCCCCGCCACAGTGGGAACTCCTCTCAAAGCGTTTAATACTAACAGACTAAAGGGAAAAAAAGGTGAGAGGGGGACAAGACAAGGCCAAGAGGGTGACGCTGTATTAAGTCTATCCTCAGAAGGCTAAGAGAAACAGGGGATCCTGTCAGGTCAGTTCCACCAGACTGTCATTGGAATTATAGCCAAACCCTCTGCCAGTAGACTTGGGCTATTTCAGGCCTGTTACTTCATAAGATTCTAGCATCTGCTATACTGCTCTAAGTTTCTAATTTCAGCTGCAAAGACAGAGTCCAGGAAATGAGGCAGACACATCTAAGTGCCTGCAGAAACAAAGAGAAAAATCCAAATTAATAACTGCCTGCCTTGAAGGGATTTCAAATAAGAGGTTCAAAAGATGGAAAGGAAAGATTAGAAGAGGAAAAGGATAGAGAAGAAACCCACTGCAGCAGAGACACAGCCCTAAGCTGAAATTCAGAAGAATCATGAAATCAATAAAGAGTGACTGGAGGGGTATTTAAAGGGATGTTTGCATTTGGAAGTCTTGCACTTGAAACGAGCGTAGAGGAGACTAGAAAGGTTAAGTGACAAACCCAAGGTCATACAGCTTAAAGGGGAAGGGAGATTAGAGAGAAGAATTCCTAAGTCTGGGCACTGTTCTAACATACTTCAGGAAAGCAGAACGGGTTTGAAACCCATCACTTTGGCTAAGAGTCAACTTTTAATGAAAATGCACCTTGGCTGCTCAAAGGGGTTAAAAGGTACCATGGAAACCATGAGGTTCTGGAAGAGGCTGGTCAAATGCTTAGCTGGACCATAGCTTTTGGGTTTTCCCAAAGGGTGATATTCAATTTCCTGAAAAAGCTGCTGTCATGAATGAATGCCTTTGATATGGGGGAAGCTCAAAATGGAATTAAAGGGGGAAGAAATGCTACTGTAATCAGTAGGAACAGAACACATTAAGTAGATACTCTACTATTAGTTACCCTACTGCATCACTGAATAAACATCAGGACTATGGGCTCCAAAAATACTTTAGGAATTTTAAAACCTAAATAAAAGTATGACATAAAATTCAAAATCCATAAAGGACAAAGACTGACAGGTTCGATAAGATTCCCTTTAAAGACTCTTCATAATCACATTTAAAAACAAATGACAGATAAGAAAAAAATCACAAATGTACAAAGGTTTAATATCTTATTCTCAAAGCTCTTATAAATCAGGAGCAAAATATAAACAATATATAATCCAAAGAAATTCAAAGAGCCAATCAACGCATGACTCGAGACATGATCATTCAACAACAAGATACCATTTTTTAACCTATGAGTTTTGCAAAAAATTAAAAGATTGGTGATACCAAGAGGTAAGGAAATAGATATACTCACGCTATTGACAGAACAGCAAAATCGATTAATCCTAGGTAGGTCAAGTCTAGGAGTCTCTCTTACAAAAGCACTAGCCTGATGATGAAGCAAATAAATAGAGCTATTAACCCCAACATGGTTTACAATTGTACATTTTGAGAACTGGCCTAAATTTCCACCAACCACGGAGTAGAAAAACATTGTACAAATTTTATAGTCACTAACATGTAGCAGTAAACTAATGTGATTTCAGTAAATAATAGAAAGATAATCAAGGTATGGTAAATGAAAAAAGTTATAAAAAACATATACAATATGATCCTTGTTTTCTTTCTTTTTTTTTTGTCTTTCCTTGGGCTGCACCCATGGCATATGGAGGTTCCCAGCCTAAGGGTCTAATTAGAGCTGTAGCCGCCAGCCTACACCACAGCCATGGCAACACAGGATCCAAGCCCCATCTGCGACCTACACCACAGCTCACGGCAATGCCAGATCCTTAACCCACTGAGCAAGGGCAGGGATTGAACCTGCAACCTCATGGTTCCTAGTTGGGTTCATTAACCACTGGGCCACAGCGGGAACTCTGATCCTTGTTTTCTTAAAAAAAAAAAAAAAGGTGGGGGGGAGTTCCTGTTATGGCGCAGTGGAAACAAATCCAACTAGGAACCATGAGATGGCAGGTTCGATCCCTGGCCTTGCTCAGAGGGTTAAGGATCCAGTGTTGCCATGAGCTGTGGTAGGTCGCAGATGTGGCTCGGATCCCATGTTGCTGTGGCTCTGGCATAGGCCTGCGGCTGTAGCTCCGACTGGACCCCTAGCCTGGGAACCTCCATATGCAGCCCTAAGGAGACAAAAAAAAAAAAAAAAAAGGATCTATGGATATGTGCTTTGTAAATGCAAAAGGCTAGTCTGGAAAGTTTACACCGAAACTTAACAGTTTATCTCCATGCAGAAGGGATAAGAAGAAGGGAGGAGGGAATGTGCTTAGGCGGAAGGGTGGTAAGATTAAGGATGATACGTATTCTCTCCATTGTTTTCTACCTCGTCCTAATTTTCTGTAATACTCACTAGAGTATTTTTGCAGTCAGAATTCAATGAAAATACTAAAGATTTCATAATGAAATATATAGAAAAGGGTAGTTTATTCTGAAGGAAAAGGAGAAGCCATTGAGGAGGGACCTGCAAAGTTGATGCTCAATCTCCACCACTGCCACATGGGAACATTTAACAAAAAGAGAAACCATAGACAGGAGTTGTGGCTCAGTTGGTTAAGGATCCAGCATTGCCACAAGCTGCAACAAAGGTGGCAGATGCGTCTTGGATTCGGTGTTGCAGTGGATGTGGCGTAGGTTTCAGCTACTGCTCCAGTTTGACCACTAGTCTGGGAACCTCCATATGCCACAGGTGTGGCCATAAAAAGAAGAAAGAATCCATATACAGATGAGTGTTGATTTTATCAAAGATTTATTTAACACAGACTGAGTCCTCTGGTGTTCTTAGAATGAAGCTAGGATACACTGCCTAGGAACCTGTCCAGTAATAAAAACCTATAAATTTCAAACACTTCCTACATAACATCTCCCCCAGTAGGAACCCTTTGAAGAACTGTGTTCCCACTAAACTATCTTCTGCTGTCACAGTTCTGCCTGACAAAGCCATTTATCCTCTGGGGACTGAGGCCATGGCCTGGCCAGTAATTCCACCCATGAAATAAAAGCAGGAGTAATTGCTTGCATTTCCCTCCTCAGCACACCCAGGCCTGTGGTCAAACCCATGGAATAAAAGGGGGTGAAACAAGATCTTGTGAGTAAAAAAAAATAAAAATAAAAACAGCTTTGGCACAGTGACATTTTAGTTTCTCCACTCAACTCTTAGTACTTTCTTACATAACAAAGGAGGCACATGTACTGGACACCATGAGAGGTGCTCTGTCCTCACACAGTGGTGGCTGCATACCAAGCCACAGGCATACCTCTGCCCAGCCTTCACTGTGAATAGACAAGCACCTGTGAGGCTGGCTTTGGGGAAAGTGAATGAACTGAAATGAATGAACCCTATGGCCTAGGCTGAACAACCACTTACTCTAACACCTGTATGAGGACTGTCCACAGTAAGAGGCCCTCACATGTGACCACACCCACCAGAACTTTATTCCAAGTGATCTTGCAAGAGCCAGAATGATGGCTGCTACCGCTCCTACATGAACCACCTTCACAGGCTTTTTGTTTTTGCATATCCTCAGGGGTGTTCCCCCTTTAATGGGAATGGAATTATGTGAAATTCAAGTGAAGGTCAGACACAAATTTAGGAAACAAGGTAGGTCAGTATCACCCACCACCCAACCCTAATTACTTCTGATACCAGGTTATTCTCCTAGTCACCAAGCTCAGGACCTTGGAAAAGACTTTCTTCTGCCTCAAATCCCAACCTCCAAGATGACCAGGTAATTTACTAGGACACTCCTGAGAATGAAAGGAAGCCCTTTTAATATTAGGTTGATGCATATGAAGTTGCCACATTTGTCCATTTTTGACCTACAGAAAGGCAGCTTCATACGATTCATTTAGGCCAGGTCAACAGCCATAAAGCACCCCTGGTGCATCTTGGACATCCGGTCATAAGGACCTAAGCCATCGCCAAACCTTTCCCACATGCTTTCTGCACCAACTCTCGCCTTTCCCCATGTGAGTCATCTTGCCTCAGGAATTCTTTGCCTTTAAACTTAGGTTAGCAAGTGCTATGGTCTCCTTGCCTTCAGTCTTTCTCTTCTCCAACCCATCCTACCAGGAGCTAGTAGAGCCCCCTTCCTAAAACACTGTCTGGTCTTTCACTCCTGGTCAGAGAAGGATCAGTGGTTCCCTGGGCCGCTTTCATCCAAACTTTCTAGGCTGTTATTCAAAGCTCTCCTGCTCTTCCCACTCTCGTCTTCAGTCTGACCTTTATGAGAAGCCCATCTCTCCAGGACCAGCTGGTCCATTCTAAGTAAGCATTTAAATCCTTTGCCACTGGCCTTGTTCACCCTGAATGTCCTTAAAAATGGAATCCCCCCTCAGCCTTGCATGTCAGCTTCCTGTCCTGTTCCTACCCCCTCTCCTGACTCTCTAACTTCTCACTTGCCCAGGGGCCCAATACTGGGTTCTATACTGGCTTCTCAGCTTGACCACAAGACACCCCCTGTCTCTGACCTACATCTGCTCCCAGCTCCTATGGGAGACCCCCGCTGAGCCAGCCCAGATCCTGCAGCTCTAACGGAGCAGGACCCTAAGAGGCCTTCTCAGAATAGGGCCCCACCCAGGTCCTCCACCTGTCTTGTCTGTAGAAAAACTTTAGTCAAATAATAGATTTAATCAGAGAAGTGAAAAAATGAAGACAGGAAAAAAGTCAAGCAAGACAAAATAATAATTTAGCCATTCAACAATGTCACGGACCTTTTGCTCTTCCTCAAGAACTATACATAATATTCCCAGCCATGTCCTTTGAGCTGGTTTGCAGATACTGAAACCCCCACCAGGTGGAAGAAGTTAACTGTATGCTTCCCACAAGCACAGAGTACCTACACTGGTTGGAACCAGAAGGCTGATGACAGTTACTCCCAATTAACTCACCACCAACCAATCAGAAAATGTCTACAAGCTAATCTCACCCTGCTCCTTGAACACTCTAGGACTCCTCACTACCCACTCCAGGGTGGGACAATTTGGAGGGTACTAGCCTGCTGTGGTCCCCTTTGCCTGGCAAAGCAATAAAGCCATTCTGTTCTATTTCACCCCAAACTCTGTCTCTGTGATTCGATTCAGTGCCTGTGCAGCGAGGCTGAGTCTCAGCAATACAGTCTCACCTGAGGCTGGGGTGATGGGGAACCGTCACTGTGCATGCAGTAAGCCAGTCCAAGGGAATTACTCCACCTCCTGAGCAAGCTCTGGATCGTCAAGATACTGCTGTTGGTACAGCTCCCTCTTCCTGGAATGTCCCCTCCCTCTGCTTTCTTATCCTCCCGAATCCTCCCCATCCTTCATGACTTAAGCCTTCTCGCATTTTCCTCCTACACTCATTCCCAAGAGATGAACCTCTGGAATCACCTCCTTCACCTCCCTCATCACATGCAGTGCACCTGGCTTGTCCCAGGGCTGCTCATATACTTATATCAACCAGACTGTTGGCTCCACCAAAACACCCTTAACCATTCTATTGATTCCCAGACCTAGTGCACTACCTGGCCCATCAAAAGTGCTCAATAAAGACTTATTTAGGAATTCCTGTCATGGCTCAGCAGGTTAAGAACCTGACTAGTATCCATGAGGATGTGGGTTTGATCCCTGGCCCCGCTCAGGGTTAAGGATCTGGCATTACCGTGAGTTGTGGTCACAGATGGGCTTTGGATCCCACATTGCTGCAGCTGTGGCAAAGGCTGGCAGCCACAGCTCCAATTTGACCCCTAACCCAGGAACTTCCATGTGCTGCAGGTACAGCCCTAAAAAGAAAAAAAAAGACTTGTTTAATTATACCGATGAAATGTGTAAATTACAAGATAGCTTGCACATAATTACAAGTTCTAAAACTTTTTGAGCAATAGCAGTGTGGTTAGAGTAGTTTTAAAGTGACTTCACCCAATGATAAAACGTGTAACATGTAAATATGTAAATTCTGATATGTTTGTTAAAAATTATTTATCACTTCACAGCAAAAGAATGTAGGGCTTATTTCCCAGGCAGTAAGCGTGGAGGATCTGTAGACAAAACAGACAAAAAGTTTTAGGTTCCAAATAAGCCAGTGGTCAGGGAGGAAGAGTAAACCTCCAATACAAGCCTCACAAGGTCTAGAGGCAAACCTCTGGCAGTCTGTGAAGCAAGCTGCTGGTACCAACGGGCCCAAGGCCAACAAAGAAACCAGGGCAGGAGATCAGGACACTGGTGAAACCAAGAGTCAAATGAAACTGACAGGGAGCAGTGAAAGAAACATGAAACTGAGGACAGCACACCCTGGGACTGGCAAGCAAAGTCAGCAGCCAGGAAATTGATACTGAATCCTAAACAAAGGGGAAACTACACACAGTTTTTGCCAAGGAGGCTGGTGCATGAGCCAGAGAAGGATGAGACTGACCAGCCTCACTGAAATCCAGGTAAGAGACCACCTGCAACAATCAGAGTAAAAGAGTTCCTGCAAAATCAAGTATTTACTTTAACATTTCCTCCACAATGTAATTTGCTTACATCTAACATTCTCCATCAAGTAAGTCAGTTTTTGTGTTTACCTAGGTTTATATTTAACAACAGTTACTATTCAGGGTTGTGGAGACACTGCACTGCTGACAGGCAGTTGTTTCCCTCATACCTATATTGCTCAAATTGCTTAAGGGCCAATGTGTCAACTGGCAATTGTTGCTTTGAAGCTACACCTCCAAACCTAGTTGCCATGTCCTCTGGATTCCAATTCCTCTGGATTCCAATTAAACTATGAAATTCTTATTAAATGTTCCAAAGGGCCCCATCAAAATCAACACTAAAATCTTTACCAAGTACTGAGCTAGTTGTTATAAAGAAAATACAGAATAAGGGGGAAGAAATCATCCCTCCCTTCAAGCAGCTTGTAAACTACAACTTAGCTTTGAAAACATTTAAGACTTGACTGTGTGGGTACAGACGGGAAGCAGAGTAGTGTGGGTGCTAAATTAACTAGAAAAGGCTGCCGGAGATGGTAGGATTTAAACAAAAGGAGAAGACCAAACACTCAGAGACAGGAGTAAACTATTGAAGACAGGGCAATGGAAGGTAGACAATGCAGCAGACTCTTCCGTAGGATCAATGCAGTGACTCTCAACCACCTGCTCTTAGGGCACAGGTAACTCAGGTACCAACAGAAGTTGACTGAGGCGGCTCAGGAACAGACCTCCTCCCAGGCAGGGAGTCAGACCCCAGACCCTGACCCACAAAGCCTTGCACTCAGGAATAACACCCTGAAGATGCAGAGGCCACCTGCCCCCTGTGTGCCTCCTGCAGCACCCAACCAACTAGGTATTACACACCTTCACCATGAGTGAACCTGAAGAACAGACAGCAGCAGCCTCCAGATGAATGATCCAAGCACAACTCCCAGAACAGTGACCCTGAGTAACTGCTCTCTGGCCTGAAACACAACTTTTCCAGTTTGTTTCCATTGAATCCGTCTTCTCTAGCCACAGAATCAAGACCCATCACAGCCATGTCTCAATCTAGAGAGTGAAGTTTGAAGTTGTGCACTTCTCACTTAAGACATTTTATCTATCTTTATCTTTTATTCCTAATGCTCAGGATAAAAACAATTGAAATGGGTGGAGAAAAAAAAGCCTACCTGAAACAGAAAGTACATGTCAGGCAATAGAGGGACATGGGTTTGGACAGGGAGAGCTGGGCAGACAAGGGAGGCTTCTCAGCACAGCAGCAGCAGCAGGTGCCAGAGTGGATCAGTGACGTGAAGACTCTGCATCAGGACAGGGTGTCTGGCAACAGGCCGTGGAGGCCAAGGCAGATGTGGGAGAACAGAAGCTTGACAAGGTGTCTGAGGTTCCTTCCACTTGCAAGGCCTGGCTTAGATATAGAGCCACCAGCCTCAACTCTTAGGTGAGTGAAATGCAGGTGACGGGATTCTCGCCTCTGAGGGTGCATCCCCAAACACCATGACCTTACCCTAAATAAGATGTTCTCAACCACAGGTGGTCGTGACCCCAGGAGACATTCGGTGAGGTCTACAGACATCTCTGGCTGAGCTCCAAGCTGCTTCTCAGAGGTGGGACCGAGCTGCAATCCTTTCAGCAACTGCCCTTATGTGCATTTCCAGAACAGTTAGCTGAGGATCACAAGATATCCTGAAGGGTTTTTTTTTTTCCCTGCAAACCTACCAGTTTCACTGATGCTACTGGGCATTCAACACTGGACATATTAAAATTATCCTATTATCCTCTACCAAAAGGGTCATTAAATACTGAGACATATCCATCAGGGCCTCATGTGCCTGCCACGAGCTCACTGGGCTGGGTGAAGACCCTGGATGTAGGGGGCCAAGGCTCTGTAGTCCACACACAGACCCTCAGTGTCCTAGGGCCACTTTCAGGATCTCCCTCCCATAACCTAATGTCATCTCCCAAACTCAGAGCCAAGAACAGCCCAGATGTTTTAGCAGAGCCCTGGCTGGGAATGGCTGAGAGAACACCATATGCATGTGTGATCCAATGGCAGCAGGCAAGGAGTATGTTTTCTCTTGTACATTAGAACATCTGTCTGGATATTCACTAGAGTAAATTCTTAAATGACTAATTCACAGTTTTACTTTGTCATAGTTAAAGCAAAGTGTTTTATGTGACATCTGCTGCTGCTAAACCAGGATATTGTTTTCTCCTGAGATGTCACACTGAAGAAGTGATGCATGGTGCTGGTCCTGCTGCTCAAGTGAGGGCTTGAGAGAATGCCTTTTCACACGGGGAACCCCAGCTTCACTGAGCATCTCTCAAGCTTCTACTGTGCAGTAATGGGCCCACAGACAAGAAAACGTCAGTGACCATGCACAGAGCTCCCTTAGGTTATATTCCACAGGAAATATATATCCCACCTGGTTCCTTACTCTTCCCCCAGAGCACATAACGCCGACTGGCTAGATTCTAGGATGTTGACTGCCACCAGGGCATGGTCATTGGCACCCAAAAATCACACAGTGCTTCTCCCTTCTCTTCACTTCCTCTCCTCCAGTCCCAGGGGTCAGCAAACTGAACCAGAGATAAAGGTTCCTTAATGTCAGATCCACTCTGTTCTCTCCCTCCTGTCTTTGCTTTAGAGGGGACAACCAGGGCATGGAAGGACCTTAGATAGGGATGTGGCTCAGGGTGATCTGAGGCTAGTGCCACCACCCAGAACTGTAACTGCTGCCATCCAAAATTCTACTTTGGAAGGCATTGGGCTCAGGGCCAATAAAAATCTAGTGGAATTGTGTTTACTATTTGGCAATTATTCCTCAAGAGGGTCCCAGGGAAGGGGGTACTTAGTGAGGCCATAGTCAGGCATGCTTGAGTCCTTGACAGTATCATCTCTGTACAATGTGACCTTCACCTTAAGTCCTAAGGTGATCTTGGCTGCCATATGCTACAGTTAAAAAGAAGAAGAAGAAGGCAGTAACAACAATGACAACAAAATCCTCCCTAAGACTTAACCTGGAAAGAACAAAGTTCCAGTATGTGGGACTATTCAAATCCGTGTGCGCTGCTATTCACAATAGTCAAGACATGCAAACAACCTAAATGTCCATTGACAGATGAATGGATTAAGAAGACAGCATATTGGGAGTTCCTGTCATGGCTCAGTGGTTAACAAATCCGACTAGGAACCATGAGGATGCGGGTTCGATCCCTGGCCTCACTCAGTGGGTTAAGGATCTGGTGTTGCCGTGAGCTGTGGTGTAGGTCACAGATGTAGCTCAAATCCCACGTTGCTGTGGCTCTGGTGTAGGTTGGCAGCTACAGCTCCAATTCAACCCCTAGCCTGGGAACCTACATGTGCCATAGGTGCAGCCCTGGAAAAGACAAAAAAAAAAAAAAAAAGAAGACGACGACAGTATATATATTTGATGGAATACTCAGCCATAAAAAAGAACAAATAAATGCCATTTGCAACAACATGGATGCAACTAGAGATGATACTAAGTGAAGCAAGTCAGAAAGAGAAAGACAAATACCATATGATATCACTTATCTGTGGAATCTAAAATATGGCACAAATAAACCTATCTACAAAATTGAAAGAGATTCACAGACATGGAGAACAGACTTGTGGCTGCCAAGGGGAGGGAGTAGGATGGACTGGGAGTTTGGGGTTAGTAGATCAAACTATTACTTTTAGAATGAATAAGCAATGAGGTCCCCCTGCACAGCACATGGAACTATATCCAGTCTTTGGGGACAGACCATGATGGAAGATGATATATGAAAAAGAACAGGAGACCTCAACCCACAGCCCAACCCTGTGCTGACAGCAACATATGTAACCTCATGTTAGACTTAAATATCTTTTCCCTTAAACAGTTCTGAAGTATTCATCAATTTCTATCTATGTACCTGGTATTATCAGCAGTAGAGTTACCACTTATTTTCACTGATTCAGATTTATTAGCAAACAGCGAGACTTTATTAAGTTCCGGTTTGATTGCTGTGTACCTCCTAAGGAAGCACTGTGGATTGCTGAGGATTCCTGTTTGTAGGAGGCCCACCTGCATTATTCCCCATTTCTTGACTTTTTAGAAACATCCAGCCAGTGAAGGCTACTTGGAGAAGTAGTTGTATTTCTAACTAGGTTTGAAGAAGAATAAAGCCAGTGGGTTGATGATTCTGAGACTAGCTACACAGGCCAGGGCTACCTTGTCACCAGCACTAGTTAAGGACCTAGAAACCCTGCCTTCCCTTGCCTCTCTCTCCCATCCACAGCTTCCACTGCTCTAAGAACCACAGTGACAAAGTTTCCAAGATCACTACAAAGGCGCATGACAACTCAATCACAGTCAAGACCAGAGTCTTTTTTTTTTTTTAGGGCTGTACCCATGGCACATGGAGGTTCCCAGTCTAGGGTTCAAATCAGAACTGTAGATGCTAGCCTACACAACAGCCATAGCAACACCAGATCCAAACCTCATCTGCAAACTACACCGCAGCTCACAACAACGCCAGATCCTTAACTCACTGAGTGATGCCAGGGACTGAACCCACATTTCCATGGATACTAGCTGGGTTCTTTTCCCACTGACAAACAATGGGAACTCCAAAACAAGAGTTTAAATGACAGACCCCATGCCCTCCTATGAAAGCAGAATGTGCTATGGGACCATGTGTGCTGGGCACCCAAGAAGGGAGAAAAGTGGCCACAAATTGTGAAAAAGAGGTCAGTCCTGTACAACATATTCACCAGATCAGCAGTTTGCCCATCCCACCCACACCAGGTCCACTGATGGTGACTTTTTCAAAGGTGGCAGTATTTAGGGGAAAAGAACAAGGCTTTCACCCTGATTCTACTAAGAGTAGCCCTTCCAGTGAACTGTCTCACAGGATGCCTACTGCATGCCAGGTGCCCTTCATAACACAAATATAAATCCTCAAAAGAACCTTAAAGGAATTCCCTGGTGGCCCAGGGGTTAAGGATTTGGTATTGTCACTGCTATGGCTTGGGTTCAATCCCTGGCCCAGGAACTAATGCATGTTGTGGGCACAGCCAAAAAAAGAAAAGAAAAGAAAAAGAGAGAGAGAATCTTTAAGTTATGTGAAAAGGAGAACGGTGTCACTACCCTGCTCAAAATCCTCCACTCAGTCCACACTTCAGAGTTAAAAAGCCAAAAGGCTTGCAGTGGCCTCAGACATGCCACACAATCTGGTCTCTGTCCGCTCCTTGTTCTCATATCCTACCCCTCTCAACCTAGCTCCAGCCAAAACTGCCAGGCCCACTGTGCCTCAGGCCTGGGCTCTTGCTATTCCTCTGTCTGGAATGTTCTTTTCCCCAATATCCACAGTGCCTGATCCTTCACCTGCTTCAAGTTTGCCCAAACATGAACTCCTCACACAGCCTCTCACCATCACTCCAACCTCCCCATTTTGTATTTCCCTCCTCTGCTCCATTCCCTTCCTATCCCCTCCCCTGTCCCCATCCCAGGCCCTGACCAGTGTCTCTGAACTAAATGCTTGATCTTGTTTGTCTCTCTCACTCTGATGTAAGTTCCTCATGGGCTGGAGCCGTGGCACCATTTGCTCTAGGCATCCCCAGTAGTTGGTAGGCACTCAAGTATTTGAATGAATCAAATAGTATTTATTCTCATTTAACATAAAGAGGGGTAATTAACTGGCAAGAGAAACACCTCGAAAAGCATGCATGACCGAAAATGACCAGAGCCCAGACTTGACCCTAGCTTTGTGCACCTGCAAAGCAACACTTTGAATCCACCCTCGCCTTTCCTCTTGAGTAAGCCAAACATGCTCTTTTTCTTATCCCTAAAACATGTGTCACTCACACCAGCCAGTCACACTCCAAAATGGCAGACACCTAATATAAAGGACTCATTAAAGAACCAAACTTGTATTCATTTAGTAAAGAATTTCCAAAGATGTTTGTAGCCTGGATTGGTGAGAATGAGTTTATGAGGGCTAGTAACTACCTAGAAGATCTTGACAGAGATAGGATTAAGATGGCAGAATAGAAGGACTGTAGCTCGACTTCTCTCCTAAAAACAACAAAATTCACAACTAAAGGCTGAGCAATCTTCAACCAAATGGACCGGAAACCTTAAAAAAGATATCCTACTCCAGAAGACAAAGAGGAGGCCACATCAAGAGGTAGGAGGTGTGATTTCATGATATAAACAACCCCATACCGCCCGGGTGGCAAGCCCCACAGACTGGAAACTAATTGGTTCACAGAGACTAACCTAAAGGAGTGAGAGTTCTGAGCCCCACATCAATCTCCCACATGTGGGGATCTGGCACTGAGAGAAAGAGCCCCTCGAGCATCTGGCATAGAAGGCCAGTGGGACTTGTACACAGGAGCTCCACGGGACTAGGGGAAATGGAGACCCCATTCTTCAAACGCACACACAGACTTTTACATGCACTGGGTCCCAGGGCAAAGCAAAGTCTCCATAGGAATCTGGGTCAAACCTAACTGCAGTTCTTGGGGACCTCTTGGGAAAACAGGGGTAAATGTGGCTTGTTGTGGGGGAAAGGCATTGGAAGCAAAGGTCTTGGGATTATTCATGAGCATTCATTTCTCTGGAGGTGGCCATTTTGGGAAAACCCATCAGTCAGCGCTGAGAAGAAAACATCAATCCAGGTGGGGTCACAGTACCGTCCCTCCGTTAACAGACTACCTAAAGACCTCTCAGGCATACAGCTGCCTCTAATCCCATCCAGAGACTAAGCCCCACCCACCAGAGGGAATAAAACTAGCTCCACCTACCAGGGGGCAGGCATAAGCCCCTCCCATCAGGAAGCCTACAGCAAACCCCCCATACTGACTTCAACTACAAGGGGGGCAGACACCAGAAGTAAGAGAGGCTACAACTCTATTATCTGTAAAAAGGTCACCACACCAAAAACCTATAAAAATGAAAAGACAGAGAACTATAACTCAGATGAGGGAGAATGGAAAAACCCCCCAAAATCAGCTAAACAATGAGGAGATTCTCAGCCTCCAGGAAAAGACTTTAGATTGTTGATGCTGAAGATAATACAAGACATTGGAAATAAACTAGAGGCAAAGATGGATAACTTACAGGAAACACTGAGCAAAGAGATACAAGATATAAAACTTAA
The DNA here is from genome assembly GCF_016906955.1 of Phacochoerus africanus. Taxonomy (NCBI): domain Eukaryota; kingdom Metazoa; phylum Chordata; class Mammalia; order Artiodactyla; family Suidae; genus Phacochoerus; species Phacochoerus africanus. Next base: position 101,750,327 of record NC_062545.1, read on the forward strand.
GCAAGAAGAGATGCAAAATAGAATAACAAAATTCATTAGAAGCAGCCAACAGCAGAATACAGGAGGCAGAAGAACAAATATGCAAGGTGGAGGACAGAGTGGTGGAAATCTGGGAATCACGGATGCAGAACAGAAAAGAGAAAAAAGATTGAAAACAAATGAAGAGACTCTGAGAAAACTCTGGGACAATGTTAAATGCACCAATATCTGTATTACAGGGGTGGCAGAAGGAGAAGAGAGAGAGAAGGGGACAGAAAAAATATTCCAAGAGATAATAACCAAAAACTTCCCTAACATTGGAAAGGAATCACTCACTCAAGTCCAGGAAGTGCAATGAGTACCATATAAAATAAACCCAAGGAGGAACACACCGAGACACATATTAATCAAACTGACCAAGATTAAAGACAAAGAGAAAATCTTGAAAGCAGCTGGGGGAAAGAAACAAATAACATACAAGGCAACCCCGAGAAGGTTATCGGCAGATTTTTCAGCAGAAACTCTGCAGGCCAGAAGGGAGTGGCATGATATACTTAACGTGATGAAAGGAAAAAAACCTCCAACCAAGATTACTTTACCCAGCAAGGCTCTCACTAAGACTTGAAGGAGAAATCAAAAGCTTCACAGATAAGCAAAAGCTGAGAGAATTCAGCAACACTAAAGCAGCCTTACAACAAACACTAAAGGAACTTCTCTAGGCAGAAAAGAAAAGACAGCAACAGGAAACAAAAATACCACAAATGACAAGGCTCACCAGTAAAGGTATATATACCATAAAGGTACGAAATCATCCATGCAAAATTATGCCATCAAACTCAGAAATCATGAGAAGAGATGGGTACAAATGCAGGACACTGGAGATGAACTTGCAATTAAGAGACCAACTACTTAGGGGAGTTCCCGTCGTGGCGCAGTGGTTAACGAATCCGACTAGGAACCATGAGGTTGCGGGTTCAGTCCCTGCCCTTGCTCAGTGGGTTAAGGATCCGGCATTGCCGTGAGCTGTGGTGTAGGTTGCAGACGCGGCTCAGATCCCGCGTTGCTGTGGCTCTGGCGTAGGCCGGCAGCTACAGCTCCGATTGTAAAGATACGAAATTGTCCATGCACAATTATGACACCAAAATCAGAAATCATGAGAAGAGAAGGGTACAAATGCAGAACACTGAGTTGAACTTGCAATTAAGAGAACAACATAAAACAATCTTATATACATATAGACACTTACAGCAAAACTTCAGAATAACTGAAAACCAAAAATCTACAATTGATACACAAAGAAAAATCAACTCAAATACAACACTAAAGATAGTCATCAAAACAGAAGAGGACAGAACAAGAATAGAAGGGAAGAAAAAAGAGCAAAAAAACAAATCCAAAGCAATTAATAAAATTGCAATAAGAACATACATATCAATAATCACCTTAAATGCTGAAGGACTAAATGACCCAACCAAAGACAGAGAATGGCTGAATGGATAATACAAAAACAAGACCCATATATATGCTATCTTCAAGAGACCCACTTCACTTCTAGGTACACACAAATTGAAAGTGAGAGGACGGAAGAAAATAGAGATCAAAAGAAAGCTGGAGTAGCAATACTCATAGCAGACAAAATAGACTTTAAAATGAAGAATATTTTAAGGGACAAGGAAGGTCACTACCTAATGATCAAAGGATCAATCCAGGAAGAAGATATCATAATTTTAAAATATCTACACACCCAACATAGGTTCACCACAATATACAAGGCAACTGCTAACAACCTTAAAAGGACAAATCGACAATAAAACAATCATAGTGGCGGACATTAACACCCCACTTATAGCAATGGACAGATCATCCAGACAGAAAATCAACAAGGAAACACAGGCCCTGAATGAAGCATTAGACCAGATGGACTTAATAGATATTTATAGGACATTCCACTCAAAAGCCACAGAATACACATTCTTCTCAAGTGCACATGGAACATTCTCCAAGATTGATCACACCCTGGGCTACAAATCCAACCTCGGTAAGTTTAAGAAAATTGAAATCATAGCAAGCGTATTTTCTGACCACAACATTATGCAACTGGAAATCAACAAGAAAAAAAATCTACAAAAAAATACAAATACGTGGAGATTAAACAACATGCTACTAAACAACCAATGGATCACTGAAGAAATCAAGGAGGAAATTAAAAAATACCTAGAAGCAAATGACAACAATGATACGACATTCCAAAACCTATGGGATGCAGCAAAAGCCACTCTAAGAGGAAAGTTTATAGTAATACAAACCCACCTCAGGAACCAAGAAAAAGCTCAAATAAACAAGCTTAACTTTGCATCTAAAGCAGCTCGAGAGAGAAGAACAGACAAGTCCTAAAGCTAGCACAAAGAAATAAATCATAAAGATCAGAGCAGAAATCAATGAAATAAATAAAGAAAACCATAGAAAAGATCAATGAAACGAATAGCTGGTTCTTTGAAAAGATCGACAAAATTGATAATCCTTAGCCAGACTTATCAACAAAAAAAGAGAGAGGACTCGAATCAATAAAATTTGAAATGAAAAAAGAGAAGTAACAACAGACATCACAGATATACAAAGGATCATAAGAGACTACTATATGCAACTATACACCAATAAAACGGAAAACCCGGAAGAAATGGACAAATTCTTATAAAAGTACCATCTTCCATGACTAAACCAAGGTGAAATAGAAAAAATGAAGGGACTAATCACAAGGACTGAAATTGAAACAATGATTTAAAAACTTCCAACAAACAAAAGTCCAGGACCAAATGGCTTCATAGGTGAATTCTATCAAACATTTACAGAAGAGCTAACACCTCTCCTTCTGAAACTATTTCAAAAAATTGCAGAGGAAGGGATACTTCCAAACTCATCCTATGAGGCCACCATCACCCTGGTACCAAAACCAGACAAAGATACCACAAAAAAAGAAACCTACAGACCAATTTCACTGATGAACATTGATGCAAAAATCCTTAACAAAATACTACCAAACCACATCCAACGATACATTCAAAGGACTGTACATCATGACCAAGTGGGATTTATCCCAGGGATGCAAGGGTTCATCAATACCCACAAATCCATCAGTGTGATATACCACATTAACAATCTGAAGAGTAAAAACCATATGATCCTTGCAATAGATGTGGAAAAAGCCTTTCACAAAATCCAACACCCATTCCTGATAAAAACCCTTCAGAAAGTGGGCATAGAGGGAACCTACCTCAACAAAATAAAGGCCATATGTGACAAACGCATAGCTAACATCATTCTCAATGGTGAAAAGCTGAAAGAATTCCCACTGAGATCAGGAAGAAAACAAGGATGTCCACTCTCACCACTACCCTTCAACATAGTTTTGGAAGACCTAGCCACAGCAATCAGAGAAGTAAAAGAAATAAAAGGAATCCAAAGTGGAAAGGGAGAAGTAAAACTGTCACTATTTGCACATGACATGATACTATACCTAGAGAATCCTAAAGACTCTACCAGAAAACTGTTAGAGCTCATCCACGAATCTGACAAAGTCACAGGCTACAAAATTAATACACAGAAATTGACTGCATTTCTATACACTAACAATGAAAGAGCAGAAAGAGAAATTAGGGAAGCAATCCCATTTACCATTGCATCCAAAAGAATAAAATACCTAGGAGTAAACCTACCTAAAGAGAAAAAAGACCTGTAACTCTGAAAACTATAAGATGCTGAAGAAAGAAATCAAAGAGGACACAAATAGATGGAAAGATATATCATGTTCGTGGATTGGAAGAGTTAATATTATCAAAATGGCTATACTACCCAAGGCAATCTACAGATTCAATGCCATCCCTATCAAATTACCAAGGACATTTTTCACAGAACTCAAACAAAATATTTTAAAGTTTGTTTGGAAGCACAAAAGACCAAGAACAGCCAAAACCGTCCTGAAAAAGAAAAATAGAGCTGGAGGAATCAGGCTCCCGGACTTCAGATTATACTACAAAGCAACAATCACCAAAACCATATGGTACTGGCACAAAGGCAGAAATACAGATCAGTGGAACTGGAGAGAAAGCCCAGAACTAAACTCACGCACCTACAGCCAACTCATCTATGACAAAGGAGGCAAGAAGATACAATGGAGAAAAGACAGTCTGTTCAATAAGTGGTGCTGGGAAAACTGGACAGCCACATGGAAAAGAATAAAACTGGAACACTCCCTAACACCATACACAAAAATAAACTCAAAATGGATTATAGACCTAGATATAAGACCAGACACTGTAAAACTCTTAGAGGAAAACAGAGTTTATGAAAACACTCACTGACATAAATGACAGCAACATCTTCTCAGATCCACCTCTTAGAGTAATGACAGTAAAAACAAAAATAAACAAATGGGATCTAATCAAACTTAAAAGTTTGGGCACAGCGAAGGAAACCCTAAACAAAATGAAAAGACAACCCACAGAATGGGAGAAAATCTTTGCAAGTGAATCCACTGACAAGGGATTCATCTCCAAAATTTAGAAACACTTTCTGCAGCTCCATACCAAAAAAACAAACAACCCCATCAAAAAATGGGCAGAAGATCTAAACAGACAGTTCTCCAAAGAAGACATACAGATGGCCAAAAAACACATGACAAGATGTTCAACATCACTCATTATTTAGAGAAATGCACATCAAAACCACTCTGAGGTACCACCTGACACCAGCCAGAATGGCCATCATCCAAAAGTCTACAAACAAGAAGTGCTGGAGAGGGTGTGGAGAAAAAGGAACCCTAGCACACTGTTGGTGGGATTGTACATTGGTGCAGCCACTGTGGAAAACAGTATGGAGATGCCTCAGAAAACTAAACATAGAACTCCCATTTGATCCAGCAATCCCACTCCTGGGCATCTATCCAGAGAAAACCATGACTCGCAAAGACACCTGTATTCCGTTTTTCATTGCGGCACTACTTGCGATAGCCAAGACCTAGAAACAACCTAAATGTCCATCGACAGAGGAGTGGATCCAGAAGATGTGGTACATATCTACAATGGAATATGAATCAGCCATTAAAAGGAACGAAATACTGGCATTTTTAGCAACATGGATGGACCTAGAAATTTTCATACTAAGTGAAGTCAGCTATACAATGAGACACCAACATCAAATGCTTCCACTGACATGTGGAATCTGAAAAAAGGACAGACTGAACTTCTTTGCAGAACAGATGCTGACTCACAGATATTGAAAAACTTAATGGTCTCTGGAAGAGACAGTTTGGGGGGTGGGGGGATGTGCTTGAGTTGTGGGATGGAAATCCTGTGAAACTGGATGTTATGATCATTATACACCTACAGATGTGATAAAATAATTTGAGTAATAAAAAGAAAAAAATATGCATATATAGACACACACACATAATATGGTTAAAAATAGAGTAAAGGAAGAAAACACAAATCCAAGACCTATGGATTCAGATTGAAGAATGCCTGACTAAACCCAAATACATCAGAAGATCCTACAATCATAATGGAGTATGAACAGAAAAGCAGCAGATATGAAAGTTTTTAAATGGTCACAATAATGAGGCTTCTACAATATTGAGATTTTCTTTTTAGGATTATGTCACATATTCCCTCTGGAACAGTTCTGTTAAGATGTTCATTCTTTGGTGGAGATCCTATTAAGTAAGGAAATGGTAAAAAGAACAAAGAAATGATACTCAGATTAGACTAGCCCTAAGATTACTAGTGTGGGAACGAAGGCTGTGCCTTCAATTCTCAATACTGTTGGCGCCTCAGTTTAACCACTACTGATGGAAGGGGGCACAGTGAGGTCAGCACGAAAGGTATCACTACCATCATTTATAACAAGGAACATTTCTTGTTAGAGTCATCAAAATTTAAACTGATGATCTTACAGAAGCAAATTCTATTCATAAAACCACCAAGTCCCTACACTGCAAAGGGCACTGAGCAGTAAGTTTTTTTGTTAGATTAGTCACACATAGAAACAGATGCACCCAACTTCCACACTATAACTTCAATTGGTAGTTAGAGCAGACTCTTCTGGGTCATATCCTCTGCAAGCTATGGAGCGAGTTCTCCAGATTGCATCTTTCACTCAAATTCATGTTCTCTGGATTAATCTAAGTTGATTTCCACACTATAACTTCAATTGGTAGTTAGAGCAGACTCTTCTGGGTCATATCCTCTGCAATCTATGGAGCGAGTTCTCCAGATTGCATCTTTCACTCAAATTCATGTTCTCTGGATTAATCTAAGTTGAGACAGAACTCAAAAGAACCAGGAATCTGCTATAACTGTATCTTCCTTAAGGTGTCAGTCATAATTAAGATCTACAAAGGCCATTATTGTTACTTCTATTGCTGTATTTTGCAGAATAGTTATTAAAGTCCTTAAATGCTCTGTGGTTTATGCTGGCAAAGTTTTCTCATTGAGGTAAAACCACAAGCTTACTAACACTAGGACTGGAGTTTCTAAGTCTTAGCCTTTTCTGTCATTTCTTCAACCTCCTGAAGGACTGCTTCCCTACTTCCTATAAGGCAACTTGAGCATACACAAGAGCATCCTGGAGGCCTTCATGTGATGCATTTTATTGAGCAGCTACCATCTGCCAGGTAGACTCTAGGCAATAGGGTATCAGAGGAGGAAAAGACAAGGTTGCCTCTATTCACATTCTAGTAGAAGAAACACACAAAATCAGATCTACAGGCACCTGCTACAGAGAGAAGTAAAACATGTTAAGGGGCTTGGAAAAAACCCAAAGGGGGGAACCAAGAGTGCTATTTTAGGCAGCACAATTAACAATAGACTCTCCAGGAGTTCCCATTGTGGCACAGTGGAAATGAATCTGAATAGGAACCATGAGGTTGCAGGTTCCATCCCTGGCCTCATTCAGCAGGTTAAGGATCCGGTGTTGCCGTGAGCTGTGGTGTAGGTCGCAGATGCGGCTCAGATCCTGCATTACTGTGGCTGTGGTGTAGGCTGGCAGCTTGTAGCTCTGATTCGACCCCAGCCTGGGAACCTCCATATGCCGTGGTTGTGGCCCTAAAAAGCAAAAAAAATAAAAAATAAAGAGACAGACTCTCCAAGGATGTGACAAGATAGAAATGAGGAAGCGAGGAGAGAAAAAAACCAAATAACCAAAATTAGACATGAAAAATGAGAAATCACAACGGATACAGCAGAAATACAAAAAACCATAAGAGAATACTAGGAACAACTATATGGCAACAAGTTTGACAATCTGGAAGAAACGGACAATTTTCTAGAATCTTACAGCCTGCCAAAACTGAATCAAGTAGAAACAGACCAACTGAACAGACCCATCACTAGAAATGAAATTGAAGAGGTCATAAAATCACTCCCTACAAATAAAAGTCCAGGACCAGATGGCTTCACAGGCGAATTTTATCAAACATATAAAGAGGAATTGGTACCCATCCTCCTTAAACTCTTTCAAAAGGTTGAAGAAGAAGGAATACTCCCAAAGACATTCTATGATGCCACCATCACCCTCACTCCAAAACCAGACAGAGATACCACCAAAAAAGAAAACTATCGCCCAATATCATTGATGAATATAGATGCAAAAATTCTCAACAAAATCTTAGCCAACCAAATCCAACAACATATCTAAAAAATTATACACCATGACCAGGTTGGGTTCATCCCAGGTTCACAAGGATGGTTCAACATACGCAAATCAATCAGCATCATACACCACATTAACAAAAAAAAAGTCAAAAATCATATGATCATCTCAATAGACGCAGAAAAAGCATTTGACAAAGTCCAACATCCATTCATGATCAAGACCCTCGCCAAAGTGGGTATAGAGGGAACATTCCTGAACACAATCAAAGCCACTTATGATAAACCCACAGCAAATATAATCCTCAATGGGGAAAAACAAAGCCTTCTCACTCAAATCTGGAACAAGACAGGGATGCCCACTCTTACCACTGCTCTTCAACATCGTTTTAGAAGTCCTAGCCACAGCCATTAGACAAACAAAAGAAATAAAAGGCATCCATATAGGAAGAGAAGAGATAAAACTGTCACTGTATGCAGACGACATGATACTATACATAGAAAACCCTAAGGACTCAACCCCAAAACTCCTTGAACTGATTCATAAATTCAGCAAAGTAGCAGGATATAAGATTAACATTCAGAAGTCAGTCATATTTCTGTATAACAGCAATGAAATATTAGAAAAGGAATACAAAGATATAATACCTTTTAAAATTGCACTTCACAAAATCAAATACCTCGGAATACACCTGACCAAGGAGGTAAAGGACCTATATGCTGAGAACTATAAAACTTTAATCAAAGAAATCAAAGAAGATGGGAAGAAATGGAAAGATATTCCATGTTCATGGATTGGGAAAATCAATATTGTAAAAATGGCCATACTACCCAAAGCAATCCACAGATTCAATGCAATCCCTATCAAATTACCAGGACATTTTTCACAGAACTTGAACAAACAATCCAAACATTTATATGGAACCACAAAAGACCCAGAATCGCCAAAGCAATCCTGAGAAACAAAAACCAAGCAGGAGGCATAACTCTCCCAGACTTCAAGAAATATTACAAAGCCACAGTCATCAAAACAGTGTGGTACTGGTATCAAAACAGACCAATGGAACAAAATAGAGAACCCGGAAATAAACCCTGACACCTATGGTCAATTAATCTTTGACAAGGGAGGCAAGAACATCAAATGGGAAAAAGAAAGTCTATTCAGCAAGCATTGCTGGGAAACCTGGACAGCTGCATGCAAGCAATGAAACGAGAACACACCCTCACACCATGCACAAAAATAAACTCCAAATGGCTGAAAGACTTAAATAGACGACAGGACACCATCAAACTCCTAGAAGAAAACAGAGGCAAAACACTGACATCAACATCATGAATATTTTCTCAGGTCAGTCTCCCAAAGCAATAGAAATTAGAGCAAAAATAAACCAGTGGGACCTCATCAAACTGAAATGCTTTTGCACAGCAAAGGAAACCCAAAAGAAAACAAAAAGATAACTTACAGAATGGGAGAAAACAGTTTCAAATGATGCAACCGACAAGGGCTTAATCTCTAGAATATATAAACAACTTATACAACCCAACAGCAAAAAAGCCAATCAACCAATGGAAAAATGGGCAAAAGACCTGAATAGACATTTCTCCAAAGAAGATACACAGATGGCCAACAAACACATGAAAAAATGCTCAACATCACTGGTTATAAGAGAAATGCAAATCAAAACTACCATGAGATATCACCTCACACCAGTCAGAATGGCCATCATTAATAAATCCACAAATAACAAGTGCTGGAGAGGCTGTGGAGAAAAGGGAACCCTCCTGCACTGTTGGTGGGAATGTAAACTGGTACAGCCACTATGGAGAACAGTTTGGAGATACCTTAGAAATCTATACATAGAACTTCCATATGACCCCACAATCCCACTCTTGGGCATCTATCCGGACAAAACTCTACTTAAAAGAGACACAAGCACCCGCATGTTCATTGCAGCACTATTCACAATAGCCAGGACATAGAAACAACCCAAATGTCCATCGACAGATGATTGGATTCGGAAGAGGTGGTATATATACACAATGGAATACTACTCAGCCATAAAAAGGAATGACATAATGCCATTTGCAGCAACATGGATGGAGCTAGAGAATCTCATACTGAGTGAAATGAGCCAGAAAGACAAAGACAAATACCATATGATATCACTCATAACTGGAATCTAATATCCAGCACAAATGAACATCTCCTTAGAAAAGAAAATCATGGACTTGGAGAAGAGACTTGTGGCTGCCTGATGGGATGGGGAGGGAGTGGGAGGGATCGGAAGCTTGGGCTTATCAGCCACAACTTAGAATAGATTTACAAGGAGATCCTGCTGAATAGCATTGAGAACTTTGTCTAGATACTCATGTTGCAACAGAAGAAAGGCTGGGGGGAAAATGTAATTGTAATGTATACATGTAAGGATAACCTGACCCCCTTGCTGTACAGTGGGAAAATAAAAAATAAATAAATTAATTAATTAAAAAAAAAACAAAGAAAGAAATGAGGAAGCAAGGCCCAGAAGCCCAGCAAGGCTTTTCTATGGAGGAAACCAAAATAAAGAGAACCGATTTAGGGTTCTGGGAGGGGCTAGGAACTCATGCTCCACACAATCTCAGCAACTCTATCAGGGGTACTTCAGAAGCCTCAGCGAAAAACACTTTTATAGGAAAAACACGGAGTCCTTTGTACACGATGGTGACAGTCCTGACCCATCACAGTAAGTGCAACATCAACACTGAGATGTCCCACCAAGAGGCAAAGATAGGACTCCAGCTGAGCCATCCATCCACAGCACCCACCAAACTGGACTCTTATGGGCAGACACATGGGAGGGGACATCCATGCCCCTAGGCTCAGAGATACCACGGTGCCTTAACCAGCTGAGCACTGCCAGCCGGGTTGGCCTTTGGCCATCCAAGTGCGTCTGATACACGGCATAGTTACTCTCTGTGAAAGCCCTTTTCTGTCTCTGCCCCAAGCAGGGAGACCTCAGGCCCTTCTGGTCCCAACTACCCCACGTGCATACTTCCATCAGCACCATAAACTCTCCAGTGAACTGAAAGTTTCTAAACTGGCATACCAAAGAAGCTCAACTGTTTGATCCCAGATAATAAATAACAATGACTAATGACAATAATCAAATCCCAACTGTCAAGACGCTTATGAACTGATTTGCAACAGAGCCAATACCCAATGTTGTGGCTTTCTACTTGCGTTACAACAGTGCTGTATCAAAACAAACTGGGTCATTTATTTCCATAAGACATTTATTAATGCACAGCAATTAATAAATCTCAAATACCCAAACCTATCACCAACATCAAACTTCAAATCATTTCATTGAGTCTACATGGAAGCCAAGTGGCTACTTATGAATAATGTACACTAGAGCCCTTTCCCATCACCAGGATGAACTAGTTGTTTCTGGAAGAAATTGTTTCAACTCTGCCTCTAGCCCCCTGCCCCCACTATTAAGGCTGCTGAATTTAAGCAGGCATTTTCTGTTCAAGAATTTCCATAGCACCTGCGGCTATGGAAATTCCCAGACCAAGGGTCCAATTGGAGCTATAGCTGCCTGCCCACACCACAGTCACAGCAAAACTGGATCAGAGCAGCATGTGTGACCTTGCAGCAACACCGGATCCTTAACCCACTGATCAAGGCCAGAGATCAAATCCATATCCTCATGGATACTATGTCAGGTTCTCAAGCCGCTGAGCCACAACAGGAACCTCTACGTAGGTATTTTCTAAAGTTCCCACCTACTCTCTCCAAAATCTTCTGCTCAGCACCTCTGCAGTCAGCAGTGTTCTAAGGACTGGGCACAGAGCCAAACAGACAAAAGCCCCTGCCCTCAGGAAGCTTACAGTTTGTTCTAAAGCCATTTCAAGTGGTGCTCTGACATAAATCCTGAAGGTTGATCTGCTCTCCCAAGAGTCCCTGATGCCGCTCTGCAGCTGTGACCAATTGTGCCCACTTACTGCAGGGCTCACCATGATTTGGAGGCAGATAACTACGTTTTACATTGGCGCTGAAGATTAGGGGCAAATGAACATCAGAGGAAAAGCCCATCAGTGGGCCATGGGACACTGCTCTCAAATGGTTTAATTATTCAAGTCAGAGAGCTGCTATTTCCTTTTCTTTATGTCTAAACATCAAGTGTGGCCTTGTAATTATCAGGCTCAGAGAGAAAACTGCAATTTGTTTCTGTCCATTAAACAATGCCCAAAATGCATCGACCACCCAGAGACAGGTACCTCGGACCCACGAAGACGGATGTCAGTGGGGGGAAGCTATCATGGCAGACTCTGTCAGGGATGCCTTCTCAAAGCCCCTCTTCCCCACTCCCCTCCATGGCTTTCATTGTCATCATCACTCAGAGAGCAGCTCAGGCTGCTCTTCTTATCTCTCAGGCATCTCAAATGCTATTTTAGCTTTAAGTACACCGAGTTTAGCTTTTGTCCAAAGTCTAAAGAGCTGCTACACCAATGGAAAAAAGAGAACATGCAATTAACTCATTTTATCGATTTCCCAAGGTAAGTCTTGAGACTGAACAAATGAGATCAGATTGCAAAAGATTAAATTTCCATCTCACAGCCCCATTTATAGCATTAAAGCCTATCTGCCACTTGAGCTTGATTTCATGGTCTTTACTGCCTCTCTTTAAAGCATCCAGCATGCCAGGTTCTTCCTTCATTTGGCTTGAAGTGCTATGAAGCAAGCAGTGGCAATTATCACCATTTTACAGATGAGTAAACTGAGGGAGGGGCATAAGGAAAAGTGGGAGCATTTGGTTGTTAAAAAAAAAAAGTTATTCTCATGCTGAATTTATGCTGCAAATGGAGAAGGCACACAAAAGTCAAGTCAGAGCTACCCAAAGAAAGAGAAAGGAAGCCCATATCTCAAGTACGACCAAGGCTTCAGCTATTGGACTCCTAGGGAGGCCTCTGCCCACTCAGCAGTTACTCTCCCCAGGCAGGCCTGCCACTTTACACACAGACAGATGGGAGGAAGCAGCCTGGGCAGCAGAAGGAAGGAAGGCAAAAGTGCCAACCGCTACCCTTCACAGATGAGCACCTACAACTGATAGGGATGGAGTAGGCACAGGTAATTGTACAAGTCCCAATAAAGGATCATAGCTAGAGAGGGAAATCTAGGGGACTTTGGGAGATCACTGTAAGTTAATAAATTGGTCAAAAAAGCCATCAGAACAAGACAGGCTTGCTTGACTAGTGGAGGTGCGAGAACTGCCTCAGATTGTTGTGTGGGGGATGGAATGAGGCCTGCATTCAGATTCAGACCAAGGGCAGGAGTCTGAGTACCACCCTTCAGCTGATTTGAATACACATACCTTACCAGATACCAAGGAGGAGCTACTACTCCCAGAGAGGAAGAGGAGGTCTTTTCTGACCCCCACTCCCCTTGGATGATAAAACTATAGCCCACAGGATCCTAGGGGCAGAGACTCTTTGCCTGCCTGCTTGCACCTCTCACAAGCATCCTATCCTAATAAATCTATTTCTTACCTATCACTTTGTCTCTCACTGAATTCCTTCCGTGGGGATTCATAAAGAATCTGGACCTCAGTAAGTCCAGACATCAGGTGAGTACTAATTTAAAATGTGGGTTCAAGTCCCAATCTGGGTTTAGGCTGGGTTCAAGTCCCTGTCTGTGTTCTGGCTAGATTCAGGCCCTTAATGCTGTCAGTTTCACAACTACAGAATCCATTCCTATGGGGGGCTGTTTTCTTCAAAATCTCAATGCCCAGAGAAGTCATTATATTGAGACCAAAAAAAAAAAAAAAAAAGACATGTTCAGTAAGAATGAATGGCATGAATGGCAGTTGCTATCATTTAGTCCAGGAAACAGTCTTGTCATGATACACATATTCCATGTTTCATGAGCACAAAGCATAGAGGCAGGAGGAAGGCAAAGAAGAAAGGGAGGCAGACCTGCCTCCACCATGAAGTCCAGGGTAGTGGGGGCCAGAGCACAGCCCTGAGAGCAAATGTGCGGACCAACGCAGCCCACTCCCAGATCCCACCCAGCTCAGGAGCTCAGTGCAGGCAGGTTCTGAAGGCAGCAGACCTGATAACAAGCCCACACCCTGCCATTCCACACCCATTTGGCTCTGGGAGAGTTATGGGTCCTGCAAGGCCAGGACTCTGCCTTTGTGAGACAGGGATAGTAGTACACTGGAGCATGGCCCTCATAGAGCCATCACGAGGATTAAATAATATGATTAATGCAATTAGCATAAAGCCTAATAGAATGTGGGCTTTATGTGTGTTAACTATTATTACGATTACTAAATTTGGGTAAGGCTTTAGATAACTCAGACCTTCTCAAATGATCCCTAGTGAGGTATTCCTAATGAAGGAATGTGTTACATTCCACTCTATCAGACTGATGCTTTTGGGAAATAATAAAAATACATCACTAGAAAAATCACGTGCTTGAATGTCATGACAATGCCGGCATGGCTAACACTTCTCAGGCACCTTCCGAAGCTGCACTAACCTTCCCAAGGTCACCAAGATATCACTTTGGAAGGCTCACCAGGTGACAAGTCCCCAAACAATCCTCAAAGAGCACAGAGGTCCAGCCAGGCTTCTGAGGGCAGCTGGCTTCTAATTAAGGGGTAACTGAGGCCTTGGGGAGAATAGGGTTTATATAATCAAGTTATATAACTCACTCCCAGCTCAGACATTTGTCCAAGCTGGGCAAGCGTGTTCAAGTGTCAGCTGATTCCTTCAGAAGCTTCAACTCACACTGTCCCGGAGGGAACTTGGCAAAAAGCTAAAGGACCAGAGCAGAAATCCAGAGCTCATCCTTCTTGGGGGATCAACACCATGGCATCTAGGAGCAAAAACGTGATGATAATGGAAGGCTGGGAGGTGCTGGGGCAAAACCAGCAATGCGGGTGTGACTTCAACAGGTGGAATGAAACACAAGTAGTGCTCTCCAAGATCTGTGGATAAATGTCCAGAACCCTCCTTCAGAGAAGATACACACAGTTATCTGCCTGCCTCCTTTTCTCACCCAGGAGGTTCCTAGTGGTTCCACAGGGCATTTGAAAATCAGACATAGATAAAAAGAACTAAAAGCCAGAACACCACAGGTTTACCATGAACAGGCTGTTTGATCTCGCACAAGTCACTTTCCTGCTCCAAGCCTCAGTTTCCCCACTGGTACAGAAACTGGGGAACAAAGCTGACATCACTGTCAGGGCCACTTCAGACATTGCACCCCGGTCTGCACTTAACTGTCATTTATACCTAACTCCACACCAGTGCCTCTGTCCTCTGCTCCACATACCTGTGCTATGAGAGAAGATGGATCTCTGCTGACAACGAGGTAGGGTAACAGCCTAGACTGCTCAGCGCACACCCCAGGAACACAAGGTACTCTCTCCCCTCGGGCCTCTCCCCGACACTCCTCACAACACTCAGCCGGGAGCAGGCCCTTGGCTAATCTTCAAAAGATGTCTGTGGAATTGAGTCTTAAGACTGGACTCAATTATCCTTACATAAGGGAGGCTGACAGTTATGTAATCTCTTTCTTTCAAAGTGAACTTCTCTTCCCTATTTATCAAATAGCCCCCCATGACATGCCCTGTGCCAGGCTCTAGAAACTCAGTGGCCAAAAAAACCAACCAACAAACAAAAACATTGTCCCTATTGCTATTGCTTTACAGAGCTGACAGGTTACTATTGGAGCCCATGAAGTCAACTCAGGATGAGATACCTAATCACCAACCTGGCTTCAAAACCTTACAGGATATTCTCAAATAGCTAAATAGCCTACTCCAGTATTTAAATCCCCTTTACCAGATATCTGCTCTTGTAACTTGTGGGTGGCTTTTTCAGGAGCAGTGTATAGATGTTCTAGTGAGGATTCTATGTGTGTACATGTGTGAGTTATCTGTGATGTTTTGGGGTTTGTTTCCTTTTTAAAGATAGAGGTTAGCTGATTCCCTTCCACTTTTGAATATTATTTTCTAATATTTCCAGCTACAACAAATCACAGATGACAAGAGGGAAAAATAATGCATCATCATTACCCCTTCCCTGGCCCACCCAGCCCCTGCCCAGCTTCCCTATCTCTCCAGCACTTAGACACTGAATTAAAACATAGGGATTGTCCTCATAAGTGGGCTAAGGTCCTCCTAGATGATTCAGAACAGGTGCAATCAATTAGGAAAAGTTGAAAGTCTAAGACATAATCCTAAGAATAATCATACCACACATGGCTGTGCTCCTAAGAGACCAAAGTTCTCAGCTATAGGACCTAAGCAATGGCTATCACTCCACAGAAGACAGGGCTCCTTTTCTTTCACTCTCAATCCCCTGGTAACATGGGGGGCGATTCTTCCCCTAACAGCTATAGGGATGGAGTCCTGAAGGTGCAGAGTGGCCTTTATAATTTATTTTCTAGTTAAGAGCCATTATCTAGGTGCTCTACAATCAATCTTTAGAAGAGGGTCACTGTGACTAAGTGAAGACAGGATGCTTGCTTCCCAAATCCAAGACCTCAGACATGAGCCAGGTAACATTTTTGTCAGAGAAACACCCAGGCTTGATTTCACCAATCCAAACTGGAATCTGTCACCTTTGCAGCAGGCAACAGCAAGAGCTCTAACCCCAAAGCAACATATGCAGGAGTTAGTGAGGTCACAAAGGTGCAAAAGGCTCAATTAACACAGTGGGAGACAGTAAGGCAAACAAGTCCCTGACCCTGACCTCAAGAGGCTGAACACACTGTGCTCTAGTTATAGCAGCAGTTCTCAAAGTGTGGCCCCTGGATCCACAGCAGCAACCTCACCTGGGAACGTGCTAGAAATGCACATTCTCAGGCCCCGTCTAGACCAGCTGACTCAAACTATAGGAATGGGACTCTGTTTATCAGGCCCTCCAGGTGATTCTGATATATAGCAAGAGAACCACTGAGGTACCAAAAAAAAAAAAAAAGGTCCCCAAGTCAACCACATAGACCATCAGCATCTGTGCTGTGCTTGAGATGCAAACTCATTTCACATATAAGCCACACGTACCCAGCCTTTTAGGCAATAACTCATCTGACTGCTACAAGCACTTGCGAAGCGCTGTCGCATATCGTCCAGCACTGACATTCTGCTGTGGGATGAGCTAAACTGGTTCTGTCCTCTTAGATAATAAGCAATCTGAATATTCATCAATGTATTCAGTAAGTCATTTCAAAAATGCCTCTGGTCAAGACTTGATTTAACACACATTTGGTCCCAATTTGGGAGGGAAAAAAAAGCAACTGAGGTGAGGACAATTACGAACAAGATCCTATTAAATAAACAAGGAACAAGAGTAAATTTTCACACACCAGTCAGAAGAGGAAACCTCAATCTCCCACAAAACATGGCCTGTCCAGGAAGCTCCAACTTCCCACACCTTTGCATAAAGCCAGTCCCCAAAAGCCTGGGAAAGCATGGCCAGCCCCTCTCATGGATCAGGAACAAACTTCCATGACCTCTGAGCCCAGTACATGAAACAGCTCCAGAGACATGAAATCTCAAAAATAACTGTGGATCATATAATTCTGTACACCACACCATCACCCCCTTTCTCCCCAGGAGTCTGGTTTTCTTCCTCTCTAGAACCAAAACTCTTTAAGCTATAAAATAGGAGAATAACCAACGCCTACTCCTTAAACACTCTGAAAAGCCTGGAAAAAAATGAAGTGCATGAAAAAAATAGGGCCATTATACCCTGTCTATAGGCCCTGGCACCACCCAGCAGAGCAGGAGACAAAGAAAAGCTACACTCGGCAAACACCCAAGAGCTTCCCCGATTCAGCTCACACATGGAAAGGACTCTCATACATGAAAGAGGAAGGGAGGAACACCCCTTCCTCTTTCAGACCCCCACCTGCCTCAGGCCTGGACCCATAGAACAGGTCTCCCCCGGCTTAGAGAATATCCCTAACACGTGGCGTGCCATGTGACCACCGCTTGCTTACTGTACAAAAGGAGCGAAAAAACAAGGGCAGGGCTGTCCCATCTCCTCTCCACAACTGTGCTTCTGCACTGCCAGGTTCCACGTGGAGATCAAAGAAAGAAAAGGATAATGGATTTGCGCAACGACAGCCATACATTACCACCAGCTTAATGAAAATGGCCTTTTTATTACTGCCTCAGCCTCCTACACTCAATGCAATCAAGAAAATGCCTGTCAGATAATTTCAACTCTGTAGGACACAACCAAATATTTTTCCTCTAAACCTGAGACTGGCTGAGATGGCCAGTTGTCCAGTTTGCCTGGAACTTTCCCAGGACAGCACGTCTCAGGAAATGCCCTCAGTCCTGGCGAAACCAGAATGGGGGTCACCCTGAGACCAGCAGATACTAGGCACATCTTGCTTCCAATCTGAATTCCAATCACTCAGGCTCAGGAATGGGCCATCACAACCTCTAGTAACTTTGCATAAGCGTCTCTCAGATGAGAAACACTCAACCAAGAGCTGGGAGCCCAGGTGAGCACCAGCATTTCAGAACCTCCTGGCAGGCATGATAAAACGTGTCGACCCCATAGATTCTGGGCCATGGGTCTGGCCCAGGACCTGAGCACCTGCATTTCTTACAAGCCCCCAGGTGCCACTGAGGTTGCTGATCACAGACCACGCAAGGATTAGGAATGGCCTGGGCTACAGCTCATTGGTTAACTCCCTGAGGAAGCTCGAGTCAATAAGGGACCTTCCTGGGAAGCCACTGACCTCTCTGGGCTTGTTTCTTCACCTGTACATGTGCATGAGCCCTGGGAGTGTGCATGAGCCCTACGAGTGCACATGAGCCCCGTAAATGCGCATGGCCCCTACAAGTGTGCATGACCCCTACATGCTCCTCAAATGCTGGGCTTCCACAACAGTGTTTCTCTCAGTTTAGCATGAAGAATCACCAAGAATGGAGTTCCCGTCGTGGCTCAGTGGTTCACGAATCCAACTAGGAACCATGAGCTTGCGGGTTCGATCCCAGGCCTTGCTCAGTGGGTTAGGGATCCAGCGTTGCCGTGAGCTGTGGTGCAGGTTGCAGACATGGCTTGGATCCCTCGTTGCTGTGGCTCTGGCATAGGCCAGTGGCTGCAGCTCCGATTGGACCCCTAGCCTGGGAGCCTCCATATGCTACGGGAGCAGCCCAAGAAATGGCAAAAAGACCAAAAAAAAAAATCACCAGGAAGGCTTGTTGAAACAGATTCCAGGCTCCTCCCCACTCTGTGGTTCAACAGGTCTGAAGGGGGCCCAGGAAGCTAGAGTCTATGGAGCTCGTGACTAACACTGGCTCTGCCGAGGGGAGCACTGTGAGGAGCGCTGTGCTCCAACATACGAGAGGCCCTTGGGGTGTACTTGGGCCAACTGTGAACAAATAGCCAAGTAGCAATTACCCTACAGGCTTTCACATCTCTCAGCTTAATATTTTTTAAATCCTCGACAAATTCTATTTTCTCTCCTCACTCATTACACCAACAGCTGCATTCCATCTCCCCAAACGTTTTGTCTGTGGATTCACAGACTGCTGTCGCTGCAGATAGTGTAATCTCATGGGCTGTAGACGTTTTCTGCTCAGTGGTCTGCCCAGTTCACATGACAGGGTCAGAGAGAAACTCAGGCAGAAAGGACAGTCTTTTCACTATAAAGCGGAGAAAGCTTCAGAGATGCAGTGGCTTGCACCAAGGCCCAGAGTCCATGAGCAACAAAAATTAGTCCTCTTAGAGTTCCCTGGTGGTTCAGTGGGTTAAGGATCCAGCGCTGTCACTGCTGTGGCACAGGTTCAATCTCTGACCCAGGAGTTTCCACATGCCACAAGTGCAGGGGCAGTAGAAGAAAAGGATTAGTCCTCTTGATTTCCACCTAAAGTATTCACATACATCTTCCTTTCTCCTCTAAGGTCAGGTGTATTAAAGGGAAAGAAGCCAAAATATCCATCAATCCAAGCTGATTAAGTCAGGCCCATTCCTGAGTTCCACTCCTGGTCTTTCTCAATTATTTCTCCCAGGGCTTCTTAGAAAATTTAAAAATGGGGGTGGGGGCTGGTTAGCTGGAGGGGATCTTGCCAATGAAGGCAAAAATCTTTAGTTTGCTTTGGATACCTTCTAATAGGTAGAAATATTTTTAATGAGCTAGTTAACTAGAACCTTCTCATAGCTCTGAAGTTGAATGTTGGGTTCGCCGAAAAACAGAGTTCTGAATACATCTAGCTTCTAGCACTCAGGGCCTTCCAAAAGGTATTAAATGAGAAACACTACCATGTACCCTACAGACAATATCATTCATGTGTATACACTTGCTAAATCTCTTAAATATTTAAGTAATTCACTTCCACTTTGATGATGGAGAGAGGGAGCAAAGACTTGCCAAGCTTGGCTTTGCAGTTTCATTTCCTTTTGGAGGCAGAGTAGGACGCTGACACAGGGCAGCCTCCTGACCTTCACAAGCAGCATTCTTCCACAGGAGCACTTTGGGTCTCAGTGCAGAAAAAGACTGGCTGAGGTTTAAGGACTGGGTCTGCTTAAGACAGGCCTCATGCAGAGCCCGGGGCCCTGAAGGTCTGGCAGCCTCCTACTAGAAACAGACTTCCCTCCACCCAGAAGCAAGAGCTTGTCTAGGTTTCTGGAGTCTAGTCCCCGAAACCCTTCCCTCACTAAAGACACAAAATGGAAGAAGACGATGGCAGGAAAGAGACCCTCATTTCTCGGCACAGCACTGGCCTGTTTGCTGGGGACCATGAGGTCTCAACAGTTCACATTCCAAGGAAGAAGTGCCGGAAGCATCCTTCCACCTGTCATCGACCTCCTTACCTGTGTGACCTGCTCTGGGGTCCAGCCCTGGCCCTCCTCTAAGGAGGTTGCCTGGCCTTAAGCAGGTCACTGCATATCTGAGTCTTCACTTCTTCATGTGTGACCTGGAGATAAATCCTGCGGGGCCAGAGACTGGAGGATGCTTTGTGCCAGGGTAAGGGGCTGCCTCTGCTTCAAGGGGCGTCCATCTGCCAAGTTTATGCTCAAGGTTGGTCCACTTTCGGAAGAGCAGTTGACAAGCACTCTTACTTCCTGAGGAGCTGGCTGATGGTGACACTTACCCACACTCTGCTTTAAACCTTCACATGTTCTGGAAGCTTCAAAGCCAGACTTGGCAACTGAGGATCTCCTATTTTCCACCTCTGACCTGCCTTCCAGCCCCAGAGCCAGCCAGTCCAGCGACTCCCTGGCAATTTAGCAGTACGTTCTCTTCTCGGGGCCTCTGTATACACCACTCCCCATACCTGAAATACTTTCCCCTTCTCCTCCCAGGCTTTTCAAATTCCTCTAGGGTAGGTTTGGCTCTCCACTCTGCAAAGTCTTTCTGTTCTGAGAGTTTTTGCCCTATCCTCCCCTCTGGGTGCCTTTGCAAAGCCCTCTCAGAGCATCTAGTATGCACCTCCAGCATACCGCCATGGTCTTCAGTTTACAGCTTGTATTATCCAGCCCCCTTCTAGATTTATCAGCATCCCGAGGCCTCACGTATTTCTTTATCCACAGTGTCAATGACCAGAAGTGGTTTAATAAGCACTGTTAGAATACATGAACTATCTCTATATAGTAAGATAATTCAGTTACAGTATCACTGACCTTTTTAATTAAATTCCCAATGCTGGTCTGTCTTACACTTAACAAACAGGGGAAAACCAGATTTACCTAAAAGGTATATCTAAAGGGTTATATACAACAGGATTCACCAGAGGACTCTTTTTTAAAATATCAGGTTCCTATGCATTTATAATAGGATTCGGTCTGATATTTATTTTTTCAGGAACTTACACTCAATTTAGTTCAGCCAACATTTACTGAGAACCAACTATCACCTAACGGAAGGTGTTCTTCAGAACTGACTGTAGTTGGGGCTTGCCCTGCCTGCCTCCTCAACCTCCTCATTCCACGTAATTACCAAGTCTCTACTTAACAGGGTCCCTGAGACAAGAAAGAGACCCCGCAGCCCCACAAGCATGGCCCAGGAACATGTCAGCACCTGAAACCCCAACTCACGGATTTATCAGACACTGCAGACTCCTAGGACCACTAACACACACCAACATCAGTCCTTTTCTGTCACAGACTGTAAAGGCTTTCTGCTTTCACTAAATTATTTGAAGTAGACACAATCTTTAGTTTCATTTCCCTATTTCCAAGATTCAAACACCCCATGCAAAGAGCATGAGCTCTTGGGAGATTTTGGGGTCTGATGGGCAGCCCCAAAATGAACCCCAAAGCTCTACTTAGCAGCTATGCAATCTTAGACACATAAGTTAGCCTTTCTAAGCCTCTGCTTCCTCACCTGAAAAACAGGGCAAACCGAACAGTGTGCAGAAAGCACTAGAGTATTGCTACAGAGGAGGCATTCACTCAACGATAATTTTCATCACCAAATCACATGTCTCCTGGTCACACCATTCACTTTAAAAGTAACTCCTTGTAGGACGTCTGCCCAAAGAGAAGTAAAAATATGGTTTTTCCTTGGTGTTGCTTATTTTAAAAAGAGAGCCCTATACAGATGAACCTATCTACAGAATAGAAACAAACTCATTGACATAGAGAACAGACTGGTGGTTGCCAAGGGGGAGAAGGGAGAGAGTGGGATGGATGGGAAGCTTGGGGTTAGTAGATGCAAACTATTACATTTAGAAGGGAAAAGCAATGAGGTCCTACTGCACTGCGCAGTGAACTATAGTCTATTGGGATAGACCATGATGGAAGATAACATAAGAAAGGGAATATACATATATGTGCGACTAGGTCACATTGCTATATATCAGAAATTGGCACAACATTGTAAATCAACTATACTTCAATAAAACTTTTTTAAAAATAAAAACAGGTCCCTAAAATCCAAGTTAAATCTAAAAGACACCAATTTTCATCCACTAGGATGGCTAGAATTTAAAGAAAGAGAGGGAGAGAGAGAGAGAGAGAGAGAGAGAGAGAGAAAGACAGACAGACAAGACAAGACGTGTTGGTAACAATGTGAAGAAATCAGCCTCCTACATTGCTAACAAAAATGGTACAGCTGCTGCGGAAAATGATGTTGACTGCAAAAGTTGAACACAGAAATATCATATGACCCAGCAATTCTACTCCTAGGCATAAACCCAAGAGAAGTGAAAACAGGTACCCAAATTTTCTTCCATTAATGTTCACAGCAGCACCATTCACAATGGCCAAAAAGGTGGAAACAACCCACATGTCTATCAGCTTATGAACAGATAAACAAAATGTGGCAGATCCATACAACGGACTATTACTCAGCCATAAAAAGCAATGAAGTTCTGACACCTGCTACGACACAAGGAATCTGGAAAATGCTATGCTTTGTGAAAGACACAAGCACAAAAGGTCATATATTACATGATTCCATTTCTATGAAATATCCAGAATAGGCAAGTCTCCAGAAACAGAAAGCAGATGAGTAGTCACCAGGGCTGGCCGAAGGAGAAATGAGTACATGGTCTCCTTTAGAGGTGATGGAAACATTCTGGAACCAGACAGAGGGGGTGGTTGCCTAACACAGTGAGTGTCCTCAATGCCACTGACCTGGATACTTTAAAACAGTCATCTGGATAAAACAGTCATCAGGGGAGTTCCTGTCCCGGCTCAATGGAAATGAATCTGACTAGCATCCAAGAGGACACAGGTTCAATCCCTGGCTCACTCGGTGGGTTAAGGATCAGCATTTCTGTGAGCTGTGGTGTAGGTCACAGATGTGGCTCAGATCTGGAGTTGCTGTGGCTGTGGCGTAGGCCAGCAGCTATAGCTCTGATTTGATTGACCCCTAGCCTCGGAACCTCTATATTCTGCAGGTTCAGCCCTAAAAAGACCCCCCCCAAAAAAATAGTCATCAGTCATCTGTATTTATATTCATCTCAATAAGTTTTCTAAAGGCTCTACAAGAACATTAAAAAAGTTGCCATTTTCAAAAAGTAGGATGTACTTACTATTCGCTCAGGCACTTCCCAAATATCTACCAGAGTCTGTGTGCCAGGCACTGGGCTCAGTATTGATTCCTGCCCTCATATATCTCATCCCCTCGTGGGCCATTTGTATTATAAAATAGGGTTTGTTTGTGCCTATACACAAAACCCAGACATACGCCATGCACAGAATACAATGCAGTTTTCTCCCACTCTAAACTCAATCAGATATTTGAGTAACTGCTAGCAAGAACTATGTACAGGTAAACAAGACCACTTTCCCCACTGCATGTTACTTGTGCTTTTTGCTCTACTTAGTAAATTTAATTGAATTACCATTAAACATTCACACAACCACATATGACTTACGATTAGCATGAAATTTTTTTGTATTCTGCAATACCAGATATCCCTCTGATAACACTGCCCACCTAAAACTGGTTTTTGATAATAGAAATTCTAGCAACTACAATTTTATTCTCAAAGCTTTAGACTTCACTGTAAAACTGTGAGTTTTTTTTGTTGTTGTTTGTTTGTTTTGTCTTTTTGCCTTTTCTATGGCTGCTCCCAGGCATATGGAGGTTCCTAGGCTAGGGGTGTAATTGGAGCTGTAGCCGTCGGCCTACACCAGAGCCACAGCAACGCAGGATCCAAGCCGTGTCTGCGACCTACACCACAGGTCACAGCAACGCTGGATCCTTAACCCACTGAGCAAGGCCAGGGATCGAACCTGTAACCTCATGGTTCCTAGTCAGATTCATTAACCACTGAGCCACAATGGGAACTCCCAAAACTGTGAGATTCTTTGAGTTTTCCAACACACAGTACTAAAATGTATTTTCTTCAAAATGTGGCCTCTTGGAGCTCCCCTGGTGGTTCAGTGACTTAAGAATTGAACTAGTGTCCATGAGGATGCAGGTTTGATCCCTGACCTTGCTCAGGGAGTTAAGAATCTGGCCTTGCTGCAGTTTGTGGCCTAGGTAGCACAATCAGCTCAGATCCAGCGTGGCTGTGGCCGTGGTGTAGGCTGGCAGCTGCAGCTCCAATTCAAGCCATAGCCTGGGAACTTCCATATGCTGCAGGTTTGGCCATAAAAATTAAAAATAAGTAAATAAAAATATTAGCTTCTTTAGCTGAACAGATACTTATGCCTTCAGGGAAGATGGGATACCCATCATTATGGCATCAAGTCATGGGGTGGCAGCATTTCCATTACAGAAACCATCAACATGCTCTTTTTATTAAAAGGCTTAGGGACAATGTGAATGTTTCTCTCACCTCTGTTTTCAGATGAACATTAAAGAGGGGAAAAAAATTCTCTTGAATAGAAATACCATGGAACCAGAAAAGGCTTTGGAACCAGAAAGAAAGATACAAGTGTGAACTACAAGGAATCCCTATGCAAACTTCCAATCCCAAAGATGCCTAAGTCTATGGGCAGAGTGTCAAACCTTGACCATGTGTCCTTCCCATCATTAACTTCATGTCACTGTTTGCTTTCGGCACACCACTCCTGCTGCTGGACCATTCTGAATGGCATTGTGCTATTTTTAAAGATAAGCTTCAATTGAAAATATTTCAAGAATCTTACTACCATTCCTAATAAACTGCATTCATCCAAGTAAGAATGGAGAAGGCCTACTTTAATTTCTCCAGACTGAAACAGGACAGAGGCAACATGTAACACTATCAAGGTTAACAAAGAGACCGCAGTGCTGGAACCCAGACTCAGATCAAGGAGCTGAGGAGCAGCCAGAACAGGAGCCTTCAGAAACCAAGCCCCACTCCCAGCCTCACTGCTCTGAGGCTCCAGGGCCCTGACAAAGGCAGGTCCCTTTTGAACCCTTTCCTGTAGGAACACGCACCAGGGATGCTGGCCATCTGGGTGGGACTGCAGGGGGTCACAAAACCACCTTCACCCTTTTCTCAAAGGGTACTATGCCATACACCTTTCTAAACATTAAACTGTAAAGACACTTCATTAAAAGATTTGTTGAGATAAATGAAGAGACCTCGAGGTTTTTATTTAGCAAATGTTTATATTTAGTGCTTGCTATATGCCAGGAACTAAGTAAGAGCTTTACAAATACTAGGTTATTTAATCTTCTAAACTACCCTATGATTATTCATCATCGAGGTATATACCCAGAGGATTTCCAACAGATATGTGCATGTCCAAATTCATAGCTGCATTAGTCACAACAATCCAAATGTCCACTGACAGATGAAAGGATTAACAGCAAGTGGTCTAATTCCTACAGTGGAAAATTATCCAACTTCAAAGGAAATTCTGACACATGCTACCACACAGATGTACCTGGAAGACACTACACCAAGTAAAAAAAAAAAGCAAGACACAAGAGGACAAATAACATATATTCCACTTATAGGAAGGACTGAGAATAGGCAAATTCCAAGATAGGAGAAGCAGAATGATGTTAGGGAAGGGGGAAATGGCAATAGGGAGTTAGTGTTTAACAGGTGCAGAGTTTCAGTTTGGAAAGATATAGAGGTTCTGGAGATGGACAGTGGTGAAGGTCACATAACAATGTAAATACAGTTAATGCCACTGAGCTATACCATGAAATGTTGTTAAGATATGATTAAAACAGTAATTTTTTTTTTGGCTGCACCCATGGCATGTGTAAATTCACAGGCCAGGGATCGAACCCACACCACGGCAGTCCCCAGAGGCCCAGTAGTGATAACACCAGATCCTTAACCTCCTGAGCCACCAGGGAACTCTTAAGATAGTATATTTTATCATGTGTGTTTTACCACAATAAAAACAAATGACTTTACTAGGTAGGCCCATGACTCTAATGCTCTTTTCCAGATGCAGCACCACAACCCACCCCGGCCACCGGCCATGCGTGGCACTAAGGACACAGCAGTAAACACTACAGCCTCTCGCCTCCTTCCCTGACAGAGCCTCAGCACTACGGGGGAGAGACACCAGTTGCAACTGAGGCACAGGCCACAGAGGTGAAGCTGGATGTCAGAAAGCAGATCTCAGGGGACCAGCGAGGGAGACTGTCCAGGAAGGAGCTGAGCCCCAAGTTGTCTGAAATGTATGCAGTGACTCCAACATGTCACTCTGGTGACCACCGGCCTTGACGGGAGCTGCCACACACATTCCTGCTCTCAACTCACACACAGTCCAGGCCTGGCAGACTCCCCAGGGGACAGCAGTCATATGGTCATCATCACCAAGACCTGCTCAGAAGAGTCTCCAAACAGCCACTGAGCTCTCCCAGCTTCCTTCCAATGCCCTCACACACAATCTTACGGATGCCATGTGGTGGAGAGAGGGCACTGGGAACCAGACTTCCTGGAATCCCAGCCCTGCCATTCCCTAGCTCGGTGACCTTGAGCCAAGTTATTAAGTCCCTCTGGACCTTGGTTGCAAAACGGGAAAAGTATATTCTTTATAGGACTTAAAAGTACATAAACTTCCTTGTGAAAAGTGTTTTAAGGACAGTGCTTGCCATATATAAAAATAAACTTAGCTCTCATCATCATCATTATTACCTCATTTCACACTCACAAGATGTAGGTGGGGCAGGACAACAACCATCCCCACTTAACAGATGGGAAAGGGGCCAAAGAAAGAGGAAGTTACTTGAGATTATGTAGCTGGTTGGAGTCTACTGCTTTCCCCACTATGCCATGGAACCTATAATAATCCAAAAGTATATGATGAAAATGTCAAGCATCTCAACATCTGGGTGCCTACTATAAACCAACTATTGGCTACCCCTTCTCCAGTTGCCTTTAGGAAACAAGCAAGTTCTCCAAACCTATCACACCTTGGTCTATAATTCTGGGAGGCAAGTTCAGTATCCTCACTTCATCCACTGGGAAACGGAGCTAAGATAACAAGCTTTGTCAGGGATCCAGTCTCCACCACATGGGGGAGACAAAGTGGTAGCACTTATGGTACCTGTCCTCCAAATCTGGTGGGGGAGGCAAGAGGTGCTTAGCAGAAATAATTAGAGAACAAGGGAGGGGTAGGTGCCATTACTGCTGAGACCTGGTGGAGCCAACAAGAGTTAAAAGGAATCCAGCTAGGCTGAGTCAAGTACAGTGATGTAGCCAGCACACCGAGCTGAGTGTCAGCTGACGTAGCCAGGAAAAATGTTGTCAGGCAAGTGGGACTAAAACAAGCCTTTAGGAATCACCACCTGAGATAGCTCATTTTGTGTGGCAACCTGACTGGCCACTCAGTGCCCAGATCCTTGGTCAAACACCATTCTGGAGTGACTGTGAGGGTGTTTCTGGATGAGATCAGCATTTTAATTGGTGGACTGAGTAAAGGAGACTGCCCTCTCTAATGCTGGTGGGCCTCATCCGAGTAACTGAAGGCCTGAGCAGAACAAGAGGGCCAAGGAAGAGAATTTCTTCTGCTGGACTACCTATGGGCTGAGAAATCTGTTCTTTACCTTCAGACTCCAAGCGAAGCATTGGCTCTTCCCAGGTCTCAAGTCTGCTGGATTTTGAACTAGAACTTATACCACTGGCCCTCTGAGACCAGAACCACCCATCAGCTCTCCTGGGTCTCCAGGATCCAGCAAGATCATAGCATTACTCAGCCTCCTTAACACACGAGCCTATTACACACACACACACACACACACACACACACACCATCTACTGATTCTGTTTCTCTGGAGAATCCAGACTAATACACTGTTATTGGCTTGGAGAAGAGGAATGGGGGAAGAAAGTCTAAGAAACAGAATGAAACAAGGCAAGAAGGTGGGAGCAAATGAATAAAGAAGGTCTCAAGAAAGCAGCTTTGAAAGGGGAAAAAGGACAAACAGAGGAATGAGGACTGTGAGGCAGGCCAGGCAATCTGCAGACACCTGTAGATTCTGCATGTGACTCTCCACACAGGCAGGCAGACAGAATGTCACAATTTTGTAAATCACGCACAAGCTGAATTTTAGGAAAAGGAATCCCATATAGATAAGAGTAGAAAAGGTTGGAGCAAGGTAGCCACTGTATTTGTCCAGGTAGGAGAAAGGGGTGTGTGTGTGTGTGTGTGAGACAGAGAGAGAGAGAGATGGCAGTGTGTAGGAGCACAATGATAGGAAATCTCTTACTCCTTTAAAAGCAGAAGACTCTCACCCTCCCTGTGATTTAACAGCTTGGGAGTTGTTCAACTCCATGCCCAGGTACAAAGGCCAACAGCCCAGGGAGAAGGCCACCTGCCAGTGCCTAACAATCTGAGATCATTTAACACTTCCCAAGCCCCTCACTTAACCCCTCTGGACCTCACTTTCCATATCTGTGAAATGGGTTTGCAACATGAGGACATATCAAAGCTAGAAGTGGCCCAGTGAGAAGGCTGGCACCAGTGGAAATGGCCCTGGTGTAAAGTTGATGAAAAGTACCAAATTAGCCTGGAATCCACTGGAAAATCAGGCTTTTTATTGACAAAACCTGCAGAGGACCACCTCCATAAAACACACCTGGGGCCTTGTTAAAGTCACAGAAAAACAACTTGCTAAATCTTAGTGATGAATCACTAGCAAATTCCCATACCCTCCCCACTAATGCCGCCAGCTCTCGATGTCATGGCCAGCTCAGGTGGGACTAGGTGGCAGGGAACACTCGGCCTCCTTTAAGAAAACACCCAGGTCTTGGTGGTAGAGGTGAAGACTGAAGAAAGGGAATGGGGATGGAGGCTTGGCCAAAGCAGGACACTCTGGAGAAGGCAAGGGCCAAGTCAAACAACTCCCAACTGGTACTTGAAACCCCCATTACAAACCCACAGACTGTGGCCAACATGCTCCCTAACAGCACTCGCCCCACAAACTCAGAGCACCCCCCCCCCACCCTCAGCTCCAACATGGGCAAGAGTCTCCTGACACGTTAAGTCACTGTCATGCACAACCACTATAACAAAGACACCGTAAATGTTCCATGCCCGAACGTGAAAGGAAACGGGAAATGTTGAACTCTGATAAAGCAGAACCCGCAAGTAACTGAGGCTACTATCCTTCATTTGACTGGAGGGAAAGCAGACAAAGGATCTGTGAGTGAGTTAATCCTGGGGATGCAAAGGTAACAGCTTACCCTGCAGCCACTGGCCCATTTTCTAAGTGTTCCGCATATGAAATCCTTTAATTCTCACAGCCCTAGAAGGCATCACCTTTGTTTGGCAGATAAGGAAACAAGTACAAAGAGGGTGAAGTAAGTTGCCCAGGGTCACTAATAAGTAATGGAGCTAGAATTCAAACCCACACAAGAGTCTGTCTCCCAAATTTGTGCTCTTCAGAACATGCTCAAGTACAACCTACTCTCTACCTTCTGTCCCCCTTGAATGGAAAAAAAAAAAAAAAAAATTAGGGCTAATACTAAAGGAACCTCCGCCCAACAAGAAAGGTCAAAGGAGTGGCTATGTTTTGTCTCCTGGCTTTTCTGATTTCTCTAAAATGATTAAGATGTGCTTCTTTCAGCAGAAAAACAGAAATCAAACCTGATCATTTTTTTATAACCTCCCCACCCTCCTTCAAACCCCTCCCACGTAGCTCCCAGGAAGGAGCAACACAGGGTCCCCCAGCCCCCCTGAACCCTCAGCATGTCCAGAGCAGCTCCTCACAAACAGAAATGCAGGTGCAGCCACAGCAAGGCTGAGAGCCCAGCAGGCTACTAAGAAGCTGGGCTGGAATCAGCCATCAGCTAGACAGGGATCCAATCAAGAAATGTTGGCTAATGCTGGGAGTACAATTAAAAATATATCAGCCCCTTCTAAAGAAAAGCAAAAACTCTCCTGTGATTTTTGCAAGAACTTACTCAACAAGGCAAAGAAAGTCTACAAACAATATATACTGGAGAGGGTGTGTAGAAAACAGAACCCTCTTACACCATTGGTGGGAATGTACATTGGTGCAACCACTGTGGAAAACAGTATGGAGATTCCTCAGAAAACTAAAAATAGAATTACCATTTGATCCAGCAATCCCACTCCTGGGCATCTATCCAGAGAAAACCATGACTCGAAAAGATACACGTACTCCAGTGTTTACTACAGCACTATATATAATAGCCAAGACATGGGCACAACCTAAATGACCATCAACAGAGGAGTCGATCGAGAAGATGTGGTACATATACACAATGTGAATATTACTCAGCCATAAAAAATGAAATAAGGGCATTTGCAGCAACATATATGGACCTAGAAATTACACTAAGTGACATGTGAGACACCAGCATCAAATGCTACCACTTATACGTGGCATCTTAAAAAAAAAGGTGCAATGAACTTCGCAGAACAGAAACTGACTCACAGACTTCAAAAAACTTAAGGTTACCAAAGGAGACAATTTGCGGGTGAGGGTTGGGCTGGGGGTTTGAGATGGAAATGTTATAAATTTGGGTTATGATGATGTTTGTTTAACTACAAATATAATAAAATCCACTGAGTTTTTTTAAAAAAAAAAGTGAAAATCACACACACACAAAAAGCAAAGAACTTTGCTGATTAATGATTGGCCAGCAGAAGGTGCTAGGACTGTGATTAAGACTACAAGGGAAAAAATTCTCCAGTTGCCCTGTAGAATTTGATGGATGAGTGTCAACAGAGATGGCTCATGCTCAAGAACATCCTTAGGCTTCCAGAGGACCCGGGACAACCTCCGTAGCTTCTGGAAGTTACCCTGAGAAGTGCACATACACAGCTGGTTTTCCTGGCTACTACAGAAGGTCTTACTGGGCATCGGCAAGGTCTCCTTCGGAAGGAGACAAGGAGGTAAGAAGCGGGACTGTCCACCTCACCTGAACTGGGGGGCACAGACACAAATCAGGAAAAAAATGCATCAGTGGATTTTTTTTTTTTTTTTTTTTAAATCATGAAGACCTTGAAGGGTTTGTCTGTCTCTGGGAAGCACAAAGGGTGTGTCATCCCTCTTACCCCATTGGTGAAAAACTCCAAGCCAGCCAGGAAAGTGGTAAGGATGAACCAACAAAATCCTCTATGCAGGACACCACCTACCCTTCCGTGGACATTTCTCACCTGCTCAAGCTTACAGAAAACTAGTTGTATAAGGTTACTGTGATGTGATTGCTAATAGAAAACATTTAGGAATCCTGAGTGAGCTTGTCTCTATGAGGGCTGACTGCATGCCCTCTGCCCTAGTCTATCTGCTGCTGGTGGACCCCGTAGCCCTTCCAGAGTCTGCAACTCCAGGTGTCTTCGAGCCCAAGCTGAGCAGTTACGTGACAGGAGGAACTCCGACCTGGCAATCAGGAGCCCCAGGCTCTGGCCTCAGGTCTGTCACGTAGCAGCTGTTCCAACGAACCTCTTCCTCCAACCTTCAGCTCTTACAACTGCTGGATGAGAACCAAGTTCTGCTCAGGTCACAGGGCTTTTATTGTGAATCAAATGAGATGATGGAAGTCATGGTACTTTAAAAACATCAAAGCCCTATGTTGGCCAATATTAGTCATTCACTGCATTGAATCATAGTATAAAAGGTATCAAAACTCAGACCTGAAAGGAGGTCCTAATGCTAAAGTAAAACTCAGGTTGCAGGAGGAGAGGTCATGGTCATAATGAATGGAATCCAGTTCTCATCTTTATATCAAAGGGAGAAATCGCATGAACTTGTTTAGGGCCAACCTTTTTGGAGGTTATAAGGAGCTTTAGGCTAAGATGCCCCACCTCCTTCACTAGCAGTTTCTGGGTCATGTTCAAAAAGCTACCGCCAGCATCCAACATTCTGGATAAAGAGCTGTCCTGTGCCCCCCTGGGTAACAGACATGCTAGGAATGTGTTATCCCCATGCCAAGGACAGAGGCAAAAATCAGGCCCCCTGCACTTGCCTGTGACTCACAGACTAAGTAGACAAAAGAAAGCATGTGTTACATTTCTATAAAAAGCTTACTTAATATTATAGAAAAATAAAGATCACTTTTTTTGGCCATGCCTGTGGCATGCACAATTTCCCAGGCCAAGGATCAAACCTGTGCCACATAGTGGCCTGAGCTACAGCAGTGATAATGCTGGATCCTTAACCCACTGAGCCACCAGGGCACTCCTAAAATAAAGTTTTTGGTTTTTTTTTTTTTTTTTTTTTTTGCTTTTTAGGGCACATGGAGGGTCCCAGGCTAGGGGTTTAATCAGAGCTATAGCTCCCGGCCTGCACCACAGCAACGCCAGATCCGAGCCGCATCTGCAACCTACACCAGAGCTCACAGCAACACCGGATCCTTAACCCACTGAGTGAGGCCAGGGAGCAAACCCACAACCTCATGGTTCCAGTCAGATTCGTTTCCACTGCACCATGACGGGAACTCCAAGATTACTTTTAATGACCTCTAAAAAGATACCAATTTTCCTTACGTTGCTGTTACATGGAGGTACGGTCAACCAATGCATATGCTGATGTTAACTGACCAATTAGATCCTTTTCTGAAAGACATGAAGCTACTCACCTGTGGAATGGTGTCCTGCCTACCACCCTGCCCCAGAGGAAATCACCAGACCATGATTAAAAATCAGTTAGAATGCAGAGAATTATTCCCAGGTTCATCCTCTCCCAGCTCCCCACTGGCTCCAGCCCACCCAGTCATGCTGACTTGGTTTACTTGCTCCTCCAGCCTGTGATGCACTGATGGCCTCCTCCCTCCAGTGTCCCCACAGGAGCCTGAGCATTTTCTCACTGCTCCCTGACTCCAAGTGACAAAAGCAGAAACAAGAATATGGGATAAGAATGCAGGACCACAATGAAGATTGAAGGTGACAGTACCGATCCATGAGTCAACCTTGTCTGGTCTCAGCTCTGCCACTTAATCATCTTCGTGACAGGGCACTTCACCTCCTCCAGCTCTAGTGCTCTCATTTGTATGAGGAGGAGACAGGGGGATAGAACTTAATGTTCTTTCTAGCTCCAATATTATAGATTCTAAGTCATGATCTGAAATTTTCACTTTCATCTTTTTCTTTCCAGGTTTCTCTAAACGTGCCCAACAATAAGCAGTTTTTCAGAGTCAGCAATATCTTTGGAGTGCCCATTGTGGCTCAGAGGGTTTAAGACCTAGGGGAGTCTCTGTGAGGATGCAGGTTTGATTCCTAGTCTCACTCAGTGGGTTAAAGATCTGGTGCTGCCACAACCTGCAGCATAGGTCCCAGATGTGGCTCGGATCTGGCATTGCTGTGGCTGTGGTGTAGGCCTATAGCCTCAGGTCCAATTCAACCCCTAGCACAGGAACTCCACCTACCACAGGTATGGCCCTAAAAAGAAAACAAACTAACAAAAATATCTTTATTCCATGTATACTTTCTCATAAATTCCCACAAGAGGAAAGTGCTTTTAAGAATCAGCAACAGGTCAGACCTTAGTAACAGAGGGTTGCTGCAGGGACTACTCAGCTTAAGAAATCTCAATTAATCAATCTCAGACAGCATCCTCTGTGGCCCGTGAACTCCCAGGGCCCTGCAGTGGCAAGGATATGCTCCCACAGGCCTGGGCAGGGAGAGGGAGACCCCTAGCTACTGGTTCTAACAGTGTCCCACCCATGCTCCCTCAAGACAGCATACTAAGATACCTGGGTATACAGGCAAAGGAATGACACAGAATCTAAGATACACACACATGCAGGGGGAAAAAAAAAAAAGTTTTGCTCTGTTAACTATGACTGGAAAGAAATTACCAGAGAGATTCCTCATAACTGATCACAACATATTAATACTGAAAAAAAAAATCAGTACTTTCAAGCTCCACCCCACCAACTTCCTGCCTATCATGTTGGGACTGCAAGACAGGCAACCAAGTCCCTATGGGAAATGGCCTCAAACCACATCCAAAATCAGTGTCAATGGAAAAGTAAAAGGTGCTGAGTCCCCAGCCCACCTGCCACCTCCTATAAATGTCCACCGAACAAGTCCCTTTCTGACACTGGCCCCCAGCTCTGAAATACGGCCAGGGCATTGAGCACAGTGCTTTACGCTCCCCGGAGCTAAATCATCATCATAATTATTATTACTCTTTGAGTGTAGGTAGGCTGAGCAGTGCTTTAAAGCATTCGTAGCTCCAAAATCTTTGGGGCAACAGGCAGTTTCTAAGCACTTAGCTGGCTACTGAGATCCATGCAGAAACCTATTTGTCACCATGACAGGAGGTGATAATGTGACATTTCACAAGTTTCAAAACAGCAGGGGAAAACCACCTCCCCTCCATTATTTGTAGCAATGCTGGACTTCGGAACACACTCTCTGCATGAACCATGAATCACTCTAATTATTCAGCAGGCTGTATAACCAACCAACCACGGGCCACAATCAGATCTGTGCCTGGACTTTTTGTGAAGAGAACATTTTTAGCTTCTCTACCTACAGTTTTCCCTACCAGCACCATTTTCCCCAACAAATAATAATCTGCAGAATTCTTTACTGAAAGGGGCTCCTGCTTCCACAGTGGGCGCTGGCAAATAGCACATTTCCTGTTTTTGCTTCTTTTCAAGCAGGCCAATACCTACCTCCTCTCCACTTTAAGAACGAGATCAAGGACTCGATATTATCCCACAAAATCAAGGACAGAAAACTATTTCTGAAACCACCATCCTCTTTCTGCTATGAAACAGTGTCACTGCTATCCTTCAAGCATCCTTTAGAAACTTAAGAGCAGTGAACACCAGAACATGCTTGGGGAGGGAAAGAACATACATAGTGGCTATGTATCAGAGACTCTAATCCTGCTTCTGCTACTTCCTAGCTGTGTGACTTCATCCAAGTTACTAAACCTCTCTGGCCTCAATTTTCTGATTTTAAATAGAGATAACAGAAACTTCCTTCCTTCCACAGTTGTAAGGTTTAGGTATAAGATTAATGTATATGTCAGGTTCTGTGATATGACTCACATCATAAAGGTTTGATGTCAATAATGCCAATAGTTAACTTTTTAAAATAATGCTCTAAGACTAACAAGCATCATTGATACCAGTCTGCCATAGGCTGCGGGAGAAAATGAACATTAATGTTCATTTCACTGTACCCAGTAGGATGCTTATCTCTGCCAAGCCCCTTCTCTTTCTTCACTACCTCTCTTCTTGGAACAACGGCTGCCTGCTCTCATTTGTTTAGTAACAGATCAGAATAGATGTCACAGAGCAAATGGCAAAAAGAATTAGGCATTAGTTTAAGTTCTAATGTTTAAAAACAGGTAAGCAGGGGGTATGAAACTCAGGAACTGTACCTCGGCTAAAACTTGAAAGGCAAGTCAATTTTATAAACACCTTTTAATCCCTCAAAATCATTAACCCTTTTTTTCCCTCCACCTCTTCCTCACAGCACTGTGGTTATACCCTTCAGTGCAACCACTCAGATATTTTAAAGTCTCACAACCTAAATCCATTGAGGAGTGTTGTTTTCTACTAATTAATAGAGATCCACGATCAGTTATGTTTCAGTACGGCTTGAAGAAGACTCCCCAAGAATAGCCTATGCTGCTGAGGACAGAATTCATCCAGAATCTGTCTCCTTGTAAAAGCAAAAACCTCAGCAAGGAGGAGTGAGTTTCAAGTCCTTCCTTATTCATGCTCCCTTCATCATGGACCGCAGTACCCTAAAAAAGAGGAAATTTGTCAAACCAGACAGAAGCCCAACCTCCCTTCTTCATTTTCTCTACGTGGGTGCTCTGCTCAACTGGAAAAAGGTAAAAAGAAGCACAAAGAAGATACTACAGACCAAGATCAGAAAGGAGTCCAGGGAGTTCCCATCGTGGCACAGTGGTTAACGAATCCGACTAGGAACCATGAGGTTGCGGGTTCGGTCCCTGCCCTTGCTCAGTGGGTTAACAATCCGGCGTTGCCGTGAGCCGTGGTGTAGGTTGCAGACGTGGCTCGGATCCCGCGTTGCTGTGGCTCTGGCGTAGGCCGGTGGCTACAGCTCCGATTCGACCCCTAGCCTGGGAACCTCCATATGCCGAGGGAGCGGCCCAAGAAATAGCAAAAAAAGACAAAAAAAAAGAAAGAAAGAAAGAAAGGAGTCCATGGAGTTCCCACCATGGCACAGTGGAAACGAATCCGACTAGGAACCATGAGTTTGCAGGTTTGATCCCTGCCCTCACTCAGTGGGTTATGGATCTGGTGTGGCCGTAAGCTGTGTTGTATGTTGCAGACACGGCTCAGACCCTGCATTGATGTGGCTGTGGTGTAGGCCTGCAGCAGTAGCTCCAATTCGACCCCTAGCCTGGGAACTTTCATATGCTGCGAGTGTGGCCCTAAAACACAC
Source organism: Phacochoerus africanus (assembly GCF_016906955.1). NCBI lineage: Eukaryota > Metazoa > Chordata > Mammalia > Artiodactyla > Suidae > Phacochoerus > Phacochoerus africanus. The sequence goes on from NC_062545.1 coordinate 101,787,160, forward strand.
ACACACACACACACACACAAAAAAAAAAAAAAAAAAAAGAAAGGAGTTCATGAGAACACTCACTGCTTCACATGAGATTAATGCTAAGTCTCATTTCTAGTCCAAAGTATTTTAAGAACCTGCAGCAGAACTGGTCATCACCTTCAGGTAGCTGTGAGGAACCACAGGCAAGATCAGGTGGTGTCAGAACCCTACATGGTAAGCCGATACAAATTCTGAAGTGAGAGCAAAGTCCTGCTCATGGTTTGCAATTTTCATCATTTGCCTTTTTAGAAATTTAAATACCTGCTTATCAGGTAGTAGGAGAGGAGTTTCCTCCAGTGAAACTAAAACTAGATCAAGATAACTTCTAAGCCCCTGCCCAAGCCTAACACTCGGAGACAAGTGGAAAGCACTATCCCTCCCTCACATCCCACACCAGGACTTCCCCAGGCTCCAGAGGTGTCCCCAGGTCTGCACAGGGCAGGGTCCCTCAGCTGGACAAAGGAGATGAGGAACAGCAACCTGCCATGATCACACCCACTATATATATGGAGCTGTTACCCAAAACAATGGACAAAGTGCTCAGCTTCAGTGACTCCTGATACCACTGCATTTAATCACATTCCGCAAGCTTCACTTACTTTTTAATCATTTCTTCCTCTTTATTTTCTAATTCCTATAGCCACACAGAAGAACCAGGTAAGGGATTACAGTTCCCTCCAAACAGTGCCCTGGAAATAGGGTTCCAGGGCTGTCTGATGGGCAACAGGGGGAGGAGGGCGGCACCACTCAGGCACTGGTGAGAATGACAGGTTGAGAGAACAGGAAAGGGAAGGAGAGGTGGAAAGACAGGGAGAAAAGACTCAAAGTTCCCACACTGTGTGCCTTGGAAATGTGACCCAGAAGGCAGAGGCAGGTGCAAGCAGAAACTGCCAAGCAATGGACTGGACAAACTGCTCTACTCCTCAGAAATGAGAAGCAAGAGAAGCTGCAGGAACAGCACATAAATCACACGCCATCCCTCCCTACCATGACCCTGGTGTGTTACAGTCTAGCTTCAAAGCCTCTACAGGGCTTCCAGAAATGGGAACCTGCCTGATTTTTCACCAATAGGAAGTGGGTTGATATACGCAGCATGGCCATACAGGTAGTAGGAGGCAGTGGTTCTCCAATCTGTCCTGTCCTTTTCAGAGTCACCTGGGGAATGTGGTCCAGCAGGAAAGGGCCAGGCCCTCCCTGACTCCAGGAACCTGGGCTCCCACATTCACCTTTAGCTCTCCAGATGAGTCAGTACAATCAAAGTTGAGACCCACTGCCACACAGCCATTAAAAAAAAAAAAAATGTTAAGCAACAAAAAGGGAAGAATCCTCAAGAAATTTTGTTGAAAGGAAAAAGCAAGTACATAATGATTTTAGATGCCAAACATACAAGAACAAGAAAAGATGGGGAATAAAAATAAAGGGAGAGGGGTGACAACAGCAAAGGGATGAATAGGACATCTTCTGCTCCTATCTCCTCCTCCCTTATCCCAACAACAACTTGGCATTCTTCAAGCCACAGACAGAAAATGACTTGTGAAAGCTGTGGGGTCCAGCACCATATGCCAAGGGACCTGGAGAGAAGGGTGTCAGGGAATAAGTCTACAAACTTGGGTCCCAGCTGTGGACTCTGAAGTGGCTCCAACTGCCCCTGGAGAACACTGGCCTAGATAATCATGCCTGGGTGAGTGCCTTCATGGAGGTCCAAGAGTCCAGGGCAGAAGTTCCGGCATATCATCAGAGCAATAATATCTGCACTTGGATGCTCTGGAGAGGTAAGAGGACTAGTGTAACTTTAACCGAATCACTCTTCCCCAAAGTAGCACAGCTCAGTGCTCAGAGACACACTAAGAAAAAAGAAACATCTCAAAAGAACAATCTGACTTTATACATAAAGGAACTAGAAAAAGAACAACTAAGTCCAGAGTTAGCAAACGAAAATAAAACGAAGAGGAGAAATAAAATGAAATAAAAAAATAGAAAGTCAATGAAACTAAGATTTTTTTAGAAAAAAGATAAACAAAATTGGAAAACCTTTAGCTAGATTAAAAAAAGAGAGAAAAAGACTTAAAATCAGAAACGAAAAGAGACCTTTCAACTAATACCATGGGAATACATGGATTTTTATTATACACCTACAAATTGGATAACCTTTATGATAAGAACTCTGACTGGGTAGAGAGGGAACACATTTCAACATAATAAAGACCATATATTGACAAATCCACAGCTAACCTCATATTCAACAGTGAAAAGTTGAAAGTTTTTCCTCTATGATCAGGAATTAAGACAAGGGTGCAAACTCTCACCACTCCTATTCAACATAGTTTTGGAAGTCCTAGCCAGAAAATACAAAGTTATGCAAACTGGAAAGGAAGGGGCAAAATTCAGTTTGCAAATGTCATAATCTTACATGTAGAAAACCCTAAAAACTCCACCAGAACCTGCTACATCTAATAAACTAATTCAATAAAGTTGAAGGATACAAAATCAGCAAACAGAAATCAATTGTGTTTCTATACACTAACAATGAACTATCCAAAGAGATATTAACCCCAATTTGCAATAGCATCAAAAACAATACTTAGGGGAGTTCCCGTCGTGGCGCAGTGGTTAACGAATCTGACTAGGAACCATGAGGTTGCGGGTTCGGTCCCTGCCCTTGCTCAGTGGGTTAACGATCCGGCGTTGCCGTGAGCTGTGGTGTAGGTTGCAGACGCGGCTCGGATCCTGCGTTGCTGTGGCTCTGGCGTAGGCTGGCAGCTACAGCTCCGATTAGACCCCTAGCCTGGGAACCTCCATATGCCCTGGGAGCGGCCCAAGAAATGGCAAAAAGATTAAAAAAAAAAAATACTTAGGAATAAATTTGACCAAGAAGGTGAAAGTTCTGTATACTGACAACTAACACACTGAAGAAAAAAACTGAAGGCAACAAATAAATGAAAAGACATTCCATGTCCTTGAAATTGTATTGGAATAGTATTATTAAAATGTTGGGGGGGCTCCCATCATGGCTCAGTAAAAATGAATCTGACTAGCATCCATGAGGACACAGGTTTAATCCCTGGCCTTGTTCAGTAGGTTAAGGATCCGGTGCTGCTATGAGCTGTGGTATAGGTTGCAGACTCGGTTTGGAGCTGGTCTTGCTGTGGCTGTGGTGTAGGCCAGCGGCTGCTGCTCTGATTCAACCCCTAGCCTGGGAACTTCCACATGCTGAGGGTGCGGCTCTAAAAAAACAAAAAAATAAAAATAAAATAAAATGTTGGAAGTGCTTTACTACCCAAAGCAATCTACAAATTTAATGCAACCTCTATCAAAATCTCAATGGCATTTTTCACAGAAACAGAAAAATCAATTCCAAAATTTAGACGGAATCACAAAAAGATGCAAAATAGCCAAAACTATCTTAAAAAGTAAAAACAAAGCTGGGGGCATGACACACTTGATATCAGAGTACATAACAAAGCTACAGTAATCAAAATAGTATGGTACTAGCATAAAAACAGATTTATATACAAATAGAACAGATTCAAGAGTCCAGAAATAAACACTCGCATATATAGTCAACTAATATTTGGCAAGGGAGCCAAAAAAAGTCAATGGGGAAAAGATAGTCTTGTCAATAAATGGGGACTGGAAAACTGGATAACCACATGAAAGTGCACCCCTATCATACACCATTCAAAAATTAACTCAAAATCGATTAAAGACCTAAACCTAAGTCCTGAAAACATAAAGCTCCTAGAAGAAAACACAGGGGCAAAACTTCCTGACATTGGTCTTGGCAACGTCCTTTTTAGATATGCCAAAGCACAAGCCACATAAACAAAACTAGGTGGAACTACATCAAACTAAAAAGCTTCTGCACAGCCTAAGAAACAAAATGAAAAGGAAACCTATGGAATGGGAGAAAACATTTGCAATCCATCTATCAAACAAGGGGTTATTATCCAAACTGTATGAGGAACTCATACAACTCAATGGCAAAAAACAAAGAATCCAATTTAGAAATATGTAGAGAACCTGAATAGACATGTTTCCAAAGACGACATACAGATGGCTGACAAGTATGTGGAAAGGAACTAATCATCAGGGAAATACAAATCACAACCACATGAGATATCACCTCATAAAGAGCTGTTAGAATAGCTATTATCAAAAAGACAAGAGATAAGTCTGTGGAGAAAAAGGCATCTTTGTGCACTGTTGCGGGGAATATAAACTGGTGCAGCCTCTATGGAAAATCGTAAGGAAGCTCCTCAGGAAATTAAAAATAGAACTGTCTTATGATCCAGCAATCCCACTTCTGGATACATATCTAAAGGAAATGAAAACAGGATTTTGAAGAGATACCTGCACTTCCATGATCACTGAACATTATTCACAAGAGCCAAAACATGGAAACAGCCTAAATGTCCATCAGGGTATGCATGGATAAAGATGATATGATATATATGTTTCTGTTTGTGCATAAAAATACAGTATTATAATAATGTAATATTATTTAGCCAAGAAAAAGAAGGAAATCCTGCAATTTTCAACAATGTGGATGGATCTTGAGGGCTCAGAGAAAGATAAATACTATATGGTATTACAATGTACGGAATCTAGGGAGCTCCCATTGTGGTACAGCGAAAATGAATCCAACTAGTATCCCTGAGGATGCAGGTTCGATCCCTGGCCTCGCTCAGTGGGTTAAGGATTCAGTGTTGCCATGAACTGTGGTGTAGGCCAGTAGCTGTAGCTCTGGTTCGACTGCTAACCTGGGAACCTCCATATGCCACCAGTGAGACCCTAAAAAGCAAAAAAAAAAAAAAAAAAGGAATACATGGAATCTAAAAATGCCAGACTCCTAGAAATGGTAGAATGGTGGTTGCCAGGGGCTGGGAGTAGGGGAAATGGGGAGATATTTGTTCAAGAGTATGAATTTCCAGTCATAAATAAGTTCTGGTGACTGTAATTAACAATACCAAAAAACACTATTATTACTTGAAAACAATACTGTATTGTATACTTGAAAGTTGGTAAGAGTAGATCCTAAATGTTTTCACCACAAATAGATGGTAATTATGTGAGGTGATGGAAATGTTAACTCGCCCTAACTGTAATAATCATTTTTCAATACATGTGTATCAAATCATCACCTTGTACACATCCATGTTATACAATGTTATATGTCAATTGTATCGCAATAAACTTATGGGAGGGGGGAAGGGAGAAATAAATTCGTAAAGGGTAGAGGAAGAAAGATTATATACATGCAATTGCATACATCCAGATATCTACATAGATAATAGACATATATTGTATATATAATCTACATATCAAACAGTCATTATATTTTATGTATAGACAAGGATTTGTAACACACACACACACACACACACACACACACATATATATATAAGCCACAAGAAATGAGATCCCAGATCCCAGTGTTGCTTCCAGGGAAAGGAAATGTTAGATTGGGGATAAAGGTGGAGAGAAACCTATCACCACATTCCTTTTAGTCTCTGGAATCTTGAACTATGTTAATACATTACCTAACACACCTTTTCTTTGTTTAAACTTTTTTTCTTTTTTTTTTTTTCCCACTGTACAGCAAGGGGGTCAGGTTATCCTTACATGTATACATTACAATTACATTTTTCCCCCAGCCTTTCTTCTGTTGCAACATGATGTTTTGTTTTTTTCTTTGACCGCACCCACAGCAAGTGGAAGTTCCTAGGCCACAGTGACAATGACGTGAGCCACAGCAGTAACAATGCCGGATCTTTAACCCACTGAGCAACCAGGGAACTCTGTGGTTTAAACTTTTAAAAGGATGCAGGCTGAGACAAGAAATATAAGCAAAAATAAGTAAAAATACTGCTTTGCACATAACTAGAAGTAGCAGCCTTGGGTTGGTATTCCAGGGTTTCTGCGGTTTCCTGCACACAAGCACTCTGAGCTCTGGCCCAGGTCCTCCCTTTGCCAGCCTGGGGCTGCTACATGGGCTGCAGAAGTCAAGGTGGGAACAACCCCGCTTCCTGCTAAGGGGATTTGTACCCTGGAAGTTGCTCAAAGACACCTCATACGTCCTCTTCCTGAATTCTGTCTCCCTAGAGGACAGTATATTTTTTGCAAGAAAAGACTTTTCCTCAACCACCTTAATATCTCCCTTGATGCCTAGTTAATCAAGGCCCCAGCAGCTTACTCAGGCACTCTCCCTGAATGAGATAGATCATTTAGAGACAGACTCTGAGCTTGGGAATTAAGTTCCTAGAAGCTATTATAAAGGCTGCTTTGAATTGTTCTGCCTGGTTATAAAATATACATTCCTTAAGGAAGACAAGGCCCTCCATCTGTCCTCTTTAAATCCACACACCAACCCAGGAAAATACAGGGGGATAACAGTCCTTACGACCAAGTGTCCAGCAAATTCTGCCTTCATGTTTTCTTTCTTTTTTTTTTTTTTTTGTCTTTTTAGGGTCACACCCATGGCATATGGAGGTTCCCAGGCTAGGGGTCAAATCAGAGCTGTAGCTGCCAGCTTATGCCTCAGCCACAGCAATGCAAGATCCCAGCCACATCTGTGACCACAGCTCACAGCAATGCCAGATCCTTAACCCACTGAGTGAGGCCAGGGATCGAACCCGCATCCTCATCGATGCTAGTTAGATCCGTTTCTGCCTAGCCACAATGGGAACTCCTTTTTTTTTTTTTTTTAATTAGAGTATAGTTGATTTTCAGTGTTGTGTCAATTTCTGCTCTATAACGCAGTGACTCATGTTTGTTTTCTGCCTCATATTCCTGAGACCATCTCCCTCTTCTCACTCCCTCTACCCCTTAGCAAGAACAAAACTGCCATATCTCCTTTGAATTTCACTTCCCTCTTCCCTTCGAGGAAGCCTGCTTGAGGTTGTTGAAGACACACTAGTTGACAAGTAGGTCCAGAACACAAAGTACAGGAGAAGCTAAAAGATATGCACTGCGTAATGACAAAAGGAGAATGGATAATTCAACACCACCAAGAGCCGATCATACCTTGCCAGAATAAAAACCCACCGAAAGTTCCCTTCACTCCCACTTGTGTATGTACACACACACATACATAACCTTTCTCTCACCAGACTGGAACCCTTTAAGTAAAGGGACAGGGATTCTAGGCTGCCCCAAAGCCACCTACCTAGGCTTGACAGTGTTAACAATTCAGTTTGGTGCAAGCATTCTCAGAGAGCAGAGATTATATGTCTTCGAATTGCTGAGTTGGATAATTTTCTATTCAATCCTTAAACAGAAGTGGGGATGTTAAAAATAACTTGGATTCCTTGCACTCCATCAGTCTCACTATTGTAAAAGCAGGCTCTGAAATGTCCACATCCTATTAGAAACTGCTGTAAAGTAACTTGGAGACCTTGTCCATGGACTTGGGAGGAAACACCGCACAGCACCAGGTGGGTGCATTCCCAAGCGGTCTAACGTTTTATAGCATGCTAGCATTTACACTTAAGCGCTTTTCATGTCATCTCTTTTCATCCATATATAAATACCATAGATAGATATTGTTGCTAATTATCCTAGGAATCTAGTTACAGAGCCTGAGAGCAGATCTTCAGAGCTCACCCTGAAAGCCTCTTCCTCAGTCATCACATGGCCTCTCACAGACAGAGCTCCGTGATCTTATAAGGTCAGCTAATCCACGCACTTCACAGAGAATGAAACCAGTAACTCAAATGATGCTCCCCAGGTTACACAGCATGTCCACGGAGAAGCCTTCTTGTAGTCTTGCCATTTACCTAGAGTAACTGTTTCAACCAGAATATCCAATTTAGGGGCTAAGAAAGCCATACACCCACAGTACCACCTACCCTCCTTAAGACTCTGAAAGGACTGCAAGAACTAATTTATATTTTGTTTTTTATACCCATGCAAATTAGTAAGAAAGTCTAACAGAGTTGTGGTTGTAATTGCCAGGTGTGATACAATTAAACACTAGCTGACGAAAAGCCTTTGTGATGATATCCCCCATCCCCCACCACGGAAGACCTTTGCCCATTCTTCTCAAACTATTCAAATCTAAATATACTCCAAGGCTGAGCTCAAAACTGACCTCCAGGAGTTCCCGTCGTGGCGCAGTGGTTGATGAATCCGACTAGGAACCATGAGGTTGCGGGTTCGGTCCCTGCCCTTGCTCAGTGGGTTAAGGATCCGGCGTTGCCGTGAGCTGTGGTGTAGGTTGCAGACGCGGCTTGGATCCCGCGTTGCTGTGGCCCTGGCGTAGGCCGGTGGCTACAGCTCCGATTCAACCCCTAGCCTGGGAACCTCTATGCCGCAGGAGCGGCCCAAGAAATAGCAAAAAAAAAGACAAAAAAAAAAAACTGACCTCCAGAAGGCCAGCGTGTGTGTGCCTGTGCATGGGCATGTGCAGTTCTGGGTGCACCCACAGTAGTTGGGGCAGAGAAGGGAAGAAACACAAGGCTCAGAGTCTGAGACAAATCCCAACCTGCCAGTTTAGGAAAATAATCTCTCAAATATAAGTAAGGAGATACCCTACCAAAGAGGATTAGAGCAAAGAATGAAGGAGATGGTATTTTAAGGCCCCTCATACAGTGCCTGGCATACAGGTGTTTAATAAATTACTCCTGGCTCCATGAAGCATCCCTCAACTACCCAACATGTATGGGCCTTGTCATAGGCACTTATGTATTATAGCAACTGGTATCAACAGTTTATCTGCCCCAAAAGACAAAACACTTTGAGGGGGTAAAAGACTGGGAGGAAGGCTCATTCTTACCTTTTGTCTCTCAGAGCCTCCTGTAACATGCTCTTTAAAATAGAAGCGCTGGTATTTTGGAATTGGCTAATTCAAGGGAAAAACGAGTTTTAAGCAACTACAAAAAGAACATTGGCCACAAGGGCAGTTTATCAACCTAGGTTTTGCAGATATACATATCCCTGCATTCCCAGTGCCTCTAGAGGGTTCTTAGTCCTATCCACCCAAAGGGGAAATCCACACTCATTTACATTTTCAATAAATACCCTGCAGCCTGCTGTGAGCCAGTGCTGTGCAAGGACCTAGGAGACCCAAAGCTAACTGAGAAATATGAATATGCACCTTCAGAGTGGTCCTGGCATAACAGACTGACTTCTATCAACGATCCCACAATCAGTAAAGGAGCACAGACATGGTCCTGTTCTTCCAAACCCCACCTGGGCCTTGGTTTTCGCAGGTGGAAATGACAAAGTGGGGTAGACTGTCTCAAAGTGCAGCTCTGTCCATTTGTCCATTGTGTTATAAATACACATGCCTATTTCTGTTGTAACTTAGTCATATCCAAGTGTTAAGAGGGCCATTTTCCCTAATGGGGCTGAATAACTGTCACTACAGTCCCTACAGCAGAGACGTCAATATTTGGCATTCCTTCCTGCCGTCTTTCCCACCTAGGAAATGAATCCTTCAGGACAAGAAGCTTCATGAGAGAAAGAGACCACGTGAAGCAAGCCTGATGGGGAGCAGGGGAGGAAGCAAATGGGAGTTGTGCTACCTGGGGCAGGACCAGAGACTGCAGTGAGGGGCAGGCAGTTCAGGAGAAGACAAAATTAAAGAACCGCACAGGATTAGAACACTAAATTATTCCAGTTCCATTTAGTCTTAGGATAAAAGGCCCAGCCTCCCTCATTAGACCTTGAAGGAATCTCAGCTAAACCACACTGAAATATCTGGGTTTTTTGGACAACTCCTGAGTCATCACGAAAATAAAGTGAAATTATGCTCAGTAGCCTCTCCTTGATAAATTCTCCCCCAGATAAAGTTTATGAAGCACTCTGATGCCTAAGTAAACCCTTAGCAAACTCTCAGTAAACCCTCAAAATGAAGAGCCTATTACTCCATTTCCTGGAGGTTCAGAAGAAAAGTTTTCCCTCTATTTGTTTTAATTTGTTTAATTTGCTAAGTACCAGAACCCAGGCATTCACCTAAAGGATGTCATTTCTGAGGAGTACGGTCCAGGGTCTCATGAATGGGGTGCCTCGTGCCACCAGCCTCATGACAATGGCCAGCCTGGGAAGGAGGGGTGGGGGGATCCACAACTCTCTGACCTCCACAAGTACCTCTTATTTCCACTTCACCAGGACGCTGTCCTCAACCAACACACAAGCTAAACTAACGCATGTTAAGAAATCCCTGGAGTTCCTGTCCTGGCTCAGCGAAAATGAATCTGACTAGCATCCATGAGGACGTAGGTTCAATCCCTGGCCTTGCTCAGTGGGTTAAGGATCTGGTGTCATTGTGCACTGTGGTAAAGGTCACAGACAAGGCTCAGATCCCGAGTTGCTGTGGCTGTGGCTGCAGCTCTGATTCAACCCTAGTCTGAGAACCTCCATATGCCGCAGGTGCAACCCTAAAAAACCAAAAAAAGAAAGCAAGCCCTGGTTTTCTTTCCCAAATAACTCATTTATAACAATGTAAAAATATTTAGCTCATTTGAGGAATTCTCAGCAGCACTCTGGGCAGACCAGAGTATAGGAGATATTTAGGTCCACGGGCCCCTGGAAAGCCTGTTCTCAAAATCCCTATTCCTGTCCTCTGATTCCTCTTCTTGGGGACAATGCTTGTTCCAAGGGTGTTCGGTGCACAGAGGGATCCAATGGTTGGAGCCAGGACCCTCTCCCAACTTTGCACACAGTGCATGAAGGTGATTTAGCCATAGTAGAAAATGTGCTCATTTAGGGCCGGAAAAAAACCCCTTGGTCTGGACCCCAGCAGATCAAGACTCTCCCCAGTTTCCCCCAAAATAATCCACGAACATCAAACTACGATTTTCAACTTTGCCTGGCAATTTTAGAATTGGCTTTCTTCACAGTTGTGGTCTAAATACAACCAAGTCACAGATCAAAGCAAAAGATGCAGGTGAGTGAAGGAAGCTCCTTAACAGTGGTGTCTGTGCCTCAGCGGTAACAAACCCAACTAGTATCCATGAGGACGTGGATTCAATCCCTGGCCTCGCTCAGTGGGTTAAGGATCCAGCCTTGCTGTGAGCTATGGTGTAGGTTGGCAGCTGCAGCTCCAATTCAGCCCCAAGCCTGGGAACTTTCATACGCTGTGCCTGCAGCCCTAAAAGACCAAAAAAAAAAAAAAAAAATGGGATTGTGGTGCCAGCACTTCCCAAGACCACGCCACCTGGCAAGTCACTCTATAGACACTATCAGGTAACAGGGCCCTCACTTAAATGTGAGAAACCATATGAGTTTCCATCTATGCAAGTGCCTTTACTCTTTCTTGAGAGGATGCAGCCCAACAGCTCCAAGGCAAAGCTGCACATGATTCCAGCACCACTTGACCAACACTGCTCCCAACCCCAGCGGCTTGACCCATTCTCTTCGCATCTTCTGAAACTATATACCTAAATAAGTATGTATCTGTAAATATGCATATGTAAATAAGTCCACCTAAATGTATAATACAGATTTAATAAATAAGAATCAATTTAATAAATTAGAAGTATAATTGTTGATGAGAGTCAATTCTTCTCTGATGAATCATTCAGAAAATTCCGTTTTTTCTTTTTTTTTTTAAGTTAAAACCACCCTAGGGAAAAAGACTAAAAAAAGGATCAGGTGAACTACAAACAAAATGGCATCAACTTAGATTATTGGATGTATCATTTTATACTCTTATTATTTGCTGTGTGTGACATTAAGGTCATTCTGCAAAATTCACTATAATTATTAAGAGACCCAAAAATGTCATGTATGTTTCTAGATTTAAGATTTTAAATGACTTTGTGCTGCTTGCTCTGGACTATCATTATTAGTTACCGTTTTAGGAAAATGAGTGACTATTGACTATTTCCAAGATGCCCAAGGAAAGCAACACATTTTCATCTTCTTTTTAAGACTAAAGGGTAGCAACTCTTCCCAAACTCAAGGCTAATGAATGAACAGAGAAGAAAACTGCAGTGATGCCTCGGTGCACAGGAACTAATTTTTTTTTTCTTGTCTTTTTTCTTTGCCTTTTCTAGGGCCGCTCCCGTGGTATATGGAGGTTCCCAGGCTAGGGGTCTAATCGGAGCTGCAGCCACCGGCCTATGCCACAGCCACAGCCACAGCCACGTGGGATCTGAGCCACGTCTGCAACCTACACCACAGCTCATGGCAATGCCGGATCCTTAACCCACTAAGCTAGGCCAGGGATAGAACCTGCAACCTCATGGTTCCTAGTCGGATTCGTTAACCACTGAGCCACGACGGGAACTCCACAGGAACTAATTTTTGATGGACAGAAGTCATCCAATCTGTTAGGCAACATGGAGGTGAACTGGTTCCATATGAGGCTATGGTTCCGCAGTCCAAAGAACCGGAGTGGTGTGTCTATTGTCATACTCACTATAGGATGGAAACCCTCCATGTCCACAGGAAATTATCCTCAGTCCTTCCTTTCTGGGATTTACAATCAAAACAGCAGACAGCCTCCAAAGGAATGGAAACCAATTCTTTCCATTCAGCAGAGAAGTAGAAATGGGATCTAATTAACGAAAGAGTCATGAAGCAAAGAGGGCACAATTAGCACCAACTGTCCAACCAGAGGACACACAGTCTGCACCATCATCCTCTCTTCACCAAGAATTCCAAGTTCAGAGGTCCTCCTGTTCAGTAAGTCAGCAGAAGTCACCGAAAGCTGTTGGTCTCACTGTAACTGTATTACAGGGAAAGGATACAAAGAAAATCAAAAAGATACAAACAAAACCAAAGTAAGAGACAAGTGGGGTAGAGTCAAAAAAATAGCAACTGCATTACATTCCTGGCACTGACCTGTGACAGTATACACAGACCACTGTCAACCAGGCAGGGAAGGTCAAGCCCCAGTGTTCAGAGTTTTTACTGGGGCTCATTATGCAGGCATGATTGACTGCAGTAAAATAAAAAAGGTACATTTCAGTTTCTGCCACCAGTTCCTAATATCTGGTCTTTGACCCTGGTTCCTGACAACAGAGCTCCTAAATCCCTTGGAATTTCCTGGGTGACAGAATCACCTTTTCTGCTAATAAGTTAACTCTTAGTGGACTTCTGGATCGGGGCTGGTGAATAGAATTACCAAGTCCTAACTGGAAGCTTGGGACCTTCAGCACCATCTCCTATTCTCCAGAGAGGAGAGAGGGGATGGAAATTGAGCTATGCCTACAAGATAAAGCCCTGATTAAAAAATCCCTAAAGCAGAGGGTTCAAAGATCTTCTGGGCTTATGGATACATCCATGTGCCAGGAGGGTAAGATAACTCAACTCTACAAGGACACAAAGTCCTGTGCTCAGGACACTCCTGGATCAGGACACTCCTGGATCACTATGTATCTCTCCATCAGGCTGTTCATCTGTATCCTTTATTATATGCTTTATAATAGCCCAATACAACCCACACAGCTATGGTCAATTAATCTTCAACAAAAGAGGCAAGAATATAAAATGGGAAAAAGACAGTTTCTTCAGCAAGGTGCTGAAGAAAAAGTTGGACAGCTGCATGTAAATCAATGTAGTTAGAACACACCTTCACAACCTGCACAAAAATAAACTGAAACTGGCTTAAAGACTTAAACATAAGATATGACAACATAAAACTCCTAGAAGAGATCATAGGCAAAACATTTTCTGACATAAATAATACTAATGTTTTCTTAGGTCGGTCTCCCAATACAATAGAAATAAACAAAAATATACAGATGGGACCTAATCAAATGTACAAGCTTTTGCACAGCAAAGGAAACAAAGACAGCCTACACAATGAGAAAAAAAAATTGCAAATGATGCAAATGACATGGGCTTAATTTCCAAAATACACAAACAGCTCATACAACAACAAAATAACAAATAACCCAATCAAAAAATAGGCAGAAGACCTAAACAGGTATCTGTCCAAAGAATACATACAGATGGCCAAGAGGCACAAGAAAAGATGCTCAACATCACTAATTACAGAAATGGAAATCAAAACTACAGTGAGGTACCACCTCACACCAGTCAGAATGGCCATTATTTAAAAGTCACAAGTGGAGTTCCCACTGTGGTGCAATGGGATCAGCAGCATCTCTGGAGCACTGGAATGTAGGTTTGATGCCTGGCCCAGCACAGTGGGTTAAGGATCCAGTGTTGCCACAGCTGAGGGGTACACAGCCACAACTGTGGCTCAGATATAATCCCTGGCCCAGGTACTCCATATGCCACAGGGCGGCCAAAATATATAAATATAAATATTTTTTTTCTTTTTATGGCTGCACCTGCAGCATATCAAAGTTCCCAGGCTAGGGGAAATGCTGGATCCTTAACCCACTGAGCGAGGCCAGGGATCAAACCCATATCTTCACATAGACAATGTCAGGTTCTTAACCCACTGAGCCACAATGAGAACTCCAACACACAGTTTTTTAAATGTTCTTGGATAAGCTGGCCCTTTGTAAGTTTAATCATTTTTGTATTGTCATCCAGAATTCTTTTCATAATATAAATAAGTTTTAAAAACAAAAAAAAAAATCTACAAATAACAAATTCTGGACTGTGTGTGGAGAAAAGAGAACCTTCCTACACTGCTGGTAGGAATGTAGATTGGTGCAGCTACTATAGAAAACAGTGTAGAAATTCCTCAAAAAACTAAAAATAGAAAACAGTGTAGAAATTCCTCAAAAAACTAAACATAGAGTTACCATATGATCCAGAAATACTACTCCTGGGCATATACCCAGAAAAAACTATGATTCAAAAAAGATATATGTACCCCTATGTTCATAGCCACACTACTCACAATAGCCAAGACAAAGAGACAACCTAAATATCCATCAACAGATGAATGGGTAAAGAAGATGTAGTACATATACACAATGGAATGTTATTCAGCCATTTAAAAGAATGGAATCATATTATTTGCAGCAACATGGGTAGATCTAGAGATCATCATACTAAGCAAAGTAAGCCAGAAAAGATAAAAACTCTATGATATCACTTACATGTGGAATCTAAAATACTATACAAATTAACATATCAACAAAACAAAAACAGACTCACAGTTATAGAGAAGAGACTTGTGGTTGCCAAGGGGAAAGGTGGGTAGGGGAGGAAAGGATTGGGAGTATGGGATTAGCAGAGGCAAACTATTATATACAGCATGGATAAACAATAAGGTCCTACTGTATAACACAGGAAACTATATTCAATGTCCTATAAAAACCATAATGGAAAAGCATATGAATAAGACGACATGTATATACGTACGCATATGTATACCTGAATCACTTTGCTGTAGAGAAGAAATTGACATTGTAAATCAGCTATACTTTAATAAAATTTTTAAAATAGAAAAATCCTAGGAAATAAACAAACAAACAAACTAGTACATGTATTTCCCTGGGTTCTATGAACCCTTCTAGCAAACTATCAAACCCAAGGAGGGAAGTCATGGGAAAATCCTATTTATAGCTGATGGGCTGGATTACAGTTTGCAACCTGGCACCTGAGACTAGTGTCTGAAGTGGGGCAGTCATGCAAGACTGAGTGATGACTCAGTACAGATCAGATGCTAACTCCAGGTTGACAGTGTCAGATTTGAATTTAATCACAGGACACCCAGCTGGTGTCTGAGAATCGGTCAGTGTGAGAAAAAACCTACACGTCTCGTGTCAAAAGTGCTGTGAGGGTGGTGGTTGTGTGAGCATAAAGGAAAACAGTGGGTCCTCTCCAGACTGCCTGTGTGACTGATCTCCAGCCCCTCTGGGTACAGCTCAAAGTCCCCACCCTACATCATTCTGGCATGGCCACACCAAAACCTTAGTGGTCCTTCTGGAATATCCAGACCCTACCCTGAATTACATTGTTATCCCAGGAACAAAGCCAAACCTCTTTGTGGGCAAGGTTAAATTTCCTCATGTGCAGAGGGTGAATGGCTGTGCCAGATATACTGACTCATTAACACAGCACCAAGAAACCAGTCAGTCAGCCTTCTAGCTTTGAAGTCAGCGCACTCTTCCCTACCACACCTCTCTTTAAAAGGGGGTAAAAAGCAAGGTAGTAACAATGAGTTGGAAGAAGAAAGGAAGGAAAGCAGGAAGGGGGTAAGGGAGGAAGGAAGGAACCCACATACATTTTCTCTTTAAAATGATAGTTTCTCTGTGGCAAATCTGTGTTGCTTCCAGGACCAAGAGGACTTAGCCCTGATTCCACCGAGTAGCTCTCCAGCTACTTCTGGGAAGCTAACCTAAACTGCTCATCTATCACATCCACCAGAATAAACTAGGTTCTGCTGTAATCACAAACCACACCAGATCTCACCAGCAGACAACAAACATTTGCTTCTTGCTTCTGCTCTGGGTTCATGATGGTTTGCTGGGGATTCCACTCTTCATCAGCTTCATACTGGAATTCAGGTTGATGGAGCAGCTCCCAACCTAGAACAGTGCTGGTTACCACGGCAGGGGGGGATAAAAAGAGCTTGGCAAAGTGTGCCACCTGAAATGCCGCAAGTCACTTCCTTTCACATTTTCTTGGCCAAACCAAACCCTATGCCTGAGTTCACCTGGGCGAGGAAGCACAAGATAGGTGGTTCAGAGGAGGAAGAAGACCAGATATTGATGAGTAGCCAAACCCCTGCCACATTCATTTCCCAACCAAAGCAGTAAAGTCTTTACCCAGGTCCCTGACAGGATGAAGGGGTTCTGTGAATTTGGGGGTTTGGGCTATTAACCTGGAATTTGTGCTTGGCCCCTAAAACCCAAAGCATAGGAAATGTTTTCCACTGAGCTCAAAGAGTATGGTGGAATAACTACAGAACTAAATGTTTAAGTTTCACATGTCTGTTGTGGTTTGCAGTATCTGTGCCAGATGTCCAAAGTCCCCATCACAGGAGGTTATTAGCCCCTTGCCACCAAAAGACTATTCCAACATACAGTATCCCGGTGGCTACAGGTGTACCAAGAGCGTAAAGGGTAACCTGAGTCTCACAGTCAGCGACAAGGTATTATTAGCTTCACCTTAATCTGTCCATCTAAGTATACTGACTTACCATGTGAAATAACATCATCTAAGTTGTAAGAAAGCACAGTGAGGACTAGTGTCAGAAGACATACAATTGGGACATGTCGCTTTTCAAGAATGGCAACAGGATGAATCACAGAAACTCCTGATAAATCACCAACTCAGTTCAGTACGAGCTAAACAAAAACCCCACCACTTCTTCACACAGACCTCTGTCCAGCCAAGGGGAATTCAGCACTTGCATCATTGAAATGCTTCAACCTAAATGAAGCATTTAACATTTCTATTAAGTTTTATCTTGCTTGTTCCAGTCCATCTAGGTAATAGCATCTAGCCCTGAGCACTACATATTAAGAACTAACTACACATAAAGAAGGTCATTGGCAAATTAGCCAGTACTCACAGGAAGGAGAGGGTAGTAAATGCCTGTTAAATTGACTAATAGTGGAGGGGACTGGACATATTTGTAGCTTAGAGGGGCCTTGGGAAGATAGTGTTTTCTGTCCTAAAAACGTCTGAGGAGTTGTGTGGCAAACAACAGGCATTCTCCCTGACTGTGGAGGGCAGAAGTAGCACCAATGGGTGGGATTCAGGAGAGACCATCGGTTACTGAGACAGAAACCACCTTGTCGCAGTGTCAGCATCCACGGGCTCTGAACCCAGGCCTTCTACAGTATCTGGTTGACACCAGCCCTGGAAAGGGGTGTTGGAAGTGGTTGACCCATTTGGGGATAAAGATTCTACATGACTAATTACATCAGTATTTATCTGGATACATGAAGACTAGGAAAAAAGAATAAACAAATTCTGTAACATTAACACCAGATGCAGAAAAGCCCTGAAGTTCTCCTTAAAGGGTACCCAAGAGCTTGGAGAGGAAAAGCCTTTTCTTTCTTCTTTTTTTCTTATGAAGAGCCTTTTCTGACAGGCACCATGGGAAGGACACAAGGTAAAGTTAGAACTTCCTATGCAACAGAGATCGCCTGCAGCCTTGCCCTCCGGTCTCCTACACATGCACCAAGAACCCCCAGGTGATCTCAGACCCTTCTGCCCCTTAATCCCTCCCAAGGATCCTGCTTAGGGATGAGGTCACAGCCAACCTCTAGCCAAACATTATCATCAACTTCTCATCCAAAGTCTTTGGTTGACGATGAGGAGGCCAGCAAGAGAAAAGCTGCAATGTGAATTCGGGCCTTTGTGACATTCACGTCTCACTCTCTCACCCAGAAACAGGACTTCAGTGGAAAATATGAGAGATGCATCTGGAAGAGGCTCTGCATGAGCAGCACACATGCAGAACAGTAGCAAATAAACCTGGAAACGACCCTCAAGAGACCTGAAAGGAAGAGAAATGGATTCTTGAGTGATTTACAAGTACCTCCTGGGATGAAGAGATGGTGGTGTTCCAAAGCAGTGAAACGTTAGGATAGATGTGGACAAGGGAATTCAGGAAATAGTACATGGGTTATAAATTGTTAAGGCCCATCTAGATAAAATCTAACAGGTGCACACTGTTCATCTAAAGAAACCCCACACACATCCATCTGCCAGGCCTTCAGAGGGCAAAGACCCCTCTCCCCAAAAATCACTTCACATGCACTGGCTGGTTTAGTCTAAGTCCCACGTACAGTTTCCAGTCTCAGGACTCAAGCCCACACTTCTTCAAATCCCTCAGCATTATCGGAGACTCGGTAGGGCTCAAGACTTACCTTCAATGGATCTACTAGTTACCTTAGAAGAGGGGAACTCCAGGAGAGGCAGCAAGTAAGCACCTCCCTGCAGGAGAAAGTTTCTGCCTGGAATTTTCAGATCTGTCTCAGCACAGAAGCAAGCTGAAGTTCTCTCAGTGCTGGGAAAGATGCAAAACTCAAAAAGACTACAGAGTGACCCACTTTGAGGTATTTTTAAAAGTTTTAAGAGCAGCAATCCCCTAGGCTCATCCCCCAAAGTGAGGTATTTAAATTAAAGATGCTGATGGGAAGAGCTTTTCAAAATGCATTCTATTCACCACAAAAGTGAATTTTTCCATTTTTTTAAAATATTCTAACAACAAAATCTCTAAAAAGATTATCCAACCAGCCTTTCTCAAAGTTATAAGAGGTTGAAATTTAACTTAATACTGGTGGTCCCAGAAAAAAAGATTTTTGCAAATTAAAAATGTCATTGGAAGGATACTGAGGCATATCAGGGGGGGAAAAAATGGATGGTTTTCCACAAAGGTGGTATTTTAAAAACTCAAAAGCTGTTATAATTAAATCTGCAGACTTGTTACACCATTGGCCTTCACTGGTGCCTGTGACATTGATGGAAGAAATCATTTACCAAAAACCGATACACTTCAAAACACTTTCTGCATGGCTCTTCTCTTCCTTTTTTTAAAAAAGCTTTTTCTTTTTTTAAAGGAGAAGCCCTTCCCAACATACACATTACCATACCACTTCCCTAGAAGGTAGAAAAGGTGACTTAAGACAGTAGCGCGGTTAAACTATGATTTATTGAGGGCAAATTACAGAGCATGCAGTCTTTTTTCAACACACGTTCATGTTCTATCTTCACTCAGTCTAACCCACAGCAGGTAGTTGGACCAGTTATCATGAAATACTTTTACCAGACACAATCTTGGAGATCTAGTCCAAGCTTCTTGTTTTAAAGATGGAAAAACTGAAGCCCAGAGAGGTCAAGTCACCTGAGCAAGGTCACAGAGCCAGTGAATGGCAGAGTCTTATCGGCCAAGAAGGACTGTGGAAAGACTTTTTCTTATGGGGGACACACATGGCCGCAAACAAACCTAGAGCTTGCCCTCAGGGGACCTCACTGCCTCTAGAGCCCAGCTGCACAGACCAGCTTCCTTTCGGTGCAGCCAGGAGACCAGTTGCTCACCTGGCAACCTCAGTGAACTGTGCATCGCAACACAAACAGCAAGTGAGAAGGAGTCAGAGAGCAGAGCAGAGGGCCGTGCTCCCCGCCCTGTGTCCACATGTGTTCAGTGAAGAAGCACCAACACCACCAAATCACCCAGATGTGGCTGTTTCCAATAACATGTTTAAAATTCTGTACCTTCACCAAGGGCTGTTAAATCTGAATTAATTCAGCCATAGGCTCAACCTGTATTTTTATGGGATCTCTTTAAATGCTTTTCTACATGAATCAGACTCTTAGAATTGAAGGCGATGTTATAAAAGTCAATCCATCTGGGTAAAAATAAAAAGCACACACACTTAGGCTCGTTTAGGCACAGAAAACAGCTGGAGGATATAGGACGAAATGTCTTCAGCTGCTTCTGCAGAGGGTGTAGGAGGCAAAGGGAAGGGGCAGACTTTTTACTTCATGTAATTCTGTACTTTTGTTCTTTAACAAGAGCATCACCATCTGCCCTCCATTAGCCCCTGCACTCATCCTCCTCCTACCCCTCAAGCATCTTCATCTCACAGGAAGGCTCCCCTGAGGGCCACCACCTTGCCTCCTTCTACACAGGGAAGTAACAGCTTCCAGACACAGCTTCCATTTCTACCTGATCCATAATGAAACCCTAAATGCCCATGTCGAGCCTGGAATGCATCCTGGGGCTCTCTGGAATATGCCAAAGGTTCATAGGTCAGTACCGCCAGCCATTCCACCAACTTCTCAACCCAATGTGCCCCAGTGGAATTCCTGGTTCTCCCAATCTCTTCTTCTTTCCCACACTGGGTTCCCTCCTTGAAATGTCCAAGTCAGAATGCAGGGAGTCACCCTCGGTTCCCTCCCTGCACCTGCCACATCCAGCGAGTCTGCAGGTCTCCTTGAATCCCTCACACAGCAGGTTTCTTCTCAAATCACAACTACGGTCTTCTCCTGAGTCACTGGAATCACCAAGGTGACCTCCTGATTAGCATACCTGCTGCAAGTACTTCCTGCCTCCAACCCACCACGGGGCACATGGTCTACTTGATACACAAAGCTGATGAAATGCATTGTCTTCAATGAGCAACCACTATGTGCCTGATACTATTCAAAGCCCTGAAGATAGAGCATCAACCAAACATTGTCCCCATGCTCAGGGAGCTCATGTTCTAGTGATGAAACTGAATTTATGACTCCTTGTTGCTTCAGGTAAAATGCAGACATCTTGGGTAGCACACAAAGCCTTTCCTGACCCCAGCCCCCAACAACCTCACCCACCTTACTGGTTACCATTTGTTCCCCCACCCCCTTCCTGAGACTCCAGATATTCTGGACCATTGCCACTTCCCTGAATGAGCACTGCTTTCTCACTTCTGTATACACTGTTCCCACTGTTCCCTTTTCTGCCTAGTTACCTTGTCTTCTGGGTAAATCTCTAAGTGTCTCCTCCTCCAGGAAGCCTTCCATTGCACCAGAGTCCTGGGCACTTTGCACTTAGTCCTATGTTTATGGATTTATCTCCCCACAGGCTCAGAAACTTCTTTAGAAAAAGCCCTTCTCTATCCTTCATCTCTTTCCCATGCTGGCACACTGATGCATCAACATCAAATACTTAGGGATCTGCTTCCTTAGGAGCTCGATAACCACGCTGCCACATCCCAGGGTCCTATAGGGCAGACAAGGTGGAAACGGTTACCAGCATTGATGGTGTGAGAATGGGGCAGTGGAAGCCCCAGCGCAAAACCAGAGATAAAGCTATACAACAGCCCTACCCCCACTCATGCCCTGCACACCTCTGCTTTCAGGTGCCCTCCAATATATGCAGACACAAAGCCTTAACCTCTGCCCCTAAAAGGCTCACAGTCACTAGAAAGTATTGCTTCAGATTTTAAAGTTAATTTTTCAAGTCCAGCTGATCCCCTGGAGGCCTCCCTTAGATGCTCTCTTTGAAAACAAGCTTCTGGTCTTTCCATGGATGTGATTCAGAGAGATCTTGGCTTCTTTTTTATTCTTTATTTATTCTTGTTATTCCTGCTAATCCTCTCACCTCCTTCCCACCCACCAAACCTCCACACACAGTGAAAACAGCTCCAGAAAAGAAACATGCCAAGACATCCTAGTTAGAGTTGGCATGCCAGTGTGGCACTCACAAGGATAAAGCATTTCCATCACATTAGGACCCACCATGAATTCTTCCCGGGAACAGCAGACTGGACACCACTGGGTTCCTCCCCAACTTCACCTTGAGGTTGAGACATCAATCATTCTGGGTCTCAGTTCCCCTGCAAAGGGTCTAAATCCTAAGGATCATGACTCCACGAATGTGATCCTAAAATTCCATTATCAAGCCTTCCTGGATACTACTGGTGGGCTTCAATGTCATACACATCAACCTGCTTTAAATACCATGACTTCAACACCATCATTCCATGTGCAAATCATACTCTGAGTCTTGTGGGTCCACTCTTTTGCAAGTTTTTTTTCAATGTGTTGCTTTCCCTTTTTGTTAAAAAGATATTCGTGTGACTTTAAAGTATTAATTCATTCCTATTTTCCTTTTTTGAACTATGATACTGGATTTGCTGATTTAGCTCATTATTTTTCCCTGCCACAATAAAACATACATATGAGGGCCAATCAAAAAAACTTTTCAGTGTCATAAATAGATGAATACAGGCTCCATCACTTGTAAAATTAGGATAAACTTCCAACACATTGTCATGCAAATTAAATAAGACCACACAGAAAAATGTTTGGTTCTGTTAATAGTTCAATATATGCTAGTTTCTCTTCTTAACCCCTGATCTGGTTAAAAAGCCTGGGCAGAGCCAGGACTGGACGGATCTGAGAACTCCATTTGGACCACAGCAGAATGAGCTCTTCTCTTCCCAGGATGGGAGGGAAATCAGTTTTCTGACCTGCTCACTTGGCACTGTTGGTGATTCCCTGGTTTCTCTGGGGATCACCAGCTCCCAGGCTCCAGCCTTCTCAGCCCAACTTCCAGCTCCAGGGGTGCACCAAACCAGCAAATGGGGGAGGCCGTGTCCCAGGGGAACACCCACCCCATTCGGAGCTTCCCTGGCCTTTGATCCAAGACAGCTAGGGGTGTGCTGAGAGTGGTAAATGGAGTGAAGAATTATGTAAAGAGGAGTGCTGAGTTCATCATAAAGAATCCTCTCCAGACCGCAATGCCCCAGCCAAAGACCTATACATCACACAGCAGTTCGATTTTCAGGGCCTTGGTGGAAGGCACAGCCTGCTGATCCCAGGTCGTGGTCCAGCCCCTGTATTTCCTGCTGCGATGGCAGGCAATTAATTAAAGCCACCTGCTTAATCATATAGCACAAGCTGCTTCAAGGACCTTCAGGGGCTTCCCTGGGTGTTTCAGGGCTTGACGACCAAGGGGGGACGCCACTCCCCCACCCTGCTCTGGAACCTCAACAGAACACTCAAGGATGAGGAGCTTGGGCTAAGAAACATGAGGTATTCCTCCTACATGGAGACAGACAAAAGGTGACAGGTACATTCTAGCAAATGAGCCACTACTGCTGTAAACATGATTCTAAAGGACAACTTTTTGGTGGTTTTTATGTCATATTTGACTAAAACTTTAAGCACAGAGACCAGGAAGGAGCTTAATTTAAAAGCACTCTCCATCACCCCAATCACTACAGGACTGATTGCCCACATGTCTTGACATCACAAGCTTCCCCAGGTAAGAACCACAACATGACAGCAGGTTGCCCTTGTGCAAAACCACCCACAGGCCCAAATGACCGAAGCAAACTGCCTGAGGTGTTTTACTATGATTTATAATTTAAGACTCAGGAAAGCTAAAATAATCATTTACTAAATTCTAATATGGAGGTTCTTAAAAATCTACATAGAGCAAGTGACAAAACTATGTACCTTAGTTGGTGTTCATCAAAAATACATGTTCTTGGGAGTTCCCGTTGTGGCTCAGTGGTTAATGAATCTGACTAGTTACCATAAGGTTGTGGGTTCAATCCCTGGCCTTGCTCAGGGGGTTAAGGATCCGGCATTGCCATGAGTGGTGGTGTAGGTCTCGGACGCAGCTCGGATCTGGCGTTGCTGTGGCTGTGACATAGGCTGGCAGCTACAGCTCCAATTAGACCCCTAGCCTGGGAACCTCCATATGCCGCAGGTGCTGCCCTAAAAAGAGGGAAAAAAAAATATATATATATATACTCTGCAGAAATACATCACACTGGAAAGCAACTCGTGCCCCCCTGTTCAGATGGTGGTCAATTCTGAATTCTGCTCTGAGACAAGCAGCAATTAGAGTTTATTTTCCTTACAGAAAAAAAAAATGCAGGGAATCAAATAAAAGTTACTACCAGTGATATGTTAATGCAGATTTGAAGTGGCTGTCTCATTGCCAGGGCTGTAAAGTAATTTTGAGTTCCTAATTAGGTCTTCCACAAGAACATTAGTCCTGTGGCACAAATTAATCGCCTGAGGGACATTCCAGCTTACCTGAAAGGGTAACATGGCATGATGCATTTTATACACTCTAACTTCAATATGAGTATGGTCATGTTCAACGTTTGGAAGATAAAAAGTAAGTGTGTCCTGTGTAAGGTACCACAATACATTACCCCCAGTGCTCACTTCAAAAGAGTGACTCTCTAATGAGGAGGGATCCTCTGTGTGATGAGAGACATTCATAGAAATGCAGGATTTAGACTCTAAGAAACTCCTAGTGTATGGAATATAGTCTGGCAACTGATAAGCACAGCAGCATGACACCTGAGAGAAATACTTCGTTCTGCTTATGAAACTAAAACCAGGTCAGCCTGTAGGTGGGGGTTTGAGGAAAGCCTGTGTACAAGACTGCAGTGTCCCTGGCCCCCAAGTGCTGGGCCTCAGAGCACATCTCCACCACTATCCATAACTTCCTGGCCTCAGAAGGCACACCGTCACCTGGTACAGCAGGATGCCAGTGAGGCCAAGGACCTCTTGGGGACCCCTGTGAGCACGCAAAGCCCTTCCTGGCCATGGCTCCCCAGGTATGTGGTAACCTCACTAACCTGACCTATTTGTGTAAAAGCACAAACCTCCACACTTGTATATATGTGTGTAGATGCACCTGCCTGAGGAGAAGTGGTCCACAGTAGTTGCCTCTGAGAGAGGAGGGATACAGGGATGGGGGTTTTCACTTCTTATTCTAGAGATCCCTATACTGTTTGATTTTTACTAAATGATATTATCTGCATTAAAATTTTTTAAGCTTACGGAAAAAGTCTACAAGAAACATCTATTTGACAATCCATGACTTAAGAGTCTCTTTCTATACCCTAAACTAGGTTCCCTTAGTTTTTAAAATCCAAACCATTAATGCTCCACTGTGCCTTCCTTGATTGGTCAAAGTAACTCTAAGCCCCTGGTCATGCTGGGGAGGCGCAGGCGAGTTCAAGTGGTAAAGTCGAGGTGAAGCTCAAAGACCTCGAGCAGAGTCCTCGAGCATCTCAGGACCTTGTTTCTCACCTACAAACATCAGTTTGAGTTGACATTTGTTCCCTGTTGTCTGGAAGTACCACGAGGGCATTTAATTTAAAATGCTTAACAAGCAAAAGTACAGATTAATAACCCATTAGCTTATTTAATAAGCACTTCTAATTGGGACGGGAGTGAGTGGAATTAGTCATAGCAAGGGCTGCTTGGAGGCCCTGGAATAAATGGTTAAGTTAAAGCTCCTTCTCTGAAAACCTTTTAAAATGAAGTAAATTCTCACACGTCCAAGGTGGTTCTACTACAACCCTGCCTGATACTAGCTATTAAGTCGTACACTTAGGTTTACAAGGCCAGCACACTCAGGTCTGCCTTCCAAGCACTTTGCTTGTGGCACAATAGAGCAGTAGAGGGTCTGCTATAGGGCAGACACACCTTAATCCCAAGGTAGTGGTTTTTTTAACTCACAGAATAATGTGAAAAATGAAAGTTTAAAAAAAACTTTTCTGATAAACAACAAGGTCTTACTGTACAGCAAAGAGAACTATTATGTATCCTGGGATAAATCATAATGGAAAAGAATATAAAAAAGAATGTCTATGTGTGTAACTGAGTCACTGTACTGCACAGCACAGCAGAAATTAACACAACATTGTAAATCAACTATACTTCCATTAAAATGTACATGAAAAAATACTTTCTCAAATGGATATGCGCCAATGTATAGCAAGTCTCTGGCATGAGGAGACACTCCATAAACAGCAGCTGCCATCACTCCAGGTAAGAAGCAGTCATGTGGCACAAACACCTAGACCTCATTCCATGTGAGCACAGTGAGCTCAGAGTGATCTTTCTATTATCTTATGCCTTTAACTAAAACATAGCTCTTCATTAGTAGAGCTTACTCTAACTTTAGCCAGTATTCCCACCATCATCTTTTAAAACATGACCCACATAAAGGCAAGACTTCAAAGAACTACAAACGCTTATGCATTTTAGTAATCCTTGAGTAAAAGTTTTCATCTTACCCTCAATATTTTGAGTTTAAATCTTCCTCATGTTTGTACACTCACCACTGCTTTAACCACCTCCCAGCAGTTTATCTACATGCTAATATAAGTGTCCTGACTGCTCCCCAATTTTCCAAGAGTCATTGCTTTGTCCAGTTTTTCCAATAAGCACAGTGAGTTGTTTCATCCTATAACCTCTCTAAGAGCAGATGCAAAGGGGAAGAGGAAAAAAGGTAAGCATGTTTACATAAGACTTGGCAATTGTCTTTTTACCAACCATAAAAGTGATTTTCTCTCTGACAAGTTTAGAAGAATTTCTAAGCACTAGTTTGCAGAAACCACTACAAACTAGATCCCAAAATACTTTATGAAGTCAGAAAAAAAAATCAGTGTCAGAGATGATGTCAATGTAAGTTTAATGGTGGCTTTAAAAGTGAACTTCAGAGTTACTGCTGTGGCTCAGCAGGTTAAGAACTAGATATAGTGTCTGCAAGGATGTGGGTTCAATCCTTGGCCTCACTCAATGGGTTAAGGACCTGGCATTGCCACAACCCACAGCATAGGCTGCAGGTGCAGCTCTGATCCAGTGTTGCTGTGGCTATGGCGTAGGGTGCATCTGCAGCTCCAATTTGACCCCTAACCCAGGAACTTCCATATGCTGCAGGTACAGCCATAAAAAAGGAAAAAAAAAAGTGAACTTCAAGTCCATTAATATGAAGAAATAGCAGAGCTCTCAGTTTCTTTCCCTTCAAGAATTAAACAGAATAAAACAGCCCCTGTTGGAGTTCCCATTGTGGCTCAGCAGTAATGAATCCAATTAGTATCCATGAGGATGCAAGTTCGATCCCTGGCCTTGCTTAGTGGGTTAAGGATCCAGCATTGCTATCAGCTATGGCATAGGCCCAAAGCTGCAGCTCTGAGTTGATCCCTAGCCTGGGAACCTCCACATGCCTGGGTGCAGCCCTAAAAAGCAAAAACAAACAAAAACCAGCCTCTGCTGTGGTCACATACAGAGAGGTTCCAAAGAGGTCCCACTGCCTTCTCTGGGACAACAGCCTCAACAGAGGCTTCTCATGGTTCCAATTTAAAGTAAAATCTCCATTAATCAGAATTCAACTATCCAGAGCCAGTCCACTGGGCTTCCAGATGAAACATAGATTAAAAGAATATGTGTCCTGTATTTATTTATTTGTGTTTCCCCAATACATTGTGTATGTGTGTGTTTCATATTTAAAATCAACTTCTAGCAGGCATCTTCTATCAGCACTCAGGCCATACCATCTCCTATACCTTCTCCCCACCTTTTAAATAGACTTTATTTTTAGAGCAGCTCTAGGTTCAGAGCAAAACTGAGCAGAAAGTACAGAGCATTCCCATGAGCCCCCTGCCTCCACACACCTACAGCCTCCCCCTTGATCAACACCCCCCCCCCAAGAGTGATCCATTAAGTGTGTCAATGTAGCCTCATCAATAGTTAACATCAAAGACCATAGTGCAGGTTTCATGCTTGGTGTTTTACATTCTGTGGGTTTTCACAAATGTGTATTAACCATGATAATATCATGCACAATAGTTTCACTGCCCTCTTCCTTCCCTTCCTACTAACCTCTTGAAACCACAGGTCTTTTTACTGTCTCCATAGTTTTACATTTCGAGAATGGCATAGAGATGGAATCATACAGTATGTAGCCTTTTCAGGTTGCCTTCTTCCCCTTAACATATGTATTTAAAGTTCCTCCATGTCTTTTCAAGACTTGATGACTCATTTCTTTTCAGTGCTACTATTCCATTGTCTGGATGTACTATAATTTATCCATTCACTTTCTTAAAAATACCTTGGTTGCTCCCAAGTTTTGGCAATTATGAATACAACTGCTACACTCATTGATGCCCAGGTTGTGATGTGGCTTTAAGTTTTCAGCTTATTTAGGTAAATACCAAACAGCCTGCCTGGTTGATAAATCATATGGTAAGAGTATGTTTAAGTTTCGTTTAAAAAAAATGCCAAACACTTATGTCATTTTCATCTATGGAACAAGTACAGTAAAACTGGCTGTTTTACAATGCCAAGATCCACATTTCAAAGAAAGAGTTATGCCTTTAGCTTTACCTACTTAGGGATAAAGAGTCCCAAGACATTCTAGGAAAGAGTTTCCATGCTGCATCTCAGCACCTGACATTTCCATTGTGAGGACAGAGCCCAAAGCTGGGAGTCAACCTTGATACCTCCTCCATGCCCTCTCCCACCCCAGCCACTGCCAAGTTCAATCACGTCTATCCAAGTCCAAGCTAGGGCTGTTTTTTTTAAATATACACTGAATTGTGTTGCCCCCCTCTTTAAAACCCAACAATTGATTTTCTTTGACTATAGTATGAAGCCTAATTTCTTACCTCACCAAAAGGCCTTAAGTGACCTTACTTGGGCCTATTTCCTTATCTTCACATAAAGCCCCCACCCCTGTTATTTACAGCATTCCTGCCCATCTTTCTTAACACTATTTCTTTTTCTTTCTTTTTTTTCTTTTTAGGGCCGAGTCTGCAGCATATTGAGGTTCCCAGGCTAGGGGTCAAATCAGAGCTACAGCTTCAGGCCTACACAACGGTCATAGCAACACCGGATCCAAGCCACATCTGAGACCTAAGCTGCAGCAACGCTGCAATCTTAAACCACTAAGTAAGGCCAGGGACTGAACCCACATGCTCATAGACACTATGCTAGATTCTTAACCTGCTGAGCCACAACGAACTCCTCTTACAGCTCTTTCAACATTACAAGCTCTTTCCTGCCTTGGGCCTTGGCACAAGCTTTT
This sequence comes from Phacochoerus africanus, assembly GCF_016906955.1. Lineage (NCBI taxonomy): Eukaryota > Metazoa > Chordata > Mammalia > Artiodactyla > Suidae > Phacochoerus > Phacochoerus africanus. The sequence goes on from NC_062545.1 coordinate 101,816,345, forward strand.
CCCTCTTTTTGAAACAGACTTTTCTCCCCAACTCCAACCCAATTTCCCCTCACTAGCTTCTTCTCATGTTTTCTTTCTGAAGGAAGTCACCCTCGGAAATCTAAAATAGGTGCTTCTTCCTCTTGTGCATCCTTCTCTACTTCACTTGTACCACCCACTAAATTGATAGTGTGGCATTTATCTGTTCACTGACCATAAGCCATGAGGGCAGAAACCACATCTGTTTCGTTTACAAATGCATACCCAGTGCCTGGTACAGAGTAAGCGCTAAAATGATAGTGGAGTTAAAGGACTGATTGAACAACTATGATACTTGGTTTTCTGATTTTTTAATTCTCAATCAAGATTCACTCAAAACTCTACAGTCAAACTTCAGAGATTCAATGATGTGTAACAAAAGAAGTTCCCACAAGTCAATGCTGGCATTTTCATAGGTGGGAACAAAGACTAGCAGGAACACAGCTAATATGGAAGAGGGCACCCAAAGCCATTGCTCTGAGAACATCAGCTGGTAACAGGGACTGGGGGGAAGGGACCAGCAAGCCATGAATTCGAAGTCATCAAAAAGCGAGCTGTATTAGTCTGATGTGATAAGGTTTTCTTGGGGCCACGTGTCTAAAGCAGAAACAATGTCTGGCATATCAGAGACACACAGATATTTACGGCACAAAAAAAAAGGGAGGGAAAGATCCCTGAGTCTCCCAGTTGCTTCACTGGTGGATATTGCCAAGAACCTTGAGATTCTCAATCTTATCTGCCCTTTCCAACAGCAACACCTCCGCTGGACAGGTGAGCCTCCACTCTCGGTTCTTACACATTTAGACTTTCCATCTCCCTTTCTATCCTCTTGGCAAAGCCATTTCTGACCACTAGGCTCCACAATTATGACCTTTCTCCTGTATAAATTCCTAGTCCTTCCTATTCATGTATTTACAATTTAATCAGGACATACCTTTGTCAGTGAACAAACTCCTATAATATGGGAAGGACCTAGAGAGACTCCATCCCCCCACGATCATGTGCTCCAAAGTCTTCATTTTCAAGGGAAAAACCCCAACACCCAGAAGGGAGCATGATTTTAGCCAAGGTCAGAGTCCAGCATTGAACACACTAAGTACTAGTTGCCCAGCTCCCAACCTAAAGCCTGACTGGTCACTGTCTCCCCCAAAGAGTCAATGTCCTCTGAAGAAAGAGGTATGCTTATCAATCTCATGGCCAATGTAGAAGCGTGCTAAACATCTGATGACCAGGTTAAGAATGATAAAATGGGTGTTCCCGTCGTGGCTCAGTGGTTAACGAATCCAACTAGGAACCATGAGGTCGCGGGTTCGGTCCCTGCCCTTGCTCAGTGCTCAGTGCCGTGAGCTGTGGTGTAGGTTGCAGACGCAGCTCAGATCCCATGTTGCCGTGGCTCTGGTGTAGGCTGGTGGCTACAGCTCCAATTCGACCCCTAGCCTGGGAACCTCCATATGCCGTGGGAGCGGCCGAAATAGCTAAAAAAAAAAAAGACGAAAAAAAAAAAAAAAGAATGATAAAATGTGTGGCGTTCCCGTCGTGGCTCAGTGGTTAATGAATCCCACTAGGAACCATGAGGTTGCAGGTTTGATCCCTGGCCTTGCTCAGTGGGTTAAGGATCCGGCATTGCCATGAGCTGTGGTGTAGGTTCCAGATGTAGCTCGGATCTGGCGTTGCTGTGGCTCTGGTGTAGGCCAGTGGCTACAGCTCCGATTAGACCCCTAGCCTGGGAACCTCCATATGGCATGGGTATGGCCCTAGAAAAGGCAAAAAAAAAAGAAATGATAATGTGTGTGAATCACCAGGAAGCTCAGACTGAACGCAAATGTGCACCTGTGCTACCATGGCACCATGGTGTCTGCTGTTATGCTCATTATGACTGGGCTCTTCCACAGAAGAGATGGCTGCACTGAGCACTGTAAATCCCACAGCTCCTCTCATGCATCAAGACTCACAACCACAAGAGACAAAGAGAAGGTGTCAATTCATTACCCTGGGTGGACTTCCGAGGAAGTAAGACAGGTTTGTCTACAGCTGTCATTTATTTCTGAAAATGAACAGACCCCAGTTAAGAGACAGATAGCCTCAGAGTCAGATTAACCAAGCCCACAGCTAACCAAGGGCAGATCTCCCTTGACCTCTGGAAAGGCCTAAGAAATCAAACACAAGTTCTGTTGCAATACACATTTCCCCCCTCCCTATGCTGTCAGAAAGATGCTTTCCTCCACTTCCTAACTCAGATATGTAATGATTTCCAACCATGCAGAAAACTTTTCATACATTCCAAACCCCCTGGCATTTTCAAGGTGCTTATTATCTTCCTTGACCCTCACAACCAATTTTCAGGGCTTAGAACCAGGTAAGTTCAAGCAGGGAGAGGCTAAGTGACATCCAAAGTCCCCCAGCTGGACAGCATCAGAGCCCAGACTTCCGGCTCCAGGCTGCACTCACAGCCTGCACCATCACACCACCAGGCCTCTCACACAGCTGCTCCCTCCTCTGCCCACATCACATCAGTTTCCAACCCCACCATCGCACCTATACAGACGCGATTCCTAAATGTCCCAGCAGGAACTTCTGCTCCGAAGACAACCCTTCACTGTCCTCCATCTCCAGGCCTTTATGTCACTCTATAGCCGCAGAACCACCCTTTTCCCACCTGCCCATTTTTCAAGGTCTTCCAAGTCTCACTGTTTAGAGCACTCTAGGCCCTAAAGGATACAAGCTCCTGCATCCTCTTCAGCATCACTCATCCTCTTCTGTGTAGCCTATCTGGTGTTATTTGTGTTGTTGCTGCCCTACTCCAGACTGAGCTTCAGATGGAAGGAACTCTTCTGTTCAACCTTGATCCACACTTGCAGAATTAGGAAAAACACACACTCAAGAATAAATGTAATGAAGCTGGGTTTTGGTGAGCCACAAGGGGAACAGGGTTTATGCAGAGACAGGAGAAGGTCTCCTCTCACATTCACGGGACCACACGCCATGCACAACGTGCCAAGGTCAATACTTCCTACATAAGGATGAGATGTCAGGCAAGAACATTCAACAGAAAGATAAAAGCAGAAATAGCAATGGGCTCTGTCACATGTGCATCCACATCCTTAACTTTGGATCAACCCAAGGTAATTGCTCTCCTGGCAATTCTACTTTATATGAGTGCCTTTTTTTTTTTTTTTTTTAATGTTTAGAAGACATCTCCAGAGGGCAAGGCTATATACCAGGCTCTCTAAGACTGTCTTTTTTTTTTTTTCTTTTTAGGGCTGCACCCATGCCACATGGAGGTTCCCAGGCTAGGGGTCAAATCAGAGCTATAGGCCCAGGCCTACGCCACAGCCACAGCCATGCAAGATCTGAGCCGTGTCTGCAACCTACACCACAGTTCACGGTAGTGCCTGATCCTTAACCCACTGAGCGAGGCCAGGGATCAAACCTGTGTCCTCATGGTTAATAGACTCATTTCTGCTGAGCCACGATGGGAATTTCTCTAAGAGTTACCTTTACAGAGGCCACAGCATAGGACCTCAGGGGTCAAGGGGGTCTTACAGGTAGGTCTTGGGAGGCAGCCCTATTCTCTAAAAGAGAATCCATAGCCTAGTTAATATTTACTTAATTTCAGAGACCACCAGCAATGGCCTCCAGAATAGACATTTTGATCCCCCCAAAGCAAGGACTGTCTCAGGAAAGAATGGTCCTTAACTGAATACATGCTGTGGGCAAGCCACAAAAGGCCAACCAGCCCTCAACTCCAGCAGTAGAAGCACAAGGGGGCAGCTCAGTAGACCACTCCAGTCTTCTAAAAGTTGTGTCTTAGACTGGGCCAGAATCTCTCTCCCTGAGGGTTCACCCACTAACCACAGCTGTGACCTCAGCGAGGGGAAATAACAGATCTTAAGGCCGGGCACAAAGTAAATCCTCCATAACATCAACACTCCCTGCCCCTCCCCACTCCACTCTCAGTCCCACACTAAGCTCAGAACCGTATGGAGACAGTTCACATCCAATATCTACCCCAACTACCAACGCCAACCCAGTCTGAACTCATTCTCCAGCAAAAACTTCAACCATTTCTCACACAGTTTGGTTTCCTGCCTCCTTCCCCCTGCTGGCCTTTCTCCTCAAGATGCTTCAGTTTGTCTGTCCCTCTTAGGGTACAGGACTCACTGTTGGGGGCAGGGCTCAAGGCATCCAAAGTCATGGTTGCCCCCTTGTGGAGCTCCCGATCTGACGCAGAAAAAAGATTAACTCCTCTTAAACACCCACCACCCTCAATTATGTAACTAGGACGGAGGCACTGAAGGGATTGAGGAGGAAGCTGTTATAAGGACAGGCTTCCTGGAGCATAAGAGCACTTACCATCCCCCCTACTTCCCCGAAAAAAATTCAGACTGAGGAACCCAGGCACAGCCCTGGCCCTGCCTGCCACCTCACTGAAGGAGAGACATCAGTGACCCCAGAAAGTGTCCATGGAAACAGAGTCTCCGTCATGGGGCAACCAGGATGCCAAGCCAAGAGTTCAGAGGTTCTGAACACCGTCAGACATAGCTCTCTCGGGGAGAAGGTCCCTCCCTGCTGCCAAACCGAAGGCAAGGGTGAAAGTTCCTACAGGAAAAACAGCATGAGGTGTTTGGGTTTTTGTTTTGAGGGGTTTTTTGTTTGTTTTTTGTTGTCGTTGTTTTTGAAGAATTCAAAGATGCCGACCTGAAGAAGCTGGGAGGCTGGGGCGCCTAGCCAAGGGCAGGGTCACCAGCTCTTTGCTCAAATGGTTTGGAATCCTTTTGTGGGGGGCGGGGGTAGTCATGGAAAGGAACACACATCGAGGCAGGCTGTGTGCCAGGCAGAAGGCCACCTCTCTGGCCACAGGGTTTCTCAGAGGGCAGAGACGTCACCCCTGGCAAGGAGGCTGCACACATTGTCAAATTCCTGTGTTTCTAACTTGCAGTTTCATCTTTCTGAAAATGTTCTGCCTGGCCCAGACTCTTTTTGAATCAGGTTCTAAAATTTCTGCATTTAACATTCTTTGACAGCAACAGCATAAGGAAAAGAACCTTCAGAAGCTCCCCTCACAGCCACTGCCCCCCAATACTCCAATCAAGTTCTTGCCAAACACTGGCATACTGCTCAATGTCATCACCCCTCAAAACAGGGATCCCTGTGCCCAGTTTTTGACACTTCAAGTTAAGGACAACAGAAGAGTGTCTACTATGTTGTTAAACAATTTGGAAAGACCAGGCAGATCTCCTAGTGAGACAGCCTTTCCATAAAGGACGCCTTGCCTTTAAAGAGCAAATTTCATATGCGATTGCCAGTACTACTCAACCACAGCCTCAAGGAACTATGAGAGAAGGCAAACACCAGGTCGTCAGGAGGACTGTGGCATATTCTAAAAGGCCTCAACCACATCCCCATCAGGGACTGATGCTAAAGGACATCAGATCAAATTATGGGGTGTCCACAGGTGCCCAGGCCCTGCACTGAGGCAGCATCGGCTGCAACCCAGAGGTGAACAGAGCACCGTCCAGGCGACTAGAAGCCAAGTCTCACCAGCTGACCCTCGCTGGGCAGCATCTCCCTCTCACATTCCAAGGTATGAACAGTGACGTCCACAGGCAAAGCTAAGTGGCCTTGGCAGAGACCTTCCTACCCTTTTACAAACTGATTGGGGCAACCACATTTTACATTTAGATGATTTTCTTTGTTCGGCGTTTATGCAACTATAACTAATGACAGAAATGACTTCACAGGACACAGCGCAATCAGATCTTCTGAAACAGATAGCTACCAAGGTGGTCAGCTTTCCCTGACACAAGATGATCCAAGACCTCCCATAGTCAGGCCTCCAGTTAACAAGAGGCCCAGCCAAGCCCGCTTATATTTACTCCTTTCCTCTCCATCCCACCCAGTTACTCTCCAAAGGAGGAAAAATCAAGCAAAGGAATTAATCCTCCCTGAGGTAGAGCTGGAGGGAGTAGTGAGCTTGACTGCTGCTCAGTCAGCTGTCTCGCCCCTGTGTGCCCTCCGCTCTCCCAAGAGACCAGCAACAGGGGCCCCATGCACCTTTTGCTTTTCCTCCTTGGCAATGTCAGCCCGGCCCTGCACACTTCATTTGCAAGGCTATTTTACTTTCCCAACCTGCCAGGTCAAAAGAGAAAGGGAACCCCTGGCAGCAGTGCTAGGCAGAAACGGAGCACGACTCTCCTGGGGCACAAAATCTCAGTCTCCCCTCCTATCTTATTTCACTATCTCCAGCCACCACCAGCAGCCCAGGTGCCTGATACTGTGGGAAACTCTCTGCATGGCATTTCTGATAGGACTGAGAGCACCTTTCCTAACAAAAAACAGAGTCACAGGTCCAGTCAGCATCTCCTCCTAGAAAGCACTCCATTCAGCACAGACCAGGCTTATTCAAGCTGCATCAGGATGAACAAGTAAGCCATGGAGCCAACCCTCTGTGCCAGCCTTGGCTCTCAGTGTCTACTCTGCTTACCTCAGTAACAGGAGAAAGGAGGCATGAGTGTGATGCAAACGTGAATTTGCTCTGAGATCCCCAACACAGACTTGATGGTCTACAACATCTAAATTCTATAAACTTCATATGTTAGCCATGCAGGCAAGAACAGAATCCTAATATTTTTTGTCTTTTTTGGCCACCCCATGACATACGGAATTCCTGGGCCAGGGATCAGATCTGAGCTGCAGTATGACTTATGCTGCAGCTGTGGCATCACTAGATCCTTTAACCCACTGTGCCAGGCTAGGGCTCGAACCTGTATCCTGGTGCTACAGAGACACCACTGATCCCATTGCACCACAGTGGAAACTCCAAATCCTACTGTTTTTTTAACACAAATAGCATCACAAAATAGTTCACACTAGTGCATGTGTAACATTCCAGGGAAAGAAATATTCAAGGAACCTAGTCTCTCTCTTCTGCCTGAAACCCACAAGATGGTTTTAGTGACTGTTTAGTCCTCAGGCAGGACTCAGACCACAGAAGCTGGCTGTCTGGGGATTCACCACTCCTAACCAGGGTACCTTTTGCATTATTTCTTGTATTCAAGTGCTTACTCATGAAGATTACTAAGGTCTCACTTTCACCCTTTATTTCAGGCCTCAAAGTGCTTCCTAAAGCCCCCACCTTATTACGGGTGCTAATCTCTTCCCATGGTCATGCACAGCCTGGCCAATGACACTACTGTCATGGCTGCCAAGACATCCCACCTGCTATGGGTTAGTCTGCTCAGGAAGACAGGTAGCTTAACTGACAGCTGAGCACACCCTGCCCTATTTAACAGGACTTTCATTTAAGAGAACTGTCCTCTTAATAAGGCACCTGTACATTATACACCATGTCTATGACTCAGTGCCTCCTGCAGAATTACATTTGTTTAATAAAATCAAGGTTTTCAAAGTGTGATGATGTCTTAAAATTTAGCTTCTATCAAGAGAGACAAGTACACAGAGTTCCCACTGTGGTGTAAAGGGACCAGCAGCATCTCTACAGCACCAGGACGCAGGTTCAATCCTTGGCCTGGCACACTGGGTTAAAGGATCCAGCATTGCTGCAGCTGCAGTGTAGATTGCAACGGCATACACTGCAACTGCAGCTTGGATCTGATCCCTGGCCCAGGAATTCCGTATGTCATGAGGTGACCAAAATAAGAAAAAAGAAAGAAAAGAAAAATGAGAGAACAAGTACAAAATGTTCCTTCCTTGGGGCCAAAGCTGGGTTGAGAAATGTCAAGAGCGGGAGTCAACTCAGCCCTGACATACCACCAGCTATAAGTTTCTATCAGGAGGGGCTATAGCTCATCATGTATCTGGCAGGGTTGTGGGGGGTCTCTTCTGTGCCAGGCACGATCCCCACCTTTCAGGGGGATACCCAGAGAGGATGGCTGCATTGTGCAGACCCGGGAAGCCAGCCGGTCACCATCTCAGGAGACACACATCTACCAGAATGACACTGATTACCATTTTAAGTAACTGGGAAACCAGGGCCAGCCTGAGTCTCCTTGTCCATTGGGTCTGCTCACTCAGAGGAATGAGATGGCTGAGGTAAGGTAGTAGATGGTTCCATCAAGCTCCAAGGCTGGTGGATGGCTCTCCTGCACCCCAAGGTTTGGATGGTTCATCCAAACATTTTCTCTCAAAGTGAGGGTTAAACTCTGACCACAACTTGTCGCTGTCCTCCTCTTAACAGCTAACAGAGGAGTCATTACCTTTCGCCAGGTATCAGGTAGCATGCCGTTCATATCTTCCCCAGAATGCACACTGGCCCCAGGACTTGCTGGCCACACATTTCATGACTGACCCCCCAAGTGGATTCACCTAACTGATGGATACCATTGCTAACAGAGGCCCAAATTATTTTCTGAAATGGCCATGTTTAGTTTTTCAGTTAAGACACAGAAAAGACAGGTACAAGCAAATCCAATCGTTTTCTTTAATCTTATATTTAAACAGAAGTTAGCTGGGTAACTTTTCTCTAAAGTATTAGAACTTTAAGAGTTCTATAAGCTCTACAAGCTCATTGCAAATAAATAAAATTTGAGGGAGTTCCTGTTGTGGTGCAGCAGTAACAAACCCAACTAGCATCCCAGAGGATGCAGGTTTCATCCCTGGCCTTGCTCAGTGGGTTAAGGATCCGGTGTTGCCGTGAGCTGTGGTGTAGGTCACAGATGCGGCTCAGATCTGGCATTGATGTGGCTGTGGTGTAGGCTGGCGGCCACAGCTCCAATTCAACACCCTAGCCTGGGAATCTCCATACGCTGTGGGTGTGGCCCTAAAAAAGCAAAAACAAAAAATATAATAAAATAAAAAACTGTACTGCTTTGTGCATAAAATATAAAGTAAAATTTCCATCCTTACTCCCACTTGCCACCCCTATCAAGAAAAACCACTGACTAGTTCAGAGTTTTGACCGCCTAAGATTCCTCATCATGAGATTAGGTTGAGTTAAATGTCTCATGAAAACACCACCAATAGAAACCATCACTGCACGGCTTTGGGGAAGTAAAGGGGGCACTGGAGCTCCCCGCCTCCACTCCACGACTATGACCTACTGCATGTCCAGTTTAGTAAAACCAAGTACAAATATGCAATGTTTCACTTATGAAGATCACAGTCCTGGATGTCAATTTTTATTTCATTTGGAAAGAACTGCCAAACCAAATGCATATACTAAATCAATGGGTTCAATCTTTTAAGTGAATATAAAAGATGCCAAAAAACTTCTAATAGAACACTCTGGAAAGGATATTAAAGACCTATACAAGTTAACTCTAAGCATATTTTCAGGGACTTGCTACCCTGGCAAGCATGACCCAGCTGGGGTTGTTTGAACAAAGATCAAAGAATGTACCACATGGAGTTCCCATTGTGGCTCAGCAAGTTACAAAACTGACTAGTATCCAAAAGGATGCACGTTTGATCCCTGGCCTCACTCAGTGGGATAAGGATCTGGCATTGCATGTGTAGGTCGCAGACACGGCTCGAATCCTGCATTGCTGTGGCTGTGGCAAAGGCTGGCAGCTGCAGCTACGATTCAATACCTAGCCTGGAAACTTCCATATGTCACAGGTTTGGCCTTAAAATAAAAAAATAAAAAAATAAAAAACTACAATATTTCCTTAGGAAAATTCTTTCAGTGTGTTGTACAAGGTCTTCTGAGTCCTCGTCTGCACTCACACTTTGGAAGTTCAAAGACCATTACTGTGTGCCTCCTGCACAATGTTGGTATCACACGACTCCAGGTACCAAGGACAATTTTTTTAACATATGAGACTTTCTAGTACCAAGCTCTGAAATAAAAAGGTTTAACTTACATACGTGGTGGCATAAGGACCCCTGGCATCTGTTTCTCTCATCTCCCTCAGTTCCACATTCAGCTGCATACCACTTAACTGCCCCCTTCAATCTAGACATTATTTGTCAACCATCCCCGTCTCTAAGGCTCGATCCACAGCAGATGAGAAATAAGTCACTGGACACAAATGGCCATATGATACAAATCAGAATTGATTATCCCGTGAAAGGTCATGGAAATACTTTTCCTCCTTGCTGTCCTCTAGCACAAATTCTACTGGCTCTTTAAGATCTGGTTTGGGAGCTCCCATCATGTAATGAAACTGACTAGTATCCATGAGGACATGGGTTCAATCCCCAGCCTCACTCAGTGAGTTAAGGATCCAGCATTGCTGTGAGCTGTGGTGTAGGCTGCAGAGGTGGCTCGGATCCTGCATTGCCATGGCTCTGGTGTAGGCCAACAGCTGTAGCTCCAATTCACACCCTAGCCTGGGAACTGCCATATGCCGCATGTGAGGCCCTACAAAAAAGGAAAGAAAAAAGAAAAAAATCTGCTTTGAGGAGTTCCCTGGTGGCCTAGTGGTTAAAGACCCAGCATTGTAACTGCTGTGGCTCAGGTTGCTGGTGTGGTACAAGTTCGATCCCTGACCCAGGAACTTCTGCAGGCTGTGGGCACAGCAAAAAAAAAAAAAAAAAAAATCTAGTTTGAGATCCGAGGCCCTTCAAGAAGCCCTCTCTTTCCCTGCTTCCCCAGCTGAGACAGGTGATGACCCAGAGTCAAGAGATTATCTCCCATGCCTGGAGCTCATTTCAATTTTTTAAAGCAGTATATATAATTTGAATGTTCAAGTCCCCAAAATAAATAAAGCCAAGCCCATCTGCCATCTGGCCCCATCTGTGAGGCAAAAACACTTCATCATTTGTAAAAACCTATGGATAAAGGCCACTGCTGCCCTGGGGACTTACAGTCAAGATTTAACCAACAACTCAGAAGTAAAATACACCATTAGAGCAAGTTCTAAAATTCCACATAAAGTGAGGTTCTATGGTTGTCTATATTGCACCATGAAGGACCTCATGGGATCTTGGGTGGCTTTTTGTTAAGTCTAAATTATTCAGCACTGCACTGATACATTGCTAACTAAAATGCTAACCCCTAAGGCATCAGCCCAATCGAGATTGGGCCCCTCTCGGTTTCATTACATCCTCTAAAAGCATCAGAAGCAGGACCTCTCCACATGCATCGCTTCCTTCAAACTGCCAAAGCACACCCAGGCTTCATCCTTGTAAGTCAGACTTGGTAAACAACTAAGGAAGCAATGTGGAAAATCAGACGACAAGGTGATTTACTGAGGTCCTTTCAGAAGCCAGTAGTTCCAGAAGACTCAGGAAAGGAAGGACACTTTTGACACCTGGCATTTTAGAATAGGGGCTGTCTCTTCCAGGAACATCCCTATAGACACTTTGTCTCCCACGATGGATGGGAACAGCTGCCCCCATTAGGGGCCCCTTTGCAGATCCCCTGTCCCCTGCAATATCTGACATCATCTGGGCTCCCCCACCCCCTGCCTCTTGGTTATACCAGTACCATCCTGGAAACCAGGTAAAAATTAAAAGAATATGAATAAAAGTATGGGCTTTAGTTAATCACATTTTAATATTGGTTTATTAACTGTAACAAATGTAGCACAGTAATAGATGTTAATGGGGAAATTTGGCATAGGGTACAATGGAACGCTAAATATCACAATTTTTCTTTAAAATGGCTCCAAAATAAAAGTTTATTTTATTTACTTATTTATTTTGTCTTTTTGCCTTTTGCTTCCCACGGCATACGGAGGTTCCCAAGCTAGGGGTCTAATCAAAGCTGTAGACGCTGGCCTATGCCAGAGCCACAGCAACACAGGATCTGAGCTGCATCTGCAACCTACACCACAGCTCACGGCAACACCGGATCCTTAACCCACTGATCAAGGCCAGGGATCGAACCCTCAACCACATGGTTCCTAGTCGGATTCATTAACCACTGCGCCACGACAGGAACTCCATAAAAGTTTATTTTAAAAAGTAACATGAAATACTGATGATGGTGTAGAGAAACTAGTTTATTCTAACATTTGGCAGTTTCTTGAAGAACTAGACATGCATAACCATACAAACCAGCAACTGTGCTTCTGAGCATTTCTCAGAAATGAATACTTACACTCATGCCCAAAAAACCCTGTATACCAAGGTGTACAGCAGCTTTATTACAACAGCCATTAACTAGAAACAACCCCTATATCCTTCAGTGGGAGAACAGTTAAACTGTGGTACATTCTTAGCATGAAATAATAGTCAGCAATAAAAAGGAATGAATTATCAATACACTCAGCACAAATAAATCTCCAGAGAATTATGTTGAGAGAAAAAGCCAAAACATTACAAACCACGATTCCACACATTCTGACAAAACTATAAATGGAGAATGGATCAGTGGCTATCAGAGGTTAAAGACGGGGTGGGGGCAGATGGAGATGGGTGTGGTTGTTAAAAAAAAAAAATAGGAGGGATCCTTGTGTTGATGGAAATATTCTGTGCCTTGACTACATCAATGACAAAATTCGGGTTGCAACTTTCTACTGTAGTTTTACAAGATATTGCCATTGGGGGGAAATGGAGATTGCAAATTGAAATTGGTACATAGAATCACTCTGTTTACTTGTTACAACTGCATATGAATCTACAATTACCTCTGAATAAAGATTTTTTTTTCAAAGCCCCAAGGCCTGAACAAGCAGATGGCCTAGAGGAAGAGGTGGTAAGGCCCACATAGAGATCTGGAGTCAGGGTGCAGAGTAGGGGTCCTCTAGCCAGGCTGAGAGACTGGCCACACACCCAAGGTTGAGATGCTGGAAGCAAGCCCCCAGAAAAGGGGAGTACAAATATGCAAAGTGAGGCTGCCCTGGATTTGAAGGTACTGGTACAAACTTGTTTCTTTATGTTAAAAATCTTAAGGGTACATGTGCATACAGGATGGGTTGTGTACCCATAATCATTTCCTAGCTCTGCCGGCGTTAGACCTGGGGTCAGCAACACTCCTGAGCAACCACTTACTAGGTGCATAGAAATTGATTTTCAAGCATTACTCTCCACTAAAAGAACCACGGCTCCTTAAAGCAACAACCGATTCTGGGCTGGCGCAGTGAAACACAAAATGAGTCTGGAACATGGTGTTGTGGTGAAAAGTGATGAGAACATGCCAAGAGGACACAGAGGTCACATCAAAGGAGCGCCCACTGGCTTCATCTGGGACAACCTGAACATCAAAATAAATGGCCATCGCCCACTGAACAAAACACAAGCTCACAAGCCTGTACAGCTAAATAAATAAATGGATGCATATGGGGAAAAGAGAAAGCACTTCTGTACAACAGAAGCCAACAAATAAATGGAGAAGGAATGATGGTAATAAGTCACTATGTGGCAACCACCATGTTAAAAACAAATTTAAGGAATAGCAAGATAATAAGATTGGTAGATGAAAGTCAGGTAAGAAAAATATTTATATCATCTCAAAGAATTTCCCACAAAAAAATTTTTACAAAGGGGAAAAAAAAAAAAAACAACTTCATGGAGGAGAAACTTAACTGACATCCTCATAAATAAGTGATCAAAGTTTCTACCACCATAAACAGGACAAATCAGACATAATGTGCCACCCAATAGGCTGCAGAGATCATCACAGCATCTGGCCCTAAATATATACCCCAAATGGAGGGCCTTTCTAACAGTGACTGGACTGCCACCATGAAAAATGCTCCCCAGTCACAAAGCCAAGGCAAGACTGAGGAAACAGTCCAGAATGAAGGAAACCAGAGTGATGAAAAGGGGGAATAATGTGTAATCCTGGACAAAATCCTTTACTGTGGGAGACATTACTGGGTCACCTGGGGAGACTTGAAACCCAAGGTGCACAGGAATTCCTTGAATTACTATTGTAACTTTTCTATAAGTTTGAAATGGTTTCAAAACAAAATTGTATATACACACAGATATATAGACATATACATATTATATACATGCATATACTATTTTTTTTAACAGAAAAAGGCAGCTTTCACTCTTTACCCTTCCAACTTCTTTCTGCCTGGACACAGGCATGCTGACTTGAGGATGAAGTCTCAAGATCAGTAAGGAGAGCAGAACAGTATAAGTGGAGCTGCAGAACTGCCCCATCAGCCCTGGACTAGCCACCTCCACACTTACTATGGTGGAAAACAAACCCCATGATGGTTCAAGCCACAATGGTAGGGTTTCTGTCACTCACAACCAAAGTGATCAGAAGTAATATATTTAATAGCTAGAGCACTACTATGCCATTCCTATTTTCCCACTATCACTGACTGAAAAACCCACCAAGAAGCAATGGAAAAGCTGTGACTTATTCCAGGAACGAAGTGGCAGAGAAGCTGTGTGTTTTATGCAGCAACGAGCGGTAAGAAAACCTGGCCAGAATCCACAGCAGGTGCATCTCCACCTAAAGCCCAGAGAGCTTCATGCTATGTGGGAGGAGGAGTGAGGCTGGGTTAGAGGCAGCACTCTGATAGACAGGTGATGAAAGTGGGACAGGAGACTTCTTCAAAGGCATTTTCCCAGAGAAACGGGAAAACGGCTCTGCGTACAATCTGTGTAGTACAACAGCACCTGCTGTGGATACAGGATGAGTTAAGTAGACTTTCAGTGCTTGCTTTTCAACTGGCTCACCACTTAGAACACTGTCTCCATGAGGAAGATCCCAAATGCTGAATGATATGGCCTGAATATGTGTGTCTCCTCCAAATTCATATGTTGAAATCCTAACCCCCCAAGTGATGCCACTAGGAAGAAGTGCCTTGGGAAGGTAATTAAGTCATGATGGTAGAGCCCTTATGAATGGGATTAGGACCTTAGAAGAGATACCCCAGGGCCCTCAAGAGAACTGGACCATGCTGGTACCCTGATCTTGGACTTCCAGCCTCCAGAACCAAAAGAAACAAGTTGCTGTTGTTTATAAGCCACTCAACCTATGGTGCTTTGTCACAGCAGCCCATGCAGACCGACACTGTACTTAAAGTAACTTAGAATATAACCTATCAATAAACTGGGGACGTCTGCAAACAGCTATTTATAATTCAACTTTGTTTCCTAGCCATCAATTTGCATTGCATTTTTCTTTTTTCTGTTTATTTTTTATACCACATATTTCTAAGCACAACTTACTTTTATCATCATAATACCTCCCATTGGTCCAGTATTCCTTCCTTTTTCCTTTTTTTTCATTTTTATATTATTATTAAAGTATAGTTGATTTACAACATTTCATCAAGTTCTGTTGTACAACAAAGTGACCCAATCACACACATTTCCCTGCGCTGTGCAGCAGAATACTCCATCCACTCCAGATATAACAGTTTGCCTCCCCAGAAAACCCCAAAATGCCCATCCCTCCCACTCCCTCCCCTTTCTCCCCACCCTGGAACCCCAAGTCTGCTCCTTTTGGCCATGCTCTGTCTTTGTTTGTTTGCTTGTTATTTTTAGATAGGATCATCTTTTCCATATTTTAGATTCCACAAATAAGTGATATCATACGGTATTTGTGTCTCTTTCTGGCTTACTTCGCTTAGTATGAGAGTCTCTAGCTCCATCCATGTTGCTGCAAATGGTGTTAATTTGTCTTTTTATGGCTGAGTAATATTCGACTGTATATATGTACCACATCTTCTTAATCCACTCATCTGTCAATGGACATTCAGGTTGTTTCCCTTTCTTCTTCCTTTTCAGAGTTCCCTTCATACCATGATTTTAATTTCATTCTTACTCTCAACTGTACTGTGGGATAAATTGAATTGTGTCCTTTTAACACACATGAAAGCAAAGTCAAGGGAGAGTAAGCCACTTGCCCATGTCCTCACAGTGCAGAAACTGCCTAAATGTGACAAGAATTCTGAGCCATGACTCCAAATCCAGTGTTCTTTCGCCTAAACCGTCCAGTATATCATTAACAACACTGTCAGTTTTTAACATTTTCTGCTTTAAGATTGTATTATAAATGGCTAGAACACAAGGTCAGAACATAGTAAGCAGGAAGAAATGCATGCATTTCACCGAAGCTTAAAAGGACACGCAGGAAATTCAGCACCCATCCATCTTCCTCTTCTTGTTCTTGTTTCAGAAGTGCAAAGGTACAAAAATATTGCTCTGCCTGGTGAGCCTACACCTGCCTCCCAGAGACTCTCCTGGCAGGTAGTCCCCTCAGGATTTTCCAGGACCTTCAAAACTGCATTAATAAAAGCATCTCCAATGCTTGGAGATACAGCTCTGCTCAAATCAGAAAATGCCAAGCGCCTGTTATATATGGCATAGCACTGGGCCCTTGGTGTGGTCTCTGCCCTCCTGGCTAAGTTGAGGAGATAAGGCAAATACATAAAATGTTAAGCAATTACCCAAGAAATAACCAACAGACCACTGCAGACCAATGACAGGAGCAGAGAGGCCTGAGATAAAGATATGAGCCAATGCCAAGACCAAGTAATGTATGGACATCATTTCAAGTGACTGCTTCAGGGTACAGAGGGGAGAGTTTCCTTAGGCTGAGGTAGGCAGGGTTTATGAGAAAAGCTAAAATTTGACCTTGGTCTTGAGAGAATGAACTTGTGAGAAGGTCTACTCCAAGTAGATACAGCACAGACACAGAAAAGCTCAAGGTACATTCAGAAAATGCTGAGTGGGGAATTCCCGTTGTGGCTCAGTGGAAATGAACCCAGCTAGTATCCATGAAGACATAGGTTAGATCCCTGGCCCCGCTCAGTGGGTTAAAGGTCTGGTATTGCTTTGAGCTGTGGTGTAGGCTGGCAGCTGTGATCTGATTTGATCCCTAGCCCGGGAACCTCCATATGCTGCAGGTGAGGACCTAAAAAGAAAAAAAATTAAAAATTAAAAAAAAAAAAGAAAATGATAAGTGGACTGATGCTGCAGTAGAAAGAGTGGACCACACACAGCAATGATTGACCCACAGTGTATCAGTCATGATACTCGGGCTCTGAGAGGCTTTGACCTGGCTTCGGCCAAAAGATATGTCTATCTCTCGTGACAAGAAGTCCAGAATTCTGATGGGTTCTAGTGTTGCTTCATACCAAGACACATGATTGCACAGGGAAGGGGTTTTGTCAAGATCAAGTTTCTGTCAGGAAGTCAACATGAGAATGTGGCTGATCCCAGAAGGGCAGTCCAGCATCGCAAATGGTTATTGTTTAGCGAGTACTAAACTCCAACCCACATTACGCCTTCAAAATGAACCCAAGAGAGGATTATCCGGAAAAAAAAATAGAAGAGGCTCCTCACCTAATAGCCAGATCCAAAACTAGATTCGGAAACACTGCAAAAGACCTTCCTCCTTTGTGCCTATTTACCAAAAGTTATACATGGGTCCTAAAGAGGCTCTAACCAGGATGGCTGCTCAGACTGTTCAATCAGCAAAGACCCTCATTGTAATGATGCCTGGGGGCTTGTGTTCATTAAGCAAACCTGCACTAGGACAATCCCCACCATGTTAGTATGAGGGAAGGAAGGAAGGGATGCCAAGAGGCTGGCCAGAAGAGAAAGTACATTGATGTCCAGGCCTGGGGAACTGTAGTTCCCAATATATTCCCACATGATGAGGCCCTCACATGGTGAGCTTTGGCCAGGCTCAGCAACCCAGCAGGACTCTCCTACTCAGTGATGGGGTGTATTTCCCTCATTCTAACACTGAAAAATCAAAAGTGAGGGGAGTCTGCCAATGGAAGCATTACTCTATAAAGCACACCTTTAACATCATTTTATTTGTTTTAAAACATGTTTCTCAAGCACCTCCTATGTGCTACACATGTTCTAGGCCCAAGAGATTCAGTAATGAACAAGCCAACTGCTGCGCTCATGGACCAGAATCCAGTTACGGGAGGCAAGCTAACCAAAGTGCCAGGTATTGATAAGCCCAAAGAGAAAAATCAAGGCAGAGAAATGGATCGGGTGGGCGGCAGAGAAGGCATCTGAGGGCCTGACTCAGCAGAGGCCTGAATGATGAGAAGCCACTAGTGCAAGGACCTGGGAGAGAACATCAGAGCAGAAGGCCCAGGGCAAAGGAACTAAGGTAACAAACAGCCTGCAGTGCTCAGTGAACAAGCAAGGAGGTGGCCCAACAGGGGGTAGATTTTCTTCTGAAAGCAAAGAGAAGCAGCTAGATGGTTTCAAACAAAGGAGTGAGAGAATCCAAGTGACACTTTACAAGAAGGACCTGGCTACTGTGTGGAGCACAGACTGGATGGAGAGGAGGGAGAAGCAGAGAAGCCCATTAAGAGATGGCTGCCACTATTCAGGCCAGAGACCTGGAGGACCTGGAGGGTGGACAGTAGTGAGGGGGCAAAAAGTGAGGGTCTGAGCTCTGCTTAGAAGTCAGGTCAACAGGGCCTGCAGGCAGACTGGGGGTGGGGGGAGGATGCCCAAATCTTGGGCCTAAGGATTAAGCCCTGGAGGATTAATCGGATCACGCCACTTACCAGATGGGAGTAACAGGAATAGCAACAAACAGCTTGTTTCTCAGCCTCTTTCATTCAGAAGTGGTGACTTTTGGAAAGCCATACACTCACACTTTCAGGGAGAACCATTTCACTCTGGGTGGGTATGGAAAAAATCTGGACGAGGCAGCACTACTGGGTTTTTTGGTGGGGGAGGCTGCCACACCCATGGCAGGGGTAAGTTCCCACACCAGGGATCCAACCCATGAGCCCTGAGCAGCAACCTGAGCTGCTGCAGGACAACACCAAATCCTTAACCCATTGTGCCATGAAGGAACTCCCAGCATTGCTATTTTTTCAACCTTCCGCTCTGATGTTCTCTCCCAGGTCCTTGCACTAGTGGCTTCTCATCATTCAGGCTTCTGCTGAGTCAGGCCCTCAGATGCCTTCTCTGCCGCCCACCCGATCCATTTCTCTGCCTTGATTTTTCTCTTTGGGCTTATCAATACCTGGCACTTTGGTTAGCTTGCCTTCCGTAATTGGATTCTGGTCCATGAGCGCAGCAGTTGGCTTGTTCATTACTGAATCTCTTGGGCCTAGAACATGTGTAGCACATGATTCAGAAAGATGGGTACTTTCACACACTCTTACAGATGGAAGAGACCCAAGTGATCTTCAAAAGATGAGGGGAGTTCCCACTGTGATACAGTAGGTCAAGAATATGACTGCAGCAGCTTGGGTGGCTGTGGAGGCACCATTTCAATCCCAGGCCCAGCACAGTGGGTTAAATGATCCAGCATTGCCACAACAGCAGCATAGGTTGGCAGCTGCAGCTCAGATTCAATCCCAGGCCTGGGAATTTCCATATGCCATGGGTGTGGCCATCAAAGAAAAAAAATGAGGAAACTGGGGCCCAGGCATATACAATGACTTGCCCTAGATAAACAATGTCCAGAAGCATCACTGTTAGTGTCACATAAGCCAAAACTCTAAGTGGAGAGTCCCATTCTCCCTCCATCACACCATGCACCTCTTAGCATACACAGCAAAACAAGATGCACTTCTGTTGTCAGAGCCTAAATACACCAAAAGAGAGGCATCAGTCCATCCCATCAGGAAGCCTACAGCAAGCCTTCAGCTACAAGGGGGGCAGACACCAGAAATAAGAGAGGCTACAACTCTATTATCTGTAAAAAGGTCACCACGCCAAAAACCTGTGAAAATGAAAAGAAAGAGAACTATGACTCAAATGAGGGAGAAAGAAAAAAAAAAAAAAAAACAGAGGAGCAGCTAAGGGATCAGGAGATTCTCAGCCTCCAGGAAAAAGACTTTAGAATGTTGATGCTGAAGATGATACAAGACATTGGAAATAAACTAGAGGCACAGATGGATAACTTACAGGAAACACTGACCAAAGAGATGTAAGATATAAAACTTAAGCAAGAAGAGATGCAAAATACAATAACTGAAGTAAAAAAATTCATTAGAAGCAGCCAACAGCAGAATACAGGAGGCAGAAGAACAAATATGCACGGTCGAGGACAGAGTGGTGGAAATCACGGGAACCACGGATGCAGAACAGAAAAGAGAAAAAAGATTGAAAACAAATGAAGAGAGTCTCAGAGAACTCTGTGACAATGTTAAATGCACTAACATCCGTATTATAGGGGTGGCAGAAGGAGAAGAGAGAGAGAAGGGGACAGAAAAAATATTCCAAGAGATAATAACCAAAAACTTCCCTAACATGGGAAAGGAACCACTCACTCAAATCCAGGAAGCATAATGAGTACCATATAAAATAAACCCAAGGAGGAATACTCAGAGACACAAATTAATCAAACTGACCAAAATTAAAGACAGAGAGAAAATAGTGAAAGCAGCTAGGGGAAAGAAACAAATAACATACAACGGAACCCCGAGAAGGCTGTTGGCAAATTTTTCAGCAGAAACTCTGCAGGCCAGAAGGAAGTGGCATGATATACTTAACATGATGAAAGGAAAGAACCTCCAACCAAGATTACGTTACTCAGCAAGGCTCTCATTCAGATTTGAGGGAGAAATAAAAAGCTTCACAGATAAGCAAAAGCTGAGAGAATTCAGCAACACTAAAGCAGCCTTACAACAAACACTAAAGGAACTTCTCTAGACAGAAAAGGCTGCAACCAGAAACAAAAATACCACAAATGACAAGGCTCACCAGTAAAGGTATATATACCATAAAGGTACGAAATCATCCATGCAAAATTATGCCATCAAACTCAGAAATCATGAGAAGAGATGGGTACAAATGCAGGACACTGGAGATGAACTTGCAATTAAGAGACCAACTACTTAGGGGAGTTCCCGTCGTGGCGCAGTGGTTAACGAATCTGACTAGGAACCATGAGGTTGCGGGTTCGGTCCCTGCCCTTGCTCAGTGGGTTAAGGATCCGGCATTGCCGTGAGCTGTGGTGTAGGTTGCAGACGCGGCTCGGATCCCGCATTGCTGTGGCTCTGGCATAGGCCAGTGGCTACAGCTCCGATTGGACCCCTAGCCTGGGAACCTCCATATGCCACACAGGAGTGACCCTAGAAATAGCAAAAAGACAAGAAAAAAAAAAAAAAGAGAGACCAACTACTTAAAACAATCTCACACATATAGGACTCATATCAAAACTTCAGAAAAACTGCAAACCAAAAATCTACAATTGATACACAAATGAAGAAAAATCAACTCAAATACAACACTAAAGATAGTCATCAAACCACAAGATGAGAGAACAAGAGAAGAAGGGAAGAAAAAAGAGCAACAACAAAAAAAACCAAAGCAGTTAATAAAATGGCAATAAGAACATACATATCAATAATTACCTTAAATGTTAATGGACTAAATGCCCCAACCAAAGACAGAGACTGGCTAGATGGATAATACAAAAACAAGACCCATATATATGCTGTCTTCAAGAGACCCACTTCACTTCTAGGGATATATAAAAATTGAAAGTGAGAGGATGGAAGAAAATATTCCATGCAAATGGGAATCAAAAGAAAGCTGGAGTAGAAATACTCATATCAGACAAATAGACTTTAAAATGAAGAATATGTTAAGGGACAAGGAAGGTCACTACCTAATGATCAAAGGATCAAACCAAGAAAAAGATCTAACAATTTTAAATATCTACACACCCAACATAGGTTCACCACAATATACAAGGCAACTGCTAACAATCTGAAAACGACAAATCGACGATAATGCAATAATAGTGGGGGACTTTAACACCCCACTTACATCAATGGACGGATCATCCAGACAGAAAATCAACAAGGAAACACAGGCCCTGAATGAAGCATTAGACCAGACGGACTTAATAGATGTTTATAGGACATTCCATCCAAAAGCAACAGAATACACATTCTTCAAGTGCACATGGCACATTCTCTAAGATTGATCACATCCTGGGGTACAAATTAAACCTTGGTAACTTTAAGAAAACTGAGATTATACCAAGCATCTTTTCCAACCACAATGCTATACAACTGGAAATCAACAAGAAAAAAAAAGTGCAAAAAACACAAACACGTGGAGACTAAAGAACATGATATTAAACAACCAATGGATCACTGAAGAAATCAAGGAGGAAATTAAAAAATACCTAGAAGCAAATGACAACAATGATACGACATTCCAAAACCTATGGGATGCAGCAAAAGCCATTCTAAGAGGAAAGTTTATAGTAATACAAACCCACCTCAGGAACCAAGAAAAAGCTCAAATAAACAAGCTTAACTTTGCATCTAAAGCAGCTCGAGAGAGAAGAACAGACAAGTCCTAAAGCTAGTACAAAGAAATAAATCATAAAGATCAGAGCAGAAATCAATGAAATAAATAAAGAAAACCGTAGAAAAGATCAATGAAACGAAAAGCTGGTTCTTTGAAAAGATCAACAAAATTGATAAATCCTTAGCCAGACTTATCAACAAAAAAAGAGAGAGGACTCGAATCAATAAAATTTGAAATGAAAAAAGAGAAGTAACAACAGACATCACAGATATACAAAGGATCATAAGAGACTACTATATGCAACTATACACCAATAAAACGGAAAACCCGGAAGAAATGGACAAATTCTTATAAAAGTACCATCTTCCATGACTAAACCAAGGTGAAATAGAAAAAATGAAGGGACTAATCACAAGAACTGAAATTGAAACAATGATTTAAAAACTTCCAACAAACAAAAGTCCAGGACCAAATGGCTTCATAGGTGAATTCTATCAAACATTTACAGAAGAGCTAACACCTCTCCTTCTGAAACTATTTCAAAAAATTGCAGAGGAAGGGATACTTCCAAACTCATCCTATGAGGCCACCATCACCCTGGTACCAAAACCAGACAAAGATACCACAAAAAAAGAAACCTACAGACCAATTTCACTGATGAACATTGATGCAAAAATCCTTAACAAAATACTACCAAACCACATCCAACGATACATTAAAAGGACTGTACATCATGATCAAGTGGGATTTATCCCAGGGATGCAAGGGTTCATCAATACCCACAAATCCATCAGTGTGATATACCACATTAACAATCTGAAGAGTAAAAACCATATGATCCTTGCAATAGATGTGGAAAAAGCCTTTCACAAAATCCAACACCCATTCCTGATAAAAACCCTTCAGAAAGTGGGCATAGAGGGAACCTACCTCAACAAAATAAAGGCCATATGTGACAAACGCATAGCTAACATCATTCTCAATGGTGAAAAGCTGAAAGAATTCCCACTGAGATCAGGAAGAAAACAAGGATGTCCACTCTCACCACTACCCTTCAACATAGTTTTGGAAGACCTAGCCACAGCAATCAGAGAAGTAAAAGAAATAAAAGGAATCCAAATTGGAAAGGGAGAAGTAAAACTGTCACTATTTGCACATGACATGATACTATACCTAGAGAACCCTAAAGACTCTACCAGAAAACTGTTAGAGCTCATCCACGAATCTGGCAAAGTCACAGGCTACAAAATTAATACACAGAAATTGACTGCATTTCTATACACTAACAATGAAAGAGCAGAAAGAGAAATTAGGGAAGCAATCCCATTTACCATTGCACCCAAAAGAATAAAATACCTAGGAGTAAACCTACCTAAAGAGAAAAAAGACCTGTAACTCTGAAAACTATAAGATGCTGAAGAAAGAAATCAAAGAGGACACAAACAGATGGAAAGACATACCATGCTCGTAGATTGGATTGGAAGAGTCAATATTATCAAAATGACTATACTACCTAAGGCAATCTACAGATTCAATGCCATCCCTATCAAATTACCAAGGACATTTTTCACAGAACTCAAACAAAATATTTTAGTTTGTTTGGAATCACAAGAGACCAAGAATAGCCAAAGACATCCTGAAAAAGAAAAATGGACCTGGAGGAATCAGGCTCCCGGACTTCAGACTATACTACAAGCAACAATCACCAAAACCGTATGGTACTGGCACAAAGGCAGAAATACAGATCAGTGGAACTGGAGAGAAGGCCCAGAACTAAACCCACGCACCTACAGCCAACTCATCTACGACAAAGGAGGCAAGAAGATACAATGGAGAAAAGACAGCCTGTTCAGTAAGTGGTGCTGGGAAAACTGGACAGCCACATGGAAAAGAATAAAACTGGAACACTCCCTAACACCATACACAAAAATAAACTCAAAATGGATTAAAGACCTAGATATAAGACCAGACACTGTAAAACTCTTAGAGGAAAATAGAGGCCAAACACTCTCTGACATAAATGACAGCAACATCTCAGATCCACCTCTTAGAGGAATGACAGTAAAAACAAAAATAAACAAATGGGATCTAATCAAACTTAAAAGTTTGGGCACAGCGAAGGAAACCCTAAACAAAATGAAAAGACAACCCACAGAATGGGAGAAAATCTTTGCAAGTGAATCCACTGACAAGGGATTCATCTCCAAAATTTAGAAACACTTTCTGCAGCTCCATACCAAAAAAACAAACAACCCCATCAAAAAATGGGCAGAAGATCTAAACAGACAGTTCTCCAAAGAAGACATACAGATGGCCAAAAAACACATGACAAGATGTTCAACATCACTCATTATTTAGAGAAATGCACATCAAAACCACTCTGAGGTACCACCTGACACCAGCCAGAATGGCCATCATCCAAAAGTCTACAAACAAGAAGTGCTGGAGAGGGTGTGGGGAAAAAGGAAACCTAGCACACTGTTGGTGGGATTGTACATTGGTGCAGCCACTGTGGAAAACAGTATGGAGATGCCTCAGAAAACTAAACATAGAACTCCCATTTGATCCAGCAATCCCACTCCTGGGCATCTATCCAGAGGAAACCATGACTCGAAAAGACACTTGTACTCCGATGTTCATTGCAGTACTATTTGTGATAGCCAAGACATGGAAACAACCTAAATGTCTATCGACAGAGGAGTGGATCCAGAAGATGTGGTACATATCCACAATGGAGTATTACTCAACCATTAAAAGGAACGAAATACTGGCATTTTTAGCAACATGGATGGACCTAGAAATTGTCATGCTAAGTGAAATCAGTCAGACAATGAGACACCAACATCAAATGCTTTCACTGATATATGGAATCTGAAAAAAAGGACACAATGAACTTCTTTGCAGAGCAGATACTGACTCACAGACTGTGAAAAACTTATGGTTTCCAACAAAGACAGTTCAGCGGGTAGGGGGATGCACTGGAGTTGTGGGATGGAGATCCTCTAAAATTGAATTGTGATGATCACTGTACAACTATAAATGTAATAAATTCATCAAGTAATAAAAAATTACTTAACTGACAAAAAAAATATTAATTCTTCTGAAATAAATAAATAAATACACCAATAGACCAGAAACTGGAAAAATAGCCAGGAATATAAGGAGTGACATAAAACTTAACACCTTTAGAGACAGACAAGCTGCTTCGTCTCCAGAAATGAACACACACACACAGATCAAGTATGCAGGGGATGGTCCTCCCCACCCCCACTAGCCCATCATTTCTATAAGACACACCCCCAGGGAGCTATATGCCAAAAGCATGACTTCAGGGCCTGAAACCCTGCATTCCACACCTGCCTTGCAGAGTAAGTTCTGAGTATGTTGCTTAGCAGTCAGGGTCTCAAGTTCCTTTATTTTGCTTACCTCAGAGGCTAACAAGAAAAATGACAACTAAAGGGGAGCACAGTTTGTAAAGCATCAAGTGTATATAAAAAGATAAAATATTGCTTTTAAGAATAAAGAGCTGATGAATATGTGATTAAAAACCTTCCATAAAACAAAAGTCCAGAACCCGATGGCTACACAAGTGAAGTCTATCAAACATTCAGAGAAGAGTTAACACCCATTCTTCTGAAACTCTTTCAAAAAATAACAGAGGAAAGAACACTCCTAAGCATGTTCTATGAGGCCACCATCACCCTGATACCAAAACCAGAAAAAAATACCACACAAAAAAATTAAATTATAGGCCAGTATCACCAATGAACATAGATGCAAAAATCCTCAACAAAATACTAGCAAACCGAATCCAAGTATATATTAAAAGGATCATACACCATGATCAAGTAGGATTTATCCCAGGATACAAGAATTCTTCAATATCCTCAAATCTGTCAATGTGATATACCACATCAACAAACTGAAGAATAAAAGAGATGCAGAAAAGGCTTTTGACAAAATTCAACACCTGTTTCTGATAAAAACTCTCCAGAGTGTGGGGATAGGGGAAATGTACCTCAAAATAATAAAAAAAAAAATGTGGAAAACCCACATCTAACATCATTCTCAATGGTGAAAAATTGAAACCATTCCCACTAAGATCAGGCACAAGACAAGGATGTCCACTTTCACCACTATTATTCAACATAGTTTTGGAAGTTCTAGCCACAGCAATCCGAGAAGAAAAAGAAATAAAAAGAATCCAAACTGGAAGAAAAAAAAATAAGTAAAACTATCACTGTTTGCATATGATATGATACTATACTTAGAAAAGCCTAAAAGCAGCACCAGAAAACTATTCGGACTCATGAATGAATTTGGTAAAGTTGCAGGCTACAAAATTAATACACAGAAATCAACTGCATTTCTTTATACTTATAATGAAATATCAGAAAGAGAAATCAGAGAAACCATCCCATTTACAATCACAACAAAATGAATAAAATACCTAGGAATAAACCTACAGAGACAAAAAAGACCTATACTCTGAAAAATCATAGAGCATTGACAAAAGAAATCAAAGATGACACAAACAGATGGAAAGATATACAATGCTCTTGGATTGGATCAATCAGCATTGTCAAAATGACTATATTACCCAAGGTAATCTACAAATTCAATGAAATCCCTATCAAATTACCAAAGACATTCTTCGCAGAACTTGAACAGAACATTTTTAAATTTGTATGGAAACACAAGAGACCCCCGAATAGCCAAAGCAATATTGAAAAACGAAAATGGAGGAATCAAGCTTCCTGACTTTAGACAATACTACAAAGCTACAGTCATCAAAACAATATGGTACTGGAACAAAAACAGAAATATAGACCAATGGAACAGGATATAAAGCCTAGATATAAATACAAGTGCCCATGGGCAACTCATCTATGACAAAGGAGAACAGAACAAACAATGGAAGAAAGATAGCCTCTTCAGTAAATGGTTCTGGGAAAACTGGAAAGCTACAAGTAAAAGAATGAAAGTATAACACTATCTAACACCATATACAAAAATAAACACAAAATGGATTAAAGACCTAAAAATAGGGTCAGACACTATAAAACTCCTAGAGGAAAACATAGGTAGAACGCTCTTTGACATAAATCACAGCAACATCTTGTCTGACCTCCTAGAATAATGACAATAAAGACACAAATAGACCAAACTCAAAAGCTTTTGCACAGCAAAGGAAACCACTGGAAAAAAAAAAAAGGCAACCCACAGAATGGGAGAAAATCTTTGCCAATGATGCAACAGACAAGGGCCTAATCTCCAAAATATACTAACAACTCATGCAACTCAACAACAAAAAAACAAACAACCCAACTGAAAAAGAGCAGAAGACCTAAATAGACATTTCTCCAAAGAAGACATACAGATGGCCAACAGGCATATGAAAAAATGCTCAATATCACAAATTATTGGAGAATGCAAATCAAAACTACAACGAGGTACCACCTAACTCCAGTCAGAATGGCCATTATTAACAAGTCAATGAATAACAAATGCTGGAGAGGGTGTGGAGAAAAAGGTACCCTCCTCCACTGTTGGTGGGAATGTAAATTGGTACAACCACTATGGAAAACAGCATGGACGTACCCCAGAAAACTAAATATAGAGCTACAACATGATCTAGCAATTCCACCGCTGGGTATATATCAGTGCAAAACTTTCATTGAAAAAGACAGATGCACCCCTATGTTCATAGCAGCACTATTCACAATAGCCAAGTCATGGAAATAACCTAAATATCCATCCACAGATGAATGGATTAAGAGGATATGCTAATACAAAGGACTATTACTCAGCCATTAAAAAAGACAAAATAATGCCATTTGCAACAACATGAATAGATCTAGAGACTCTCATACTAAATGAAGTAAGCCAGAAAGAGAAAGACAAATACCTTATGATATCACTTATTTGTGGGATCTAAAATATGGAACAGATAATCCTATCCAAAAATAAAAAATAAGCAAACAAAAAACAGAAACAGATCATGGTCAAGAAGAGCAGACTTGGGGTTCCCGGGCACGGTGGGAGAAAGGGGAGGGAGTGGAACTGATGGGCATTTGGGGGGTCTGGGGGATGCAAACTGTTATATTTGGAATGGATGGGCAATGGGATCCTACTGTACAGCACAGGGTAATGTGTGTGATTGGGTCACCCTATTGTACAATAGAACTTGACGAAACACTTTAAATCAACTCTATTTGACTAATAATAAAAGAATAGAAAATACTTACACAAAAACACAACAAAAAACAATCATGCTATATACAAAATAACCAATCCTTATGTAACCGATCCTTATGTATAGCAAATATTTAGGGAAAAAGGCATCCCCTGCTTAAAGTTATGTGAAGTTAAACGAAGTGTGTCTATGTGAGTCTATGTTGAACCTCATTTGAAGATACTGTCAAAAAAGCCCAAATTTGGGACCTCTTTTTATAACTGAAGTATAATTACGTCCAATAAAATACACAGATCTAAAAAAGTTCTTAAAAAAAAAAAAGAATAAAGTGCTGATATTTTCTGAAGGAGAAAAGCAGAAGGCAACTCACTGTGGTTCCTCCAAAGACACCTCCTCCTCACAAAATTAGGCCAAATTAGGCCAAAGTCAGGAGACCAGGGCAGGGTAGTGATATACTCTTAGACACTGATGCACAATGTGTGAAGTAGAAAACACCTTATTGCTCTTTCATTTGATTATACAAATGTCTCACAATGGGTGCTCGTGATTTGCCTGATGCAGACATGCTGCGACATCAGAAGGCATCTGACCTTAGACAGCAGGCCCTGTTCCTAGAAGAACACACCCCAGGCCAGGGTGCCTATCCAGTGACAAGCAGAGTAACAACGGGAGGAGTCAGAAGGCAGCCAGGCAAGCCAGGATGTCAGTACATCTTGGATCTATCACTGATGGGAGCTAAATCATCAGCTTTCAGAGCAATATAGGGAACAGACATCAACGACAACCACAAAAACAACAACAACAAAAAGGCAAATCAGGTTCCAGCCAGCTTCTCAGGGGATTTGATCCCACTTTGTTGCAGCTGTGTTTCTTCTAGGACTGACCAGAGCACCATTTTCCACAAAGGGCTCCACAGGACACCAGCCCAGTCTGTGGCAGCAGCCACACTGTGCCTCCTCTACTTTCACACTCCTCTTCCACCTTGATCACCCTCTCTCTAACCTTCATTCATTCTCATCCCGTTCCTGTCTGCATCCAACCTGCAACCTGCACAGCCTCTTCCTAAAAGAAAGCCAACAGGTGGTCCTCTCACATTGCCTTTCTACCTCCCACCACTAAATAACCACCTCCAAAGCATGGAACTAAAGCACATTTTAAACTATTTTGTACTGAATCAATAAAGCTTTTTAAAAAGAATTCCCATAGTTAGAATAAATTCAAGTGAGTTGGAAACCTATTTCTCTAAGAGAAACAAAAACCATAAAGCAAATTTCTTTAGATTTCCTGTTATAGATCAGTGGAATCTAAAGTGTTTTACTCCTTCCTTCCTTCTTTCCCTTCTACTGTTTATTTGTAATTATTTTTTTTTCACTGTAGTCTTGCATTTTTTCCTTCCCCAGAAGCAGTCATTTCTAGCCACATTTCAAGGGGTCCTATGGCATCCTTGGCTGGAGGGGGCCCAACCTGCTAAGACCTGCAGAGATGAAGCCCTCACTTCTGTACAAGGCAGCCCCTTCCACTGCTGGGAGTGCTGACTGGCCATGTGCTCCTGGGCCCCAAGTTCAACCTCCCTCCGTACAGCATACCCACTGTTAGGCACTACGATCTTCAGACGAACTCAGACAGAAAACACATGAACTCCACAACAGTGCAGTACTATTTCAAGATTCTACCTCTTTTCTCTGGCATATACACCCTGGGCCCCCAGCTGTTCCTCATACACCATAGTTTCCAGGCACCTCTCTCTTCTAGGCAGCTACCTCTTGCTCTATTTATTGAGAGTCCCTAAAAATACATCATTAACATCAGAACAGAGTGGAGTGGAGTCACATGTTGGGGGGTGATGAAGCTTGATTCTAAAGTCAATAATAAAGCAAAAATCACACAGTCCCAAAATTACCCTTGAATATCTTACACTATGCATCACAGTGAGACACTTCAAGAAGCTCACTTCACTTTAGAGCCTCTCACATCAAGAGGCTCCCAGCTGCCCAAGGGAAACAGAATCCCTCCTTCCATCTCACCCTCACTCCAAGGCATATCCTCATGGAGCAGACTGATCACACACACAACTGATTTTTTGTTTTCTAGTTGGTTGGTTTCTTGGGAATTGTTCAATTTTGCCCAGCACACATGCTGCCTACCTGATATTTCAGCGTATCCATGAGCCAGATTTAAGCTGCAGGTCAAGTTGTTCCTCCCCTCCACACCTGGCCCTCAATCCAGCCTGATACTTCACGATGGCCAACCAAGAGCCACCACTGGCACAGTTCACACAAATAATTCTGCAAAACTTCTGAAGACTCATTATTGTATATCATTGTCTTGATAAGAAAGAGGTTGTAAAGAGGTTAATGTGATAGCAATCTCACTATAGCACATAAAATCAATAGCCTCTTCCAAAGGCTGCAACCATTTAAGCAACTACAATTTTTTTGCCTAAGACAATTGTGCACTCTTATGATCTTCATTTATCATCCCAGGTGAAAAAGTTACCAGTACAGGTTTCTCGCCTGTATTTCTGGTTATGTTTGAAGTCACCCTAAGTCATATTAGTGCATCAGCACCCGATGAACCATATTAAGGAGTTTCCATTGTGGCTCAGGGGTTAAGAACCCAAAATAGCCTCTGTGAGGATGGGGGTTCAATCCCTGGCCTCGCTCAGTGGGTTAAGGATCCAGCACTGCCATAAGGTGTAGCACAGGTCAAAGATGTGGCTCGGATCTGGTGTTGCCATGGCTGTGATGTAGGCCTTTAGCTGCAGCTCTGATTCAACCCTTAGCCTGGGAACTTCCATATGCCACGGATGCAGCCATAACATTTTTAAAAATTGAAAAAACCACCATTATCACTTATTCATAAAAGTATCTTTTTGTTGTTGTTGTTGGCTTTTTAGGGCCACACCTGTGGCAATATGGAAATCACCAGGTTAAGGGTTGAACCAGAGCTGCAGCTGCCAGCCTACACTACAGCCACTGGCCTATACCACAGCCACAGCCACTTTGGATCCCTTAACCCATTCGACAAAGCCAGGGATCAAACCGACATCCTCATGGATACTAGTTGGGTTCATTACTGCTGAAACACAATAGGAACTCCTAAAAGTATGATTTTATATGGGAGATCATGAACACCAAGCTTGAAAGAACTTCACAGATACCCATTTAAAGCAATGTCAAAATAGCAAAACAACCATGTAAATCAAGATAATTTAGTACCAACTTGTACCCATAAAGTTAAGATTAACTTTGTTTTCAGGAATAAGCTCTAACACAAGTTCAGTTCAGTGTTAGAGGCAGCTCTGATAAAACTCATGCAAATATTCTTCCCTATTTTGGGCAATACACTATGTTTATGCTCTAAAAAGTAGAATACAATAAACAAACCCTTGTAACAGCTTATAAACATTTTGTTCAGGTTTTTCTATTCCCCCATCTTTGCCTTTCTCCTCAAATGACACGTCAATTTATGGGAATCATTCTTTGACATCACTCTGATGTTTTCTCCTTCTTCAAGGGCTACCCAAACCAAGCTTCAGTCCTGTCCTGCCCATCCAATCAGACTATCACCCCTACATCCATCCCACTCTCCTATCTGCAGACCTGCGCCCCTGTGGCTGGAGGGAGGAAAAGCAGTTTTCCAAGTGGACCAATGGTGCCCCCATTCTGGTGTGCTCTGAGCAGCTCAGAGAAGGAAGGAACAGCTCTGGAGGCTGGAAGCCCCAGGATGATGCTTGTCTGAGCTTCATCACTGCCCACTGCAGGGTGGTCCTACAGGGGGGACCTGCCCTTCTGCACGCTCAGAGGCAGGAGGTAGAAGGGCCTGTTGAGGGACTGACAAGAGGGAGAGCAGAGACTTCCTCCCAAACCACTGTCTTAGGAGTTGCCATGATAGCCTAGGAACCGCGACAACTGCCTACTGCACATCCTGCCACTCTTGTCACCTTGGTAAAACGCTTCCTTCATTCACTACACCTGGATGGCACTTATTACACAGAATATCACTGTGAGTTAATGAGGACCACGCCTCACGCACCTTTTACACCCAGCACTGTGCCTGATATCACAAAGATTCTCACATATTTGTGACTCTTATCCAGTGGTGCCCGACCAACTGAGACCAAGAATGGAAGACATGTGAGCTGTCGGCGCAGCAAGTTCTAGTGAACACGATGAGCTGAAAATGGACATCTCTCCAAGACATAGCTTCATACTCAGGGCTCACAGCCCAGACCAGCCCACACTGGCATCAGTGCTCCTTCCCACCTGTATAACCCTATTAAGGGTTAACCCAAAAGCCTATGGCTGAAATCAAAGAACTCAAAGTCTAACCACTCTTTACCACAGTGAGTAACTGAAAAATTACAATTTCTTTAGGTATCCTGTGACTTCACAGGAAAAATTGGATAAACAGAGTTTACCAGGAAAGTACAACCACTGAGCCCCAACCCCACCCAACAAAGCACAAGAAACATAAGGTGAGATTTTCAATTCTAGCATTAAGCCAGGAGTTTACTTACTGGGTAAGATAGCGTGAAAACCAGTTACAGCCTAACTCATTACTTGGCTGGCAATAGCTACATCGTTTCGGATATAGGCCATGGTTCCAGGGCTGCTGGGATCATTTACAGCCCGGGACACATCTTTGTTCTTTGGCCAGCACTTAGGCAGTTTCTGATTTCGGAGACGGTTCATATTGTGTCTTGAGTACAGTTCAGACTGAGACCCTTGGCATCTGCCCCGTTCAGTAAGAGCTCGCTACATGGCTGAGTGTTGTGTAACCCCAACAGCCTGCCGAGTGGCATTTTGTTTCACACTGCTGGTCAGATTTCAGGGATATTAACACAGTGAACAATCCCAAGAGCCTTTATTAAGGATGGATTACAGAAGGTTAAAGAATGAAGTGATGGAGGAGGGGAGAAGTAGAGGAAGCAACTGGAGAAAAATGAAAAGACGTAGAATATTTCTAGCAGAGGAGATGGACAAAATCCAGAAAGGAAAAAAACATCTATCACTGGACTATGGTAACAGCAGATGTCAGAGCCCATAGCCCAGCACTGTTCTTACAGTTTTACCGTCTAGTAGCAGGTCAGACATGGAAACCCCCACTGGAATCCAAGGCAGGGACTGATGAAGTCAAAAACTAGATTAGACACTCAGGCAGAAGGATGCAAGTACCATAAAGAGCCATGACCTAGCAAGAAATGAAACGAAGCCCAGAGCCAGTCCTCCAAGTTCATCTACCTGAGTTAGATGCAGCATCTATATTTTTTTAATGATTTTTATTTTTTTCCAGTAGAGTTGGTTTACAATGATCTGTCAATTTCTACTGCATAGCAAAGTGACCAAGTCATATATATATATATATATATATATATATACACACACACACACACACACACACTTTCTTTTTCTCACATTTCTTCCATCATGTTCTATCACAAGTAACTACATGTAGTTCCCCGTGCTATACAGCAGGGTCTCATTGCTTATCCACTTCAAATGCAATAGTTTGAATCCATTAACTCCAGACTCCCAGTGCATCCCACTCCCTTCCCCTCCCCTCTTAGAAACCACAAGTCTCTTCTCCAAGGTCCATGAGTACACTTTGGCCATGTGGTCACAGAATGACCCCTAGTGCTATCGGAAATATAGATGCTTGGTATGAAAGTCTCTAGCTTCATCCATTTGCTGCATCATATTTTTGATAGCACCAGGGGTCATTCTGATGCACCCCTAAGTGGGAAAACCAGAGCTCAGAGCTCTGGTGCCTGCAACATCCATAACCTCTTCTGAGGGAAGCGCATGGTTCCCAGTGACTGAGGAATCTTCAGAAGTTCCTTGGGCCTCAGAGGCCAAAGCCACGTGGCCCAGGCATACCTCCTAGGAACAGCCAATCAAGAGCCTACTTTCTATAAAAGCTCTAAAGCTCTTGTCATTAGTGACACTGGAATAACAGCAGATAGTAGACCAATCTAAACTGGAACTAGAGATTCAAAAAGGGGGGTTTAATCCAAGGTAGAGGCAAGAAGACAGGAAAGGGGGCAGAGCTAAGAGTAACCGGGTCACACTGATGGTACCGGCATGGAAATGCATCCCTACCACTGACAGGATAAACTGGGCCATAAAACCTCAAAGAGCCTGAGCATTTTTCTGGTCCCCTAATACTGTGCTGACCTGTTATGTCAGGCTGCTCATACCAGCTAAGCCTGTCTGCTGAGAAAGCATCCTTAGGACACAGCCTACATGGAGTGGATAAGAAAGGAGATCCTGCTGTATAGCACAGGGAACCATATCTAATCACTTGTGATGGAACATGATGGAGAATGATGTGAGAAAAAGAATGTAGATATATGTATAACTGGGCCACTTTACTGTACAGCAGAAATTGACAGATCACTGTATTATCAACCCTAATAAAAGTTTTTTTAAAGAAGAATAGAGCCTATATCTTGAAGTGCCCTTGCAATGAAAAAAGCTTAGTACACCAAGTGCCAGGAAGGGCAAAGATAGATATGGGCATCCGGTTAGTGCTGTCAAGGTGGTATGCTCCTCTCAGTACAATGGGTAGGTGTCCCACACCTGTAAGCTATGGAACAGTTAGGTCTGGAGCTCTGGGGCTGAAGATTTGAGATGACAGGTGGTCCACAAGGCCGGAACTTTAAGATACCTTTTGTTCTTTCCTTCCCCACACCTGAAAGGGGAAAAGCACGGGCATAGCCCTAGAGTCTCTCCATCAATGCTGGTGCTTCACTAAATGAGAGGACCCAATCCAAGGAGCAACCCAATCCAAGGACCCAGCCCAATACAGGAGCTGGGGCCAGTGAATCAGCACCCACAGCAGACTTCTCAGCCCTTCAGGCTCTCACCCCACACTGACCAGCACTGGACTGTGGCTTCCCCAAGGACAAGACCTTCTCCTAGCAACAGGATTAGCATCAACTAATATAGTTCACGTGTTCTCATTTTATCTCATTAACCAGCCTCTGAGGGCGCTACTAGCTTCTTGCCTCTATTTTACAGATACATGAAGCCTAGACGTTAAGCAGTTGTCTAAGGGCACACAGAGGCTAACTTCAGGGGGTGGGTGAGGGGTAGGACGATGACAGGACACCCGTGCTCAAAACCCAGGTCTATGCAGTCTAAAGGTTATGCTCTTGACCTCTATATTTTCCCTACCCTTTTTTTCTCCAGAGTTTTTTTAAACTGCAATATAATATCAAGTTCACCATCCTAACCATTTTAAGTGCACAGTTCAGTGGCATTAAGTACATTCACACTATTGTGCAACCATCACCACCATGCATCTCTTACCTTGCAAAACTGAAATTCTTGTATCCATTAAACCTCTACTTTCCCCTCCCTCCCACAGCCACCATTCTGTGTTGTCACTACGAATCTGACTCCTATAGATACCTATACAAGTGGAATTATATGATACTTGTCTTTTTTCTTTTTAAGCCACACCCATGGCATATGGAAGTTCCCAGACCAGGGATCAAATCTGAGCCATAGCTGCGGCAATGCCAGAGCCTTAACACCCTGTGCCAGGCCAGGATCAAACCCAGGTCACTACAGAAACAACACAACACACTGTGCCACAGTGGGAACTTCTACAACATCTGTCAATTTATAACTGGCTTATTTCACTTAGCATGATGTCTTCAAGGTCCATCCATGTACAGCATGTATCAGAACATCCTCTCTCCTTTGTTTTTGTTTTTAACTCCAGGTCCCTAACTGGTCCTGCTTCAATGAGTGGCCATGACCAGGAGAAAAAAGAAGGGGAACCAGGTGGCAGAGGGAGGGGTCATGTCTACAACACTGCATTTATACACAGCGCTACACACACACACTCCCTACTACTGTTAAGAGCTGGCAGTGTGGGAAAGGGGAGGAACAGGTGGGAAACTGGAGTGTTACAACAGCACCCTCCCCAGCACCCCTGTTTGAACTCAATCTGCCTCAACCCAAGGAGAATCAGACGATGAAAAGCAGTTTAGGAAGGCCAGAACTGTCAGGGGTGCAGGGAGGAGGATGGTCCAAGTGGGGTGAAGGGAATTGCTCCCCTCTTGCTGGGATCCCCCAGCCCCTCCAGTCTGGCAGGAAAGGGGCAGCCTGCAACCCCTGTAAGCAGGTCTGGGGCTGCCAGAGGCTCCAGGCAGGGGGCAGGAGGGGTTTCAGAAAGGCTTGCCCTCCAGGGAGATGAGGGCACTGCCCCCCAGCTTCACTGCCAGGATGCAGCAGTCCTTGACCTCCTCTTGGCAGCTGGCTTGTAATTCATGCTTGAGCCCTGTCAGCTTCTCCTTGATGGTGTCCTTGGAGTTGGCATAATCATTTTGCTCTTAGTGGATGCAGACTCAGGGCCCAGACCCCTTTCTTGCTTTCCCTGGTCTCACAGGTTGCACCACAAAAGATGTGGTAGCAGTCCTTGTGTGGCAGCACCCTCACAAGGGTGGCTGAGGAGTTGTCTTCAGTCTGTCCCACATCACCTACCAGCATCTCCTGGCCCTTCTTCAGGATGAGGTTCTTTCCTGTCCTAGCTTGGGCACAAGAGCACCGCCTTCTTGTGCTTCTTCACCTCCCCTGGTGAAGGCGACTCGCACCTTCATGTCACTGAACACTTTGCTGACACCTAAAACAGCCACACTGGAGGCCTCATTTCTAGAAGTAAAAAGAAGATGGCGAGGAGAGCCAGAGAATGCAAGAAGTACTGCAGGCTGCTGCCGGGCTCCAGCTGATCAATATCTTTTCTCTTTAAGGCTGAATATTCTGTTGCAAGGATGGACCACATTTTGTTTATCCATGCATTCATGATGGACACTGGGCTGCTTCCACCTTTTGGCTATTGTGAATAATACTGCTCTGCCTTCTCTTCTTACCTTATATTCAGTGGCTGACATCCTGTCTCATGCACAGCAGGGCTAAGAAGGTACAAAGAGCATCCTTCCATCCACTTTCAAAAGAACATTCAGGCAATTAGGTGGAATGGGCTTTCCATTCAATTCTTAAAGAATTAAGTATTTATTAATGCCATTATAATTGTCATAACATTGAGGCATGCCCATTTAGTGAGTTGATAATATTAACATACATATACATTCAAAGGGGACTATAAATCAGTGATACTATAAAATTTGATGAGGCTTTAAGTTTTTAACCAAACAAACCAGAAGTGTTACATTCAAATGAGTATTTTCCTGGGAGGCTCTACACTGACTGATGATGAGAGCACCTGCAGCCTGACTGTACTTCTAGGATGACAGCTAGTAAGGGGCCACACAAAACTGTCATCAGTACCTGGAAGTCACACTTTGCCTGTAACGGAAATAAGTCTGTGAATTCCTTCCTTACTCAACACCAGATTATTTCTTTGAATAACTCTTGGATATTTCCAGAAAAGAAAGCATACCTTCCACACATAGATTTTTTTTCCCCTCATACAAAGGAAAAAGAATACATCATCAGATTTGAAGCCAATTTCAGAAGAAGTATTGACGCGCTCCAGTATCCTGAACCTCTGCCAGAGAGAGCATCCTGAAGGAAATATTAGTCATTTGCCTGACATATTAGTCATTTAAAAATCACATTTCAAGGGTATTCTTATTTTGATGCACAGAGCTTGTTACATAGTAACACACATGTATACCTAGTAAAATGAACATTAAAAAAGCAAGCAGCTTGATAGCAAAGAAACACTAGTTTGTGGCTAAGAAGACATTCATTTTCCTTATTTCACAAATAAACATTAGCTCTCATTAGCAAGTGGAGGCAAATTAAGAATTTACTTAAATCTGATGAGACAAGGTAAAGCAATTTATCTCCTTTTAACATACGAATACCTCCTTAATACTTATTCATACAACAAAGGAACCACTGGACTGGAAGAACTCAAGGTCAAAAGGTTACTTTGCAGAAATGGGCCTTTCCTGTCTCTACATCACTGCAGGTAGAAGGAGTTCTGCACACATGCTGGATGAGTGATGGACAAAAGAGATGGTCTGAATCTTCAGATGAAAACTGAGTATTATTATTGTTCCTCTGGGAGAAAGATAGCTGAAACAGACTTGATCCCATTGCTGCCTCTTTTTCCATTTTGTTTCGTATTTTTGGCCATGCCTGTGGCACTCAGAAATTCCGGGGCCAGGGGCTGAACCTGCACCATAGCAGCAACAAGGCTGGATCCTTAATCCACTGCACTACCAGGGAACTCATTTTGCCTCTTTGGAAAGCCACCTGCTTTGTCTGACTGCCCATGAAGGATAGAGATTCATGTTTGTCCCCACCTAATCATGCAAATATCCATGACTTTTGATGAAATTGTCAATAAAAACTTGTGTTAAGTGAGGAAAAAATAAAGTATCCTTTTAATGCAAATGATAACCTCAGGAAGGGAAGGGCAAAAAAATACATATGTGATCAAAGTTATGTAAAATTAGGATATTCAAAACTAAGACAGTTACATTAGCTTTCATATCCACAAATGTTGCTTTGCTGCTATTCCACATTTATATCTGTGCTAAGCCTTTGGGCACAGTAATTAAAAAAAAAAAAGATAAACAACATTTAATTATCTCCTGACATGGGCTCCACATTCCATAGATTTAGGCAAGTGCCAGAGGAAACAGATGGGCTTTCCACCAAGTACTCCAAGCCAAAAGCTGTGCCAAAATGACAGAAGGTAACATTACAGTAAAGGAGGCTCCTTGGTGGAGAAAAGGCCTTTCCTCAAGGAGCTGTGGCCTGGACACAAGAAGGGAGTACAGGTGGTCTTTAAATCAATTCAATGGCATTTTACTGAGTGCCTACCGTATGCAAAACCCTATCTTGGGAAAAGTGAGGGATGTGGGTATATGATAAAACTTCTAGCTTCAATGAGAGAAATTTTACAAACACACACCCAACCATCAACTGCATGCCTGTAAGAAAAAGTAGTGAAACACATTCTAGAATTACCTACAATCTCAAAGCTTTTTTAAATTTGGCTTTGTAACTCATCCTATTTTTAGAAGATTCATCTTTTTTAATATGTAATTGATAAAGTACAGTAATAAAGTGAATACCTGTGAACTCATCACAAAATTTCGTAGCCCAATAACAGCCCTATTCACTCCTGCTCTCCTGCCACCTGCCATACCCAGACACCTACTATTCTAGTTGCCTTTTCCCACATTCCCTGGTTTTTACTCATTTTATCACATGTATATCTTTTACCAATACTGTTCATTTTGCTGATTTCAGAAATTCATAAAAATAGTACCAATTCTGTATGAATTCCTCTCTGAGGCACCTTAAACGTGATACCGAAGCTGGGCATCATATAAAGTCAGATAATATGTTCCAAGCATGCATCTTATCACTGGTGGGACTGCACTGGGAGCTGGGTAGGCAGTTAGCAAAAGCAAGTTAAACCAGAGTTTAAAGTGAATGATCCAGGGTACACAAAGATAGCTGAACAACCTACAATTTGCCAGTTCCAATAATTCACCTTTTCATCCTTCCCCATAAATACACAGTATCCAGATCACCGTACAATGAAACTGGCACCTGTTGCCCAGGATATTTTTTCTTGTACAGTCTCTAAGCCAAGGGACCTGAATCACTTAGTGCTGAAGAGATAATAAGCCAAGCCCTCAAATTCCATGCAGAAGGCATCTGGAGGTTCTCGTTTTAGGATTTTATGCCACTACTCGTTTGAGTTTTGTGATGGTAAAAGCTCTATGGGAAAATCATTAAGTATCCCTCGCGATGGGCCTCTTCATTCCTCCCCAAGCTTCAGCAAAGGAGAGAAAAGCCTGAAGGGGGCATGTCACTATTAGAGTCGTTCAAAGGAGGATAATAATTTATGGGCCCTTTCAGTTAATTTTAAGAGGAACATTTTCGGGCCATTAACTTGGAGCTCAGATATATAAACTTAATTATTCCCACAGCAAATTAGCAAGATACACTAGTACTCATTTACAACTTGAGGACTTCCTCTTCATATCAAACCTAAAATGCCCCCATTGGAGGAGCTTCCAACGTGCTCTGAAAGTCCCCAGTAAGCACCTGAAGTCTTAAAAGGGAACTGTCTGGGACTTCCCACTGTGGCACAACGGGATAGGCAGCATCTCTTCAGCACCAGGACACAGGTTTGATCCCCGGCCCAGCACGGTGGGCTAAAGGATCCAGTGTTGCTATAGCCACAACACAAGTTGCAACTGTAGCTCAGATCTGATTTCTGGCCTGGGAACTCCATATACCATAGGGTGGTCAAAAAAATGGAAAAGAAGGGGGTTGGGGAATGGTCTGGGGCCTGCATATCCTTCTATAAGGGTCTACCCTCAGATGCTGGAGGAAGGGTTCTTGTCTGTGATGGCCAACCTGACATCCTGAGTGAAGGTGAGCTCATCTTCCAAACACCTGTCCAGACAATGTGTAGTAAACAGGGCACCCCCAGAAACGTGAAGATCTTTGGCTCAACAGGCTGATGGGAGAGCTGCGAGGAGTCTCTCAGACCTGCTTCCCTTAGCTCAGAAATGGACCAAGACGCCTATCAGACATCAAGCATGATAGGAAAGAAGAGATTTCGCTGCAGGAGTTTAAGAAGGAGGTGAAGTGACTGGAAAGCAGACTGGTGCCCTGGAACAAAAGAAGGGTGAGAACTTAGAAATCAAATAAGAGAAAGACGTGGCAGAAGGGGAAGTCAGATATTTGAAGCATGAGGATTGTTGGTTTAAGGATAAAGAAGACTACATGTCAAGGAAATAGGGACCTTTGCCCTATAATCAAAAGCAACTGAATTCTGCCAACAAACTGAAAGAGCCTGAAAGTGGTATCTTCCCCAGAATCTTCAGAGGGCCTCTGCCCAAGACACCAGGTATGGCCAGAAAGACTCTTCTGATTAGAACTTTGACTACATGTTCAAACTGCTCAACACTGGCAAGAGCAGTGTGGGAAAAACATCTTTTCTGTTCCGTTACATGGATGACTCCTTTACCTCTGCATTCATCAGCACCACTGGGATTGATTTCAAAGTCAAAACTCTATTCAAAACGAAAAGAGAATCAAGCTTCAGATTTGGGACATAGCAAAGATTATCACTACAGCCTATTACCATGGGGCCATAGGCTTTATTTTAATGTGTGACATCACAAATGAAGAATCCCTCGGTGCAATGCAGGATTAGTCAACTCAAAACACACTCGTGGGATAATGCCCACATCATCCCGGTTGAGAAAAAATGCGACATGGAAGATTAGCAGGTCATTTGAACCGAGCGAGGCCAACATTCAGGAGAACAGCTTGGTTTTGAGTTTTTTGAAACAAGCGCCAAGGATAACATTAATGTCAAGCAGACACCATCTGTGCCAAGATGTCCGAGGGTCTGGAGACGGACCTGGCCATCACAACCGCAAAGCACAAGACTCAAGGAATCCCTCCTCCGCAGCAGCCCAGCTGTGGCTGTTAGTGTCCCACCCACAGGCGGCACCTGGGGGTTGGCTACTAAAAATAGCATTTATAAATGGTCAATTTGCCTTCATTTATACTGCCTAATAATTATCTGAGGGAAATCTTTGTTGTCAGTGGCTCAAACATGCACTAAATTCTGGGGAGGTTTCCTACGTTAAAAAAATCAAGTAAGTTTACACTGCTTGAGTTTCATGTAAACCTTATGTTTGTTACATTTCACTGTTTCTGAAGATGTGACCCTCTTCTCAGTGTAGCCTGAGAAGAGCCAAAAGCAAAGGTCTGCCTACATTTGGAACAGTTTTTTTAAGAAGCACCAGGATGCCTATGGGGCTGAGGGTGGTGGTGGCAAAGGATGCCAAGCAGCAGATCCCCCAAGGAAAGAACTATGGGTCAGACCATTTCTCAGAGGCTATGCTTTGTGCTGTCACTCTGCTGCCAGGGGTGAGGGCAATGCTGACAGAAAGGATGCTTTTTTTATACACAAATGATGTTCCAGATGCACCATCAAAGAGACAGAATCTCATGGAAGGGAGCAGATCAGAGTGGTCCTACCCTGCTCCCTAGGAGGAGTGCGCTTTGGGCAAGTCATGAAAGGCGGAGGTCCCTTATTTGTAAATGCGAATGACGAGGGTGTCCATGTCACAGTGTTATTGTCAATGAGTTAACAGACAGTTCTTGAATGACATGGCTCTCAAGCATTTGATAATGTTAGCTATTATAACTAGTGTCTCTCCACGGTAGGACCCAGAGATGTAGTCATGCCAAAGTGCCTTATTCAAAATACATATTTGTACAATTTATCCCCAACATTCTGGTTTCCATGACTTCCTATGTCTAAAAACATAATCATTTAATGACCAAAAACATAGTTATAAATAGTGTCTTACTTAACAGAGCAAATACAAGGAAAAACTACAAATAAGTGAAGCATATGAAAAGATGCTCAACTCTTCAGTGAAAGTCAACTTTAAACAAAAATAAAATGCTTAGTGTAAGTTTAAAAAGAGGAAAGGATAACCAGTGCCAGGAAGGGGTGAAGAAACAAACTGGTTCTTTTCTGAAGTCTGGTAGTCAAATCGATGAAGACTTACAAAAATGCCCTCCGGCAATTCCCCCTTCAGGAACTTAGCCTCCCCAAATTGAAAGGTTCCAAGAATGTTCTGCAACATTTTTCACAATAGCAAAAAATAGGAACCGATTAAATGCTCATCAAAATGGGAATGGTTAAAAACATTACAGTACAACCATTTAGTACCCTATTATGCAGCCATTGAAATGGCAAAATTACCCTTATTACATTACAGGGGAGAAAGGCCATTGTAAATTAAGATTTAAGGTGTTTCAAAATTGGATCATGCCATACATATACGAATATACTGTATCATACAGAAGTCTAAAGCAGTACCACCCAAAAGAAATGAGGCAAACCACATGTGGAATTCTTAAATTTTTCAGTAGCCACATTATATCCGAAATATTAGTTGAACATTTAAGCAACATTAAAAAGTATAAAGGAGATATTTTACATCCTTTTTTTGTACTACATCTTGGAAATCTGTGGTGTACCCATGGTCAGCCTTACCTCAAGCACTCAACAGTTACAGTGGTTGTCCTACTGGACAGCTTGCATCTAGAGCCTATAGAGCAGTGGTTAACAGGAGCTGTCTGGGAATGGACTTACAGACCCTTTGCCTTCCAGGCATTGTAGGAGTTGTTTCAGTAATCATTTGTATGAAGAAAAAAAAAGCACTGTGAAAAATGTTTTTTAATTTTCCTTTAAAGCCGTAATAGCAGGCCAGAAAACCCAGCTTAAATTTAAAGCTTCTTTCAAACCGCTGGTGCTCCTTCCCAGGGGGCTTTGAGGATGGGAACCTTCTTCCTCCCTCTGCCCCCATGCCTTGGTGGCCAATTGCTCAGGTAGTTCTGTATCTAATTCTTCCTTTTCTCTTTCACTAAGTCACCTTATGACTAATACCCCTGCAGGATGGCAGGGGAGGGTCAGGAGAAAAGGCAACACAACTGAAGGGGAAAATAAGCTAATGAATAGCTGCCAAGCACATTCAGTGTGCCAGACACTGTGCTAGGCAGGCATTATATATATATATATATATATATATATATATATATATATATATATAATGATTTTTATTTTTTCATTATAGGTGGTTTACAGTGTTCTGTCAATTTTCTACTATACAGCATGGTGACGCAGTTACACATACAAGTATATAATCTTTTTTCTCACATTATCATGCTCCAACATAAGTGACTAGACATAGCTCCCAGTGCTACACAGCAGGATCACATTGCACATCCATTCCAAAGGCAATAGTCTGCATCTATTAACCCCAAGCTGGACTTGGAGAATAGACTTATTGTTGCCAAGGAGGAGGGGGAGGGAGTAGGCTAGCACTTTACATATGTCAGATCACATAATCCTCCTGTGACCTTAAATCAGGTACCATGCCTATTTTTCAGATTAGGAAAACAAGGCTCAGGAGTTCCCATTGTGGCTCAGTAGTTAACGAATCCGACTAGGAACCATGAGGTTTCAGGTTCCACCTCTGGCCTCACTCAGTGGGTTAAGGATCCGGTATTGCCATGAGCTGTGGTATAGGTTGCAGACGCAGCTCAGATCTGGCATT
Organism: Phacochoerus africanus; assembly: GCF_016906955.1. Taxonomy (NCBI): domain Eukaryota; kingdom Metazoa; phylum Chordata; class Mammalia; order Artiodactyla; family Suidae; genus Phacochoerus; species Phacochoerus africanus. The sequence continues at coordinate 101,860,729 of NC_062545.1, forward strand.
GCTGTGGCATAGGCCAGCGGCTACAGCTCTGATTAGACCCCTAGCCTGGGAACCTCCATATGCCACGGGTGCAGCCCTAAAAAGACAAAAAGACAAAAAAGAAAGAAAGGCTCAGAAAGTATCTGCTCCAAGGCGTCAAAGCTGAGAATGTATAACCACACTACCCTGGACAGTCCACAGCAAGGTCATACCCACAGAGATCAGTACTGCCCATACCAAGGCTATGATTTCATCTTTATTTAAAAAAAAAAAAAATCACACTGTAAGATAATTATATTTCTTAGAGAAAAGCAAATCTCATGCACCTTTTATTTGCAAGAATCCCAGAGCCTGATATTTCTCCTCTGAGCTTATACAAGGGTCTAGAGACTCTACAGCAGTAGAGCAGAGGACTATAGATCCTCAAATGTAAATTTCTCCATTTAGACAAACCACTGTCACCCCAAACTTCACATGTTCAAAATCAAGCATTATCGTAGCCCCATCTCAACTAATTTCTGTCCATCATCAGGCTGGAAACTTCAAGATCATATGTGACTCTTCTTCCCCTTCCTGCATAATCAAACATTTCAGTTCTAGGCTCAGTTATCCCTAGCAACTATGAAAAAACAATAGTAAGCACACCTCACACCCACATCTTCATTTCTAAATACCATTCTTCAATAAAAGGAAACCAACAGGCAGCTGCCAAGAACAAAGGCCTCATCTCCTGATACCTGGAAAACAAATGCAGTGTTGCCTCACAAATTGATTGCTTCTCTGAGGTGCCCACCAGTGTATTTGGGGAGAAGCTTTGAGAACAAGTTGAGGAGTAACTGTCCTTCTATGAGATTGAAGAAATTCCACCAAAGAATCTTGATGTCATGAAGGAGGAAACGGTTCAGGCAGAGGAAGCAGCTGCTGAGATTACTAGGGAGCTGGAGAAACAGGAGGAGAAACGCCTGAAGAAGGAAAAGGCTGAAATTTCCCTGGCATCTTCAGAAAACAGCAGTAGTAATCCCGAGTGTGAAGAGACAAGGGTAAGACCCAAGAACAATTAGAAGAAAAAGCAGAAGCCCCAGGAGGCTCCTTGGGAGAATGGAATGGAAGGCCCATCTGCCTCCTCCAAACCCAAGAAAAAGAAATTTTTCTCAAAGGAGGAGCTGTTAGTAGTGATTTTGAAGAAAGAACTTGCCAGTAGAAGTCTTCCCAAGAGGAAGAAATCTTTGCCCAAAGAGCAACCAGTGAGTGACCCAGAAGAGTCAGAAAACAAGAGAATTCCCAAGAAAAAGAGGAAATTATCTTCCAAGGAGGAGCCACTCAGCAGTGGACCTGAAGAGGCTGCTGTCAATAAGAGCTGTGGCTCCAAGAAAAAGAAAAAACTCTAAAAGCTATCCCAGCAGACTTAGAAATGGACATTTCTCTGGTGGGGCATAACTTGCAGAGCTATTTCTCAACCCACCCCCTATATCCCAATAAAAATAAAAACAAATTCACCAGTTGGGGGGGAAAAAAAAGGAAACCAACAGACTAACAGACACCTTAAGCAGAGGATCAAAGTGATACCCTCAGTGCCGAGACATATGATATCACATATCTCCAAAGACGGTGCACTGAGGAAGCCACGTCACTTCTGATGTGTTCTTGCCAAGACTCACCACTTCCATGGAAAACATCAGACAAACCCATATTGAGGTTCATTGTACAAAATAAATAATCAATACTATCAAAGTGCCAAAGTCGAAACCAGAAACCAAGGAACTGTCACCAATCAGAGGAGACGAGGGAGCTATGATGCTAAACGGGATCCAGCTCCAGAAAAAGGTCAGTAGTGGAAAAGCTGGTGAAATTCCTATCAGGCTTGTAGAAAGTTAATAGTATTGTATGAATGTTCATTTCCTGGTTTCAATGACTGCACTATATTATGGAGTGTTAACATCGTGGGAATATTGGCATATACACACAGGAACTCTGTTTCTGCAACTTTTCCATAAGCCTAAGATTTTCATAAGAGCTTTAAGATACTACTGTGGTTACTACCCCCAAATATGTCTAGCTCACCCCTGTCCACACTTAAACTCACTTTATTGTCTCCCGCTGACAGTTCCCTTCTCAGTCTCCATGTGTATTCAAATCCTGTTCATTCTTCAGGGCCCATTTACGGCCCACCAGCCACCTGATCAATGCATCTACAGAATGCTTATCCTATGAGTATGTGCTCTCATGGCACATGGGCTATGCTGGATTGAAGTTAGCTTTCTGTACTTAGGTTTTATCACCCAATGATGATGCAAATGCACCTTGTAGACAAGTACAGAAGGGCACACATGCTCCACTCACTTTAAAATGGGCTGCTTTTTAATGGGGCTTCTGGGGAGCTACTGAATTAGGAAGGATGTCTACTGTTATTTCAAACCCTTATTGGTTTACCTTGACAATTCCTATGGATAGCAACAAATAGTTAGGGAAATACTTAGGGATAGCAGTATTTGGAGTTATGTATTGTAATCAGTACAGTTTAGAGCTGACTCTTAGCAGAGAAAATGAAAGTATTAAAACACGTACATGCACACCTCAGAACTTAGAAGGTCATTCAGTTTCTACTCCGAGGTGCCTTACCTTCTGACAGCAAGAGAATGCCATCTTCCTGTGGAACAAAATAGGCTCAATAATTTACTGAGACTCCCACCAGGCCTGGCAATGTCAGAAAGTCTTCTAATGGGCGACTCTCCTGCAGCTAATAAAATGAAATATTTGGAGTACACTAACCAAAAGGAAATAAGAAGAAACAAGTGTTTGCAAGCTTTCCCATGAGGCCCAAGTGGAGAGAACTGGTGTCCTCAAACAGTCATAAGGAAGTTCGCACCTAGCTGGACTGCAGGGGGCTTTGAGGGGTGGCAGGGACAAGCTGTCAGATAAGCAGCTACTGGGTGTAAGGCAGAGCACTCCACACACACTGGAGTCTCCCCCAAGTGTCTGATACAGCCTCTGCTCTCCAGGATCTCAGCCTGACTGGGCAGAGATGATGTGGCATAAAAACTACCAACAAGCGGGATGAGGGCAAGCTTGATCTGTGCATACAGGTAACATGCAGGCCAAGAACATGCCCTGTGAATCGGTTAACAATATGCATGCAAACTTGGGAACTCTGACAGTCACCAGCAGAGCCAAGAACCTTGTGGTTTTGCAGGCCCTGCTGAGCAAGTGGAGCAGAGGGGACTGGGACCTTGGGACAGTAGGGAAGGCAAAAGGCAAGGAAGAGAACGTGGCTGGAAAGGAAGGCAGGCGTGTGGCACACCACCCACCTCCATGCTGCCCCCCAGTCTCCCGGGACCCTGAAGGGGTCAAAAGTCCTTGAGCTTCTCAGTGCCCACCTGGCCAAGCCACCATGACCCTGCGTTCATCTGGGTTCCAGCATCAGATCCTGAGATAAGGATTCCTATTCAGAGGATCTAATAGATAGTGCTCCCAGGAAAAGGGAGCAGAGAAGTAAAATAGGGAAGGCAAGAAGCCTCACAGGGGTGTGATACTCAGCAAAGCCACAAGCAGAAGCACTTCCACTCAGCCCGCAGAGAAGCCCTGTAAACAGTGTGGGCCGCACCAGAATGCTGTCCCACTGCCAAGTTGGGGGGGACTGGAAGCTACACCTGTCCAACTCCCACTGGTTAAATGACCGTCTCCCTGGCTCTAAGGACCTGTGACAGAGATGCATGTGCTGACGACTGGGAGCCAGAAAGCAGCAGGTAGTGTGCAGGGTAGGGCAGACAAAAGGGCACTAATAGCATCTGCTTCCACTGGTAACCAGGCCCTCGCATCTCTTCCTGTGGGCACAGAGGGAACAGGAGCCTCTTGGTGCCTTCCAGGCTGATACTTGGGAGAAGCCTGCATTACCTGATGCGCAGGTAAGGGACAGTTAGAGAACACCAGCCCAAAAGCATGAGTTCTATTTTCCAATGGGTTTGCCCAAAAAGGTGCCCTTCCTAAAGGACCCTGTGCCCAAAGCCACCACTGACACACACAGGGTGTGTCCACTAGCAACATCACCTCCTATCAGCACTCAAAAACCCACTGCTCAGACACCTACCAACTAAAAACCAAGCAGGAAAAAGGGATTATGTGAAGGTACTGGTTTTAGTCTTGTGATTTCCCAGTCACCCTGCTGGCCAGAACCAAAGCAGCACAGTGAAAATCTCACTACTTGAAAGAGCCATTTTTATTTTTTCCACCCAGAATAACCCTTCTATAGAGATAGATTGTATTATTCCACCTGAAAGAGAGGAATAATCTATCTATGGAATGATTGGCCAACAGAGACCTGCTGTGTAACACAGAGAACTCTACCCAATATTCTGCAATAATCTAGGTGGGAAAAGAATCTGAAAGAGAATGGATACATGTATATGTATGACTGAATCACTCTGTTGCAGAGCAGAACTTATCATAACCATGTAAATCAACTATACATCAGTAAAACAAAGTTTTTAAAAATCAGACTATCTTCTGCAATTATCACAACTCAAATCATACTTGCTGTGCTTGCCCATGTTTGGGCATCTTCCTGAGACCTGGGCTAATTTGGTTCATACAATACTGTGTTTTCCCGTAGGCTGGAAACAAAGTTCTAACACTCACCACATGGGTGCCACCTGTGACGCCCAGCGTCAGCTCTCCTTTTCTGTAGAGGTGGATGATGTTGACTCACCTTGACATCACCCTCAAAGCACCTGGCACTGACTCTGAGTCTCTTTTCCCATTGAGAAAAACCTCAGTGCAAAGAAAGCAATTTCTCAAAGGCAAGGTGTTGAGTCTTCTGAACACATGAGTGCCTTTGTGATGGGAAGTGCCCCTTGTCAATGACTACAATCAACTCCAAATATATATATGGGCCTCCAGTTGAAAAGAACAGACAAAGAGAAGAGCAAGAAAACAGTAACCTGGAAGAAGGGGAAAAAAAAGTTTTTTCTTGAGTAACTGGAAATAGGCTTAATATATTAAGTTCTTACCTGAAACTATACTACTTGCAGGCTAATTTATACACTTAAATAAGTGTCTCATTCCAATAACAACATCTTCCTGCCATGTCACTCAAGCAACAGATATAATCAATAAAGGGCTTTAAAATTTCCATCCCACTCATAAAGGCTGTTGGCATAATATTTCATTATTTCCATCATGCATAATACATTAAAGTGCATGCCTGGATCTAGTGTTCATCACATTAGAAAAGCCCACTGGCAGGTTAAAAATAAAAGGGAACATTGGCTATTTTGATAATATGCTAAAATGAACAAATCATCTCTCCCAAGAAACCAAGTGAATCTGAGTGGCAGGCACGATCTCTCTGTATTATTTATGATGCATATGCACACTGAGAATCCAGCCTAGCAAGTGGGACGATAGCGGTTAGAAAACAATACAACTGCTTCCCATAGTAAAACTTAAGTGTCTTCAACTCTGCCAGAAAAAGTAACAACTGTTCGAGATGCAATCTGGAAGCTACTGCGTGGGCCACCGAAAAAAATCTCAATTTGAGATTCATAAACCTAGAACTGTTAAGAAATAGCAACCCATTAACAGAGTGAAGTGCAGTCCCCAGCCCTAGAGGAAAAATTTTAAGGCTCCTTTTGGATTAAGTATGCCAAACCCTCACACCAACCAAGCTTTTTCCTTAAACATTTTGTCCACCCTCCCAAGACCTTTTCCTTATTAAATATTTGTGTCTCTATATCCGCGTCAGGAAAAAGTATACTGGAAATTTAGCTCAGACTCCCACTAACTCATCATCCCTAATCATTTACATGCAATATACTCACTTCTGTAACTAAAAACCAAATTGTTTTTCCAGAGAGCTGTGTTTAAAAGCAACCCAATGTTCTTGTTTTTCAAAATCAGGGTTCCAATAGTCGAGGGTTATTCAATTGTTCATTAGCTACACATAATACAGAAATGAGTTATTGTCTGATAAAGGACTTTATGATTATGTTTGGTGCACCTATGCTCAGTTGAGGCTCTCATTCTACTTGGGAGTACAAATGGTATTTTCATGCACTTTATCCTAACAAGCTTCACCACTTTATACTCCAGATTTTTCCCTGCCTCATTGGTTTCCAGCCTCCCGTCAAGGTTCAGGACAACCCACTTCAGGAAAAGAACTGAAAGTTGACCGCCCAAGACTCCCACGGGAAACTAGGCGGGGTGCCCTTCCAAAGCCAGAAACGCCAGAGATTTCACCTGCTGGCTCAAACCTCACACCCTTTCCTCCTAGAAGCCGTCATTCATCAGGGGACCTAGATGGGGGCGGAGCACGTAGCCAAAGTTGCTGAGACTCCGCCCCCAGCCAGGTTACACCCTCTACTGCCATCTCCTGTCATCCCAACTGGGCCTTGTCCCCCTCCAAGAGGAAGAAGGGATTAGAAAATTCCTCAAATGAAAATGGGTGGCCAGTCCACAGAGCTGAAGGGCTCGCCCACGCGCAGGGCAGCTGCGAGCAGTTGCCAGGTGAGGATGCGGAAATAGCTCTTGCTCCCCGCCCAGACCTGCTGGCCAGGGGCCTTGGTCCTTTGGATCACACACACACACCCCAAGCGTACACCACGCACCCCTCTGCATGCAGAAAGGTGGGTGCGAGGCACTGTCAAACGTGTCCCGGCCACAGAGAAGATAAGCCGGCAGCCTAGGTGTCACGACAGGCAAAACTTTTTTTATTTTTTATTTTTTGAGAGGGGAGGGGTTCGTACTGAAAGGCCTCTGCCCCTCTCACACCCCCACTCCCATCCCTCACCCCGCGCCAAGTTGAAACCCGAAGGGGCCCTGACGACTGCCGCTCTGCGGAGGGCGCTCGGGAAGCGGTGGCTGGCCTCTAACTTTAATCAAAGCAACTGCTGCGGAACCGGGGCTTCTCCGCCCGGCCGCACCTGTTCCCGACTCTTGAGGACCAAACCCCACACATCCATTCTGACCTTGAGAATATCGTGTAAATCCACACTCCACCCCCGCGTCAGCATTACTCCGATTCCTTCCCCGAAATGACTGAAGCCCACCAAGTGCCCCCCGCCGAGCGCCCGCTTCAAAATGCCCATCCTTGGCACAGTGAGAATGCACCTCCCCGGGAACTCCCTGGAGCATCCTCCACCCACCGCTTACCCACCCACCCCAGCCGCCGCGCCTCTCACACCAGGTTGGGTCCCCCCTCTCCCCACTCCCAAATGTAGGAACACCCCCCAAGTTGAGGGATCCCCCTTAATGGCACGCGAGGGTCGCCCTTGGGAGCCCACGATGCAGAGCCCCGATGTGGGGTCCACGAGCAGGGGAGCACCGCGGGGGGCTGTGCTAGTGCCGGAGGCTCCGAACTGGTGGGCTCGCTCCTAAGGTATCGGGACCTTGACCGGACTGAGCCGGGGCGAGAACAGCAACCGCACTGAGTCGGGGAGCCTGCCGGGGGCGGGAGCCGCGGGCGGTCAGCGCGGGGCGCTCCCGGAACAGCCAAACTTTCTCTGCCTCCCGAAGTTCGGGGCGCGGAGGCGGCGGCAAGGGGGCAGGCTGAGAGGCGCCGAGCCGCAGGAGAAGGCGCCCCCGAGGACCGCCCTCCCCTCAGCCCTCACCTGTGCCCCGGGCCCGAGGCGGCCCGCACTCACCTGGCTGTAGAGCTCACTGACCGACATGACCCCGCAGGCCGGGCCGGGCCCGGGCTCGAGCTCGGTGCCTGGCGGGCTGCCCTCGCTCGTGCCCCAATGGGGGGCGGGTCCGGCTCTTCGCGGCCCCGGAGGCTCTCAGTCCATGGCCGGCCCTCCTGGCGCCATCTTCCTGGGCTGTTCGAGAGTTTCTCGGTTCTTTCCCCTTTTCTCCAACCTGTCCTGCCGGCTTCCTGGAGGCGCCGCAGCCGGCTCGCTCTCCGCCGGCGCGACCTTTACTCCCGCGGCAGTGGCGGCGCAGCGGCGGCGGGGCAGGAGTGGCGACCAGGCGGGCGGGGGAGGAGGCCGCGCAGCGCCGCTCCCGGCTCAGGTATGGGAGGCGGCGCGGGAGAGGGGGGCGGCCGAGAAGGGAGAGGGCGGGCGCGCGTCCGAGAGGGCGGCGGATGCACTGCCGCCGCCGCCTTTGAGCCCTGCCCGAACCCGCCGCGCCCTCTCGCGCCCCCGCCGCAGAGGGGTCCTCCTGGCCGGGGGCGGGGCCGCGCAAGGAGCCGGCGCCGACTGCCCCCTGCTGGATACCCGGCGCGCTCCGGACAGGTGCGCTCCAGGTCCGGGCACCTGCGGTGGGCGGGGACCCGGTGCAGATCAGAAAAAAAAGAGGTGGAAGTAGCCGAGAAGGGAGAAGAGGAATAAAAAGGAGAAATGCTTGCAGTTGAAAGTCTCCATACATTTTCCTCTGGATTTACGGGGCTACATTCAATACTTGCATCATTAAAAATCGTTATGTCGTAGATTAGGGTGATTTGGATATACACCAAAGATTGTCTCCGCCAAACTGAGCTGCCTGCGCTGAAATCCTGATCGGAAAGGTGGGAGCTGAAGTCTTCTCCACTTTGACAGTTTCACCCACAGCTTGCGGCTAGGCTCCCTACCCCCATCAGAAAATTGTTTGCTTTTCTGGGAAGTCTCACATTTTCTCTGCTCTCTCTCACAAGCACTCTCAGTCCCTCTGCCGCTGCCTACCTGATTTACTTTTGTCGGTTCTGCCAGTGACATTGGCAGCGCCACTCCCTCTTCTGCTTGCAACATAAAGTAGAAATTTCAGCCAAAGAGGAAATTAATTGGCAGGAGGCAGTAAAGGGAGCGCAGGAGCTGTAGGAAGAAACATTTGGTCTTTTGAGGTGGCATTTGTACCTGAATGAGGGATGGCCTCTGAGAGTGGCTCTCAACCAAAGCATCCATCTATGTCGCTGGAACAATTGTTCTAGAGCCCCGCTCCCTGAAAGGTGATTCTTAAACTCATCCCATTTAAAACCCTCCCACTTGGAAGACAGGATCTCCATTTAATCCACCTGCAGCCCTTCTCAACTATGCTTCCTCAGTAAGAATCACCTGGGGAGCTTTAAAGCCCTTCCAAGGAAGGGGCTCCCACCCTGAGGAACTCGGATTCATTGAAGTGTGAGACCCAAGCATCTGAAGTTTTAAGTTCCTCCATAATTCTAAAGGACTTTACTTCCAGGGTTGATAAAGGAAGTGAACAAAGCTTGGGCAACTCTTCTTGGATCTGAAAGGAAGCTCTTCATAACACTGGGAAGAACAAAAAGGAAATGATTCCATCATTTCTCTCTCCCTCAAAAATCTGACTACATAGTTTCCTTCCCCTTATTCCTTCCCCATATCCTGATAGTTCTTGAAGTGTGACAGCCCCACCCCACCCCGCCCCACCGCCCAGGACCATCAGCATCACCTGGGAACTTTTTAGAAATACAACATATGGGGACTCATCACAGACCTTCCCAATCAGAAAGGCCGGGTGTGGGGCTCAGCATCCTGTGTCCTCACCCCTGCCAGAGATTCTTCCCTCTCGGGCTAGGAAGGCCCAATCCCCACCTTTGCTCCATATGTCCTTGCCTGCTCCACCACCATGCTCCATCCGTGGTCCCATCTCTCCACTAGCTCTTGACTTTTCCTCTGTTCTCCTTTTCTGCTAAAGTTCTTGAAATGGTAGTTTCTACTGCTGGCTCCACTTATCCACACCCAGTCCCTCTGTAATTCACTGTTTCTCAACATTTTTTGCATGAGAATCACTTTTACAAAAGCAAATGCTTGGCTTCAACTCCCAGAAATTCTGATTTAACTTGTCTTGGATGCTGCCTGGGCAAAGGGGTTTTTAAGAGTTCCTAAATGATTCTAATGACAGCCAAGGTGAAGAGCTGCTGCTTTAATACCCTCCAAAATGGTTTCCTCTCAGCTCCATCCTATTGAAATTGCCATCTCCCTCTGAAGCAGGGGCTGGTAACTGGCTCTCCCCATGTTGTTAAACCACCTCCTCCCCTAGCCTCTGTCGTTCTTCTTCTCTTGTTTTCCCAGCCTCACTAACCACACCTTCTGCTTTCTCTTCCTGGTTCCTGAATAAAACTGTGGCCCATTTCCCAGATCTCACATTTCTTCTCAGGCACACCCCCATTTCATCTCTTACTGCAATATTAACTCTCAAATCCAATTCTAACCTTTAGACCCACTTTTCCACCTGCCAGATAGGCAATGCTAGCAATCCCGCCAGGCCCTTAGACCAACCTGAGGTTCATGTCACCCTCCTTTCTCCCCACCCCCAACCCAGTTCCAACTTTCTGGCTTCCATCATACCTGGCACAAATCAAAAGCTGAATTCATGCTGACTGAACTGAATCACATCCCTGAGGAGAATACTATTCTTGGCCAGAGCTTTGTGGATTTCTAATCCCCAAATCAGATATGGGCTTTCCCTCCTTTGAATAATAATAAAGACATTTTAAAACTTACTTTGTGCCAGGAAACTTGCCAAGTCCTTTACTTTTGTGATCTTGTCTCAGAGGAATGCTATAAAGGAGGTCCATACAATAATTCTGTTTCACAGATGAGCAAAGTGAGGCTGGGGGTGGGGGGGAGTGGGGATGGAAGAGACATTCTAGGTCAGAGAGCCAGTATTCAACCCAACTCTATCTCACTCTAGAGCCTAAGCATGTGCTGGGGTATCAGGATGAAGGGGATGCCGAGGGATGCTAATCCAGTTGATCCACTGTGGACCATGAGTCTTCATGGTTAGTAAGTACCCCAGGTGGTGTAAGGCTCATACTTTTCACTGCTCTGTGCTCCATGCCTTCTCAAAGTAAAGAGAAGATATCCACTGGTAGTTCTTTGGTCTTCCTCCTGACAGGTGGGGTTTCCATCACATACTAAGGGGAAGAACTTTGAACTTCCAGAGCAATCACCTTCACCTCTCTTGAGAAAGTCCCCTTTACCGCCCCTGTATTATGTGTGTCCTAATATCTCTTGCTCCCCTCACCTCTAGGCTCTAAGGACTTTGAAGGCAGGAACCATACCTGACCCCTATTTGTACCCTCTGTACTTCCTTGCACAATTCCTTGCACAAAATAGAAATTGTAGGTGAATTGCGCATGGGCAGGACCTAGTTATTTTCTTCTAACAAATAAAATATAGCAAAGGTGATGGGAGGTCACACCCATGATTAGGTTATAAGACTGTGCCCTTTGTCTTGCTGGAATTCTCTTATATGCTTGCTCTGGTGAAGCAAGCTGTCATATCGTGAGCCGCCCTTCAGAGAGACCCCTGTGGTAAGTAAGGGTGGCCTCAGACCAACAACCCTCAAGAATTTGAATTCTCCCAATAGTGAAGTGAGTAAGACTGGAAGCAGATTCTGGACTAGTCAAGCCTTCAGACTAAACTTGAAGACCATAGCCCCAAATGACAGTTTGACTGCAGCCACATAATACACCCTAAAGCAGAGGATGCAGAAAAGCTGCATCTTTTTTTTTTTTTTAAACAGTCACACCTGTGGCAAATGGAATTTCCCAGACCAGGGGTGGAATTGGAGTTGCAGCTGCAGCCTATGCCACAGCCATGACAACACCAGATCTGAGCTTCATCTGCCACCTATGCTTGAGGCAACACCAGATTCTTAATCCACTGAGCGAGGCCAGGGATGGAACCCACATTCTCACAGAGACAACATCAGGTCCTTAACCTACTGAGTTACTGTGGGAACTCCAAGAAAAGCTGGGTCTTAATTGGACTGTAAGACAATAAAGTCTTTGACCCATAGAAACTGTGAGATAATACATGTGTGTTGTTTGAAGCCACTAAGTTTTGGAGTAATTTGTTATGCAGCAATAGATGACTAATATAATCACCTACCAAAAAAATGTACTGTGATGATTGGCTCACTGATAAGAACTCCATCCTAGCAATTTCTCTCCTCCTCTTCTCAGTAGATTGGTTTCCCAAATGCTCCTAAGGCTCCATCTTCAAACTGGGTTTTGTGGCCCCTAGAGTATGCCAAGACTTTTTCAAGTTGTTAGTCTGTAGTTTGTTTTAAGAAAATTGATTTGCACATCCTAAATCTCCAAATCTACTGGCAAATCTAAACACTACTTTGCCAAACGAACAAACAAACAGGCCTACAGTTGGAGACTCATTCTCAGATGGCCCTTCACTCTTGTTACCTCACTTTGCAGAAGAAGGTGCCTTCTCAAACCCTCCTGAATATGAGGATGATGCTTTCCTTGGGAAGCAAAAGCAAAACAAACAAAAAGACAGAGATTCTGGTGTTGAGAGTGAGTGACTCTGATGAAGGGGCCACACATTCTGTGCAGATCAGGTAGTTTTCAATTCTGTTATCAACACAGTGAAGGAGGACCTAAGCCAGTGGTCAGCTGACACTTTATTAAGAATAATCTTTAGGTGGATTACCATGTGATTCTTGGAAATTTAGAAGGAATTCAAAGATTTGAGGGACACTGTTATAACAAAACTTCCTTTCCCATCTGGTTTCTTTTTGGCTGTGATATGCAGAAGTTCCTAAGCCAGGGGTCAAACCATGCCACAGCAGTGACCTGAGCCACAGCAATGACAATACCAGATCATTAATCTGCTAGGCCAGCCAGTGAACTACCCCATCTATTCACTTGTGTAAGCAAATAAATGTCCATAACTTATGTCTCTAACAACAATAAGAATAGATTTTTGAAACTCTGTAATAGTACCATTTGTGCTAATTCATTTCAGAATAATTTTAATACTTGACTATTGGAAAATTTTTAAATATATTAATTTATATACATATTTTTGTTATAGCTAAGTCTTATGGGGTGGTTATTAAAATTTTCTAGCATAAAAATATATGATAAAATTCTGCTGGGAAAATGGAATGGAATTTTAGTTTCAAGGAAAAAAATGAATCAAATAACTGGTTTGTGGGAGTTCTGCTGTGGCACTGTGGAAACAGATCCAACTGGAATGCATGAGGACATATGTTCCATCCCTGGCCTCACTCAGTGGGTTAAAGATCCAGCATTGCCCTAAGCGGAGGTGTAGGTCAAAGACGTGGCTTGGATCCTGAGTTGCTGTGGCTGCAGTGTAGGCCAGCAGCTGTAGCTCCAATTTGACCCCTAGCCTGGGAGTTCCCATATGCCACAGGTGTGGCCCTAAAAATACAATAAACAAAAAAAAAGCGATATAACAGTTTTATTTTAGGCTGATAATACCTACACTATGCCAGAAATTACATCTTTTCCAACTCCTTCAACTTATTAAAATATTAGTTATTAACACAAAAATGTGTGGAGACATACATGGTTTTTCCAAATTCCTTTAGAGCGTTTGAGAGTAAGAAAGTCTGAAGCCCAGAGACCAAAGGGCAGCCGCTTCCATGACCTTCCACATTAGGTCTTTATTAGGAATTCAGGATTTAAAATAGTATTAAGAGCCTGACAGTGTGGAACCTCTTCAGTTTAGTCAGTGGTCAGATTCTCTCTTAGGGCAAAGCAGAATTATTTTTCACCTGTTCTGAGTTAGCACTCAGCCTTGAGGGTTTAAGTCTTGACTTCCATCACTATTTGTAAGGGAGCGATAGTAACACAGACCCCAGCCTGAATTTCCCCACGGCCACTGCTCCACGGCTTGGGTGAGAAAAGACCCTGGGCACTAAGGAATGGTAAAAGCTGGGAGCCTCAGCAAGGGACATCCTAACTGGACATCCTAACTATTTCCCAACACTTGAAAATATGTCATGTGGAGTTCCCATTGTGGCTCAGTGGGTTAAGGACCTGACGTGGTCTCTGTGAGGATGCGGGTTTGATCCTGCGGGCATTGCCAAAAGCTGCAGCATAGGTCAACAGATGTGTCTCAGATTAGGTGTTGCCCTGGCTGTGGCATAAGCCTCAACTGCAGCTCTCATTCAGCCCCTAGCCCGGGAACTTCTATGTACCACAGGTTTGGCTATAAAGAGAAAAATAGTGAAAGGGAGATTAGGATGTTTTTGCTTAATGGAGGCCAAACCACCAGACGTCTCAGGGTGACGGATATTGCACAACCACGAAAAATAAGTCAACCTCTAATAAAAACTGTTGAGGAGAGGCATCTTGCGAAAAAGTGAGCTTGCTGCCCCTGGGGGAATTCCAGGAGAGGCTGGATTATCACTGTCAAGGATGCTGTAGATTCTTCCACTGGGCAGGAGGGTGGACTGCACCACCACTGGGAGTCAGTGGTTGTGCCCTGACAGCTGCCCTCCATACACCTGCCTCATGACACCAAAGAAGGTTTAGAGCTGTTGTCACAAATGCTGTGTTGATAACCTCAAGAGGAAAAAGCAAACAACAAAACAAAAACAAAAAAACAACCATCTCAAAGTTTGCTCTCCTGGGAAAATTTGATATCAATGCTTTACAACTCAGGGACACCATAAGTCCTGTGTTCCCTCTGGGGATTTCATTTAAAGCTTGACTTTAATCCTAAATGGAATGAAAGCCTTTGCTTCCTACTAGGCATCCTGACTCTGTTGAAAAAGGGTTGGATTCCTTTCTTGGGGGAAGAAGGAAAGAAAAGAGAGAAGTTTACACTTTGCCAGAACCTCCAAAACTTTTGGTCATAGAAGCTGTTCCACGACCTGAGGGCTATTGAGTAGATAATTATACTAACCCTCTCAAGATAGACTGGCCAAGCTGTGGTCAGCACTCTCCACTCAAAAAGTAGAGAGGTTAAAATGGAGCGGTGTGGGAGTTCCTGTGGTGGCGCAGTGGTTAATGAATCTGACTGGGAACCATGAGGTTGCAGGTTCAATCCCTGCCCTTGCTCAGTGGGTTAAGGATCCGGCGTTGCCGTGAGCTGTGGTGTAGGTTGCAGACATGGCTCGGATCCTGCGCTGCTGTGGCTCTGGTGTAGGCCAGTGGCTATAGCTCCGATTTGACCCCTAGCCTGGGAACCTCCATATGCCGCAGGAGCGGCCCAAGAAAAGGCAAAAAAAGACAAAAAAAAGGGGGAGGCGGTGTGGATCTGAGATAAACGCAATGTAACCGCCCACCTGCCCACAGTCTATCAATCCCCCTAAAGTAACCCTGAGCCTCTGGTCCTCCAATCACTGCCCATCCCACCATCACTTGCTCTCAAGTAAGCAGCTGCAGGATCCCTTCCTGGAGGATCCCCAGGGACAGAGTACAGTTTATCCCTAGCATCTCGCGCCCTCTTCTGGACACTTTTCCCAACAGCTAGTTTTACTTTTGCTTTTTTTCTCATTTTCCATATTCCATAATTTTCTGATCTTCCAAAGTCATAACTGGAAAGGCCTTAAAAAGATCACTGTCCAGCCTTCCCATTTTACGAATGAAAAAGCTGAGGCTCTGACAGAAGGCAGATGTGCCCAAAGCCACACTCTGGTTGGTGGCCGAGCTGCTCTTAGCCTAGACGTTTCTGGGAAGAACTAAGAAGTAAAGACAGGTTCACAAGCTGTGCCTGAGTAGCAGAGAATTTTACTCACAGTCTCTACCCCCTCGCCTTGCTCAGAAAGCATACCTTCACCCCATATCACCCATTCATAGATCAAAATTGAACAATTAACTACAAAACAGGAACACAGACAAAGAGAACAGACTCATTGTTGCTGACAGGGGTGTGGTGCCTGAAGAGGGAAGGATTGGGAGTTTGGGATTAGCAGATGCAAACTATTCTATACAGGATGGATAAACAACAAGGACCTACTGTATAGCACAAGGAAATATATTCAATATTCTGTGATAAACAACAATGGAAAAGAACATGAAAAAGAATATATATGTGTATGTATATATATATATATACATGTACATACATATATATACACGTACATACATATATATATGTATAACTGAACCACTGCTGTACAGACAGAATTATTCAAAATTAACACAATATTGTAAATCAACTATACTTTGAAAAAATTTTCTTTTACAAAAATTGAGCCATTAAGCTGAGATCTTGCTGTGGGACTCAAGTTTCTGCCTGATTCCAGGTGAGACAGTCTCATGTTCTGGGATTAAGAGGGAATCAGAGTTAGGGGTTGGGCTGAGGATGGATCTCAGGGCTTCTTCTAATTATCCAACCCTGGAAATTTTTTTTTTTTGTCTTTTTAGGACTGCACCCACAGCATATGGAGGTTCCCAGGATAGGGGTGCAATCGGAGCTACAGCTTCCAGCCTACACTACAGCCACAGCAATGCAGGATCCGAGCCGCATCTGCGACCTACACCACAGCTCAAGGCAACCCGTGATTCTTAACCCACTGAGCAAGGCCAGGGATCGAATCCCCATCCTCTTGGATGCTAGTCAGGTTCGTTAACCGCTGAGCCACAATGGGAACTCCAACCCTGGAAATTAATAAAAGCCACCTGGAAAATGTTATCTGTTACCAAATCCTTTAAGGCCATCATTCTTGGGCTTGGCTACACATTGAAATCACCTGGGAATCACTTCAAAAAGGCTGGTCCCCCTTTAGCTCATCCCGCAGTCACCAGGTGAATTCTGGGTTATGGTCTTTAAACACTCCCAGGTAATTCTAAGTTGAACTGTATAACCTACCCCATATCCCACTTCGTCTATGAAGCATTCCCACAGTACATGGATATATGTTTCTATTCTATTTCATACCTGGGATTGACAGTATCTTTAATACACTTTGAAATACTTCAGTTCAGGCCCTTATTTTGTGTTTTATTTCTGGAAGTAGCCAGATAATGTGCTATCAAGAATTTATAGAGTTCCCTGGTGGCTCAGCAAGTTAAGGAATCCAGCTATGGCTTGGGTCCCTGTTGGGGTGCAGGTTCGATCCTTGGCCTAGGAAATTCTGCATGCCATGCATGCAACCAAAAAAAAAAAAATTACATTCCAGGGTGGTCAGATAGTATATCAGAAGAGGCCACATTCCATACACAGCCTACAAGCCTTCCTGCTATTCACATCTCTATCGATAACCAAGTTTTGGCTAGTTAGCATACCAATGTCCAAATGAGTTGTTATTCATGAAACCAATGACTCCTTAAATAACAAGAAAGATGTTAGAAGCAGGCTCTCTTTGGAGCTCCCCTTGTGGCTCAGCAGGTTAAGGACCCCACGTTGTCTCTGAGGATTCAGGTTCAATATCCCTCACTCAGTGGGTTAAGTATCTGGCATTGCTGCAAGCCGCAGCATAGGTCAAAGATGTGGTTTGGAGCCAGATCCAGGGTTGCTATGGCTGTGGCTAGGCCATAGCCACAGCTCTGATTTGACCCTTGGCCCAGGAACTTCCATATGCTGCAGATGCAGCCATTTAAAAAAAAAGAAGAAGAGGGGGAGGAGGAAGAGGAGGGAGAAAAAGAGGAAGAAGAAGAAGGAATAGGCTCTCTTTGGTGAAATTAAAGATACTCAGATTTTTCTGGTTGGCTGGAGGTATTTCTCACCCTTGCTAGGACAAGCCACTAGAACAAGCATCCCAAGTGTCCTGTAACCTGCATCACTAAAGAGGGAGCCCAAGGCTGAATCTCAATTTGGTCCTGTGTCTAGCCAATAGTTTAGAAGAATTTCTGATTATATGATGCTGACTAGAAGTCATGAAATCTTGCCTCTGAAATGTGGCAGTGAATGAATCTTTCATACTGGTGACCTGAGAGTGACCCTGCCTTCCAGGTCAGAGCCCCTAAAAGTCACAGCTCTGGGATTTTCTCAATCCCAGAAGGATCAAACAAAACCAGTTGTTTGATCCTTCTCTACCTATTTGCCTATAAAGGCTTGTTTAATGAGTATCTATATATGGCAGAATTTGGACCTGAACTGCTTTCTTTATAAGCTGTAGCCACCACCTCCAGCTTCCTGGACAACTACTATTATCTACCAAAAGAAGAACCAAAGTGAGGGGTATAACCAGATTAACACAGATCATTTTCTAACTCTGAGTTTTGTATATTTCTGATTCTTTAAAAAAATATATGTGAGTCTAAACATTATTTATTAAACACCCACAATGTTTCAGGAATCCTACAAAGTAAGGAGTAGTTAAATATAAATAATATGAGTTTCCATCATGGCTCAGTGGAATCTGCCTACAATCCATGAGGATGCAGGTTCTATCCATGGCCTCATTCAGTGGGTTAAGGATCCAGTGTTTCTGTGAACTGTGGTGTAGGTTGCAGACGTGGCTTGGATCTTGTGTTGCTGTGGCTGTGGCGTAGGCCAGCAGCTGTAGCTCCGATTCAACCCCTAGCCTGGGAACCTTCATGTGCTGTGGGTGCGGCCCTAAAAAGACCCAATAAATAAATAAATAAATAATGTGTGTTTGGGAGCCCAGTTGTCTACTTAGCTTTTCCACCTGTACGTCTCAGGGTACCTCCAACTTAACATACACCAAAGTTTTGATTTTCACCCCCACACATGTTCCTCCCCATGGCTTCACCATCTATCACCAAGCTGAAAACATCAGTCCTCAGTTCTAATCCCTCAACAAGGATTAGCCCGATCCTCAAAGCATGCCTCAGTCTGCCACATCTCTCCATCTCTACTGTCACCACCTTTGGCTGGGCCCCAGCCATATCCAGCAAGCCACCCAGTTGACCTCACATTTTCCTGCCCAACTCCTTTCTTACTCTGCTCTTCCAGCCACAAATCTTTTTTCTGCTCCCTAAACCCGTTGAGCCTGTTCTCATCTCAAGGTACTTGAAATTGCTGGCAAGTGAGGCAGCTACCTCAGGTCCCTAGTGTTTAAATCTCAGTAATGAAGACAATATTTTAATGCAATAGTAAAAAAAAATGCAAAAAGGCCATGATTAATAAGATATCAAATTTTTAAATAAAAAGAGGATTCAATAGCACCTGCTGAGTCACAGAGGAGAATGAGGCAAAAAACGTATGCCCCAATATGCATGATTTCATACAGTTTTTATAGGCTAATTTTTTCTCAAAACGCTAAAGGAGTTGAAACATTAAAATGGAACTCCATTTTGACTCCGAGTCTTGCGTTGTTTTCTATCTCTCTCTCTCTCTCTCTTTTTTTTTTTTTTTTTGGCTGCCCCAAGGCATATGGCTTTCCCAGGTCAGGGATCAGATTTGAGCTGCAGTTGCAACCCAAGCTGCAGCATTGCTGGATCCCTAACCCACTGTGTGGAGCAGGGGATGGAACCTGTGTCCCAGTGCTCCCAAGATGCCACCAATCCTGTTGCACCACAGCAGGAACTCCTGGTGTTGTTTTCAGGCTCTTATCTGGTTGTCACCACCATTCTATACTGGCCTCAGTCCTCGTCAGATTTGACTCACCCTTCTCCTCTGCACACTTCCTAATGCCAAACATCTCTTCTCTGCCCCCTAGATCTGCCCTTGAGCAATGCTCTGGGGATGTCCCATCTCACTCAGCACACTAGCCAAGGTCCCTGAAGTGGCTTCAGCTCTGCTCCCTCCCGCTCTACTCCAGCTCAGGGCCTCTGCCATCGTTGTCACCCTCTCGGTGTCCCTGGTATACCTCAAGGCCAGTCCCTCTTGGGTGTCTTTTCTGTCTCCACGGTTTTCAGTCCCTCACATCCTCAGGGCTTTTCCCCTGAAGTCTTCCAGTCTGCTTCATTTAAACTTGCACTTCCCCTCCTCATTCTGTTTCCCTGACACAGTCTAGCATATTATGTTTTTCCTTATTTATTTGTTCTGTGTTTCCCTCACTTTGTGAGAACATTTAGCTGTTTTATTTTCTTCTTAAGGGCAGCCTCATGGATGCCTGGTTCTTTCCAGCATGAATAGGTAGTTTGGATGATGTAATATTTCCCTAGGGCTGTCATGACAAAGGACCACAAACAGGGTGGCTTTAAAACCACAGGAATGTGCTGCCTCACAGTTCTGGAGGCTAGAAGCCCCCAGTCAAGGTGTGGGCAGGGCCTTGCCCCCTCTGAAGTCTGCAAGGGTTGGAGTGGGGGTTCCTTTCCTGCCTCTTCCACTTCCCGGTGGTTTGCTGGCAGCACCTGGGGTTCTGGGCTTGCAACTGCATCCAACTTCTGCCTTCATTGTCACATGACCCTCTCCCCAGGCGTGTCTGTGTCCCTCTGTGTTCTCTCCTCTTTTAATAAGGCTACAAGTCATATTGGATTAAAGGCCCACCTACTCTGATATGACCCATCTTGTCTAATTACACCTACAATGAACCTATTTCCAAATAAAGTCACATTTTGAGGTATTGGGGGGATTAAGATTTCAAAAGGTCTTTTTTTGAAGGGACTACAATTCAACCCATAAAAGGTGACATCTCAGGATGTCCTTGTCCAGTGGCCATTCTGTTCCATCAAGGCAAAGACATTGGGCTAGAGACAAAGTCTTCTTTCCTGTCTTCACCATTTATTCAACAAGCATTTATAGAGCCAGGCATTTGCTCCCCCAAGGAGCACTCAGGCCAGCGACAGCACCGAGAGAGCAATGATGATACTGCCGATGTTTGCTCCTGTGCAAGCCCACGTGTGAGAGGCGGCTCCTCGCTTCCTGGGCCATCTATCAGCAGCCACCTGCTGACACCTCCCATAATATTTGCATCCCCAGCCTTGGCAGCTATGGAGCGTGGGAAGGCATATCATTTAGGATTTCATTTTTATGCTCTAGCTAAAAGTCTACTTTTTCCTTCAACATGTGTTACTCCATAAATTAGGCTGTAAAATTCTCACATATAAAGTTGTCTTTTGACTCAAGTGGTTTTCCATTCCTCAAGCTGGTCTTGTAACTTATTCCAAGTGGCCAGAGAAATAATTGTCCAGGCTCCCAGCTCCTCACTCCTCACAGGCACCACCTGCAGGCAAGCTCAGCCCTAGAACTGCCACCAATTTTAAGCCCAAAGTCAGTAAATTGTCCAACTCAGTCTTAAATGCTCATCTTCTCTTGAACTGAATCCCTGTTCCAGCAACTGGATCCTTCCTTACAATCAAGCCTCACCACAGTCTGGTAATAGGAGCCAAATCCTTGTCTTGTCCTAGTGCTCTCATTTTTATCCAATTCCCTATATCATATCCTGGTTTTCCTGGGGCAAGACTTGGCCTCACTCACCACAGTTTTCCCTGCATCTGTGACTCCATCCTTAAGCCTCAGGACTTTGTCCCAATATTTGCAGCACTTCCTCTGGATGCCTGGACCTGCTTACATCTTGCTTCTGGATTCCCAATGATGTGCGCTATTAACCTGTCAGGATCCCTGTGACCCACTGCTGGGGTCTTCCCAGACTCCCTGCTCCCTGCTGAAGGATCTGCTTGGCTTTTGTGTCAGTTGTTCTCTCTCTCTCTCTCTCTCTTTTTTTTTTTTTTTAATGGCCACACTCTCGGCATATTGAAGTTTCCAGTCCAGGGGTTGAATCTGAGCTGCAGCTGCAGCGACACTGGATCCTCTAACCCACTGTGCCGGGCCAGGGATTGAACTCACGCCTCCATAGCAACCTGAGCCAATGAAGCCAGATTCTTAACCCACTGTACCACAGTGGGAACTCTGGGTCAGTGGTTCTTGATCAGTGTCCCATGGCACACTGAGGCAGCACTGTGAACTGTCACTATTGGGCCAACAAATTCTGATTACAGTATAAAGTTTATTGTTGGTATGACTGAAGAGACACACGTTCATGAACAGGATGCCATTTGCTTTGGTTGAGAGGTAAGAAATGAGGGAATGCATTTGCTGGCACATTGGAGGCTGAGCACGTAGACAACACGCTGACGGCAAGCAATCAAATACCTTATCCTGTGCAAGAGATTGTGTGCAGTGTGTGCTGGTCTAGGTACTTTTGCAGACAACACAACATATTGTGTGGTGGCAGCAATGACCATATTGTAGCCACTGACTGGTCTAGTTTTGTGTCTTTTGATCCTTTCAGCTATGTCAACAAATATTCTGTTCTTTAAAGTATGACTTGAAGAGTTCCTGTCATGGCTCAGAGGAGACAAATCTGACTAGTATTCATGAGGGTGCGGGTTTGATCCCTGGCCTCGCTCAGTGGGTCAAGAGTCTGGTGTTGCCGTGAGCTGTGGTGTAGGTTGCAGATGCGGCTCGGATCTGGTATTGCTGTGGTTGTGGAGTAGGCAGGCAGCTGTAGCTCCAGTTCGACCCCCTGGGAATCTCCATATGCTGCATGTTCAGCCCTAAAAAGACTAAATAAATAAATAAATAAATAAAAGTATGACTTGAAACATCCACAAGAAAGTTGAAGAAACATGACAGAGTCAAGTTCATCCTCCTCTTTCATAACATCCTCCCATCAACCAGTCCCTCCTCTTCTGAAGTTAATCAGTAGTATGGATGGGAAAATTCCTGGTTGCTTGGTAATAATGATCAGAAATCAAAATGCATACCCTTTTGATGCAGAACTTCCACTTTAGGAATTTACTTTTCCTGATATGCTCGTGAGTTCATTCATGGCAGGATGATTTGAAATAACAAAAGACTGGAAACCACCTGGATGTCCTCTACAGAAGTCTCCAGGTGGCACAAAGCTCTAAGATGCGCCCATGGAGATATCAATCAAAACCAGGGTGGTAGCCATCTCAGAGGTTAATTTGCAGAACATTTCCTGGTAGGGGAGGGCTCTGCACACATGGGTCCGATAACATGTGAGTTTGGGGTCAGAAAAGAGAGACAGAAGACCTGGCTGTGGGTGAAGGGAGGGTGGGTAGCTACGTGTTCTTGTGGAAGAAAAAGTCATGACAGATGTGTCCAGAGGGTGGAGAACATGGAGTAGGGACCTGCCCAATAGGTTCTGGGCTGGGAGGAGAGACAGTGCCATTGAGCAAGGAGGTCTGAAAGCAGACACAGGAATTGACAAGAGAAAACTTTTTTGTTGTCATTGGAACTTGAGTGGCTTGGGTAAGACCTCTTACAAGAAATATGATTTCTCTGCCAAGAAATGGAAGAACAGGTTAAGAACCCAACTAGTATCCATGAGGATTTGGGTTCAATCCCTGGCCTTGCTCAGTGGGTTAAAGGATCCTTCATTGCCTCAAGCTGGGCATAGCTCAAAGATGTGGCTTGTATCCAATGTTGCTATGGCTGCGGTATAGGCCGGCAGCTGCAGCTCTGATTTGACCCCTAGCCTGGGAACCTCCATACGGTGGGATCCCAAAAAAAAGAAAATAGAAAGGGAAGAGTCTCCCCTCTTCCTGGCAATGCAGACACCTGTATTAACACCCACTTTGGAGAAAGCACATTCAACCTGAGTGATTTCCTCCCTTGCCCTTTTGCTTCACAGAAATTTCTCTGGCTCTTGGCCCCTGCCTTTGGATTTGATTTGCAGCATTTACAAAGAAATGATTTGTGTAATTGCTCTAAGTCCTTATCTGGCTCAATTTTCCCCATCTCACTTTCCCACATATCACTCTTAGCTGTGTCCAGCTTCTCTCTCCCAGTCAGGTGCCAGAACCTGGCTGCCTCCCTGGGCTGGAGCTTTTAGCCTTTTGAAAAAAAGAGCTTGAGTGGCCATGGCAGGTTCCTGGGAGAGAGGTCCCGGGGCCTTCAGGGGCAAAGCAATGGGCCTGGGTTTGTAATACAGGGAGAGGCATGCACTCATGTGCACAGCAGGGCTTTGGACTTTCACTGTGATTAGCAGCAGGCTAAGTTCACGCACATGCACACAGGCATGCACACATGCACGCATGCACAAGCACCTGGCCAGCCAAACTACCTCAGAGCCCTCTGCAGGGAAACAGTGGTACTTCTCCCCCTGGCTCACTCAGACTCTACTATAAACCAGAGAGCTGAAGGACTGAATCCATCACTCAGGACTTCTGTGTGAATTGGGACCATTGAGCACTTATCCAAAGCCTATTGTGGGCATGCTGTCATTCTGAGTACATACCTACATTTTCACATGAGCATTCCCAATGAAATGGGGTTTTATTGTTTGCTTTTTTTTTTTCTTATCGAACTCCTTAGTTCAGTGGGTTTGAACTAAGTCAAGCAGTTCAAAATTCTTCAAACTAAAAAGTTCCAGAAAATGTTCCTCCAAAGTGGCACATTAGAAAGTGCCCTGGATTTGGAGCCAGACAACTCCAGTTCTAATCCTGAACTTCCTGGATGCCTGACCTGAGGGTCCAAAAGACTAATTTCTTGAATTTCTGAATTTCTTCGTTTGTAAACATTGTTTAATAATCCCTGCCCACAAGAGAATGGATAAATGAACTGTGTTCCATTCATTTATACAAAGAAATTGTGTCCAGCAAGAACAAAGAATGAACTACGAGTATGTGCACAGAACATAGAGGAGTTGCATCGTGAGTGTAAGAAAGCAGGAGGAGTTCCCATTGTGGCGCAGTGGTTAACGAATCTGACTAGGAACCATGAGGTTGCGGGTTCGGTCTCTGCCCTTGCTCAGTGGGTTAACGATCCGGCGTTGCCGTGAGCTGTGGTGTAGGTTGCAGACGAGGCTCGGATCCCACGTTGCTGTGGCTCTGGCGAAGGCCAGTGGCTACAGCTCAGATTCGACCCCTCGCCTGGGAACTTCCACGTGCCACGGGTGCAGCCCTAAAAAGCCAAAAAAAAAAGAAGACTGGGAAGGGGTTTGAGAACCGTCAGGATTCTGAAAACATTCCATATCCGGATCTGCCGGTGAGACAGGAGCAAAGGTAAACATTCCCCACATCATGCACTTCACCTATTTTACCATATGAATGTTAAACCTCAATGCCAAAAACGAAAAAAAAAAAAAAAAAAAATCCCTGTCAATTCCCTATGGCTATGGTGAGAACAAGTCAAACTGGATATGTCTGTAAAACAGCCAACACATGTGAATGATTATTGTTAAGTAATAATAATGTGTTAGAAAGATGCTAGGTTTTGGAGCAGGCCAGGCTGTTCTTCCAGATCAGAACTGCCTTGACTAGGAATAGAAACGGGGCATCTCTGGGAAGCCACATCACTTCACTGGAAGTATAGGTTGGGTCCATCGTATTTCTGATGCTGAATTACAGCACTGGGCATTTTTTGAGCACGAACCCTTTCCTCTATCATCTCATTTAATTCTCTAACAGTTGAGGCCAAGCTGCTCCTGCTGCTCTCAGCTCTGACTTCTCAGATGACCTTGGAAGTCAGTCGAGCCCCCAGGCCCCAGCTGTCAAAGTTACTAAGGCTCAGCAAGCACTCCACTACCCATCATGAAATGGCACACTTTCTTCTCACAGGTAAAGCCCAGACAATTCTGCCTTGCAGTGTTCACTGTACCATCAAGACTGTGCCCTGCATGAGAAGGAGATGAGGTGTGTGGTTATGAAGCGTGCCTGAGACAGGTATGCAAGTTACTAAAATTCTATAGACAATTGATTTTGTCTGGGGGGGGGGTAGCAGATTTTCCTTTTCTTCTTTTGGAAAATGGGACTTTTGGTCTGTCTCAGAATGCTCTGAACTCCTGCCCCCAAGATAGATTCTCCAACTGAGTCAGTTCCACTTCTATGTCCTGCACCCAACAGACTTCCCTCCAAAGATCCTCTTTCTTCTCCAGACCATCTATAGTCCACATGACCTATAAGTCCAGCAAAAGGGCCACCTTTTCCCAGAAACCTTCTTGACCACTCCAGCCATAGTTTACCCTTCCCTCTGCCAAAACCCCAGAGGAGCAGTGGTGTGGCTCTGAAGTATGACTTGGCTAGTACCACCCTCCTCCAACTCACTGAAAACTCCTCCAATTAAATAAAATCTAGGAGTTCCCTTTGTGGCCCAAAGGTTAACGAACCCAACTAGTATCCATGAGGACGAAGGTTCAACCCTTGGCCTTGCTTAATGGGTTAAGGATACAGCACTGCTGTGAGCTGTGGTGTAGGTTGCAGAGGCATCTCAGATCCTGTGTTGCTGTGGATGTGGCATAGGCCAGGTGTGGCGCTGACCCCTAGCCTGGGAACTTCCATGTGCCGCAGGTTTGGCCTTAAAAAGCAAACAAAACAAAACAATAACAAAAAAAAAAAAAGGAAACCATAAAATCTAAGCACAGGCAGAACACTGCCATGCCATGCAAACACAGCTTCAAGACATGCTCTCTAAGCCTGTCTTTCAACCAGGGGCCTCCCTTCAGCCCAAGCTGCACAGGAATTCTGGAGCCTTTAAGAAGGCTTAGCAGTAAATCCGTTCCATGTACCTGATTATATTTATGTAGGAGTGGATTATATGTTGCCTTGTAACATTCACAGTTATTTCTTGTCTCCAGGTCATGATCTTCAACAAGACTAAATTCCTCAAGGGAAGAAAGTGTCAGTCTTATTTTGTAGGGTCTGTTGGGTCTGGATACTAAAGACTTTGAGATGCCCTGCTAAAAACATGCTTTACTTTGCAAATTCAGCAGATTAATTTTCTTCCAATTATTTGTAGTAGCAACGCTGATAGTCATAATGAATAACTGGGAGTGTTCTCAGAACTGCATTTTTAATTGATTTCTCCAGTTGTTAAACACAGTTTATAAAAATTCAATTGGAATTTAAACTGCACTGTTGCTATTTCTCTAGGTAACATTGTGCTTTTTCCATTACGTCTTTAAAAACTGTACTCAGCACATTTTGTAGGCTGATAGAATAAACTGCTCAAAGACAACATGGATACCGGTACTTTGGGTAGTGACCAACATTTTAATTCCAATCACACATTCCCCCGATTCAAGCTTAATTTATTTCTCATTCTATTTAAATAGCCATTGCAGTTTACTTACACACCAGGCAGGTTCGGCTCCCCATGGTCTTCCTCAAGTTGACAGCTATGGGGTTGGTATTAACCCTCTTATGTAGCACAAGTCCACAGTCCTTTATTCCAAACGCTTAAGGCCAGATACATTTTGGAAATCTGAAGTTTTTGGGTTTTAGAAATGTAGTAGATGCATAAGCCATAGACTTTCTAATACATTAAGCCAGAGCTGGAGCAGTGCTCAGTAATTGAAATCATTTCTAGTTCTATAGTAAAACCTAGTGAGATAATCTTAAGTAGTTTCACACTTGCTCTGGTCAGATTTTGCTGCTAAATGAGGCTTAGTATCAGACTTTCTGATTTCAGAGCTTCGGGGATTTTTCAGTTGTCGATGAGGGCTGGCAGGCTGGTCTGTCTCCTGCAGTGTGCGTGGCGTAGGGTTGGCTGCTGGGCTTGCCAGAGATTCCAGACGCAGGGCACCAACAGCACTATGCGTGTCTCATTCACTTGAGGATTACAATTCAATTCACCAAACGTCTGTTAAGTGGTTTCTATGGGCCAGGTACTATTCTAGATGCTGTGAGAGACTTTCAAAAGGGTAAGATACGGCTCTGTATTGGTCTGTTCAGGCTGCCATGACAAAATACCACAGGCTGGGTGACCGAAACAACAGATACTTATTTCCTTACAGTCCTGGAGGCTGGGAGTCTAAGATCAAGGTGCTGATACATTGGTTTCTGATGAGGACTCCCTTCCTGGCTTGAACATGGTCACCTTCTCACTGCATCCTCCCATGGCTCCTTCTCTGTGCACAGACGGAGGGCAACCCCCTGGTGTCTCCTCCTGTTCTTATGAGGGTACCAGCCCTATCTAATTGGGGCCCCATCCTTATGACCTCATTAAACTTAATCACCTCCCTAAAGGCCCTATCTCCAAATACAGTTGCATTGGGGGCTAAGGCTTCAACATGTGAATTTGGGGAAGATACAACTTAGTTCATAGCTCTTTTCCTCAAATAGCTCATTGTCTAGTAGTGGACACAGGCCTATCACAGCTAAACTGTGCTCTGGGATAGAAAAGAGAAACAGCTGAGAGTGAGCAAGGAGACAGGGCACCATCAGGGAGGCTGGGGGGACTACATATAGATGCCATTTGAGTTGAGCTCTTGGTGAAGGAAAGGTTGGAACTCCATAGGCATGTGCAAGGGAGGCCATGACATCCTGAAGAACATCTCTGCATAGCAGTGGGGGAAAGTGCCTGTATGTGTGTGGAGGGGGAAGGGTGTCTGTTTGAGGGAACAGTAACACTCAGTTCTACGTAGCTGGATTCTTGGTGCGCAGAGAATATTATATAAAAAAGCCAATGATGGCCTCTGTGTATTGACCCTTAGATTAGTTATTTCTTCACTGCAGGTCAAGACCTGTTAGTTCAAAAGCCTGCTAGTGCCAAACTCAAATTTCCACAACCCAGTTATTTTAAAAAGGGCTCAGACACTCAAATGTCTAGCCACTTAGAGATTGC
This sequence comes from Phacochoerus africanus, assembly GCF_016906955.1. Taxonomy (NCBI): domain Eukaryota; kingdom Metazoa; phylum Chordata; class Mammalia; order Artiodactyla; family Suidae; genus Phacochoerus; species Phacochoerus africanus. The sequence continues at coordinate 101,888,793 of NC_062545.1, forward strand.
TGGCTTTGAAAACCCCATGAAACCTCACCCAACAGTTATTACCTGCCGATAAGATAAGACTTTGCAGTAATTCGGCCCCACCTGCTGGGGAGTGCTTGGACCCAGAGATTTCCCACTGTGCAGTTAAATAGCATCACCTAGACCCTTCTCAGTTCTTCCCCCTGCTGGGAGTTCCCTTGTCCTCCTCCCCTTCTAGTCTGTGGCCCTTTACCACTGCAAGCCTCTGGAAGGTCTCATGTGGTGAGAGTAACCTCTGCAGCATCCGTGTCCAAGCACCGCCCATCTGAAGCTGTGTGCTACCACCACTTCATGGTCCTTGGTCAGCCCAAACCCACTGAAGCCCAATACTCAATACCCAGTAAGCATTAAGGAGGCAAAATGCCTTTCCCTCAACCCCATACTCTCCACATCACCCTGGCTAACCGGTTCCAGGTTCAGCACAGCAAAAGCAGACAGGAGCCATGGTCACCAGCCTTGGGTGTATAGTCAAGATGGTGTATAGTCTCTGTGAACAAGCTCCCCCAGAGGGGAGAGAAGGCAAAACACCACGCTACGCGTCGACCTGCTCAATGCCAAATTCTGAGCTTCGGGAAGCTAAAGACATTTCCTGTCCCAGCTGGGAGCTGTATAAATGTCAGAGTCTTGCCATCTCCGACGGCCATTTCCTGGCCCAGTGCCCATCTGCTTCAGGTCTGGCCTGACCCGTTCATGGTCACGATTCTCTGCAGCCTGCCTGTCAGCCCCACTGGCACATTTCAGTTCCTCTTAGGTCTAGGCACTAAAGAATCAGAAAGAAGGCTCTATGGCCACCCTTTTACTCTGGCCACTTAGCCCTCCTCCCCCCCACCCCCACCCCCAGGAAGAAATGAGGAAATATTTTCTGAGGACTTGCTCTTGGCAAAGCCTTGTGCTGAGAGTCTGGGACCAACAGAGTTGTTTAACACTCAGTACCCGCTTTAAGCAACTCAGTGTCTAATTGGGGAGAAGACACACAGACATGGAAAATATGTAAAAAAACAAAACAAAACATAGTTTTAGCTGTGCACTGCAGGTCAAGTCATAAGTCCACACAACTTCTCTGACCTTGCTTCCCTCTGCCCCAACTCCAATGACGGTTCTGTGCAGGGCACGGGGTCTGCCTCAGGCACAGGCCCTGCATCACTGCTTTGTTGTGCCCCCTTTAGCCTCCTATCTATAGTGGGGGAGTCGATGCCCCAGGGGCATCCCTCAGCCAGAGGGGGAGGGAGTGATAAATGCCCCAGCCTCCCCCTTGAGCAGTACACACCTGTGAGGCCTACACATTTCCTTAGAAGACCCCCGAGTGGATTAAGACCCAGTTGCTTGCAGTGGTAACCACACTGTGACACATTCTTCTACTGGCTCCCCACCTGCCACTCTGCCTACCCTGCACTTCTGTTTTCTGGGTCACTTACCAAAGAACCTATTGGCAGCCAACTCCTCCTAATGTTCTCTGTTTGCAGGGCAACCAAACCCAAGACACTCTCTCATCTATAAAGTGAAGGATTTATACCTTTCACCAAGGACTAGATACCCTCTCAGATCCCTTCTAGCTCTAGAAGTATAAGAACTCTTTGCAGGAAGCAGCTTTCTCCAGAAGGCTTATTTATCTTGTCACTTTAGCATAGCTATATTGTAACTAATCTTTCTACTAGGTATCTTCAGGCTTAACTAAACTCCTGTCCAAGCATATTTTTTAAATTTTTTGATCAAAAAATGCCTCGCCTAACCCATTGATTCTTTTCTTAGATTAAAGAAGTGGAAATGGGGAATTCCCATTGTGGCTCAGCATACAAGAACCCAACATAGTATCCATGAGGATGGGGGTTCAATCCCTGGCCTCACTCAGTGGGTTAAGGATCTGACATTGACACAAGCTGAGGCATAGGTCATAGGATTCAGTGTGCTGTGGCTGTGGTGCAGACTGGCAGCTCAGCTGCCGCTCTGATTCAGCTCCTAGCCTGGGAACTTCTATAGGCCTCAAGTGAGTCCCTAAAAATGCCAAAAAAAACAAAAAACAAACAAAAAAACAAAGGTGGAATTAAGAATAAGTAATTAACGGATGACTAGGTCTTTTCACTGGCTTCCCCATCAGTAATCTCATGAGCAGATGGTGTAAACAAGATAGCATATAAAGAAAGATTACAAGGAACTGACAAGCCTGCACACAATGGGAGATGGCAAAGAATCTGACCTCCCACCTCAATGATTAACTGAGATTACTTCCCCTTTTTGCCTTTAAAAAGTTTCAGGGTTGAGCAAAGTCTTTGGAGTTGGTTTGGGGACATGAGTCTGCCTTCTCCCCAGGTTGCCAGCTCCCTGAGTAAAGCGGCCTTTCCTTTTCCAACCAACACTTGTCCTTTGAGTATTGGCTTTCAAGCAGTAAGCAGCCCAACCAACCTGAGTTCAGTAAAAGAAGCACCTCAGTTTGTAGACCAGAAAAGTGTATCCCTGAAAGCCCTGCCATGGTCACACAGCTGAGCAATGGCACATGGGGCAAAGACTGAGCGTGAAACTGTCTTGTTACGTCAGTTTTCCCAGAACCGTGTTTGCAAAGTCATTTCAAATTAAAGTCCCACATCACAATGCTTGGAAGCACCAAGCTAATAACCTTCAGCTTCTATCCAAAACACACATCTTAGAACTTTATAGAAAAGAATTGACATCTGGAGGCAATTTTGGCTCTCAGAGCCCTCGTTCAGCCAACAGCTTCATGAGCGACATAAACAGAATCACATCTTTTTACTGTGACCTGCTCTAGGTGTGATAAAATACCCTTTCCAGTCACCTCCGGGGCTTCTCTATATAGGAAACTATTTTTTATTAGATGCAGCTCTCATCTGTATTCTGAGAGGCTGTCTGCTCAGTTTATATAAAGTAATCAAAATATTAGAAGGATGGTTTATAGAAGGAAAAAATACTCATGCCTCTGTGTAATTTATGGAATGTATAAGCATAAGTGCATTTGACAGATTTGCACTAAAATGCTATATTAGCAAACATAAAAGTTTGGATAGAGACCATGTAGTGATGGAAATGGAGTGAAAATAGCCTCATGCTATATATTGCCTAAACAGCAAGTCTTAAAGGGCATACTGGTGATTACTAGTGCTTTGATAACAAACTGGATTTGGGTAAAAAATCATGATGTTATATGATGGAAAAAGTGCTGAAGAGAGAGGAGACTCCTTTGGGCTTCTGATTCCTCATTTGTAAATTAAAGAGAACTAACTAAAATATTTGTGGTGAGATATTAAGTTCTAAAACTCTATACTTTATTGGAGTTCCTGTTGTGGCGCAGTGGAAACGAATCAAACTAGGAACCCTGAGGTGGCAGGTTCTATCCCTGGCCTTGCTCAGTGGGTTAAGGAGCTGGTGTTGCACTGAGCTGTGGTGTAGGTCACAGACATAGCTCAGATTTGGTGTTGCTGTGGTTGTGGTGTAGGCCTGTGGCTGTAGCTCTGACTGGACCCCTAACCTGGGAACCTCCACATGCCGTGGGTGCAGCCGTGAAAAGCAAAAAAAAAAATTCATTGATTTTTGCTTGTACTACATGTTGTAGGGAGGCAGTGAAGCTAAGAGACTAAAGGTATGGGCTCTATAAAAAGACTAGGTTCAAATGCCAGTACCACCACTGACTAACTGGGATGCTTTCCAATACCAACAACCAATTCTGTGATTCTTCAGATACCAATGTTCACCCATCCAACTCAGTTCTGGCACTAACTATCTGGAGTTATCTAACTATCTGGACAAATTAAAGTCTCAGTCCCACAAGACTGCCCCCTACTTCAGAGGCAAGTCTTGGGCCACCTGTACTTCTGACCAAAAGGCTATAAATCTGGAGTTCCTATGACTCCTTCCTCAGATTCAATAACTTGCTAGAACTTCTCACAGAACTCAGCAACACTCTTCACTTCCATTTACTGAGTTATTGCAAAGGCTGTAACTCAGGAATAGCCAGATAGAAGAGATACATAGGGCAAGGTATGGTGGAGGCTGAAATTCATTTCCTCTCTGTGCCCCCCTCCCAGTTTCTCCACATGTTTACCAACTGGAGCTCTCTAGGCATCTAACATCTGTTATTCAGCTTAATCTCTATTCCCTTCCTTTTCTGGAGCCTCATCCCTTTTGGGTAGAGCTAAAAGTTCCAATCCTCTAATCACTTGGTCTTTAAGTAGACCAGCCCCAGAGGCTATGAGGAGCCCCATCCTAAGTCACCTCAGTAGCATAAACTCAGGTGTGATCAAAAGGGACTCCTTTTGGCACAGTGGGTTAAGGATCCAGCCTTGTCACTACCACAGGTGCAGCCAGGAAAAAGCGGGGGAGAGAAGCTCCTTGTGAAGAACAAAAGGCATTCCCATCACTCAGGAAATTCCAAGGATTTTAGGGCTCTGTGCCAGGAACTGGGAACAAAGACCAAGTATTTATTACAACCATACTAACCATGTGGCTTTGGCAAGTTTCTTAACCTGCCGTACCTCAATTTCCTCAGTTGCAAAATGGGCATGTTAATAATAGTGCTTCTTTCAAAGAAATGTAATGAGGATTAAATGAGTAAACACATGTAAAAAGCAGTAGGGTAGTAGCTAGTACTTGATAAGCCCTATACAAAGTTTAGTTGTCATTATTTAATCTTTTAAATTTAGAACTGAAAGATAGAGGGGAAGGTCAACTTGAAAAAGAGAAAAGTCAGAATGGCTCAGAAAATTAAGTGCCGTTTATAAAAATGTATAAAGTAATTCAAATTAAATGTTAACAAAGTATTACCAGATAGTGGCTTTGCCAGGTTTTCATTAATAACTAAGTAGACTCACAGTAGTTAGCACTCTGGTAACTTATACCCAAATATAAGCTGATAAAGTGAGTGAAAATACTTTATCCTGTTAAGTAAATATTGACACCATCACTGTCTTGTTTATGACAGGCAGGTGGGGCCTGCCAAGGACAAGACAATTGTGCCTACATTTTTTCAATTGTGATTAGAGGTGGGCATTTAACTGTGGGCTGCATTAAAAGAATTATAATGCACAGATTAAAGAGGTGATGGTCCCATTGTATTCTGCTCTGCAGACCTCCTCTGGACAGCTTTTATCTAATTCTGAGCATCCTGTTTCAAGAGGTATGACCACTAGAGGGCAAGCTGGTGATGAAGGGTCTGGAGTACATGGACAAATTAGAGATGCTAACCTGGACAAAATGGCAAGACACATGAAAGTAACCTCCAAATATTAGATTTAGCCTGTAAAGCTCCAGAAACCAGCACTAATGACTAATGACTAATGGGAGTTGTTTTGTGAATGTTAGGGAAAAAAATCTAATGGAAGTACAATACATTTACAAAAAAGTGCATTGAATCTTAAATGTAAAACTTGGGGAATGTTATCAAGATGAATACAATGCATAATCACCACCCAAATCAAGAACCAGAACATTAATACCTGAAGGGCCCCTTCCATTCTCCCCAAAAGAGTAATTACCCAATTTCTAACACCAAAACTTAGTTTGCCTGCTTTTGAGGTTTTCTTAGGTAGAACCACATAGCACATGTTCTATGTCTGACTTGTTTTGTTCATCATTATGTCTGTGAGGCTCATCCACACTGCTGCATGTAGCAAAGTTCATTTATACACATTGTGTGTAGTATTTTCCATTCTACTCTGGATAAGCATTTGGAATATTTCTAATTTAGGCCTATTAAGAATAATGCTTCTATGAACGATCTCATACATGTCATTTACTGCATGTATATATGCATTTCTGTTGGGTAAATACCTGGGAATAGAATTTCTGGATCACAGTGTACATACATTTTCAAGTTTAGCATCTCAAAGTGATTATTTAAATGTGCATTCTTTCCATCAGTGTATGAGAGGTCCGGTTGCTTCATATTCTCACTGATGTTTATTTGCCTATCATTTTACTCATGTTAGTGAATGTAGAGTTACTGCCTGTGTTGCGGTCCAAGGCAGGCCATCCCAAAATATGCCCTAATGGTATATTGATTATTTTGAAGTATAATTACTTAAGAAGTGACTGATGCAGGAAGGACATTTTGACCTACCTCTCTGTCCCTTTGAAAGCAGAAAATAAAATCCCTCATGTGAAAGGTAGTATAAACAAGCAGGACTCAAGGGGGACTTCCCATGATGGACCTTCCCCCATGTCCTCTGCCTTCTTCTTCTTTGTGGAAAAGTAGTTTCCTGGGCTTCCTCTCTGAGTCACAGAAGCCTGGCTCAAGAATTAATGATTTGAAGAATGTGAACATATAATGACAAAAATAGCAGTTGGGTTAGAAAAACTGCTGTTCTATGTACACACTAAAACCCCCACCAAATGGAAGAAGTTAACCACTTGATGACTGTGAACATGTAGCCTCTAGACCTGCTGGAGTCCGAGGATTGACCCAGTTAACCTCCTGTGATACTGCCTTGTGACCTCACCATCAACCAATCAGAGAACTGTGCATAAGCTAATCACACACCCTGCAACTGGCCTTGCCTTTAAAAATGCTTCCCTGAAACTCATGGAGAGTTTAGGTCTTTTAAGTCATCCATTTTCTCCTTGGATGACCCTACAGTAAACGTTTCTCTGCTCCAAACTCCCAACATTTCAGTTTGTTTGGCCTCATTGTTTATTGGGCACACAAATTTGGGTTCAACAACAGGTATATTTCCTACCCCTATAGGTAAAAGGACACCCGTATCACCAGAGACAGAGCAATTAGGCCAAGTAGCCAAGTAGCCTGTGCAAACAAACTTTGTTACTTCTAGAATTTACTACCCCAAGACCAAACTCTCTTTAGATTCTCCACAAATTAAGCGCCCAAAGCCTAAGTCTCTTTGTCTTGTCCATTTTTCACAAATTTGTTGTTTCTTTATCTAAAAGATATAAAAGCGGTCTGCTTTGGCCATTTTTTGGATTCCATTTCTGTGAAATTTGGTGTGCACAAATTAAAATTTCTTTTTCTTCTGCTAATGTCTTATGTCAATTTTATTATTAATCCAGCCACAAGAACTCAAGAGGAGTAGAGGGAGAAATTTCTGCATCCCCAACAGGTGGCAAGCCAGCCAGGAGACTGTCTGGATCCCTACTTCCTTCCCTGAGGCTACTGCAGTTGAGAGATCCTGGGACATATGACAAAGGCTAGTAGAAAGTAAAATTTCTTACATAAGCTTCGCAGATCTCTGCCTGCAAGTTCTGATAGAAGAGAAGGTGGCAAGAATCCCTTTTCTCTCTCCCTCAATTTATATTAACAGGAAGAAATATTTGGGGAGTGATCTCTTTAGACTTAGGGACTCCTGGGGATTCTTTTCCTCTCAGAGATAGTCACTGTTTTCCTTTGTTTCTGCCTATTGCATCATTTGTCATAAGGAGGAAAACCATTGGTCTGATTAGTTTCTCCTTTTGTCTAAATAGTAATTATCCTAAGATTTACGATAATAGACAAATATACTCCAAAACCCCAGGAGAAAACTTATATTTTCTTTCTCTCTCCCTTAAAGTTATAAATCTTATCACATCTTTAAAATGTAAATATGGTCCACATAATCCGACACTGAGCCTAGATTAGCTAAATTGGTAGAACCTGAAACTAAAAATAAGGGGGCGGGGAGGAAGAGGGATTTTTAAAAAATAAACTGCTAAAAGGACTCTTCTGCCCAGCCTTTTAAAAACTGCTTGCCAAGGGTAAATACAGATCTTAAAAATCTTCTCTACAAGCAGTAAGACTTTATCATGTGAATAGCTTAATTTATTCAAATTGTTATTTATAAACTAGTGAGTTTTGTATTGTACCTGATTCATGACTAGTTTCAGAATGAAAATTATGATATCTCTGTGTCTATCTGTATGTATGTATATCTATGTACACATGTTATTTAACATGGCATTTTTCTACCCTTGGATGATAATGCCAAGATTAATCTCTAAAAACGCTATTTAATGGCTTAAATAAAAAAGCGTTTACATAAAAATTCACAAAAATAAAAACCCAAAAGTCTTTAAAGTTCACATGATCTAAAATAATCTGTGTAAAATAAAAGCTAATTTTAAGCTTGTAGGTTTGATTAATACAGGTACATCTTCAGCGTTATCAGCATCAAATATAATGCAGATAAACAACTTTCATTCTACCTGGGATTACTAGTCAAATAGGTTCCTGTCTTTGTTGCAAAATTTGTTAGAAAACAAAACAAAACAAATAAACAAAACACTTAAGATAATGACTGTCTAATGAATTTTTTTTTTCTTTTTTTGGCTGCCCTACAGCATACAGAGTTCATGAGCCAGGGATCAGATCTGAGCCACAGTTGTGACCTATGCCACAGCTGTGGCAACGCCTGATCCTTAACTCACTGTGCTGGGCTGGGGATTAAACCTGCAACCTAGTGCTGCAGAGACACTGCTGATCCCATTGAGCCACAGCAGGAACTCCTCATGAAATTTTTATTAGTAATGTAAGAATGACTTTTAAGAACAAATGAACTAGGAGTTTCTGTCGTGGCTTAGCGGAGATGAATCTGACTAGCATCCATGAGGATGTGGGTTTGATCCCTAGCCTCGCTCAGTGGGTTAAGGATCCAGCGTTGCCATGAGCTGTGGTATAGGTCACAGATGTGGCTCAGATCTGGCATTGCTGGGGCTGTGGTTTAGGCTGTAGCTGATTCAGTCCCTAGCCTGGGAACCTCCATGTGCCGCAGGTGTGGCCCTAAAAAAGACAACAACAACAACAAAAAAAGAACTAAATAGAGGTATATAAGAATTTTTAGATGAATTTTTTAAATAATTGTTTTATGACATGTCTACTAAAATGGTTTCATAAGTCTCTTTGGTAATTTACATTCTTAGAGTTTCGCTAAGTTATATGATGCGATGCAAATTCACTGAATTCTAGATCATTTTGAAACAAGATAAAACATTGAAACATTAATTGCTAAACAAGTCTAAGTTTACCTACTTTTGGCCTCTTATTACAGAGACATTTGGGTCTCTTAGTAAATATATCTGTGCTTTATAGAAAGAGTGTACTATAAAGTAGAATATGGTTCTAAAAATTATAAAATGTATAAGCTCACAAGCCATAAAATATTAATACAGTTCACAATAGTTTACCTCTTTGTTTTCATTAAAAAACTAAGATCTCAAAGGATTAAGAATTCTAATTAATATATGTAGTCAAATCTACCAGAAATAATAAGGAAAATAGGATGTGCTCTGGGGTAAGAAAAGGTATAAAGTATGACGTTTTTGTTGAGGAAAAGAAAGTGATTTTGTCCTAAAGCTGGTTATTTCTAAATGGGAAGAAAAATAAGGAACAAACAAAAATGACACAGAAAGTTGTAAAACCTTTATGAAAAAGGAATCTTTAGAAATTGTTTATGGTCAGGACTTGCTAAGATTGGAATGGATTTAATTAAGTAAAGGAGTTTTAATATCAAAAGCAAACTGGTACACTAACTTCTCCCAGCACCAAGCTCTCTGATCACTTACCTTCCTGGCCTCTGCCTGCAGGTTCACTTCCCTCTGGCCCCAGCACTTCTGTACATGCACAGCCCTCTGTTGTCTCCTGGCCCAGCCAGCTCAGAGCTCACTTGTCACCTCCTACTGAAACCAGCTTCCCCAGATTCAATAAGGGTGTCACCTCCTCCCCAAAAATGAGACTGAGCAATAAGGACACCAGGAACTCTTCACTCTGACCATTGTCAACTGACACAGGTTTAGTAATCTGCATCCCACACTTAACTGTATCCTCCATGCTACCCACCACAATGGCATCTCCTAATACCACCTCAGACCCAGCCTAGATGTTGAATAACTTAAATCCCGCCCAGGTTTCTGGATCTCCCTTAGGAACTGAGCGACAAGGGCATCTGTGCTCTCAGCAAGCCTTTAGGTCACATGGAAAAGGCCTGCTGAGGGCCTGGCGGCCCTAATAAATAGCATGTCTCTACAGAAGCCAAACTCCAGTCTGGATTCCCTCTGAGGTGGACACCTAAGCTGGGACCAGAGCATGGGCTCAAGAAGCCCCCATCTTACCTCCTCCCGGATCCCCACTTACCTGAGTCTGAGGTTCTGATTTGGTTCAATGGGCCAGGTCCTCAGACAGTTCTCCCACCAGACTGTGTGGTCTTGGATGTGACATGAACAAATATATACTCCAAGAGGGTGGAGCTCTTGGGGTCCCACCCTAGACTGAGGCTTCTTCCCCAGGGGAAGGACAGTGGGCACAGAGGGTTTGGAGGGGGTGTTCAGAGGTGCTGCTTAGAGGAAAGGGGAGAGGAGGGCAAGACCCTGCCTAGACTAGGTCAGGCAGGGTGGGAGGGAAAAAAGCAAACTGGTACAAAATTAAAATGTGGTTTTTCCCTTGTCAAAAAGAGCAGTTTTCTTAGACTATTGCTCTGGTATTAATGAGAAATTATAAACAAAGGTTTTCTTTACCTTTAATGCAATCTGTCTAGAAAAACAAAGATTCTATATTTTGTCCTTTATCAAGCCTGATACTTAGAAGAAAACTTATTTTTTTCCAATATTAAAAGAGGTAAGACTTTTTACAACTATTTAACTTTATGAATTTGCCTGTGAAATCTTTGTCATTTTGATTAAATGGATAACTAAGTATTGTTTCACAGTGACCTATGATCCTATTTGTATTTAAACTTCTGATATTTTTGACAAACTTCCTAAAAATCAAATTTTAAATGAAGTCTTATTCACCTAGAAATAAATCTGAGGTACTCCAGAGGGCCCCCTGAACACCTCAAAAGATTTATTATCTTTCCTTACAAAAGAGAGATATTAAACTAATTAGGTTTACATGGTCTGTTAAATTACATGGGAAGCATGTAAAATAAAGGATGATAAACTTTTTTGGGTCATATTGTATGAGTAAATGCTATTTATTTTAAATGATTTTATTTTTTCCATTATAAGTGATTTACAGTGTTCTGTCAATTTTCTACTATACAGCAAAGTGATACAGTCACACATACATATATATATATACATTCTTTTTCTCACATTATCCTCCACCTTGCTCCATCATAAGTGACTAGACATAGTTTCCAGTGCTATGCAGAATCTCGTTGCTTCTCCATTCCAAAGGCAGAAGTCTGCATGTATTAACCCCAGATTTCCAGTCCATCCTACGCCCTCCCCCTCCCCCTTGGCAACCACAAGTCTGTTCTCCAAGTTCATGAGTTTTTTCCTGTGGAAAGGTTCATTTGTGCCATATGTTAGTTTCCATATATAAGTGATATCATATGGTATTCATCTTTCTCTTTCTGACTTACTTCACTTAGTATGAGAGTCTCTATAGCCATCCATGTTGCTGTAAATGGCATTATTTTGTTGTTTTTTATGGCTGAGTAGTATTCCATTGTGTATATATATATGACATCTTCTTAATCCATTCATCTGTCAATGAACATTTAGGTTGTTTCCATGTCTTGGCTATTGTGAATAGTGCTGAAGTTAACATACAGGTGCATGTGTCTTTTTCAAGGAAAATTTTGTCCGGATATATGCCCAAGAGTGGGATTTCTAGGTCACATGGTAGTTCTCTATTTAGTTTTCTGAGGTACTTCCATACTGTTTTCCATGGTGGTTGTACCAATTTACATTCCTGCCAACAGTGTAGGAGGGTTCCCTTTTCTCCGCACCCACACCAGCATTTGCTATTTGTGGACTTAATGGTAAATGCTATTTATATAAATGTTCTAGAAATTATATGAAATCCTAAAATTTGGATAGGTCCTTGTATAATTCTAATTGTATAATGTCCTGGTAATAACTCTAGTTATTATCTTAAAATGTTGCGTCACAGAGTTAACCAAGTTTCCTTTTCAATTCCATTATAATTACTCAGATCTTTAATACCGGGTATTTCAAAGAATTTTATTTTTTATGTTCAATTATTATTTTACTCAGATGCTTTTGCAAAAGCTTCCTGCAAATGTGTTTCATCTTTAGAGAAATTCATGAAAAAGAATCTAACAAGTATTCTAGAAACAAGTTTCTGATGGCTTTCAAGCTATAACACTGCACTGGATAATGGACCTTAATGGGGAAACTGATGGTTTCATAAAACTTCTAACAAAAGATCAAGCAGGGAGTTCCTTTGTGGCACAGTGGGTTAAGGAGTGTTAAGGAGCCATTGCAGTGGCTCAGGCTGCTGCTGTGGAGAGGGTTGATCACTGGCCCAGGAATACCCACATGTTCTTAGTGCAACCAAAAAAAAAAAAAAATCAATCAAAACAAGAATTACATGGGACTAAATGAACTGAGGAAGATGATTATAAATTATGATATTTTTACCTTAAAACATTGCTTAATTTTTAAAAATGTTTTGTTTCTTCATATTTAAAGAAAACTTTCTCTCTTTTCTCTTAAGTTATAACTTAGAACAATTTGGTACATTATACCTTGTAGGCAGAATTGAAACATTTATCTTTTTCTCCCTACTTGATCTCTCCAGAATTCACAAACTCTCAGTGATGTATCCTTATTTTCTTGGGAATATAGTTATTTGCGTAAGTTAAATAAGAATCTGTTTTCTTTATAACTGACACAGTTGGAAACATTAATTTTATTACCAAAGCTTTGACTGGGCATATCATATTTGAGAGAGACATACAAAGAATCAGATATGACCAGACAACTTTAAGGAACTAAGATTGACCCTGCGGAGCCAATAAAACTTGAAAAAAAGAGCCTAGTATCTTGCTTAAAGGGATCCCAGAAGCCTTACCAGGTGAGTAAGAAAGGTCACTTCCTGACAGACCCAGGAACTTCAGAATATTCTTGGGACCTCAAGAAGACAAGAATTCACCCGAATGTATATGTTTTGCAGGTGAATTCTGATGGCACATCCTTGGCTTAACTTTCCTGCCTCAAAAGTTTAAAAGTTCAATCTGAGATTCCTTATAAAAAGTGTCAGTAAAGCAGATTTAGAAAAGCCTGTTTGGTCAACTGCCATTCTTGCTATACTTATATAAATAACCAGGTCAAGTTTATTAAATCTAGACTTATTTTTCAAGTTAAGTCTTAATTTGGCTATTTTTGGTAGAAATGAGAATGATTTTAAAGAGAAAAACTATGTTTCAGTAGAAACTACAATGCATGTTTGTGGATATTAGATTCTAATGCTATTAATTTTCTTTGAGGCTTTATCATTTACCTGAAAATCAGACTGAATTCTGAATTTTTCCCGTTTTCTCCAATAGCTGGCCACAACTCTCTAAACTAACGTTTCAAGTTTACCACCTCCCTTTTGACTTGAAATCACTGACAACTAAAACTATCCTTTTCCTGAAGCACTGAAAACTGAAGCTAGATGACTTGATATAAACTTTAGAGAAATTGTCAGAATAGCTTATATTTAAATAATCTTCATGTCTGTTGCTATATGAGCCCCTCAGAAAGTTTACCTGAAAACCCGATGACATTAGCAGAGACACTTCAAAACTACAAAAGATACTTTGATCCTAATATCTGGAAATCTTGACCGACTGCCCCCTGGGCTCAGAAACTGGTTTATAATCTGCTCCAAATATTAGCTCTTTTCTCTTTTTTTTTCCATAGATAACACCTCTTATTAAATACTGACTGCCTATAAAATACAGGCCTAACTTTGGGAGCCCACCTGCATCACCACCTCCTAAAATGAGTTTAACTGAACTTACCTGTTGTTAATACTAAGAGAATAATTCAATGAGATGTAACAATCTACCAATTCAATTTTTTAGTTATGTGAACTTTACAGGGAAGTTCAGAGGCAGGAACTGTTGGGATCCAGGGCAGGTCACTCCAAGTATTATACCTTAATGGTATATTGATCATTTTGAATTAGTTACTTGAGAAACAACTCACCCTTCTCTTTGTCTCCCCAAAGAGAAGAAATAAATCTCTCATGCAAAAGGTACACTCCCCGGAGTTCGCTCATCTGGTGGTAAAAGGACACCGTTATCATCAGAGTTGGGAATTCAGTATAAACAACCCTTGTTACTGCTTTACTACCCCAAGCCCAAACTCTTGTTTATGGTGTTTACTAATTAAGCATCCAAAGCCTAAGTTTCTTCATGCTGTCAATTCCTCACAAATTTGGAGTTCCCATCATAGCTTAACAGAAAGGAATCTAACATCCGTGAGGACGCAGGTTCGATCCCTGGCCTCGATCAGTGGGTTAAGGATCCAGAGTTGCCGTGAGCTGTAGGTCACAGATGCAGCTCGGATCTGGTGTTGCTGTGGCTGTGGCATAGGCCAGTGGTTTTAGCTCGGATTAGATGCCTAGCCTGGGAACCTCCATATGCTGTGGGTGCAGCCCTAAAATTAAAAAAAAAAAAATTAAAAAAATTCCTCATAAATTTACTGTTTCTTTGCCTAAAAGATATAAAAGCTTCCTGCTTTGGCCATTTCTTAAGCCCCATTTCTACGAGACCTTCATGCACATGAGTTAAAATTTTTCTTTTTCTTCTGTTAATCTGTCTTGTGTCAATTTATTATTACTCCACCACAAGAATTCAAGAAGGGTAAAGGGGGAAATATCCCCCTTCTGTACACATGATGGTTTTAATTTCATTTCCATGATTAGTAATAATTTTGAGCATCTCTTCATCTGTTCGTTGGCCATTTTCCTATTTTCTTTTGCAAGGTGTCTGCAAAAGTTTTTGGTCCATTTTTCTACTGAGTTATCTTTCTATTGTCAACTGCAGCAGTTTGTTACATACTCTGTATATGAGTCCCTTGTTGAATATATGTTTTGTAGACATTTTCTCCAGAAGACAGATTTCAGTCAGTTTCAAAGAACTTCCCTATCACTGAACTAGTTCAAAGAGAGAATAGCTGAGGGTCTCTGGTGACACAGCAGATTAAGGATCCTGCATTGTCACTATAGCCTGCAGGCATGACAAAAAATAAATTAAAAAAAAAGACGTTAATAGCTTGAGAATGAATTAAAAGGAAGGTGTTGGGGGAGGGTGTTGGAGAATAGTTGGCTACAAATTTGGGATATTGAGGAGTGAATCCCTGCTCTAGGTGGATGGACCAGATAATAATGCCCATATATGTATAACATTATATATATAGATCAAGTTATTTACACATACTTGACTTCATTTGATCCTTTATATTACTTGACAAAATAACATTGGTATCGCTGCTCATTTTTAAAATTTCTATTTTTACTTTTAAGTACGGCTTCCTAGGGATTGCCCTGGGTCACCAAAGCTTAGTGGTCAGTGAGTGATTGAGCCAGTAAGGCTTCCACCTTTTTGCTGATCCATCTGTGTGAGGGATGAGGAACACATTCACAGTCTAGACCACTAGGAAATCTGCCTCAGCCTTCACTTTTTGTCTGTGCAAAACCCCACATTTGGCCAATGATCTACTATGGCCTGCTGGGTCTCTCATAAGCATGCATGTAGTTTTATGTCTGTATGGCTACCCACCACCAAGAACATATGGGAGCTTATCAAAGCCCATAATGGCTGTCATGTTCCTTGGATCTTCCTGTGAACTTTCTGGCTAGTCTGTCTGTTGCTTGCCCCAACTAGTATCACAAGTATCAGGAGTGCCCTGATTAGCTGCCATCAAGATTGCAATGTCTCACACAAGGATTTTTCCAAATTTTGTTTCCAATCAAGTAAGCCCTCCTCTGGCAGTGAGGCTGCAGGTCCTCACAACTTGCCCTGCCCCCAAAAAACTATTATTGCTTCATGCAGTTGAGGGGGATCTGGAAGCAGATCCAGGCCAAAATTCCACTGACTCACCCTATTCTTACCAAGGTTTAGTAGATATTTTGAATAAATGTTTCTCAATTTATTGCATGACTTTGGTCAATTTCCAGTATCCTGAAATTGTAGTTTTTGATGATGTTTCTTCCCATTTTATCACTGCCTCATGGGGAGTGAATTGGCAGAGCTCCTTACCTAGCCATTCCAAAATTTTCCTCTCCTCCCTTCCTCCTGGAAGACTCATATAATATTTTTACTTACATCACTTTGGCCAGATTTTAGGCTTCTGGACAAACACTATGTCCAGAATGCAAGAAATGTAGTTTTTATTTGCACAACAGAATGCCCAGCCAAACTCACACACATTCACAAAAACTGAGGTCCTGTTAATTTGAGAGAGAAGAGGAAATGGAAATTTGGGGGCAATGAACAATCTAAATAGTGCCACATTGTGATTTATGGATGGGAAAAATAAATATAAAGTTGACAGCATCCTTGAACTAATCTATAAACCCAAGGCAATATGAATGAAAATACTACTGAGATAACCAAATGAAACTAGTACTGACCTGACAAAAAAAAAAAAAAAAAAAAAAAAAAAACTATATGATAGCTCTGAAAAAATTTTTAAAGGAGGCCAAAGAAGTTTAATAATAGATAATAAAATGTCAGGCATTCAGGCCCTTTACAGCTTTCTGCTCTGCCATCAATAAAGAAAAAAAACTAGAAAAAAAAAGTTTGCGTTCATATAATGAAAGGCTAATTTCCTTTACATAAAAATAAGAAAAAGATAAGCAGCATAATTTAACAATAAATCATTTTTACTTTTTGTTTTTAAAAATTGCTTTAATTATCCAAATACCATGCTCTTTAGTAGAGATATTCTGGGTTGGGGGCAGGGAAGGATACTGGAAAGTATCCTTCAGTAATAAGGATAGAGAGAGGCCATACTTTCCATCTATTTTCTGGTCAGAGTACCAAAATGCCCCCAAATTCTAAGAAAAATGAAAATGGGTACATTACTATGGACCTTTAGAAGTTAAAATAATCATAAGAAAATTTTATGAACTACTTTTTGTGTTTAAAATTAGACACCTTAGATGAAGTATACAAATTCATAAAAAAATCACAAATTACCAAAACTGACTCAAAAAGAAATAGAACATCTGATTAGAGCCAACCCAGTAAAAATATTAAATTAGCAATAAAAAATAATCTTCTCATAAAGAAAGTCCAGGAAGCATCCTGGTGAATTCTATCACATCTAAGGAAGAAATAATAGCAATTGTTCACAAACCCTTTCCAAAAATAAAGGAAAAACAATACTTTCCAACTTATTTCATGTGGCCAAGGATATCCTGATACCAGACCCAGGGAAGGCATCACAATAGACCTAGATCTAAGATACACAACAGATCAAGATGAATATAGTAAAAAAAAAAAAAAAAATTAGCACATGAAATACAGCAACTTATACAAAATTAAACCATGACTTAGTAGCATTCATCCCAGATATGCAAGGTTACTTTAGTATCTGAAAATAAATTAATATAATATACCATAATAATAGAACAAAGAACAAAAATTACATGTTCAAGTCAATAGGCACAGAAAAAGCAATTTGATAAAATCCAACACCTTTTTATATACAAACTCTCAATAACAGGAAGAAAAAGAAACATTCCCACCCTACTAAAGGGCATCTATGGAAAACCCTACAGACAATGTCCTACTTACTGGTCAGAAATCAATGTTTTCTCTTAAAACTGGGAACTAGTTAAGAATGTCTATTCTTTCTATCTCTAGTCAACTGACATTGCAATAAGGCAAGAAAAAGAAAAAATAAATATCCAGATTGGAAATAAATAAATAAAACTGTCTTTATTTGCAAGTGACACAATCCTGAATGTAAAAAATTCTAAAGAATCTAAAAAACAACAGCAACAAAAACTTTCTAGAACTGAGTTTAGCAAGGTCACAGGATACAAGATACACGCTCAATATACTAAAGTCAATTATACTGTTACACATTAACAACAAATAGTCCAAAAATGAAATTAAGAAAACAATTCCATTCACAATGGCCTCAAAAAGACATACTTAGAAATAAGTTTAACAAAAGAAGCAAAAGTCCTGCAGAATGAAAACTATAAAACACTGCTAAAGTTAAGATGAGTATTTCTGCTGTAGCTCAGCTTTAACAAACCCAACTAGTATCCATGATTCGATCCCTGGCCTCACTCAGGGGGTTAAGGATCTGGTGTGGCTGTGGCTGTGGCTGTAGTCTGAGAATTTCCATATGTTACAGGTGTGGCTCTTTAAAAAAAAAAAAAGCAAAAAAAAAAAATCACCTAAGTGAATGGGGAGGCCTTCATGAATTGGAAAGCTCATTATTGCTAAGATGGCAGCTCTCCTCAAATTCATCTATAGATTCAATGCAATCTCTATCAAAATCCTAGTAGGAATTTTTGTATAAATTTAAAAGTCGATCCTAATAATTACATGAGAATTTAAAGGTCCTAGAATAGACAAAATGATTTGGGGAAAAAAGAGAGAGAGAGAACAATGTTGGATGTCTTACATCACCAATTTCAAGACTTAAAAGGCTACAGAATAGTCACTACAGTGTTGTGTTATTGTAAGGATAAACGAATTAATGGAACAGGGTAGTGTGTCTGGAAATAAACATTTACATAATGGTCAGTTGATTTTCAACAAAACTTAAAGGATAGTATTTGTTTTGTTTTGTTTGGGGCCAAGAGTGAATGAATGGGTAGAAAGTTTAAAGAAAAAAAAAAAGAAAAAAAGAAGATAAGAACCTCCCAGACATTCTAGCAGACAATTTGCTTAAATATATTTTAAATCTTCAGGGAGAATACCAAGTGGCCTTGAAAATACTTCCCGAAAAAAGTCTACAAACTCTTAAAAACTGTTTTTGCAAATGTGGTGCTTGAAAGTACCTAAATGTTCATTCCCTTTGACCCAGAAATCCCACTCCAGGGAACTACTTGATTCTAAGGAAATAATTCAAATGATTATTGTTGTTACAGAATAATTTATAATAGTGACAATTTTGAAACAAATTCAAGGTCTAATGTTTAATAAATTATAGTACACTAACTCAGTAGACTATTATGAAGCCGTTTGTAAATATGATAGGTGAGCAGTGTGTTCGTAATGTAAAAATGAGTATCCATATAAACAAAGCCTAGGAGGGGACACAAAGAAGCAAAAATGAGCATGTTGATTTCTTTTTACCTTTTTTTTTTAAATGAGTAAATGCACATATTTTACATAGTTCTCAAGATTCGGGGTGGAAGGGGGTCCCAAGGACATAAACACAGAAGGAGAGAATCATTAGGGGCCATCTTGGAGGCTGGCTATCACACTACCAACACCCCTCACTTGAGTGGGTTATTGTGACCACTTCTTAACTGAATCCCTATTTCTGTCTCTCTTCGTGGGAGCCAGCAACCCTCTAACATAACACCATTTTGCTCCTCTGCTCAAAGCCCTGTAATAGCTTCCTATTGCTAAGTAAAAGCTGGCTTTTATTACAGTTCCAAGGCCTTACACCATTTGTCCCCGACCACTTTTCTGATGAATCTTCTACGACTCTTTCCTCACTCACTCTACTCTAGCACAATGGCTATGCCTCATATGCACTAAGCTGACTTCTGCCCCAGGGCCCTTGCACTGGCTCCTTCCTCTCCCTGGGATATTTTTCCCCCAGATAACCACATGGCTAGTTCATTCAAATATCAGCTCCTCTGACCATACATATAAATAAAATAGCACTCCTACCATTTCCTGCCTATAGCACTTAACACTTATCACCTGATTTCTTCCACTAGGATATAATCTCCATAAGAGCCAGGGAAATTTGATGAAGTTTCAGGATCCCAAATAGTGCTGGCACATGACAGGCACTCAGTAAATATTTGTTTAATGATTGAATAAGTAGGTTAATGAAAGTTGGCTGAATAGTCCCAGTTCTGCCTGAAAGATGTCCTGATAATATTGTGAATCAGGTCTATGAGAGAGAAGAGAAGGGAGGCAATAGGAAATGGGCATATGGACAGGTGGATGGAAGAAAGAGAAGCTATTAATAAATGAACAAGAAAGGGAGGCATGGAGCTAAGTCAGTAAAATAACAATGTGATCTGAAGTAGATCATTCAGATTTGTCAATCTATAAAATCTAAAAAAAAAAGAGCAAAGTCTAATTTATGTAATAATTATGCATATAATTACGTAAACTCAGAGAATAAAAGAACAGTTTACCCATGAGTTAAAAGAGACATATGAGTAGTGTAAAATAATAAAAGACTGGAAAAAATATAGATTGATATTTATGAAACTACGGTGGAAGCTTACTAGGGCATGCCCTCCGCATGGGGTGAATGTTTCGGGGTAGCACTTGATGGGTGGACAGGATCTCCTCAATTTTGTCCTGGAAATTCTTTTCTGCTGCTATTCCCGCTTCAAACTCTCGGCGTTCCTCTTCTTTCTCTGCTTCCCGGGCCTGCTGCCGAGAGCATATTTGCATCTGAAGTTGCTTCCTGTATTCCTGGGCTAAACTGGAGCGCCTAAAATATTAGAAATGTCAAAGTTATAAAATTATGGGAGTTCCTATCTTGGAGCAGTGGAAACAAATCTGACTAGGAACCATGAGGTTGCAGGTTCAACCCCTGGCCTTGCTCAGTGGGCTAACGATCCGGTGTTGCCATGGGCTGTGGTGTAGGTCGCAGATACAGCGTGGATCCTGTACTGCTGTGGCTGTGGCGCAGGCTGGCAGCTGTAGCTCTAATTTGACCCCTAGCCTGGGAACCTCCCTATGCCACAGGTACGGCCCTAAAAAACAAAAACAAAAACAAAAAACAAAAAAAAAGAAAAAGAAAAAGTTATAAAATATGAAAGCAAGGATATGGATTTATGTAGGACATTGCAATTAAAATATAAGTTGTGAAGTCAAATTAAAATTCCTACTAAAATCAGGGAGAATGGGGAAGAAATAGATGAAAAATTCAATGATGTGTTTATTACACAAATAATTAAGACAATCTTAGAACAAATATTGATTTTAGGGAGGGAATGTCAGTCACTTCCCCATTCTACTCTCATTCCCCTCCAAGGAAAAAGTGACCTATATATTAGCAAAACTGGGAACAGGCTGGGCTGCCTATTTCCTCTCCGCTCTCTATCAAAGAGGCATGTCCCTTCAGGGGAGGCCGATGGTGGTTTGGCAGTGTTGGTGACTAGATGGGTAAGTTTGCCTCACTCTGTTCAGAATTAACTAGATGATTTCCTCCATATATATGTTACATTTAAAATATATAAGCCATAATTTAAAATTTATAGTGATTTTTTTCATTGCGGTAAAAAACACAATGTAAAATTTACCATCTTAATCATTTTAAATGTACAGTTCAGTGTTAAGTAAATTCACATTGTTGTGAAACAGATCTCCAAGGCTTTTCACCTTGCAAACCTGAAACTCTATACCTATTGAACAACTCCTTTTTGTCCCCACCCCAAGCCCTTTATAATCACCATTCTACTTGTTGTCTTTGTTGACTATTCTAGGTACCTTAAGTGAAACCATACAGTATTTATCTTTTTGTGACTGGCTTATTTCACTTAGAACGTTCTCATGGCTCATCCATGCTGTAGCATCTGACAGGATTTCCCACCTTTCTAAGGCTGAATAGTATTTCACTGTACGTACATACATATTTTGTTTATCCATTCATCTGTTAATGGACATTTGGATTATTTCCACCTCTTGGCTATCATGAGTAGTGGTGCTATGAATATGAGTATATAAGTATATCTTTTTGAGGTCCTGCTTTCAATTTTTTGGGATATATACCCCAGAAGTAGAATTATTGGATCATATGGTAGTTCCATTTTTAATTTTTTAAGGAAACTTCATACTGATTTCCATAGCAGTTTTACCATTTTACAATCTATATGCCACATTATTAATATCAGATTTTATCAGAAATAAAGATTACAACATGCATATGCCTCTGTGACAGATTCTATTTTCCAAAGATGATATCCCCTCTCCATGAAATGCTACTCTCCTATCACGAGGTAGAGATTATTTCTACATCCCATTGAATCTAGATGGGGCTTGTGGTTGCTTTTATGACCAACAGAATGTGACAGAAGTGATGCTATACCACTCCCAGGTGTAGTCCTTAACTGGCCTGTCAGACTTCCCTTCCTGTCTCTTGGAATGCTTGCTGTTGGAACTCAAGCCCAAGCCACATGGAAGGCCACATGTAGGTGTTTCCAGTTGATAACACCAGGTGAGATCCCCAATCACAGTCAGCAAACTCTACCAGCTAAGAATAGGCACCCTAGGTGTCATTCCATTTGAGCCTTCAGATAAAGGTAGCCCCAGTCCGCATCTGGCTTGAACCACATGAAAGACCCCAAGCAAAAACCATCCAGCTGAGCCTCGTCAATCACAGAATCATGAGAAATTACTGTAACTCACCTGTTGTTTTTTGTTTTTTGTTTTTTTAGGGCTACACCTGCGGCATATGGAAGTTCCCAGGCTAAGGGTCAAATCAGAGCTGCAGCTGCTGGCCACGGCCATAGCCACAGCAGCATGGGATCCCAGCTACATCTACGACCTACACCACAGCTCACAGCAACGCCAGATCCTTAACCCACTGAGCAGGGCCAGGGATCGAACCTGCCTCCTCAAGGATACTAGTAGGGTTTGTAACCCACTGAGCCATGACAGTAACTCCCACAACTCACTTTAAACCACAAACTTTGTTATACATCAATAGCTAACTACAATAACTCTGCCCATATATTTTTTTTTTTTAATCTCTCGGTTGATTCAAAAGTTGGGCAAGGAAGAGAGTTGCTATTCACTGAGTTCCCCTAACATTTCCAACAACAGACTTCAAAAATGAGAAGGAATGACTCTAGAGCAGAAGCAGTAGCAGAAAGTCAATACGGTAGGACAGATGCTGTTTTCAGTGTCCCCCGAACTGACAATAGGCTCAGGTATATAAACCATACACTTTATAGAAAGAAAAGAATATATTTCTATGCACCATATGTATACAGACCCAGGAACAGGGAGGGTGACCAGCAATTAGAGTCGTCAGGTCCTCTTTCTCTACCAGACTGGTCACCTGAATTGGGTGTTATGCTCAGTGGAGGGAAGGCAATGCTATGATCCAAGAAAGGCTGAAAGGAGGAGTCTGCCTGTTTCCTCCACCTGAGCCTGACTGTGGAGATCAGAGAGACACTTGGGAGGAGAGGGAAGTAGTATATTTCAAAGCACCCAGGGCACTTCTGTTTTCCAACCCAGGGAGGCTAGAAAAATCTTTCTGGGGACAATTTGCAATGGAATTACATCCCATAAGCTTCTCTGCTAACCTAACTAATTAGTTCATATTGTATTTCAGGTTTTCTTCATGGGCGAAAATATCTGGTTATTATGATTTAGGGTTCATACCTTACCTATTTCATAAAAAATGTTTCTAATTTATCTTACTTTTTAAGATGACTTAAGTTAATATCTAACATGTATAATCAGAAAGTACACAAGGGTAATACAATTTAATTTTACCAAGACAGTGGATGCTTTTTTTTTTTTTTTTCTGTACCCTTGGCATGCAGAAGTTCTAGGGTCAGGGATTGAACCCAAATCACAGCAGTGACAATGCCAGTACCTTAACCTGATGAACAGCCAGGGAACTCAAGCTACAGCTGCAAACTATGCCACAGCAGCAATACCAGATCCTTTAACCCACTGTGCTGGGCAGGGGATCTAAACTGCATCCTGGCACCAACCCTGTTGAGCCACTGCAGGAACACTAGTGCTTTTTTAAAAAATTTAGTTTAGGAGTTCCCGTCGTGGCGCAGTGGTTGATGAATCCGACTAGGAACCATGAGGTTGTGGGTTCAGTCCCTGGCCTTGCTCAGTGGGTTAATGATCCGGCATTGCCGTGAGCTGTGGTGTAGGTTGCAGACGTGGCTCGGATCCTGCGTTGCTGTGGCTCTGGCGTAGGCGGGTGGCTACAGCTCCGATTCAACCCCTAGCCTGGAAACCTCCATATGCCGCGGGAGCGGCCCAAGAAATAGCAACAACAACAACAAAAAAAAAAGACAAAAAAATTAGTTTAAATTTTTTTAAACTATAGTTGGGGAGGAGTTCCCACTGTGGCGAACCTGACTAGAAACCATGAGGTTGCAGGTTCAATCCCTGGCCTCGCTCAGTGGGTTAAGGATCTGGCGTTGCCATGAGCTGTGCTGTAGGTTGCAGACACGGCTCGGATCCCGTGTTGCCATGGCTGTGGTGTAGGCCCCCAGCTGTAGCTCCAGTTAGACCCCTAGCCTGGGAACTTCCATATGCCACAGGTACGATCCTAAAAAGAAAAACAATAAATAAAATAAAATTATAGTTGATTTACAATGTTAGTGCTTTTTTTATATATGAAATTTTATAAACTGACTTGAGCTTTTAGCACAAATGTAATACTGATGTAATCTAACATCGGTAATATATGAATTATCACTCATTGTCCTCAATGCTAAAAATCTTTTTTTTAGGCAGTTAGTAATAATCAAGAAAATAAAATCACACCTTGCAAAATTCTCCTGCTCTTCACGGTTAAGCTCTTTAAGACCTTCATTTATGCGTTCCTGTTCCATAGCACGTTCCTCCTGTTCTTTTGCTTTTCGTTGCACTGAGAAAGACAAAAGTAATTTTTGCTAAACAATTTTTCTCAGAAAAGACTTGCTAACATCTTTCTGGGCATCGATGCCATGTTATCTTTAGAAAGGCAGAGCTTAGAATCACTGGGCTCGATCTTAATTCACTAAGGTAGAAATAGTCATCTCTGTTGAGGAAAGGATATGTTTAAGTTCATATGTGCTGAGACCTGCAGAGATTTTATGTTAATCATTTTCTACTGAAATCTATGATCAGTCTTTTTCATACTAGATTATCATTGTTAGAACATGTCTCACCTTTCTCTTCTTGAGGACAAACAGTTCTATTGCCATTTATATTAATAAGGGAGATAATACATTACAAAATAAATATTGGAAATGGTATATAAGGCTCTTATAAATTAAATAAGGAAAATTTAAGCATCACAGTGGGGGAAAAAAGACAAAACAGAGTTCACAAAAGAATAAATATAACTGGGCAATATACATCTGAAATGTACATATCTTTGGTCTCCAAATCCATTTACATGAATTTACCTTAATCATAGATGAGTCAAAAAAAAAAAAAAAGAAAAAAAAACCACCTACTTACAGAAGTAGTAACCTGCAATGCTAAAACAGCAGCAAAAAGATTCAAAACAAGCTGAAGGTCCATTAGTTGTATTTAGGTAAAATAAATTATGGTGCATTTTTATAATGGATTTCTAGGCAGCATTATAAATCTTATAACTGAAGAAAAATGACCTGGAAAAATGTTTATGATAAGTGGGAAATACAGGCTGTAAAACAACATATACAACAAGACCCTAATTTGTGAGGGGAAATGACATACATGGTAAAAATACTGGAAGAAAATACACAAAATTGAGAACAGTAGCTATTCTTGGGTTAGTGGAATTATAGTTGATCTTATTTCCTTATTATAAATGGTGCCAAATACTTAAATTTTCCATGTTTTCTAAATATATTCTAAAACATTTATCATGAGTGAATACAGAAATCTTTTTAGCATAGAATCTTTCTTCTCATTTCTTAAAACTCCATCTAATACCGGCTTAGTAATTTTCAACTATCATTATAATTCCTAGAGTGAAAAATTAGTCAATGAACCTAGATGAGCTTTCTCTTGCAAAGGCAACTAGTCTAAAGTCCAATGGTACCCTACTAGTAAATCTGTTCAACTATTGCCTTTCTGGCTCACTAGGTTAGACATGGAATGGTGGAAATCCTGTCAACAAATATTTCCTTTTGTGACCAAGCATTCTCTGATGCTGAGGGAATAAAATGGTGTGCTAAGACAGAGAGGTGACCACGCAATGAGAACCATGGAAAGATTCATCATGAATAGGGGAACACAGTGGGCCTCTCAAGGAATGAGATATTTAAGCTGGCCTTGAAGGATGTCCAGGATCTTTCAAGAATGAAAAAACTACCCAAGCAAATGTATGCAGGTATGTAAGTATGGAGACACCTACAGGAAGATATTCAGTATATACAATTAGGTAAGGTCCACAAAGCAGGGATCTTGCCTTAATCCTTTTTACATTCCTCAGAGTATCTCACATATAATAGCTATTTAATACATATTTTGATTACTACTTAAATTGAACTAAGGCCCAAATATAATTATAATTAATTTCCTTACACTTTTCTTGAACTTGAAGTTTTCTTGTACACATGACCTCATTCACAAGTTGTTTTCTTGCCTCCTTTTGAAGTCTCAGCTCCTTGTCCTTCTCAGCAAACTTCTTTTCCTTCTCTTTCTCTAATATTCTGTCCAATTCTTTCTCCTGAGCTTTTTCTTCCTCATGCCGCTGTGCCAAATATTGATGATATATCTTCTGTTCTCTTATCATATCTTCCTACATAACATAAAAATTACCTCATGCTGTTAAAACTTTTAGGTGTGATGATACAGAGGCAAGTTTTAAAACCAACTTTTAGAGCTACAATTCCAATCTTTTAGAATTACATACTGAAACATTTATAAATGAAATATTATTTCTAGGGCTTACTTCAAAATATTCAGAGGCCAGAGTTGGGAATGCATGGGAGGAATAAATGAAACCAGAATGGTCACTGGTTGATGGTTCCTGAAGCTAGGTAATGGACACATGGGGATTCATTGTACTATTCTTTCTATCTGTTTGAAATGTTTTGTAACACATTTTAAAACAGTTCAAATAGTAATCATTCAAACACTCTCTCGAAGTGTTTCTCAAAGAAGTTTCCAAATAATTTTCAATCATACTTTATTTTCACTTATTTTAACTTAGGTAGATTAAGTATTATTCTAAAAAAATAAGGCACTACTACTATTATAGCACTGTCTCTGACTAGAAGATGAGTTACCTGATACTCTACAACAGCAAATCTCAATCTTAGCTACACTTTGGAATCATGAGAATAGTTTTTTACTAAGGGCTAAGTCTCATCCCCAGAGATTACTAACTAATGGGTAGACTCTAAGTTTACCAGGTGATTTGAATGTGCAGTTAAGGCTCTAAACTAGACTTTATTACATATTGTTTTCAGTTGGCTTCCATCTTTCACGGTATTATATCTTGCTGTCTATCCAACCTCTGAACTGACCTCTTTAGAGAATATCACAGATCTGAGTTACAACTAGCAAAGTCTGAGGGTATAACTGCAAGCTCAGAATAGCTTGTATACATAGTCTCATACTCTTAGGAATAACTTAACAAAAGAAATGCAAAACATATACTCTGAAAACTAAGAAATACTACTGAAAAGAAATTAAGGAAGACCTAAATAAGTGGAAAGGCATCCAATGTTCATGGATCAGAAGACAATATTGTTAAAATGGCAACTGTCCCCAAATTGATCTACAAATTCAAAATAATCCTTATCAAAATTCCAATTTGTTTCTTCAAGAAATTGACGAGCTGATCCTAAATTTATATGGAAATGCAAGGGAGCTTGAATAGCCCAAACAATTTGAAAAAGAAAAACAAATTTGGAGAATTCACATTTCCTGATTTCAAACTTACTATAAAGCTATAGTGATCAAGACATATAGATACATGATATTGACATAGGAATTGATATACAGATTAACAGAATAGAACTGAGAGTCCAAAATAAATCCTCACATTTACTGCCAATTGATTTTTAACAAGAGTATGAAGACAATGCAATAGAAGAAGAGTCTCTTCAATGTGGTCCTGGGACAACTGGATATCCACAAGCAAAAGAACGAAGTTGGGCCTCTACCTCATGTTATATACAAAATTTAATTCAAAATGGGTCAAACACCTAAATGTAAGAGCTAAAACTATAAAACTTAAGAAAACACAGGACAAACTCATAACCTTAGGGTAAGAAGAATTTTTTTCATATATGACACTAAAAACTCAAGCAACAAAAGAAAATATAGACAAATTTCACATCATCAAAACCTAAAACTTCTGTACTTCGAGGAACATCCTCAAGAGTGAAAAGACAACCAAAATAATGAGAAAAATATTTATAGATTACTTATGTGATAAGGGATTGTGTCTAGAACATATAAAAAACTCCTACAACTCAATAACAACAACAACAACAAAACTGGCCCCAAAACTTGAATGTCAACTTCTTCAAGCCTTTGGTAGCCTTTAAATAGATTACTCCAATAAGATATATAAATGGCCAATATACAAAGAAAAAGAGACTCAACACCATTAGTCATTACGAAAATGCAAATGAAAACCACAATGACATACCACTTTAGACAAACTAGGATAGTTAAAATAAAAATGATAGACAATAACAAACGTTAATGAGTGTGTAGAAAAAATCAGAACCCTCCTAAGTATATGAGAATGTAAAATAGTAAGGCCATTTTGGAAAACAATTTGGCAGTTACTCACAAGCTTAAGCATAGAATCAGTAAATCCACTCTTAGGTATATGCTCAAGAGAAACAAAAACATATGTCCAAGCAAAAATTCACATATGAATGTCACATTAGCATTACTCATAATAGTGAAAAGTGGAAACAACTCAAATGTCCATCAACTGACAAATGTATAAATAAAATGTGGCATATCCACACAATGAAATATTATTCAGCCATATTAAGGAATGAAGTACTCATACAAGCTGCAACATGAATAAGCCTTGAAAACATTATGCTAAGTAAAAGAAGCCAGTCAGAACGTTGTGTAATATATGATCTCATTCATATGAAAGACCAGAACAGGGAATCAATAGAGATAGAAGGTATATAGTAGATGCTTCGGACTGGGGGTAGAAAGTGAGGAAGAGGGAATGTGGAATGATGGAAAAGTTCTAAAATCAACTGTGGTGATGGTTTCGCTAAAATCCACTGAAATGTACACTTTTTTTTCGGTTCATTTTGGTTTTTTGGCCATGCCCGCAGCATGCTGAATTTCACAGGCCAGGGATTGAACCCATAACACGGCAGTGACAGCATGGATTCTTAACCTGCTGCACCCCCAGGGGACTCTGAAATGCACATTTTAAGTGGGTAAATTGTATGTTTTGTGAATGATACCTTAATGAAGCTGTTAAAAAAATAAAATTATCCAATTGAGAACAAAAAGCTCATAGCAAAAATAGTAAGAAAGAAAGAAAAACAGGAAGAAAGAGAGAAAGAAAAGAAGGGAGGAAGGAAGGAAAGGAGGAAGGAAAGAAATTAAATAATCCAATTAGGAAATGGGTGAAAGACATCAGGAGGTGTTTCATTGAAGAGGATATACAGATGGCAAATAAGCACATGAAAAGATGGCCAACATCCTTAGCTATTATAGAAATGGAAATTGAAAATACAATGAAATGTCACAATACAACTATCCAAATGGCTAAAATAAAAACAGTGACAACATCAAATGCTCACAAGGATGTGGAGAAACTGGCTCATTCATTTACTGTTGGTGGGAATGTACCTATGTGGGATGATATGGCTACTCTGAAAAACAATTTTGTCATTTCTTCAAAAAACTAAACATGCAACTACAATGACCTAGCAATTGCTCTTCTGAGTATTTCTCCCAGAGAAACAAAAATTTGTGTTCACACAAAACTCAGTACATGAATGATTATAGCAGCTTTACTCATAACAGCCATAAACTGGAAACAAGCCAGATGACCTTCAAAAGGTAAATAGTAAAAACAGACTGTGGTACAGTCACGCCATGAATACCACTCAACAATAAGGAGAAATGAACTACCGATCCAAGGAACAACCTGGATAAATCTCCAGGGAAATGCTGAATGAGAAATGTTAATCCCAAAAGGTTACATACTACATGATTCCATTTATATAACATTTTTTAAATGATAAAATTATAGATATGGAAAATGATTAGTGGTTTCCTAGGGTTAAGAAGAAGGTGGGGACAAGAGGAAGTTGGTATGCTATAAAAGGAAAACATGGAGGAGAAGATCCTTGTGTTGACGGAATGTTCTCTATCTTGCCTGTATCAATGTCAATATTCTGTGATATTGTACTATAGTTTTGCAAGAAGTTATCATTGAGAGAAATTGAGTAAAGGGTACATGGGATCCTTGGTACTATTTCTCATAATTGCACTTGAATCTGCAATTATCCCAAAATAAAAAGTTTAAGAACATAGCAACAGACTTTTGGTTTCCAGTCTGGAATATAAAGAGCTTAGAAGTGCCACTCTGTCCTAACAACAAGTAAAAAGCTGAACAAACTGAAAAATCAGCAACTTATATCCATAAGAGAAGTGAGGTCACAGGGCAAACCACCACCCCCGAAACTGGAGAGACAGAAAGGTGAATACAGAGAATCATAAATTAATCATAGCAGGAGTTCCCATAGTAGCTCAGTGGTAATGAACCTGACTAGTATTCCTGAGGACACAGGTTTGATCCCTGGCCTTGCTCAGTAGGTTAGGGATCCCACATTGTCGTGAGGTGTGGTGTAAGTCATAGATGCAGCTTGGATCCCGTGTTGCTGTGGCTATGGCTGTGGCCGGCAGCTACAGCTATGATTTGACCCATAGCCTGGGAACTTTCATATGCCGTGGGTGTGACCCTAAAAAAAAAAATTAAGCCATACTAGAAACTCATGAAAAGAAACTTCTGTGGGAACCAGTGCTGGGGTAGAAAGATTGAATCCATTGGTTGGAGGCTCAGTGTGTATAACTCTGAGGTAAAAACTTGAAAGGAGAAGACACAGTAGCCTGCCATGAAGGAGATTCTCACTCAGACACCCAGGTTTTACAGTACCAAGGTAGCCCACAACTCCAAGGCCAGGCTTCAGGTGCCGGGCCCTGTATACACGCTTCCTAACTCCTGGCCCTGGAGCTCTCGTGCCAAACCATCAGGAAGAAATGCTGGGATGATTCTAAACAGCAGAGGCCTTGCACTGGCAGCTTTACTGACTGGGGGTCCCCAGAAATGTTCTATTTGGACAGCCCTGGAGCGAGCTCCTCTCTTTAACAAGTGATTACCTCATTACAGAGTCCAATCTTAACAGTCCAGCAGACTTGAGAGTCCTGAGACTCCCTCTACCTCAAACAACTTCCCTGACCTGTGGGCCTGGCAGCTCCCCACAGAATTACCCTAGGGACTTGGCAGCTCCTTGGGGCTTGTCTCACCTCCTCAGATACCCATTTATAACCCTGATGGTCAACTGGGACAAAGGCAACATAATCAGACATTCCTGGATCTATTACACAAAGAAGCCCAAGTCAGGGTAATTCCAAGAAAACCTCCTAAATTCCCCAAGGTGACGTAAAACAGCCTATAAGACATAACAGGTAAAACTGTAAATGGATTACAAATTAAGCTGGATGTGCCTTTTGGCACCATATTTCTAAAACAGTTGCCAATGGTGGCGCCCTTCCTGGCTCTCTCTTTTCCTATTATTGGTATGGATGCTCTCACCTAGAGACATACCTGGTAGAACAAATCCAAATTCCTGGTAATTCTTTCAGGAGCTGCCAAATGGGAAGCTGTTCAATTGCCTCCTTCAGTGAAAACAGTAAATTTACCACAAAATCAGCTGATATAATGTATAGAGAGCCTTTGGTGCATTATTAGACATATGTTTGACACTGGTGTCATTAGACCCACTATCTCACCCTTTAATAGCCTGATCTGGCTGATGTTAAAACAAGACACCAATGAATGGAGATGAACAACTGATGACTAAAACTTAAATGCACAGGTTCCCGCCATAAGGCACCCATCCCCAAAATTATATTGATGTTTATGATATCCAAAAGGCTCAGGACCCCTTCTTTGCTGTACTAGACTTAGCCAATATGTTTCATTCAGTCCTGATAACTAAAGACTCACAATCTCAACTTGTATTTACTTTAAAGGGCACCCAGTATCCTTTACTTAACTGTCCAAGGATTATCTAAATAGTCCTGCCATAGCACAAAACTTATGCTGACAAGATATAAATTAACTCAAATCTAACCCACTGCCACCTCTGGCATTATATGGATGGCATTCTATTACAGGGGTCCTTTGAGGATGCCATCTGGAAAGAATACCTTGTAACACATTACAGCAGAAAAGATGCGCTCTTGCCTCACATAAAATCCCAGGACCGGCCACACTTCTCATTATTCCCAGCACCGCTACAATTGCCAGCACCTCTTCCATACCCAAAAAGCCACCTCCACACTGCTCTACATCTTATCTCTAACTCCCTTCCTGTTACATGCCACAACCCTGCCCAACACAACTCCAGATCCTACATGACAAATATATTCACACAAACCTGCAAGGTAGCAGCCCAGACCTTGCAAATAAAAAGATGTTGAGTCTGTCAGCACTGAGGGCAAGACCTACAGCCCCATGTCATTCTCTCCCTAGTGAGCAGCCACTTGTGCTAATTCCCTCCAAAATACCTCGAACCTCATTTAGGCTGGACCAAACCCCTAATCTAGACCCTACATATGGCACCCAGGGAGTAGGCATCGAGGTAACCAAACTCCCATGGCAGTACTTTTTGAGGGCTACCAGCTATGCTCAAACACAAAGACTAGACCTCACCCTATACACTCATTGCCTCTTAATGATAAATAGTACCTCATTCATAGTCTGTTGTGCACTCCTCCTCCAAGAGGAGGTGTACTTGACTTCCCAGTCTGCAAGCTGTCCATGGAGATGACCCTATTATCACAACACTGTTAACTTTAATACTCCTGCCATGGCAATGTCTGCTAGAGATATCACGCTCCTATGCCAAAATGTCTATTCTTATCCCTATCCTTTTGGTATTGGCCGTCACCATCAGACTGGCAGGTAAAGGAACAGGTGCTGCTACCCTAGCCCCAAAAGATCAAATATTAAAAAGCCATGCAGGGAGTTCCTGTTGTGGCTCAGTGGTTAACAAATCTCACTAGCACCCATGAGGACGCAGGTTCCATCCCTGGCCTTACTCAGTGGGTTAAGGATCCAGCACTGCCATGAGCTGTGGTGTAGACTGCAGACATGGCTCAGATCCTGAGTTGCTGTGGCTGTGGCGTAGGCCACCAGCTACAGCTCTGATTCGACCCCTAGCCTGGAACCCCCATATGCCATGAGTGCAGCCCTAAAAAAAAAACAAGCAAACAAAAAAAGCCATGCAGCAACTATCGGTCCCCCTAACAAACCGCATACAGACACTGTACCACACTCTGAGTCTGATGCAACAATATGTGCTAGCAAGATTCACTAGCAAAAATGATGATAGATAACTGGTATTAGATTTCCTACTGGCAGAATGAGGTGGAATCTGTTCTATACAGGGTACCACTGCTGAATGTACGTTAACAGTTCAGAACAGAGGAGGCAAGATGGCAGAGGAGTAAGAGGACTCGCTCACCCTCTCCCACAAACACATCAAAAAAACACATCTAGGAGTTCCTGTTGTGGCGCATCAGAAACGAATCCGACTAGGAACCATGAGGTTGTAGGTTCAATCCCTGGCCTCACTCAGTGGGTTAAGGATCTGGCGTTGCCATGAGCTGTGGTGTAAGTCGCAGATGTGGCTAAGATCTATCATTGCTGGGGCTGTGGGGTAGGCCGGCAGCTACAACTCTGATTGGACCCCTAGCCTGTGAACTTCCACATGCAATGGGTGTGGCTCTAAAAAGACAAAAAAAAAAAAAAAGAAAGAAAGAAAGAAAGAAAGAAAGAAAAAGAAAAAAAAGAAAACACATCTACATGTAAAATGATTCGCACAGGACATCAACTGAATGCTGGCAGAAGAACCTAAACCACCAAAAAGGACAAGAAACTCTTGACATAACTGGGTAGAACAAAAGAAAAAAGAGAGAGAGAGAGAAAAGGAATCAGGATGGGACTAGCATTCCCGAGAGGGAGCTGTGAAGGAGAAAGGGAACCCACACCCTGGAAAGCCACCTAACCGACAGAAAGATCAGCTGAGTCAGAGGGATCTCCAAGATGCCGAGGAAAGTACAGCAGCAGGTCTGAGAACTGAAAAGCAGAGTGAGAGGACAGATCATCTGAACCACTGGCACAGACACCACAGCCTGTGATGCTCAGGTGGGGGCTGGGTGCTAAGACTTAGGCTCTGGTGGTCAGTCCATGGGAGCGGGCTGAGGTCCGTGGTGAGGAGATAGCCTAAGGGGCTAGGGAGCGGTACTCTGGGGCAGGGGAAGTGGTACATAAAGAGCTGGAGAGTAGAAAGCCATGGCAGAGGGAACCCGGGAGAAGGTCCAGACCCACAGAGTAGTTAAGGCACCATTGCACCCCAGCGTGAGTGCTTGCCTGAGGGCTCACAGAAGGTGGAGCACCCCCAGCGTGGCAACCCCCCATGCCCGAGGCCAGAAGCCCCCAGGTGGCCGCTGCGCTAGGGCCGCCCCACCCTCAGGAAGCCGCGCGCTGCACCACCGTGGACAGTGCATCTCAGGCGCAGCCCCTCATGGTCAAAAGTCACTTGCAGGCCCACCATAGACCTGGTGTTTCCAGCAGTGGGAAGCCACTTGCTAGCCCACGTCGGACCAGACCTGTAGGTGGCAGGAATTATCCCTGACTCCCGCAATTATCCCGCAATTATCCCTGACTCCAGAGGTGGGCATGGCCCACAACAGCTGGGGATATCTAAACAAAAGTCACTTGCAGCCCCAACCACTTTAGAGGGCATCACAGAGAAGGACACTACAATGGAACACCACCTGATGTTGCTCTTGCTCCTCGGGGAGCATACCTGCACTGCAGTTGCCACTGCCAAACATTCAGGGAAGTGCCCAGATGCTTTATGACTATCCCTTCCTACTAACCTGCAACTAAGAGTGCCTTGTTCAGCACATCCTGTGGGGGCTAAGCAGGACCAGGTGCTTCTTCCACGATTTACAGGTGGCGGGGGCAAACCACCACAGTTATCTCTGGCTCCAGAGGTGGCAGTGGCCCGACACCACTAGGGGTTAGTGAACAGGCACCACTTGCAGCCCCATTCACCTAAAGGGCATCACAGAAGAAGGCATTGTGACCGAATTAACTATTGGTGCTCTTGCACCCTTGGGAACACACTGGGCCTGTTGCTGCCACTGCTGAATGTTCAGGGCAGTACCCATATGCCGGATCTCTGTCACTTCCCAGGATCCTGCACCTAGGAACAGCCTGCGCAGCACCTCCTATGTAGGCTAAGTAAGACGGTTCACAAATGCATGGTCTACAGGTGGCGGAGGCAAACCACCACAGTTATCACTGAAGCTAGAGACAGTCACGGCCCACTCCCACTAGAGGCCTCTGAACAGGCACCACCTATGGTTCCAATCACCTCAGAGAGGGCACTGCAATCCAACACAAGCTGTTGTTGCTCTCACCCCCCTGGGAACTCATGGACCCTGCTGCAACTACAGCCAAATTTTGTGGTCACCTTACAGATCTTTCTAGAGCTCATTACCGTTTCCCAGGGCCCTGCAAATAGGAGTAACCTGTGCCACCTCCCTGCAGGCCCTGGCTGCTATTGAGATCCCAACGACCAGGCATTGAATGCTGGCCCTACCCATTGCCTCCTTCTCCCTGAAAACACACTGAGCATCCTGGGGATAACTGACTGCTCACACCAAAGAAAGAGACAGCAAAGATTCAAACTCCCACACTAAATATAAATATAAATAGTATAAACATAATACCCCCCAAAAAATACAAAGGGGTATTCTTGCATAGAAATAGGCTTACAAGACTACTACTTTGGCTTCCCCAAATTCACAGAAAAAGAAAAACACAAGCAAGATGAAGAAGCTCAGAAACCATTCCCAGTTAAAAGAACAGGAGAAGTCACCTGAAGCAGCAAACAGTAAAACAGACCTCTGCAGTCTGACAGACTTTGAGTTCAAAAGTGAGATAGTGAAAATACTGAAGGAATTAAGCGAGGATATGAACAGTAATGCAGATTCCCTCAGAAAGGAACTAGAAAATATAAGGAAGAGCCAAGAAAAACTAGAAAATTCATTTGCAGAGATACAAACTGACCTAAAGGCAATAAAGACCAGAATGAGTAATGCAGAGGAACAAAACAGTGATGTGGAAGATAGAATAATGGAAATCACCCGAACAGGACAGCAGACAGAAAACCAAATAAAAAACATGAAAGCAATATAAGAGACCTATGGGATAATATAAAGCAGGCCAATCTACACATAATAGGAATTCCAGAAGGAAAAGAAAAAGAAAAGGGGATTGAAAACATATTTGAAGAAATTATGGCTGAAAACTTTCCAAATCTAAAGGATACTGATTATCAAGATACAGGAAGAGGGAGTTCCCATCGTGGCGCAGTGGTTAACGAATCCGACTAGGAACCATGAGGTTTCGGGTTCGGTCCCTGGCTTGCTCAGTGGGTTAAGGATCCAGCGTTGCCGTGAGCTGTGGTGTAAGTCGCAGATGCGGCTCGGATCCCGCATTGCTGTGGCTCTGGCGTAGGCTGGTGGCTACAGCTCCGATAACACCCCTAGCCTGGGAACCTCCATATGCCGAAGGAGCAGCCCTAGGAAAAGCAAAAAGACAAAAAAAAAAAGATACAGGAAGAACAGAGGGCCCCAAATAAGTTGAACCCAAACAGGCCCACACCAAGACATATTATAATAAAAATGGCAAAAGTTAAAGATAAAAAGAGGATTCTAAAGGTAGCAAGAGAAAAGCAAAGCGTTAATTATAAGGGAACCCCCATAAGGCTATCAGCTGATTTCTCTACAGGAAACACTACAGGCCAGGAGGGAGTGGTATACTTAAAGCACTGAAAGGAAAAAATCTGCAACCTAGAATGCTCTATCCAGCAAGAGTATCATTTAAAATAGATGGAAAAATAAAGAATTTCTCCAACAAACAAAAGCTAAAAGACTACAGCAATATGAAACCTATTCTAAAAGAAATACTGAAAGGGCTTCTCTAAATTAAAAAAAAAAAAAAAGAGGAAGTTCTAGGATGGAGGAAACCACAATTGGAAAGCAGTCACTTAAATAAGCCAGCATACAGACCTAACATGAAGATGTTAAAGAAAAAAAAAAAAAAGACATCAAAATCATACAATATGGGCAAGGGAAGTAAGAAAAAATAGATTCTTTTTTAATTTTTTTAATGATGTGTTTGAGCCTATATGACTATCAGGCTAAAGCAAGCAGATATAGGAAGGGGTTAACATACTTAAAAAACAGGGCAACTGCAAATCAAAACCAAACATTACATCCACAAAAACTGAAAAGAAAAGTACTCAAGCATAAAATAAATGGAAACCATCCAACCAAAAAAAGAAAAGGTAGAAAAGAGAAACAGAATCAGCTGGAAAACAAGGTTTAAAATGGCAATAAATACATATCTATCAATAATCACCTTAAATGTCAATGGACTGAATGCTCCAATCAAAAGACACAGAGTGGCAGATTGGGATAAAAAAGCAAACACCTTCAATCTGCTGCCTACAAGACACTCACCTTAGGGCAAAGGACACTTATAGACTGAAAGTGAGAGGATAGGAAAAGATATTTCATGCGAATGGACAAGAGAGGAAAGCAGGAGTTGCAATACTTATATCAGAAAAAATAGACTTTAAAATGAAGCCCATAAAGAAAGACAAAGAAGGACACTAATTAATGCTTAAAGGATCCATTTAAGAAGAGGATATTACAATCATCAATATATATGCCCCCAATATAGGATCACCCAGATACCTACAATAAATACTAACAGACATAAAAGGAGAAATTGATGGGAATACAATCATAGTAGGAGAATTTAACACCCCACTGACATCAATGGACAGATCCTCCAGACAAAA
Organism: Phacochoerus africanus; assembly: GCF_016906955.1. NCBI lineage: Eukaryota > Metazoa > Chordata > Mammalia > Artiodactyla > Suidae > Phacochoerus > Phacochoerus africanus. The sequence continues at coordinate 101,926,486 of NC_062545.1, forward strand.
ATCAATAAAGCAACAGAGACCCTAAAGGAACAATAGAAAAGTTAGACTTAATTGACATTTTCAGGACATTACATCCAAAAAAATCAGAATACACATTCTTCTCAAGTGCACATGGAACATTCTCAAGAATTGATCACATACTGGGGCACAAAACTAACCTCAACAAATTTAAGAGTATAGAAATTATTTCATGTATCTTCCTGACCACAACGGCATGAAACTGGAAATCAACCACAGGAAAAGAAGTGAGAAAAAACCTACTACATGGAGACTAAACAACATGCTACTAAAAAAACCAATTGGTCAATGAGGAAATCAAGAAGGAAATTAAAAAATACCTTGAGACAAATGATAATGAAGACACAAGCACTCAAAATCTATGGGATGCCACAAAAGCAGTGCTCAGAGGGAAGTTCATAGTTCTTCCTCAAAAAAGAAGAAAAATCTCAAATCGACAACTTAACCCACCACCTAAATGAATTAGAAAAAGAAGAACAAGCAAAACCTAAAGTCAGCAAAGGGAAGGAAATCATAAAGATCAAAGAGGAAATCAATGAAGTAGAGACTCAAAAAACAATCAAACCAAGAGCTGGTTCTTTGAAAAGGTAAGCAAAATTGACAAACCTCTGCCTGGACTCACCAAGAAAAGGAGAGAAAAAATCCAAATAAATAAAATAAGAAATGAAAAAGGAGAAGTCACAATGGATACCACAGAAATACAAAAACCATGAAGAGAATGCTATCAACAATTATATGCTAACAAATTTGACAACCTAGATGAAATGGACATCTTTCTAGAGACTTACAGCTTGCCAAAACTGAATCAAGAAGAAATAGATGAACTGAACAGACCGATCACTAGAAATGAAATTGAATATGTCATAAAAACACTCCCTACAAATGAAAGCCCAGGACCAGATGGCTTACAGACGAATTCTACAAAACATATAAAGAGGAACTTATACCCATCCTCCTTAAACTTTTTCAAAAGGTTGAAGAAGAAGGAACACTCCCAAAGACATTCTATGATGCCGCCATCACCCTAATTCCAAAGCCAAAGATACCACCAAAAAATAAAACTATTGACCAATATCTTTGATGAATTTAGACGCCAAAATTCTCAACAAAATTTTAGCCAACTGAATCCAACAACATATCAAAAAGATCGTACACCACGACCAGGTGGGATTCATCCCAGATTCACAAGGATGGTTCAACATATGCAAATCAGTCAACGTCATAGAGCACATTAACAAAAGAAAAGTAAAAAAACCACATGATCATCTCAATAGATGCGGAAAAAGCATTTGACAAAGTCCAACATCCCTTCATGATAAAAACTCTTACCAAAGTGGGTATAGAGGGAAGATTCCTGAACAGAATCAAAGCCATTTATGACAAACCCACAGCAAATATAATACTCAATGGAGAAAAGCTGAAAGCCTTCCCACTAAAATCTGGAACAAGACAAGGATGCCCACTCTCACCACTGTTATTCAACATAATACTGATTCAATGCGATCCCTATCAAATTACCCATGACATTTTTCACAGAACTAGAACAAACAATCCAAAAATTTATATGGAACAACAAAAGACCCAGAATTGACAAAGCAATCCTGAGGAACAAAAACCAAGCAGGAGGCATCACTCTCCCAGACTTCAGGCACTATTACAAAGCCACAGTCATCAAGACAGTGTGGTACTGGTACCAAAACAGACAGACAGACCAATGGAACAGATGAGAGAACCCAGAAATAAACCCAGACACCTTTGGTCAATTAATCTTTGACAAAGGAGGCAAGAATATAAAATGGGAAAAAGTCTTTTCAGCAAGAATTGCTGGGAAACCTGGACAGCTGCATGCAAAGCAATGAAACTAGAACACACCCTCGCACTATGCACAAAACTCAAAATGGCTTAAAGACTTAAATATAAGACAAGACACCATCAAACTCCTGGAAGAGAACATAGGCAAAACATTCTCTGACATCAACCTTACAAATGTTTTCTCAGGTCACTCTCCCAAAGCAACAGAAATAAAGGCAAAAATAAACCAATGGGTCCTAATCAGACTGACAAGATTTTGCATGACAAAAGAAACCAAAAAGAAAACAAAAAGACAACTTACAGAATGAGAGAAAATAGTGTCAAATGATGCAACTGACAAGGGCCTAATCTCTAAAATATACAAACTTATACAACTCAACAGCAAAAAAGCCAACAACCCAATTGAAAAATGGGCAAAACACCTGAATAGACAATTCTCCAAGGAAGATATACAGATGGCCAACAAGCACTTGAAACAATGCTCAACATCCTTGATTATTAGAGAAATGCAAATCAAAACTACCATGAGATACCACCTCATACCAGTCAGAATGGCCATCATTAATAAGTCCACAAATAACAAATTCTGGAGGGGGTGTGCAGAAAAGGGAACCCTCCTGCTCTTTTGGTGGGAATGTAAGCTGGTACAACCACTATGGAGAACAGTTTAGAGGTACCTTAGAAAACTATACATAGAACTACCATATGACCCAGCAGTCCCACTCTTGGGCATATATCTGGACAAATTTTCCTTGAAAAAGATACATGCTCCCACATGTTCACTGCAGCTCTATTCACAATAGCCAAGACATGGAATCAACCCAGCTGTCCACTGACAAATGATTGGATTAGACGATGTGGTATATATACACAGTGGAATACTACTCAGCCATAAAAAATAATGCCATTTGCAGCAACATGGATGGAACTAAAGACTCTCATACTGAGTGAAGTAAGTCAGAAAGAGAAAGACAAATACCATATGATATCACTTATATCTGGAATATAATATACAGCACAAAGGAAACTTTCCACAAAAAAGAAAATCTTGGATTTGGAAAATAGACTTGTGGTTGCCAAGGGGGAAGGGGAGGGAGTGGGAGGGACTGGGAGCTTGAGGTAAATATATGCAGACTGTTGCCTTCAGGATGGTTTAGCAATGGGATCCTGCTGTGTAGTACTGGGAACTCTGTCTAGTCACTTATGATGGAACATGTAATGTGAGAAAAAAGAATGTATGCATGTATGTGTTACTGGGTCACCATGATGCACAGTAGAATAAATAAATAAATAAATAAATAAAAGATTAAAAAAATGATTCAGAACAGGTACAGGTCAACTTCCAGAAGATGGCAAGAGATATAGGTCATGCCTAATACAACTAAAATATTAGAAAAAATTCTCATGGCTCTCAGCAGCCACCTGGGGGCAATGGCTAAGAATGGTATTCCAAACAACAGCAGGTCTATTTATCATTTGCTTTATCATTATTGACTTGGTTAAATGTGCCTTACAGTGGATTCAGAAAATAGTATCTAGGTTCTTTAACATATCCACTATACAAGTGATTATTATTCCTGATGCCAAGGCATCACAGGATAGATTGCTAAGCTACTCTATTAGATCACTGCCTCTATATCCATTTTGTTTGGCTAAGTGTCCTACAGGGACCTTAAACCGAAATAAACCCCTCATGAATATGCACACTCTAGATAGCAGCCCACAGAGTAAGCTCCTGATATGACTTCCCCATCAGGCTCTGTAGTCAAAAGTTTCCCCATCTCCTGATGCCTTCCCCTTAAAGAGACCCCTATGGGGCTAACCAAAACCCCACACTTTTGATTTGAGTTGACCAATTCAGCCTCAGTACAGGAACCTCAAAGCACTCCACCCATGGATCCTAATAATGGCATATGCCCCGGGTCCTGCCTCTCTCTGTCTGTACTCTGCTTTGACCACCCCATGTGGTCCCTGGAGGCATGCCATGTACTTCCTCCAGAACCTGAGAATAATAAACTTCTCTATTTAAATAGATCTGTTGTTGAAACATAGCTCACCATTTATCACCCTGTGCTACACTTAATAAGTGTTAACTTGACAAATTCATAACATATGCACCAAAAGCAATGCTTAGAAGAAAATTTATAGCAGCAAATATATTATGTATATATTATATACACATATATTATGATAGAAAAAAGATCTAGGAGTTCCCATCGTGGCTCAGCAGAAACAAATCTGACTAGCATTCATGAGGACACAGGTTCAATCCCTGGCCTCGCTCAGTAGGGTAAGGATCCAGTGTTGCTGTGGGGTGTGGCCCTAAAAACATACACAAAAAAAAAAAGAAAAGAAAAAGAAAAAAGATCTAAAATCAAGAATCTAAACTTATTCCTAAGGAAACTAGAAAACAAGGGCAAATTAAATGCAAAGTAAGGAGTTCCCGTCGTGGCTCACTGGTTAACAAACCTGATTCATATCCATGAAGATGCTGATGCTGGTACAATCCCTGGGTTCACTCAGTGGGTTAAGGATCCGGTGTTGCCATGAGCTGTAGTGTAGGTTTCAGACACAGCTTGGGTCCTGCATTGCTATGGCTGTGGCGTAGGCTGGCAGCTATAGCTCCAATTCAACCCCTAGCCTGGGAACTTCCATATGCCACAGGTGCAGCCCTTAAAAAAGCAAAACAAACAAAAAAATGCAAAAGTAAGCAGAAGAAAAGAAATAAAAACTAGAAATGAATAAAATAAAAAATAGGAAATCAAAAAGAAAAACCAATGAAAGCAAAAGCTTTTCAAAAGCTCTTTGAAAAGATCAGTAAAACTGATAGGTCTCTAGCAAGACTAAGAAAGAAGAGAGGACAAAATTAATAATATTAGAAATGAAAAAGGGGACATCACTTCATGTGTAAATCCCATGGACATTAAAAGGATATGAAAGAAATCCTATGAACAACTTTATGTCCATAAATTTGATACCCTAAAGGAAATGAAGCAGTTCTTTGAAAGATATAATATGCCAAAATTCACCCTCTTAAGAAGAAAAGGACAATCCTGAATAGGCCTATATCTATTATTAAACAAATTGAATTAATAATTAATAAACTTCTAAAATAGAAAGCACCAGTCTCACATGAGTTCACTAGTGAATTCTATCAACATTTAGGGAAGAAATACTAACTGTTTACAATCTCTTTCACAAGATAGAAGCAGAAGGAATAATTCCTAACTCATTCTATGAAGGCAGAATTACCCTAATAGCAGAAGCAGACAAAGACATGAGAAAACTATACACTAATCTCTCTCATGAACATAGATGCAAAAATCCTCAACAAAATATTAGTAAATTAAATCCAACAATGTATAAAAGAGTTACATAACATGACCAAGTAAGATTTATCTTAGGTAACAAGGCTGGTTCAACATTCAAAAATCAGTAATGTAATCTATCACTTCACCAGGCTAAACAAGAAAAACCATATGATCATACTAATAAATGCAGAAAAAAACATGTGACAGAATCCAACACACATTCATGTTAAAAAGAAACTCCGTAAATCAGGAATAAAGGGGGACTTTCTCAATTTGATACAGCATATCTATAAAAGACCTACAACCAACATCATATTTAATGCTGAGAAACTAGAAGCTTTCCTATTAATATCAGGTACAAGGCAAGGCTGTCCCCACTCAGCACACCTTTTCACATTATCCTGAAAGTTCTAGCTTATTAAATGAGAAAAGAAAATTAGGAGTTCCCTTGTGGCTCAGCAGGTTAAGGACCTGGAGTTGCCGCTTCTGTGGCTTGGGTCACTGCTGTGGCACAGGTCTGATCCCTGGCCCAGGAACTTCTACATGCCATGCGTGTGGCCAAAAAGAAAAGAAAAAGGTAAGAAATAAAGAAACATCTTTGTTCACAGATAACATGGTTGCCTGTGCAGAAAATCTCAAAGAATCAATAAAAAACTCCTGAGGCTAATAAGCAATTGAAGCAAAGTTGCAGGATATAAGATTAATATACAAAGGTCAGTTGTTTTCCTATATGTCAGCAACGAACAAGTAGAATTTGAAATTAAAAACACAATACCATTTACATCAGTGCCCCAAAAATGAAATACATAGGTATAAATCTAACAAAATAAGTATAAGACCTATATGAGGAAAAGTACAAAACTAATGCAAAAAATCAAAGGGGAACTAAATAGAGACATATTCCATATTAATGTATAGGAAGTCTCAATATTGTCAAGATGTCAGTTTTTCCCAAATTGATTTATGGATTCAATATAATCTTAATCAAAATCCCAGCAAGTTATTTCATGGAAATCAACAAACTGATCCTTAAGAGGTGTAAGATCCAGATTGGCTAACTCAGTATGTAAAATAAGAACAAAGTCAGAGGACTGACCCCACCTAACTTTAACACTTACTATAAAGCTACAGCAGTCAACACAGTATGGAAGTGGTTAAAGAACAGATCAATAGAAAAGAACCCAGAGTGCCAAAACCAAAACAAACTCACATATAGTCAACTCATCTTTGATAAGGAAGCAAAGGCCATACAAAGGAGTTAAGAGAGTTTCTTAACAAATGGTGCTGGAACAACTGGACACCCATATGCCACAAAAAAAAAAAAAAAAAAAGAATCTAGACACAGATCTTACACCGTAACAAAAATTAACCCTGGAGTTCCCATGGTAGCGCAGTGGTTAATGATGCCAATTAGGAACCATGAGGTTGTGGGTTTGATCCCTGGCCTTGCTCAGTGGGTTAAGGATCCAGAGTTGCCGTGAGCTGTCGTGTAGGTTGCAGACATGGCTCGGATCCCGCATTGCTGTGGCTCTGGCGTAGGCTGGTGGCTACAGCTCCGATTCGACCCCTAGCCTGGGAACCTCCATATGCTGCAGGAGCGGGCCTAGAAAAGGCAAAAAGACAAAAAAAAAAAAATTAACCCAGGACTTCCTGTGGCTCATCAAGTTAAGAACCCAACAGAGTGTCCATGATCCCTGGCCTTGCCCAGTAGGTTAAGGATCCAGCATTGTTGCTATCTGCAGTGTAGGTAGAAGATACAGCTTGGATCTGGCGTTGCTGTTGCTGTGGTGGTGGCCAGAAGCTGCAGCTCCAATTCGACCCCTAGCCTCTTAATTTTAAATATCTTAAAATTTAATTTTTTGAGTGGACCAAAGATCTAAGTGTAAAATATAAAACTATAAAACTCCTAGAAGATAACAAAGGAGAAAATCTAGATGACCTTGGGTTTAGTGATAAGTTTTTAGATACAACACCAAAGGTATAATCCATGAAAGAAAGAACTGATAAACTGGACTTAATTAAAATTGAAAACTTTTGTTCTGTGAAATTTCCTATCAAGAAGATGAAAGACAAGTCACAGACAGGAGAAAATAATTGGTAAAAACTTATCTGATAAAGCACTGATAAATATACAAACAACTCTTAAAACTCAACAATAAGAAAACAAAAACTTCCAAAAAATAAGCCAAAGCCGAGTGTAGTCCTCACTTTGGACAACACTGCTAAAGCAGCCATTCCAGTTCAATAGTGCAGTGTGTTTGGGCCAGTCTGTCAGAGACTTGCCTTTTGTTATTCTTTCAAAATAAAAGGAGCCTTCATCATGTGCTGAACCCCAAGCCTGGTGGTTCTGCTGCTCAAAGTCCTAAACTGCACACAATTCAATGTGCAGCCTGTGGAAAGGTGGTTCCTGCTGCTGGTGCTGCTCAGCTCCAACATGAACCCCATTATCTAGTCCTACAACGATGAGGACAAGTACAGCATCATGAAGAGGGCAGAGAGGTGCCCCTCCTGCATCCCCTCCAAAGTCCTCAGCCTGAGCGACACTGGCAGCTGGTACATAGAAGATACCACCAACCTCAGCTCAGCCTGCAAAGAGCAGCTCCTGAGCTGCAGATGTCCCTCCACCCACCCAGCTTCCTCTGGTAGAAGAGCTGTTCAGATCGGTCACCTGTCCCAAAAAAGCCCACATACAGTTATTTGAAGTCTGAATGAATCATTGGGAAATGTTTTACTTTTTTTTTGCTTTTGAGGGCCACACCTGCGGCATATGGAGGTTCCCAGGCTAGGGGACTAATCAGAGCTGTAGCTGCTGGCCTACACCACAGCTACAGCAGCGCGGGATCCAAGCCTCATCTGCGACCTACACCACAGCTCACAGCAACACCAGATTCTTAACCCACTGAGCGAGGCCAGGAATTGAACTCACAACCTCATGGTTCCTAGTCAGATTCATTTCCACTACTCCGCAACAGGAACTCCTGGGAAATATTTAAAAAAACAAAAACAAAAACTTTACATAGTTTCAAAGAATGGGCAGGAAAGAGGATACAATGCATTTAGAGCAAATGTACAGAAAGAAGAAAAGCAGCATGGAGGATTCCTGTTTGATGTTCTATGAACCCCTCAGAGCACTGCAGACCAGGCTGTGCAATCAGGGCTCTGTCACTACCTTGTAGCCATTCTCTTTGTGTTTTCAAAGAATGTTAAAGGGCTTAGGCCAAATAAATTAAAATGTTACTTGAACCACAAATACACACAAAAGACACCTCACCAAAAATACACAAATGACAAACATATGAAAAGATGCTTGTGATAATGTGATTTATAGTAAGAAATACATATTTGGGCTTTCTGGCACAGAGCTCATAAAACTCAGAATTTCTTGAGTGATGAGAGCAACAAAATTGTCTTTTGTTTTGTTATTGGGGTGACTTTGGGACTACGTCTAAGTTTGGGGGCTGGGTGCCAGGGGAACCAACCAACCCTGTGAATTAGAGGGTTGGAACTTTCAGTCCCACTTCCCTGACCTCTGCAGAGGACAGAGGGTTTGGGGGCTGAATCAATCACCAATAACCAATGACTCATGTCCATGTAATGAAGTCCACATAAAAATCCCAAAGGAGGATTTCCCGTCATGGCGCAGTGGTTAACAAATCCGACTAGGAACCATGAGGTTGCGGGTTTGATCCCTGGCCTTGCTCAATGGGTTAATGTTCTGGTGTTGCCATGAGCTGTGGTGTGGTCGCAGACGTGGCTCGGATCCTGCATTGCTGTGGCTCTGGTGTAGACCGGCGGCTACAACTCCGATTAGATCCCTAGCCTGGGAACTCCATATGCCACGGGAGCAGCGCTGGAAAAGGTAAAAAGACAAAAAAAAAAAAAAAAAAACCCCAAAGGAGAGGGCTCAGAAAGCTTCATGTTGGGGAACCAGAACACTCTCTCTGTGCCAGACCCCATACTCCACAAGGACAGAAGCTCTTTGTTCAGGACCTCATCCTATGTCTTTTCATCTGGCTGTTGGTATCCTTAATATACTTTGTAATAAACTGGTAATCTAGTGAGTAAACTGGTTTCCTGTGTTCTGTGAGCCGCTCTAGCCAATTAACTGAACCCAAGGAGGGGGTTGTGGGAACATCTGATTTATAGCTGGTCTGTTATGTAACAACTTGGATTCGCAGTTGGCATCCTGAGTTAGAGGAGGGTCACAGGAACTTCCAGTTTGTAGCCACTTGGTCAGAAGCACAGGTCACAATCTGGGCTTGCGACTGGCATCCAAAGTAGAGGGCAGTCTTACAGGACCAGGCCCTTACCTATGGAATCTGATTCTATCTCCAGGTAGATAGTGCCAGAATTGAGTCGAATTACAGGACACCCAGCTGGTATCCTGAGCATTGTTTGGTGATGTGGAGGGCTAACTCCCACTCCACACAATGGAATTGGATTCAGAGCCTTTAATGCTCCACATCACATGACATTAGGGAAATTAAAATTAAAGCAACAATGAGATACCACCGCATACCTATTAGAATGGCCAAAGTCCAGGACACTGACAACACCAAATACTGACGAGGACACTGAGCACCAGGAACTCTCATCTGGTGGGATGCAAAATAGTATAGACACTTTGGAAGACAGTTGGGCAGTTCTTATTAAACTGCACATACTCTTACCATATGATCCAGCAATCACATTCCACCAATCCAGTAGTTACCCATATGAGTTGAAAATTTATTGTCCACACAAAAACTTGCACAACAATGTGAATAGCAACTTTATTCACAACCACCAAAACTTGGAAGCAACCAAAGACATCTTTCAGAAGGTGAATGGATACACTGTGGTATAGCCATTCACACAATGGAATATATTCAAGTGCTAAAAAGGAAATGAGCTATCAAGCCACGAAAAGATATGGAGTGAACTAACACATTAGTTAGTGAAAGAAACCAATCTGAAAAGCCTACATACTGTATGATTCCAATGATAGGACACTCTAGAAAAGGAGAAATTATGGAGACAGTAAAAATACCAGTGATTTCCAGGGGTTTGGGTAGAGGGGAGTGGGGGATGAACAGGTGGAGCTCAGAGGATTTTTAGACCAGTGTAATTACTCTGCATGATACTTTCATGTTGTATACGTGTCACGATATGTTTGTCCTAACCTATATATTTGCAACACCATGGAGCAGACTCTAATGTAAACTATGGACTTTGGGTGATAATGATGTGTCAAAGTAGGTTCATCGACTGTACAAATGTACCACTCTAATGGTGGATGTTGAGAATGGGGAAGGCTGCAGGTGTTTCTCTACCTGCTGGTCAATTTTGCTGTGAACCTAAAACTGCTCTAAAAATAAAGTCTACCAAAGCAAATCAGAGTAGCTTTAGGAAAAGCACAACCCCATAAAGAGTTTACAAATTTCAAAGGAACAGCTGAGTAAATACTGGTATGATTTTCTCTACTCTCTTTGCCTGTCAAGACTGCATATCCTTCAAAGTCCAACTTGAACACCACTTTCTCAGTGATGTCTTCTCCAACTTCTAGACACACCTAGTCACTCCACTTCCTGAGATCCCATCCTGCACTAACAACATGTTATAGGAGTTCTCAAGTTAGTGAGCATCAGAATTACCTGGGGGAGCTTTTTAAAACACAGATTTATTGTCCCTGCCAGGATGTGGATTTGTGGATTCTGATACTGGAGCCTATGAATTTCTATTTCTAACATCCTCCCAGATGATGATGATGCTATTGGTTCATGGACCATACTTAACAGAGCACTGTTACAGTTTATTCTACGTGTAGCTGGCCGAGACTGAAAGCTCAACGAGGAACTTTGCAAGGCACACAACACTAAACAAATATCTTACTCTTTTTTGCTTCTTTTTATCAGCCTCTTCCTGTAGGTTTTGAAGGGCGTTTTGTGTGAGTTTCATGTTCAAGTCCTCCTCTTCTCTGTATTCCTGCTGAATTTGCTCCATTTTCTCTTGGAGGGCTTTTTGTAAAACAGCCCTTATTTCCTGTTTTGTCTTCTGTTTCTTTAGCTTATCCTGTTCATTCTCAAGTTTCACCTGTGCTTTGTTGTTTTCCTATGGTAGAAAAATAAGAGATAATGCGTTAGCACAGTTGGACAAAATAAAGATGTCAATACATTTCATTTAAGAGATAATAATACAGGGTTTCTTGGAAACATACACTCCTGGATATAAATGGAGTATAAGAAATAAAACTTGCCTTTTCATTGCTGAATAGGTATGAGGGCTTTGTGAAATTACTGTGTGTGTGAATGATTATAAAGTAATATAAATGCAGAAAAATATAAAGTTTTAATCATAGAACCCATTCACCCACTACCAATTTTAAAAATTTCAGAGCACTGACCTTCCAGACTAGTCTTCCATGCACTTCAGCACATCTAGATTTGGATACATTATTACACAGCAATAAGAGTCCAAAAATGGAAATGTGCACATCAGCTAAATTAAGAATTTTGTTAATTATAAGTACTCCCCGTTTCCTCTCATTTTCTTATCTATCTGACCCTCCTAGCTGGCTAAATTGCCTGGCCAACCAAGCAATTTTAACTGGGGCATCAACACTGTTGGGTGTTGTGAGTTTGGTAGAAATTCTGATCATGGTATAAACTGAGGCATTAGTCCAAGGGTTTGTCTCTCCAGAAGAGTTCATCTGCCTTTGACTAAATGTCCATGAACAGATAAATGGATTAAGAAGATGTGGTATACATACACAATGGAATACTACTCAGCCATAAAAAAGAACAAAATAATGCCATTTGCAGCAACATGGAACTATAGACTCATCTGGAACTACAGACTCTCATACTAAGTGAAGTAAGTCAGAAAGAGAAAGCCAAAATACCATATGGTATCACTTATATCTGGAATCTAATATATAGCACAAACGAACCTATTTTACAGAAAGGAAACAAACTCATGGACTTGGAGAACAGACTTGAGGTTGCCTAGGGGTGGGGAGGAAGGAGTGGGATGGATGGGGAGTCTGGGGTTAGTAGATGCAAACTATTGCATTTGGAGTGGGTAAGCAATGAGATCCTCCTGTATAGCACAGGGAACTATAGCTAATCACTTGTGATGGAACCAACAACCCAATTGAAAAATGGGCAGAAGACCTAAATAGCCATTTCTCCAAAGAAGATATACAAATGGCCATCAAGCACATGAAAAAATGCTTCACATCACTGATTTTTAGAGAAATCCAAATCAAAACTACTGTGAGGTACCACCTCACACCAGTCAGAATGACTATGATAGAGGATAATGTGAGAAAAAGAATGTGTATATGTATAAGTATATATCTATATGTGTGTGTATATATATAACTATATATATAACTGGGTCATTTTGCTGTATAGCAGAAATTAACAGAACAATGTAAATCAACTATAACAAAAAATAAAAATATAAAAAAAGAAAGTGTTCATATAATTATTTAATACAACAGTATTGTTATAACAAATGTTATTTCTATGATATTTATTTTATTTTATTGGTCTTTTTTAGGGCTACACTTGCAGCACATGGAGGTTCCCAGGCTAGGGGTCAAATCGGAGCTGTAGCCATTGGCCTATGCTACAGCCACAGCAACGCCACATCCAAGCCGCATCTGTGACCTACACCACAGCTCACAGCAATACTGGATCCCTAACCCTCTGAGAGAGGCCGGGGATTGAACCTGCGTCCTCATGGATACTAGTCAGATTCATTTCTGCTGAGCCATGACAGAAACTCCATTATAACATTTTAAAAGGTGGAATTTATATAACATTCTTGAAATTTCAAAATAATGATAAAGAACATATCAGTGGTTGCCAGAGGTTAGGGTTGAGGGTGGTAATGAAATAAAATGTATATTTTAAGGCAGCACAAAAAACTGTAAACATAAAACTCTCTTTCTGTCCATTTGGGCATCTTCTCTCCCCCTTTATTGTGTAATGTGCATCTTCATTATACATTAACCAGATCTCCTCAGAGACGGGAATGCCTGCTCAACCATAAAGATCAATTTTTTTTCTTTCTTCTGATGCCGGCAGTATAACTTCTTAGAAGATTAGTATTCTTGCCCAACTCTGTAAGGGGTCATGGTGACTTACTGTTTGCTTTGTACAAACTTGTCTGGCCTATGTATCTTTTGGTGAACTTTATATAAAATGTCAGTGTGTCATTCTGATGTACAATCCTTTGTCTTGAAAATGTATATGACTGTGCCTCCAACTACTAACAGGCAGAACAATACTCAGAGCTTCTGAGAGTCTGTCTCCCATATTATGATCTTTAGTTTGGCTTGAATAAAATTTTTTTCCTCCTAACTTGATTGTTAACTGAATTTTCATTGACAGAAGTTATAACTATAATGGAGTATCTGGAAGGAGTTTTTCTTTGAATGACGGAATGGTTCTATACTATGATTTTGGCAGTGGTTACATAAATCCACACAGGTTATAAAATTTCATACAACTATATGTCTTCTTTCAAAGAGTGTAAATCCAAAGACAGTTTTTAGTTAAAGGAATAACTTTAGTTGAAAGTATTATACCAATATTAATTCTTATGTTTTATAAATATATATATATGTATATATAGAGAACATAGCAACTCTCTAATATTTTTGGCAGTGTGTGTGTGTGTGTGTGTGTGTGCGCGCATACGCACACACTCAATTTCTTTCTTTCTTTTTTTGCCTTTTTTTAGGACTGCACATGCGGCATATGGAGGTTCCCAGAGTAGGGGTCTCATGGAACTGTAGCTGCCAGCCTACATGTGCCACAGCCATGGCAACACCAGATCCAAGCCCATCTATGACCTACACCACAGCTCATGGCAACGCCGGATCCTTAACCCACTGAGAGAGGCCAGGGATTGAATCCGCAACCTCATGGATCCTAGTCAGATTCATTTCTGCTGGGCCACAACAGGAACACCCCCCCCCAAGCAATTTCTTATTAGTCTAAAGTTATTTCCAAAAATATATATATTTTTTGGCCACACCCACGGCATGTGAAAGTTCCCAGGCCAGGGATGGAATTCGAGCAGCAGCTGTGACCCACACCACATCTGCAACAAAGTCAGAGCCTTAACCCACTGTGCCAGGTCTGGGTTTAAACTCGTGCCTTCAGCAGTGATCTCTGCTGCCACATAGACAATACCAGATCCTTAACCCACTGTACCACATCAGGAACTATCCCCCGAAAAATTTTTTAAAGGAGGCAGAAACAATGCATTATAATAAAAATTATTTTATGTCCCTGGTTTCTGGCACATAGATTCTAAAACCCTTAGAATCTGCAATGTGGTAAGATTATCTTTTGCAGCTTAATGAGATGATCAGTGGCTGGAGCCCCTGAACAGCTGCAGGACTGAAGCTGATAACTAGAAAGACCAAACCATATGATCAGGTTGGAACATTTAGCTCCACCCCTTGACCTCCAGGGAGGGAAGAGGGGCCAGAGATTGAGTTCAATCACCAAAGGCCAAGGATTTAATCAAATGTGCCTATGTGATGAAACCTCCATAAACCCTTCAAATGACAAGGTTCAGAGAGCTTCTGGGTTGGTAAGCACATGAAGGTGGTGGCAGTGTGGTGTGCCCAGAGAGGGCATGTAAGCTCTCTGTTCCACTCCTCATACCTTCCCCTATGCATCTCTTCCATCTGACCATCCCTGGGTTGTATACCTTACAATAAGCTGGTAATGGTAAGTAAAGCACTTATCCTAAGTTCTTGGAGTTGTTTTAGTGACTTGGAATCATAAGAATCTTGGACTTTGTAGCCAAGTTAGACACACCTGTGGGTAACCTATACCTGTGAGTGGCATCTGAAGTGAGGGAAGTCTTGTGGAACTGAGCCCTTCAACCCATGGAGTCTGATGCTAACTCCAGACAGTATCAGAATTGAATCAAATTGTAGGACACCTAACCAGTGTCTTCAGAGACTTGTTTGGAGTAAGAAAAAAACCCCACACATTTGGGGTCAGAATTGTTGTAAGTAAAAATAGTTCACTAAGTATCTTATACCAGAGGAGGAGATATATATATATGGCAGTTTGGGGGCCACTATTTTGATTTTCTTAGAGATCTTCTATTTAGATAAGATCTTTTATCTTCAAAATAAAAGTCTTAAACCCAGAGAAGATTCCTGAGGCTCTACAAATAGCTTACCTTTGAAGTTTCCTATGGTTTCAAATTTCAATACTTGGGATTTCCCAGGAAAATATTACCTTCTTCCTATATTTTATAGTATTAAAGTATCAGTTGTCGAAAGCTTTATATACACATAAAATTGCTGTTTTTTCAAGTGCTTTCACACATTTCCAGTGACACTGCTAATTTCTATACAGCAGTGACAATGATCTTAGAGGAACAAAGGTATTGATGTCGGTGGTCTGGGGGCTCACTGTAGCTATTGTATAGTGCTTTATACAGGATTGAGAAACTGTCAATTATCCATATCAAAGAAGGGGAGGGATGTTGCAAAGTGCCACTGGCCTTCCATGGCACTCTCACTGATTATCCCATTTCAACCTCATAACAGAGACAAGTGCCTTTTGCCTCATTTTGCAGATGAAGAAACTGAGTCACAGTAGTGAAATAACTTGCCGTATAGAATGAGAGGGCACTATCAGCTGGGCCTTGAAATCTAAGACTTTGATAAGGCCTGTTGCTCTGTGAACCAGCCATGGCTATCAGGCAAACTGTACAACAGCAGGCCTGTGAACTGTGTATTATACCCACTGATTTGATCACCCTATCACAAGCATTTCACAAGACCCACCACAAGGCAGGCCTCCTCCTCTTTCAGCTGCCGTGCTGCCTGCCTTTGTGCCTGGATGCTGGTGATCTGAGCATTCAGCCCCAGGCGTGTATTCTCCACCAGTTCTTTCTGTCTCCTTGCTTCTTCTACTTCTCGCTTCTCCTTGGCCAGTCGGTCTTCCTCCCAGAGCTTTAAGAACATCTGCTCTTCCACCAGTTTCTGTCTTTTCAGCTCCTCATTAAATGCTATCTGAGCTTTCCGCTCTTCACACACTGCCTTCTGATGGATACAAAACAACTCAACACGGAGCTCTTCACAGCATTCCCTGAAAGGACAATTTAAAAAAGAAACCCAGCCTTTCATAAGACATTGCTCTCTTTAGGCACAAATCTGCACAGACACTGAGGAAAGTTAAAGACCTGGACGTAGGCCATCTGAGCGGGAGAAAAACATGAGGGAGCAATAGGGAGGCAGGCACCATGATGTAACAGGCAAGAGTCAGGCAGAGCAGGCTTTGAATCCTGGCTTTGACATTTCCTGTGTAACCTTGGATCAAAAACTCAATCTATCTGAGACTATTTCTGTATTTGCAAAAAACAACAACAACAACAACAAAAAAAAAACACAAAAAAACACAACTGTTTCTCAAGGTTCTGGTAAGGATCAGAGCTAAGTGGATATAAACACCTGGTAGATAATAAGAACTCAGTAAATGATAACTACTCTTATCACTAAAGAGGAAATAGAAGAGGGGCAAGTCTCTGCAACACTACCAGTAGATTAAGGCTTTGGTAGGAAGAGACCCTATGTGTACACCCAAGAAAAGATCCACAGATAGAGTCAGCATATCATAGTGAAGTGTCTTCACTGTCTCTAGATTACTGGTAGGACATACATCCACTGAAAGGGTTTCTGCCAGAGTTGAGAAAACAGCCCTATTGTTGCCTTTTCACACCCAGGCTTAAGTCCCCATTCAAGAAGAAATGCTATTTCAATAACTGTTTAGACCGCAACCTTCCTTTCAGTCTTAGTAATTTAAATTTCTTCACATGTTCTTCATTGAATCCTTTTTTAACTTAAGAGCTATGATATTCAACACTGGCTGCACTTGAGAATTATTTAGCAATATTTTCAAAATTCCACTCTCCCCTTCCTCCCTCTCTCCCCCCATCTCAGACCAGACTCGTTAAATCAGAATATAAAGGGACAGAACCCATCTGTATTTTTTTCAGAGATCCCCAGGGGGTTCTGACATATAGGCAAGTCTGAAAACTTCTGATGGAAGACAATGTTTTTCTTTTGTTTCAATAGGCACATCATTTGCTTATTTTAAATTTAATTTGGGGAATTTGCAGTTGCAGTTAGAAATTCCTATGGTTGTTGTTGTTGTTGTTGTTGTTTTGGCTGTGTCCATGGTATACAGAAGCTCTCAGGGCAGGGATCAAACCCACACCAGAACAGAGGCCTGAGCCACAGTAGTGACAATGCCAGATCTTTAACTCACTGAGCCACCTTCATACATCTGAAATTCATCAGTGAAATTCTCAGAATTGATCATGATAATTTATTAATGTCTTTTCTAATCCTATGAGTCATACTCTAACAACAAAGTTATTCAATTAATGAAAATATAAAGCCTAGGAATAATAAGAAGTA
The DNA here is from genome assembly GCF_016906955.1 of Phacochoerus africanus. NCBI lineage: Eukaryota > Metazoa > Chordata > Mammalia > Artiodactyla > Suidae > Phacochoerus > Phacochoerus africanus. The sequence goes on from NC_062545.1 coordinate 101,944,069, forward strand.
TGGCTTATATTTTTAAATTTTTATTTAAGAAAAATTCTTTCTCTGTAAATATAAAGTAAAAAAGTATATTTCATTGCATAAAAATTAGAAAATATAGAAAAGTATGAAGACACTAAAAATAGCACTTACTTATTCCTACTATCAAGAGGTAATCACTATTAGTATGTTGATATATTTCTTTCCAGTCTTATACATGTGCATTTTCTCTAGAGTTGGGATCATTTTACATATCTATGTCTCCTTATATCTTAATTTCTCCACCTATCATTATATTAGGAATGTTTCCTCATGAAATAGTCCTTAAAATAATTTATAATTTCAAAATTTTATTATAGTTTACTAAGCTGCATAACATAGGCTAGAGTCAATAAAAATATCACAGCTTATTTAAACATTTCCCTATTTGATAAACATATAGGTTACTTCTGACTTTTATTATAATGTTGCAAGGAACATTCTTAAATGTGGCTCTTTCTGTTTATTACTAAAGAGTTTCTTAAGGTAATTCCTTCCTTAATGTAAAATTAAAGAGTACAAAAACATTCTTAAGTTAGTTGATGATGCATGTTGCCAAGAATGCCAGAATTAACACTGCATGAAGGAGCTCATATATAAATATTTCTTTAGATCAGTAGGTCTTCAAATTCTTTTGATTATGTGTATCTTTCAGTAAAAATGTTCTATGCACCCACAAATATTATTTATAAATTATATTATGTTATTATTCTATAACTATATCATATAAATTATTTATAGGCAAAAATTAAAGATGAGATTAAAATATCAACTAGAATATCTATTTTAGTGATGATAATCACTGATAAGAGAAAAACATTTTATCAGTGCTTCAGATAGTACTTTCACATATAAAATATTATTTTATAAGTGCCTTATAACTTAGATAGGGCAGCAAGTATTATCCCTTGAGTTAAAGAAGAGTTAGAAATTGAAATTCAGGGAGCCTAAGTATCTTCCCAATCCACAGAGCCAGGTGTAGTAATAATATTAGCAACAGTTACTAAGTGCTTATTATTTGCCAGGCACTGTTCTTATGATATTCATAACAACCAATGTTGCAACAAACACTATTACAAGTTCATTATTAGTATTATTTTATCCCCAGTTTACAGATCAGGAAATGAAGGCACAGAGCAGTTAAGTATCTTAAGTAATTTAATGCATTCAATATGCAGTAGAGCTGGGACTGAAGACCTGGCAGTCTGGACCTGGAGTTCTTTGGTGCTTCATTATATCATCAAGTGATATCTGACCACAAATCCTAGGGTATTCACTTTATAAAAACACCCCAAAACAAAACAAAGCCAAAAATGCCTTCCTTAATCTGGGGGCCCAATCACTAAGTATGTTCAAATATAAGACCTTTAAAATGAAGTTTGGTGCATAGAGGGAACACACTTGAATGTAATATGATAAACAGCTAACTTCATACTCAACAGCGAAAAAGCTGAAAGCATTTTGACAAAGTTCGGGAACAAGACAAGGATGCCCACTCTCACCACTTTAATTCAACATAGTTTTGGAAGTCCTAGCCAAAGCAATCAGAGAACAAAAAGAAATGAAAGGAATCCAAATCAGAAAAAAAGTAAAACTCACTGTTTGTAGATGACATGATACTACACAAAGAAAATCCTAAAGATGCTACCAGAAAATGACTAGAGCTTATTGATGAATTTGGTAAAGTGGCAGGACACAAAATTAGCATGCAGAAATATGTTTCATTTCTATATACTAACAGTGAACTATCAGAAAGAGAAATTAAGGAAACAATCCCATTTACCACCTCATCAAAAAGAAAAATTACCTAGGAATAAACTTACCTAAGGAGCTAAAAATCCTGCACTTCGAAAACTATAAGACACTAATGAATGAAGACAACACAATCAGATGAAAGGATATGTTTTTAGATTAAAGTTCTTAGATTCATGTTCTTAGATTGAAGGAATTAATATTGTTAACATGACCATACTACTACCAAGACAATCTACAGATTCAATGCAATCCCTATAAAAATACCAATGGCATTTTTCACAGAAATAGAACAAACAGTTTTAAAATTTCTATGGAAACACACACAAAAAAAACCCCAAAGAGCCAAAACAGTCTTGAGAAAGAAGAACAGAGCTAGAGGAATCATGCTCCCTAACTTCAAACTATACTACAAAGCTGCAATAATTAAAACAGTACAATACTGGCATAAAAACAGATACATAGATCAATGGAACAGAATAGATTAGACAGCCCAGAAACAAACCCATGCACTTACAGTCAATTAATCTAAGAGAAAGGAGCAAGAATATAGACAATGGAGAAAATAATCTCTTCAATAAGTAGTGTAGGGAAAACTAGACAGCTACATGTAAAAGAATAAAATCAGAACATCCTCTAACACCATACATAAAACTAAACTCAAAATGAATTAAAGGAAACCATAAAAAAACACAAAAAGACAACTTATAGGATGGGAAAAAATAGTGTCAAACAATGCAACTGACAAGGGCTTAATCTCTAAAATATACAAACAACTTATACAACTCAACAGCAAAAAAGCCAACATCCCAATGGAAAAATGGGCAAAAGACCTGAATAGACATTTCTCCAAAGAAGATATACAGATAGCCAACAAGCACATGAAAAAATGCTCAACATCACTAATTATTAGAGAAATGCAAATCAAAACTACCATGAAGTTCCACCTCACACCAGTCAGAATGGCCATCACAAATAAGTCCACAAATAACAAATTCTGGAGAGGGTGTGGAGGAAAGGGAACCCTCCTGCTCTTTTGGTAGGAAAGTAAATTGGTACAAGCACTATGGAAAACAGTATGGAGATACCTCAGGACACTAACCAGAGAACTACCATATGACCCAGCAATTCCACTCTTGGGCATATATCCAGACAAAACTTTCCTTGAAAAAGACACATGCACCCACATGTTCATTGCAGCACTATTCACAATAGCCAAGACATGGAAACAACCTAAATACCCATTGACAGATGAATGGATTAAGAAGATGTGGTAAATATGCACAATGGAATACTATTCGGCCATAAAAAACAACAAAATGACATTTGCAGCAACATGGATGGATCTAGAGACTCCCACACTAAGTAAAGTAAGCCAGAAAGAGAAAGATACCATATGATATCACTTATATCTGGAATCTAATATATAGCACAAATGAACCTTTCCACAGGAAAAAAAACACATGGACTTGGAGAAGAAACATGGGGTTGCCAAGGGGGAAGGATAGGGAGTGTGATGGACTGGGAATCTGGGATTAATAGATGCAAACTATTACCTTTGAAATGGATAAGCAATGAGATCCTGCTGTATAGCCCTGGAACTATATCTAGTCACTTATATCAAGCATGATGGAGGATAATGTGAGAAAAACAATGTATACATGCATGTGTGACTGGGTCACTTTGCTGTAATAGTAGAAAATCAACAGAACACTGTAAACCAGCTATAATGGAAAAAAATAAAAGTCATTTTTAAAAAAGACATAAATGTAAGACTGGATATCATAACAATCCTGGAGGAAAACATAGAAAATTTTTATATATATCATGGCAATATTTTTTGATCTGTCTCCTAAAACAAAGAAAATAAAAGCAAAAATAAACAACTGCAACCTAATTAAATTTAAAAGCTTTTGCACAGCAAAGGAAATCACCTACAAAATGAAATGATAACCTAGTGAATGTGAGAAAATATTCGAAAAGATATGACTGATAAGAGGTTAATATCCAACATATTTGAACAGCTCATACAACTCAATATTAAAAAAAAAAAAAGACTAGAAAATGGGCGGAAGAACTGAATAGACATTTTTCCAAAGAGGACATTCAAATGGCCAACAGGCACATGAAAAGATGCTCAACATCATTAATCATCAGGGAAATGAAAATCAAAACCACAATGAGATATCACCTTGTACCTGTCCAAATGAATATCATCAAAAAGAACATAAATAGCTATTAAAACTAGACAAAGATACCACCGAAAAAGAAAATTATAGGCAAATATCTTCAATGAAAAGAGATACAAAAATTCTTAACAAAATTCTAGCAAACTGAATCCAACAACACAAAAAAAGATCATATACCACAACCAAGTGGGATTCATCCCAAGTTCATAAGGATCATTCAACATATGCAAATCAATCAATATAATACACCATATTAACAAAAAAAGTAGAAAACCACATGATCATCTCAATATTTGCAGAAAAAGCATTTGACCAAATTCAACATTCATTCATGATAACCAACGTGGTTATAGAAGGAGCTTTTTCAACATCATAAAAGCCGTTTATGACAAACCCACAACCAATATAATACTCAATGGAGAAAAGCTGAAAGCTGTCCTGCTAAAGTCTGCAACAAGTCAAAGATGCCCACTCTCACCACTTCTATTCGACACAGTATTGAAAGTCCTAGCCACAGCAAGCTGGCAAGAAAAAGCAATAAAAAGTATCCAAATTGGATGAGAAGAGGTGAAATTATCAATATATGCACATGACATGATATAAGACAGAGAAAGAACCCGAAAAACTTCACATAAAGACCACTAGATTTGATAAAGGAATTCAGCAAAGTAGCAAAATACAAAATTAAAATTCAGAAATCAGTTGGATTTCTGTAGACTAACAATAAAATATAAGAAAGAGAATGTAAAAAAAAGCCTTCTAAAATAGCACCCCCCCAAAAAAAAAACCCTAGAAATAAACCTGACCAAGGAGGTGAAAGATTTATACACTGAGAACTATAAAACATTAATAAAGAAAATTAAAGAGGATTCAAAGAAATGGAAAGATATCCCATGCTCTTGGATTGGAAAAATTAATAATTTTAAAATGGGAGTACCCATTGTGGCTCAGCATAAATGAATCTGACCAGCATCCATGAGGACACAGGTTTGATCCCTGGCCTTGCTCAGTGGGTTAAGGATCTGGTATTGCCATGGGCTGTGGTGTATCCGAGTCACAGACATGGCTCGGATCCTGCGTTGCTGTGGCTGTGGCGGAGGCAGACAGCTGCAGCTCCAATTCAACCCCTAGCCTAGAAACCTGTATATGTTGTGCATACAGCCCTAAAAATACAAAAAATAAAAATCAAAAAAATTTTTAAATGGCCACATGACCCAAAGTAATTTACAGATTTCAGATGATCCCTATCAAATTACCCATGACATTTTTCACAGAACTAGCACTAATAATCCAAAAATGTATATGGAACTGTAAAAGACCAAGAATTGCCAAAGTGATCCTGAGGGGAAAAAAAAAAGCAGGAGGCATAACTCTCCCAGACTTTAGACAATTCTACAAAGCTAAAGTAATCAAAATAGTATGGTGCTGGAATTCCTTTGTGGCACAGTAAGCTAAGGATCTGATGTTGTCTCTGTAGTGGCTTGGATTGCTGCTGTGGTGCAGGTTCAATCCCTGGCCCAGGAATTTCCATGTGCCACAGAAGCAGCAAAAAACAAACAAACAAACAAACAAACAAACAAAAACAAAAAAAAACAACGGATCATTGGAAAAGAATAGAAAGCCTAGAAATAAACCCATGCACCTGTGGTCTATTAGTCTTCAACAAAGGAAGAAAGGTAAAATGGGAATAAGTCTCTTCAGCAAGTGGTGGACAGCTACATATAAGTCTATGAAATTAGAATATGTTCTCACAGCATAGACAAAAAATAAACTCAAAATGACTTGAAAGACTTAAACATTGGACATGATACCATAAAATTCCTACAAGGGAACATAGGCAAAACATTCTCTGACATAAATTATTCAATGCTTTATTAGGTCAGTCTCCAAAAGGCAATAGAGATAAAAACAAAAATAAACCAGAGTTCCCATCCTGGCACAGTGGAAATGAATCTGACTAGGAACCATGAAGTTGAGGGTTCGATCCCTGGCCTCATTCAATGGGTTAAGGATCTGGTGTTGCTGTGAGCTGTGATATAGGCCACAGATGAGGCTCGGATCTGGTGTTGCTGTGGCTGGGGTGTAGGATGGCAGCTGTAGCTCCGATTTGACCCCTAGCCTGGGAACTGCCATATGCCATGGGTACAGCCCTAAAAACAAAAAAAAAGCAAAAAAAAATTTTTTTTAAATAAACCAATGGGACCTAATCAAACTTACAAGCTTTTGCACAGCAAAGGAAACCATACAAAAAAAAAAAAAGAAAAGACAACTTGGGGAATGGGAGAAAATACTTGCAAACTATGCAACTAACAAGGGATAAATCTCCAAAATATACAAACAACTCATACAACTCAACAACAACAACAAAATGGGCAGAATACCTAAAAAGACATTTTCCCAAAGAAGACATACAGATGTCCACTATGCTCATGAAAAGATGCTCAACATCACTAATTAATATTAGAGAAATGCAAATCAAAACCACAATGAGGTACCCACCTCACACCAGCCATCACTAAAAAGTCCACAAATAAGACATGCTGGAGAGGGTGTGGCAAAAACGGAACCCTACTAAACTCCTGGTGGGAATGCAAATTGGTGGAACCACTATGAATATCAGTATGTAGGTTCATCAGAAAAATAAAAACAGAATTACTGTATGATCCAGCAATTCCACTGCTGGGCATATATCCAAAACTTTCATTGAAAAAGATACACACACCCCATGTTCCTAGCTGCACTATTCACAATAGCCAAGATGTGGAAACAACGTAAGTGTCCACTGACAGAGGAATATATTAAGAAGATGTGGTACATAAACAAAGTGGAACACTACTCAGCCATAAAAAAGAATGAAATAATGGCATTTGTAGGAACATGGTTGCAACTAAATTACCATACTAAGTGAAGTAAGTCAAAAAGAAAAAGACAAATGACCTTATGATATCACTTATATGTGGAATCTAAAATATGGCACAAATGAATCTATCTGTGAAACAGAAACAGACTCACAGAGAACAGACTTGTGGTTCCCAAGGTGGGGGTGAGGGGATGGGATGGACTGGGAGTTTGGGGTTAGTAGATGCAAACTATTACATTTAGAATGAATAAGCAATGAGGTCCTACTGTATAGCACAGAGAACTATATCTAACCTCTTGGTATAGAACATGATGGAAGTTAATATGAGGAAAAATAATGTATATATTATATATAACAATATTATGTTATATGTATATGATTGGGTCACTTTGCTGTACAGCAGAAATTGGCACAACATTATAAATCAACTATACTTAAATGATAATAATTTTAAAAGAACCAAACAAATTCTGGAGCTGAAGAATACAATGAATGAAAGGAAACCAAGAGATGACATTGACATCAGACATGAACAAGTAGAGGAAAAAAAAATCTGAGAACTCAAAAACAGGTAATTTAAAATTATCTAGTCAGAATGTCTAAATGGATAAAAACAAGATCCAACAATATATCGCTTACAAGATACTCACTTCAGCTTTAAGGATACATATATCTTTTAAGTAAGGGCTGGAAAAAGATATCCCAGGCAAGCAGAAACCAAAAGAGAACAAGGATAGCTATACATATATTAGACAAAATAGACTTTAACTCAAAAGCTGTTAATAAGAGACAAAGAAGGTCATTATATACTGATAAAGGGTCAGTTCATAAAGAGGATATATCATTTTTAAGTATAGAGTCATCCCTTAGTATCTGTGGTATTGGATTTAAGGACCTGCCACAGATACCAAAATCCATGAATTCTCAAGTTCTCTGGTCGGCCCTCTATATCCAGGAAACAACGTAAGTTGATATACTGAGTCATAGCATACTGTGTTTATTGAAAAAAAACCACATTAAAATGGACCAGAAGAGTTCAAATCTATATTGTTCAAGGAATCAACTGTATATGCACCCAATATCAGAGCACCTAAATATGTTAAGCAAATGTTAACATATATGAAGAGAAAAACAGACAGCAATTCAGTAAGTGTATGGGACTTCAATATTGTACTTTCAACAGTGCACAGATCATCCAGACAAAAAATCAATAGGGAAACAGTGAGTTAAACTACACTTTTGATCAAATGAACCTAACAGATGTACATAGAAAATTCCATCTAACAGCAGCAGAATACACATGGAACATTCTCCAGGATAGATCACATACTAGGTCACAAAAAGTCATAACAAATTTAAGCAGATTGAAATCATATAAGCATCTTTTCTAACCACAGTGATATGAAACTAGAAACCCTTAACAGGGACAAAATTGTAAAATTAACAAATATGTCTAAATTAAACAACATACTCCCAAACAACTAGTGGGCCAAAGAAGAAATAAGGGAAATTAAAAAATAAGGTTAAATGGAAATGCAAATACAGCATACACAAAGTTATGGATGCAGCAAGAGCAGCTTTATGAAGGAACTTTATAGCATTAACACATATATTAAGATAAAAGAAAAAATAAAGACCTCAAAAAAAAAAAAAACCCTGACTTTAAACCTCAAGGAACCATAAAAAAACAAATTAAGTCCAAAATATGCAAAAAAAAAAAAAAAAAAGAAGAAGGAAATAACAAAGAGCAGGGCAGAAATAAATGGAAAAGAGACTAGAAACATAATAAAAAATAACAATGTGTAAACTAAGAGCTGGTTTTTTGAAAAGACAAACAAAACTGACAACCTATAGTTGGACTAGTTAAGAAATAAAGAAAAAAGACTAAAATAAATAAAATCACAGTGAAAGAAGAAACATTACAACTGATAATGTGGAAATACAAGAGATTATGAGAGACTATTATGAACAATTACACGCAAACAAATTAGGCCATCTAAAAGAAGTGGATAGATTCCTAGACTATATAACCCACCAAGGCTAAATCTTAACAAAATAAAAAATATGAAAAGGCCAAAGAGTGAGAAGATTGAATCAGCAATCAAAAATCTCCAAATAGGAGTTCCCGTCATGGCTCAGTGGTTAACAAATCCAACTAGGAACCATGAGGTTGTGGGTTCGATCCCTGGCCTTGCTCAGTGGGTTAAGGATCCAGTGTTGCTGTGAGCTGTGGTGTAGGTTGCAGACGTGGCTCGGATCCGCATTGCTGTGGCTCTGGTGTAGGCCAGCGGCTACAGCTCCAATTCGACCCCTAGCCTGGGAATCTCCATATGCCACAGAAGCAATCCTAGAAATGGCAAAAAGACAAAAAAAAAATCTCCAAATAAAGAAGAGCCCCAGGGGCCAGATGTTTTCACTGGTGTTTTTGACCAAACACTTAAAGAATAATTAATCTTAATCTTTCTCAATCCCAAAATATTGGAAAAGAGAACACTTCCAATATCCTTGATGAACACAGATGTAAAAATTCTCAATATGATACCAGAACATCAAATTTAATAGCACATTAAAGGGATCATATACCATGACCATGTAGGATTTATCCTTTATCCTTGGATGCAAGGATAGTTCAACATAGGCAAATTAATAAATGTAATACACACATTAACAGAATGAAGGATAAATATATATAATAATATAGATATTATTAGATAGATACCTTAATAGAAACAGAAAAAAGTTTCAAAAATTTATAATAAAAACTCTCAGCAAATTAGGTATAGAAGGAATGTAGCTCAACACAATAAAGGCCATATATAATGAGTGTACACCTAACATCATGCTCAAAAGTAGAAAATTAAAGACTTTTCCTCTAAAATCAGGAATAAGACACAGGAGTTAGCTTTTGCCGCTTTTATTCAACATAGTACTGTGAATCCTAGCCAAAGCAATTAGGCAAGAAAAATAAGTGAAACACATCCAAAATGAAAAGGAAGACGCAAAATAGTCATTTGCAGATGACATGGTCATATATATATATATATATATATATATATATATATATATATATATATATATATATAGAAAACCCTAAAGACTCCATCGCAAACTGTTAAAACTAATCAATCAATTCAATAAAGTTATAGGATTTGAAAACAACAAATGGAAATCAGTTGCACTTTTTTTTTCTTTTTTGGCCACCCTGTGGCATATGGAGTTCAGGCCAAGGATCAAATCCGAGGTGGAGGTGCAACCTATGCCACAGCTGCAGCAATGCCAGATCCTCGACCCACTGTGCTGGATCAGGGATCAAACCCAAATCCATGCCATTGCAGAGACACTGTTGACCCCACTGCACTACAGCAGGAACTCCTCAGTTGCATTTTTATATACTAAAATCAAAATATCTGAAAGAGAATTTAGAAAACAACCCCATTTGTAATAGAGGTTAAAGATCTGAAAAGTGTAAGACACTGACAAAAGAAATTGTAGACCCAGATAAATGGAAAGATATACTTTGTCCTTGTATTGGCGAATTAATAGTTAAAATGTCCATATGCCCACCAAAGTGACCTACAGATTCAATGCAATCCCTGTCAAAATTCCAATGGCATTTTTGTAAAAATAGAAAAAAAATCCTAAAATTCGGATTGAATTGCAAAAAGATCCTGAATAGCCAAGGCAATCTTGAGAAAGAACAAAGCTGGAGGCATCACACACATGATTTCAAACTACATCACAAAGCTACAGTAATTAAAACAGTATGGTAGTGGCATTAAAAAAAAAACAGACACATAGACCAGTGGAACAGAATAGAGGGTCCAAAAATAAATCCATGCATATGTGATCCACCAATCTTTTACAAGAAGACCAAGAACACACAATGGTAAAAGGATAGTCTTTTCAATAAATGGTCTTGGTAAAATTGGGTATCCATATGCAAAAGAATGAAATTGGATCCATACACGATTCACAAAAATTAACTCGAAATGGATTCAAAACAAAGACCTGTAACTGTAAAACACATACAAGAAAACATAGGGAAAAAGCTCCTTGACATTGGTCTTGACAATGATTTTTTGGATACGGCTATAATTTTATAGTCCAAATAAACAAGTGGGACTATATTGAACTAAAGCTTCCACACAGCAATGGAAACAATCAACAAAATAAAAGGAGAAACTACAGCACAGGAGAGAATATTTTCAAACCACATATCTGTGAAAGGGTTAATAGCTAAAATATATAAGAAACTCACATAACTCAATAGCAAAAAACAAATTATCTAACTAAAAAATGAGCAAAAGTCCTGAATTGATATCTTTCCAAGAAGACATACAAATGGCCAACAAATACATGAAAAGATACTCAACATCACTAATCACCAAAAAAAGAAAAAATGTAAATCAAAACCACAATGAGATATCACCTCACACCTGTTAGAATGGCTACTATTAAAAACAAAAAAAAAAAAAACAGGAAATGACAAGAGATGGCAAAGATGTAGAGAAAGGGAAACCTTTGTATACTCTTGGTGGGAATATTGATTGGTATAGCATTTACGAAAAACTGTGTGGAGATCCCTCAAAAAATTAAAACTAGGAGTTCCCATCGTGGCGCAGTGGTTAACGAATCCGACTAGGAACCATGAGGTTGCGGGTTCGGTCCCTGCCCTTGCTCAGTGGGTTAACGATCCCGCGTTGCCGTGAGCTGTGGTGTAGGTTGCAGACGTGGCTCGGATCCCGCGTTGCTGTGGCTCTGGCGTAGGCCGGTGGCTACAGCTCCGATTCAACCCCTAGCCTGGGAACCTCCATATGCCACGGGAGCGGCCCAAGAAATAGCAACAACAACAACAACAACAAGACAAAAGACAAAAAAAAATTAAAACTAGAACTACCATATGGAAACAAATTAAGTGCCCATTGATATATGAATGTATAAAGAAGGTGTGGCGTAATAATAATGGAGTATTATTCCGTATAAAAAAAGAAAATTTTTCCCATTTGAGAAAACTGGAGAAAATAATACTATGTGAAATAAGCCAGACAAAGAAAAATACTGCGTGATCCCACTAAATGTGGAAATCTAGGGAAAAAAAGTAAGTTGAACATATAGAAACAGAGAGTAGGATGCTGTTCTCAGGGCCTACGACTGGGATAAAGGCAAAGATGTTGATCAAAGAATATAAATTTTTGATTATAAGATGAATAAATAAGTTCTGGGGATGGATCTAATGTACGGTATATACATATACAGGCAGTAATATATTGTGTATTTGAAATATACTGAGAGTAAATCTTACACATTCTTACCACAAAACAAAACTCCTCAATGCCTGAATTATGCAATGGTGTATATATAATTACCAAGACTTAAAGATATAACTATTGCATACAGTCTCTTAAGGCTATACTCTACTGTAAATTAACTTTCCTAAATCATTTTTAATACACCAACTTCGGATTGTGTGTGCTTTTCTGACATCATTACCTGAATTGCTGGTCTATCTTTTCAGCCACAAAATCCTGTCTCTCTTTCTCTTTCTTCTCTCTTAATAATCTGGTTTTATCTTTCATTCTATCTTTTTTCTCCTCAATTGTTTCTTCTTTCAATTGCATTTCAGTAAAATACTCATTTTCTTCTGATGCTAAAAGTTCACGTAACCTAAGTTCACAAAACAACAAAAAAAGAAATTAAAACTGTCATGCTACATGCACCATTTCTCTAATTGATTTTTATTTTGTTAAATTCGATTTCAGAAGTACATGTTTAGTCATAAATTTTCTAGGAAGCAAAAGGTCATTATAGTATTCCATAAAATAAGACTAGTTTCCATTTAAAACAATAAAGAGACTAATCTGTGCCATACTTTATTTGATTACATACAGATAAGATTATGTAATGGATATATTCAACCAAAAAGTAAATTGAGATTTTAATGAAAATAAAATATGAAACAATATGTTATTTTGCTTTCTACCAAACATCGGTTATCACAAGTGAAAATTAAAATAACCAATAGCTATTGGTTCGGTAGGAATATGAATAGCTTAGCTATGATCCTTACTATAAAAATTCACATGATTTTCGATAGGTCAATCTCTGACTGTGGTTTTAGGAATGTTTCATAGTCTGGGTCAGCTGGTTTGTGAGCCTTACTTATTTCGTCTTTCTTCAGTGTTGATGATAAACCCTTGCATGGCATCCTTGATTCTTGCTTTCACAAGACTGTCTACAAACTTGCGGTCATTGTGCTGGTCCCACTCAGCTTTCAAGCGATCCCGTTCATTTGACTTGGTGGAAGCCAAAATAACATGATGTTTCTGATGGCTGTGTCGGATTCTTTCCAGATGTTGCTCCGCCCCTTGGCCTTTAGGAGGCTTGGCTCTCTGAAAACAAATAGCAGCTATCACTTATGATAGATCCAAAATCAACTGCATATTTTCAATTAATCGTGACCTCCACAAATTCTCATATTAAATAAAACTTGGTATATAAAACTGATATATCCTGTTACAACTGCAAACAGTTGCTTAAGATGTAACTTAATTCTTTAAACCCATACCTAAGATGTTATCAAATCAGTCTCAAGTATTTCTCAAATGCCATTTGAGTAAAAGCTCATAGAATTATAAAGTTAAAAATTTGAATGGTACTCAGAGATTATCTAGTCAAACCAGAAACATTAAGTTATTGCCCAAAGTGCTTTAAACTGGTAGGGCAGACCTGTATAGAAGAATGAGGGGTCTTCTAATTCCTGACCTTGATCTTGCCACCCACTATCCCACATGATTTCTCAGCAGCAGACAGCATAATTATCACCATCAAAAACTTTCAGTTAAGATACTACTCTCTAGTTATATAGGATATACATAATGAGTTGTGACAATGAAAAGCCGTTCACTGAAAAGGAAGTAGGAAGATACAAAGAGAGTGAGGTAAAGAAGGAAAAGGAAAAAAGGGGGGGGGGGACTAATGGAAGAACTTTATTCCTATTTCTCTTGTGCCCAGAAGTTTAATGCAACAGCTGTGCTCCTGACATTTTTAGGTAACTTGAATTTCTGTAAACATATTCATTTTACACAAACTTCCACCAAAAAATTGGAAATGCATACACCATTGTGAATGTACAGTGACACATTTAGTAAAATCATATGGAATTTATCTTTTTCATTTCTGTATTCCTAGCATTGCATGCTTATCAGCATGAGAGTCTCAATGTGAATCAATGAATGAGAAAGAGGAATGAATGAAACAATGTTTATGACTAGGCATGATGTGATTCCTGCTTCCCTTGGGGCCAGCAAGGAATCTTTGGTCTTGGACTCCGAATTTTCAGCCAGTTTTATCAAATCATCCTTAGGTGAGTAGTGTGATTCTAGTGTGCTGATTTACAGCAACAAAGCTTTCAACCCATGTGGTAGAGAATCAATCTGATCATTTACACTTAGAACATCACTGTCAGGATTAAAAGGACACTGGCATTGGGACTTAAAGGAGTCTCCTAGGGAAAGAAAATCAATATTTGAAGATAGCTTCATGAAAAGATTCAGGGTTCAGGGTATACATATAAGCACCTAGATTTAGTTGAACAAAATAATGCAAGGCAGAGGTGGGTTGGAGACAGAAGATGATGTTGAGGATTACATCACAGGAAATAGCAAATTTATCCAAATTATTTAGAGCCTAGATTTAGTTAACAAACTACCATTCTCCAATATGCATGGCATTTTATGAATGCAGATTCAGTGACAACAAAGCAGAACAGGGTAAAGACTGCACTCTGGGCAAGATACATACAGGAACTCAGGCTCACAATAGACATATGGGCTGAGAATAGGAACAAAGCACCAAGGTCATCAGAAACCAATTGTTTTAAGTTGTCAGGGCAAGAACCAGGCTGAAGTACATTTTGACTGAAGAGAAGAATAGGGGTGGAGGGTGGTGAGAAACACCCTGAGCAGTAACAGGGGATTAGGAAGCCCGCTAAGGTTGGGCATCCTGTGTAGGACTCTGTGGTGAGGAAGGATCCTGTACCAGGATGAATAAGGTATGATTTGGGAGTTCTCTAACATCAGGGTGGTGCCAATCCATGCATGGTCTTGGCATTATGTACTCAAAACCTGTACTGTTTAACGGAAATATAATATAAACCAGATCTATAATTTAACATTTTCTAGTAGCTGTATTTTAAAAAGTAAAAAGAAACCGGGGAAATTAATTTTAATCATAGATTTTTATTAATCCAGTTTATCCAAAATATTATCATCTCAACATGTGACTCTAGGCATATTTCAAGTGCTAAAAAGCCATTTGTGGCTAGTGGCCACCATATTGTACACTGCAAAATTCTTAAACCATGCTAAAATCAGAAAAAAAAGGGTTAAATAACTACCCTGTACTTTTAAGGTCACTGAAGGCTTTTGTAACTATAACATCTCAGATTAGTTTCTATTATTAGTTTATAGTTTAATGTCTTAAAGAATGAAGTCTTACAGATTCTAGGTTTGATTCTGGACTCTACTGATGACTAATTGTGTGATCTGGAGAAAGTTACTTAATCTCTTTTGAGTCTGTTTTCTCATCTGTCAAAATGAGCAAAATAAATATTCTCCCAAAAAATTATTTTGAGAAGTAAATGATTGGGTCCTAGGAGGCACTCACCAAACAGCTGCTCCTTTTGCTTCTCCATTACTTCATGCAATACATCTTTCACCACCTTCTCCTGGAGGAATTGTTTAGCATCCGAGTCTCATGTCTGGTGGCTTTAATTCTTCGCCCACCACAACTTTGCAACCACTACCACTCACACTTCTTATCAACTCTGACATATGAGACATACTAGCTCTGACTTTTTCCTTTTCCTTTTTATTCTTCCATAACTCAAAGTATTCAACAGACCTGCTTCTCTGGTTGGTAATAAGTTGGTAGAACAGAAATCCTATTGGGTCCCAACACAGGTAATAAGACCTGACAAACAGCCCAGTCCCTAAGCTCTGTGTTTCGATACAGAAGCCAAAGTACATCAATTTCTATCCCTCATAAAATTTGTCTATAATGATCACCTTGAACCCTGTAGACTGTAATAGACTACAGGCAACTGATTTCCAGAGGTGGATCCTATAGTCCTTGGACCTAGAGAAGAGGGAGCAGACTTCCCCTGTATCCACCCCTCTATCTCCCACAGAGCTGTGCACACAGGAGGGACTCAAGTAATACCGCTACAATTGCCTAACTACACATGGAGGTTTTCCAGCCTGTAGTGTGTAGGAACAAAGGGATGTGGGTGCAGGGGCCGAGTGTTTGGGGTTCCGAGCTAGACCCATCAAATCCTGCAGCATGCAGCATTCCCCTGCCCTCCTACCACCACCCCAGCCTTAAAGGCAAAGGCAAGCAACCTCCTATTTCCAGGCCTGCAGGGATACTTCTGTTACCCTTGAGTCAACAAAGGAAAGGCTCTACAACCACACACAACTCCTCACAGCCCAATCCTCCTTCCACAATTTTCCAAGGGGTCTACACATAGCCCAGGATCAAACAGCTGAATCATTGGCAGCCCAGACCCCAGATTTCCTGTCACCTGGCCCAGCCCCCTTTCCTTGACACACACTTCTCACCTCAAGAGGACAATCTCTTTCAGGAGTCTTGTAAGACTGAAAATCCTCAAGATCTCAAGCGGTGATTCTCCAAATACAGAAACTAAATATTTTAACTGACACGGGGTTTGGGGAGGTAGGGAGAGATAGAGCAGGAGAGCTAGGCAAGAGACCTTACCCTGCCCTCTTCCAAAATTCAAGCTGCAGCATCAGACACCTGTTCCCGTGAGAGTCCAGGGTGGGCTGAGCTTGAGGAAGATGCAGAAAGCGGTAGGGTCCCGCATACACACCCCATGCTTACCATGATCACCACTTTGGGAGTGGGGCCCTTAACTTCCCGCTGTACGATGCCAAACCGCTGAGTGTACATTTTCGAGTCCCTTAGGGATGGGGGACGGCGTCCGCCGTTTCCCCAACCACTGCAAACCGGGTGACCAGCTTCCGCGACGCACAAGTCTGGTTGCCATGGTGCGCCTCGCGGGGCTGGAGGCAGGTGAGTGGGACGGAAGTTGGTCCCGTCACCATGGTGACCAGAGACGCCAGCACTCGCGACTTCCTCTTGGAGCGGAAGAGCTGAGTCTGCTCAGTCTTCACCCCGCCCTTGGCCAGGCCTCCCGCCGACCTCGTTCCCTTCGCATAAGGTTCATCGAATAGCAGGAAAAAAAGAAGCCTCCTTAACCCGAAGTGAAGTCGAAGATCTAATTTCATTAAAATTGACTTTGCTATTTATATTCCGTAATCAGTCTAAAAGCATGAGAAAGGTTAATGGGCATTTTGTGGGCGGGTTAAATTTGAAGGACATAAATCCCAGGACATCCTTATTGGCCTAGTTCTTTACAGGAATTTGCAAGGTATTTTCACACATAAAAACTTTGAGCCTCACAAATATAAGGTTGATGGGACAGCAGGTTTTATCCTGATTTTACAGTTAAAATGATTAAAGCTGAGCGTGCCCAACTGCTTTGTCGGCCAACCCAACCGGTAACAAAAAAATGTGTTAATAACATCAGGAAACCAGGGTTTAGACTTGACAGTACCCTAGGAATGGGAGGGGCAGATCAGAGGGGCTGGCAGTGCAGTGATACAACCTGGCCAGGAGCAGAAAAAACCAGGGCCAGGGCTAGTATGTGGATCAGAATGGAAAGTAATCAGGCTCTGAGATTCCGGATCCCAGGCAGGAAAACAAACACAGGTCAGGAAACCCAGAAGGGGCCCTCAGCACAGACGGAGACCACAGCTGTAATTCTGGTCAAGAGCAAGGTGGCAGTTAATTACCTAAAAGCCAAATAAGAATGACACTTTGGTCCTCTCATTCTAAAGTGATGGCGAACATAAAACTATTATTACAGCACAGAAAAAAAATCAGCACCTAGTCGGTCACTAACATGTAATAACCAAAGTACAACTAATACTGTGCATCCCATTTTAACACCGCAATTTACTATAAACTGGCATTCCTTAATCATTTGTAATCCGCCTACTTCAGATTTTGTATGCGGTACGTTTCTAGGTTTGGACTCCATTTCCTGAATTGCTGGTTCAGCCTTTCAGCCACAAAATAGTGTCTCTCTTCTCTTTTACAATCTTTTAAAAATTCTCATTTTGTCTTTAATCTCCTATAATGCTTCTTCTTTCAATTGCAGTTCAGTAAAATACTCATTTTCATTTACTGCTAAGAGTTTACGTAGCCTGAAACAAACAAAAAAGAAAGAAATTAGATGGTCGTCTGTTTCCTGGTGGGGGGCCTGAGGGCCGGTTCCTTGATCTTCGTGTCCCAGGAGTACCTGGCCAGCTGGCTGGTCTGGATGGAACCACCCTTGACACCACAGCCTTGGGGTAAATGGGAGGCAATGAAAATGCCCTCAACAGGGGGCAAGGGTTTGGTAAAAGCCACTGAAATTCAGGCACTCATCGGGAACCTCCAAGGTCCTACAGCTCAGAGGATCCCATTGAATTTTCAGCATCAGAAGAAGACCCTTGGCGACACCTGGCTGCCCTGGAACATCCCAGCATCAGTCCTGAGCACGTGCCGTGCCCTCACCCTGGCGCACCCCATAATTTAGTTCCAGTTTGGTTTTGCCTGCTGAGCTTTTGCGAAGAGGAGAGTTGGCTTCCCCCTCCAAGCCAGCTCAGGGACAGAAAGTCTTGCCAGGTGGAGGTCACGCCCCAGGGCTGCCCAAGCCAGGGATGACGGACAGCGTCTTTCAAGCCCTGGTGGTAAGACTGAAATCCCAGTGGCCCCTGGCGGGCACATTCAGAGAGTGGAGGAGCCAGGCCAGGCGCCAAGCCTGGTGGGACCAAGTCCTCCTGCAGGCCTAAGAGAAGTGATTCATCTAAGGTCCTTGGATAGAACCTGACCTTGATCCTGCTTGTGAACCACTATACCACTTTCTCAGAGGCAGTCAATCAACACTTAAGCACCATCAAGACATTCCCAAAAGAAACACTAAGTGTATAAATCAGTACATGGGACAATAAAATCATTTAAAAATAATTTTAAAATAGAACAGCATAAAGATAAAAACTATTTATATTATTCCCAATGCCTATTGGGCCCCAACAAGGTTCACACAAGGGAGGGCCTCCCAACAGCTTCCCGAATTCTGTATTTTCACCATTAAGTTCCATGATAAAGCTGGAAATCCATTCACCATTTGTAAATACATACGGATGTATTTAATAAAAATGCATGGACTATATCTTGTTCATTCCTGAACCCCAGTATTAAGTACAGTCCCTACATGGGCCAGGTTCTCAAGACTTGACTGACACAAAAATACCGAGACCAGCAAGATTTTTTCTGGTTGGGCTTGACAGAATTTCTGATCTTGCTGGGATCACCATGAAATCCATGGTCTTCAGCTTTGCATTTTCAGCAACGTAGCGTTATCAAGTAATCCTCAGGTGAGTAGTGAGACCCTTGGGAGCTGATTCACGGCAGGGTAGCTTTGTAATGTGTCACCTTGACTAGGCTACGTTTCCCAGTACTCCCTTCCCCGTATGCTTCCGGTTAGGACGGGCCACAAGAAACATTTAGCATCATAACTGGAGGGCAGAAGTGAAGCAGCAGCACATTGTTTTTACTTGGAAGGTTGGTGCAGGGGCACCAGGCACTGTTGCAGTTCACACATGTTGTCATTTATCTGCTGGCTCACCTCGTTGGTATGGGGCAGCAGGCAGACCTGCAGCCAGGCCTGTAGCTACTCCACCTTCCCCAGGATCTTCCTTCAGCTTCTCTAATTCCTAGGCCAGATGCATATTTAACTCTGTGATGAAGGGCACCAGCTTCTTCTGCAGGACACCCATATCATCGAAGTTGGAGGTGGGGAGAGGCTGACATGGGTTCCAGGCCATCCTCGTGGGTTCCAGCTCGTGCTCATGGGCGCCAGTGTGTCCTTGGTCTCCCACACTTTACATCCTTCTTCCCTTCTCGATTGCCTGTCCTGCAGACTTCAAGCTCCAGCATTAGATGCAAAGACGACAGCCTTAAGAGACTGTTCAATGCTCCCACTACTGCATAAGGTCAATCCCTATAATAAATCCCTTAAAATAATACATCTTTATATATACAAATACACACACATATGTATAATCTTTATATTAGTGGTGATGCTTTTCTGATTGTATCCTGATTCACACAGTAACCACACTCTTTTATCTCTCGAGTCAGAATGCTACTCAAATAACTTTCACTTAGGACACTACTGTCAAAATTACCAGGATACTAGGGGTTGGGTGGCTGGACCCTGGGGGCAGCAAAACAATTATCCAGTCTTGACTCTGGCTGAAGTAGGTAGGGTGAGGCAAAAGAAGGAGCAGAGGAGGGCAGCAGAGGACTGTATGAATTAGAAGAAATGTTTCATCTACATCTGAATTATCTAAAGCTACAGGGCTGGGACTAGAGTAAGGCAAGGGAGGCAGACAGGCTACCAAATTTATGGAGGCATGCACTCAGCTCCAGCCCTGTAAAGCTAACTAAGTAATGAATCACAGGTCTAATCTTTTTGGCACTTTATGAAGAATAAAAAGTGAGGCAGGGCTGAGCTCCAAGACTAGCCCTTAGGCAGGACTTGAAGCAGGATCTCAGATTCCTAGCAGATAGGGGCTGAGAGCAGAAACCAAGCACAAAGGTCACCAAGGAACAGGGGACGTAATTTGTGAGGAAAGATGAGCCAGGTCAGGAGCTTTACTTCTGAAGATTGCTTTGGCTGAGGATAGGAAGTGACTATAACAAGCAGCAGCCTGTGGGAAAGGATGCCCTTTAGTGTTTGAGAAATGCTATGCAGCACCCAAGACCTGGGAAGAACCCAGTCTCAGGAGGCACAGATGCTCTGCTAAGGTGACACCATCCACATCCACGCTGCCTTGGCGCTCCCTAAAACCATCCCCGGGGCAGCAATGTAAGGGATTTGTTTTAATGCTTAGAGAAATCCATCTTGTTTTCAAGGTCACTGGAAACTTCTGTTACTATAACATTATTACACACTATTGGATATAGGTTATAGTTTACAGTTTAGTGGCTTAACTTAGAACAAGGCTTTTACAATCCTAGGTTTGATTCTAGGCTCTATCAATACTAGCTGTTTGACACTGGACAAGTTATTTAATTTCTTTGAGTCTCAGTTTTACTGTCTGCAAAAAGGGGCCAAATCAATGCCTTCCTACAAAGACTATAATGAGTATTAAATAAATTAGGTCCATAAGAGGAACTCACCAAAGAGCAGTTCCTTTCCTCACTTATTTACATTACATTCTCAACTGCTGTCTCCCTGAGGAAATGTTTAGAGACACTGCCAGGTCTCATCCAAAGCCACTTAAAATTATTTATGATGATGGCTTGTTTAGGCTGAAGGTGGCTTTAAATTACATCCCCTCCCCGACCCCAACTCCCCCCCTCCTTAATATCCACACTTCTTAGCACTCAGACTCCTGGGATTTGCACCGATTGGAGCAGACAGAACAACTTTCTACTCTTTTTTTCCTTTTCTGCTTACTTCCTCTATAAGCTCAAAGTACTGAGCAGGCCTGCTCCTCGTATTTGGTGGTAGGTTTTCCCAGTTCCTATTGATTCCCACACAAGCCCTGGCAATCCATCTATGGTCCGGCCTCTGAGCAGATCAGTGTTGTCTCTCATAGAGTCGGTCTGTAAATATCACCTTGAGTCCTACAGTCTGCAGAAGCCTCCAGTCTACTGCTTTCTAGCTCCAGGTTTTTTAAGGTCCTTGGACCTAGAGAAGAGGGAGCAGGTCTGTATGTTGAATGAAGTTCCCTATATGCACAATGGAGCATTACAAAACCATTTCTTACTCTTCTGTATCTGCCATCCAATTCCCCTTAATTATCCCTTTTCTCTCTCTCTGAAAATCTTCCATTACCAACAACATAGCCCACAAGCAAATCGTTACCTTCTCCATTGACATGTAATGATTTCATGCAGAGGAGAAACTGTTTCCCTGTTGGATTATAAGCTTCCTGAAGGCAGGAATCCTGTGTCTCCTGAAGGATAAGCCTTCCAGAGTCACTGATTCACCACTGTACCCGCCACACTGCAGTGTACACAGCAGGGCCTCAATCAGTACCTCAGTACTTGCCCAAGTGCAGGTGGAGGAGCCCGGCCTGCAGATACTAGTTTGCAAGAAAAATGGAGTCCAGGTGCTTAGGCCAACAGTTTATGTGCCTGGGTCTGAGGCTCTGTGCAAGGCTGTCTGTGTTCTGCAGGAGGCAGTATTCCCTTGTTCTCCTCCCACTGTCCCAGTCCTTAAAGGCACCTATCCTTCCTTCTACTGCCATGCCTGTAGGGATAGTTCTGTGCAGCAATTGGAACAGTTCCAGAAAGGGTCAAGAAACACAGCCAAACCCCCTCCACAGAGAATACTCTAGGAGAGGCAGGACTAGTCCCAGATCATAGAGTTGTGTGGACCCAGGTCACAAAGCCATCTTAGAACCCAGATCTCCTACCTACCCACCACTGCTCAGCCCACTCATTCATCTGTTGGAGGCTCCACAGGCCTTCAAGACCCCAAATAATGATTCTTTGTAAGAAATTATATATTAAGTTTAATCCCTGTGGATTTTCTTAGAGATAGGGGATAGGCTTTCCTTATCTTCCTTTCTCTTTAAAATCTCCTCACAGGGTACCAAGTCCTCTCCCCTCAGTCACTTCCCATAACCCTTCTCAAAGAGAGCCCTGATCTAGACCTCAGGAGAAATTTCTAGCGTCCTGTACATACCCCTTCACTAAATGTGATCAAAGCAGTGGTGTGGGGCCTTTAACTCACACTACACCATGCCAAAACGCTGGCTATTACTTTCAAAACTCAGGGCCCGCACCTGACCAGCACCCGCCCCACCCCACCCCTCACTGTGCGGGGCACACCTTGGCAACCAGACTGCTGTGTCCCGGAGGCGGGTTCCACCCAGGCTGAAAATCTCCGTGATCTAGGGAAGAATTAACATCAGGGTCAACACAGCCGCTGGGCTAAAGCAGAGTCAGGGCAGGGTGAGGTGTCCCCCAGCACTGACCACGGGCGTGCCAGCCCCTCCTGCCTCCTCCTCTGGGGCCAAGTCAGAGGCAGAGTCATCCTTGTTCTCCTCCTTGTCCTCCTCAGGGTCAGGTGGCTCTTGCTTCACAGCTGGAAGGCCTGGATCTACTGTCTGGGAGAGGTGGGAAATGGACAGCTGTCAGAAGAACAGAGCTGGCCTGAAGAAAGTGTTCCTATCAGCCAACCTGTCACTGTGCTGACAATCCCACTTTTGTCACACCTGAGCGCTGAAAAACCATCTCTCTGCCTACAAACCTTTCCCACTCCTCTTAGACTTCCATTTTCTGTAAGCTGGGCAGCAAAGCAGGCAAAACTAGTTGCCTGAGGAGGGTGCGGCATCTATCAGACAGGCGGGATAATTCTGTGAGAGGCTGTAATCAGCATGCCTGTTACTTTGCTCAAAGAACCACCATCATGGCTCCCCATCATTCTGCTCACAGACCACCCATCACTGGCCCCCACCTTGCTGGGGCAGCCCGGCAGCAATACAGGAGAAGTCAGGATGGCTGTGCCCGGTGTCCAGTCTTCCTGGGCATCCGCCTTCTCTTGCTTCACCTGGGGTAAGGCCACAACCCAACTCAGGCCAGGGCACTGGGCCTCCTGTGTGAAGGAGGATTGCAGCAGACTTGGTCCCAGCTTCCTGGCACGAGGCTGGGTGGGGTTGAGAAAGGCAGGATACCATGGGATCCTCACCTGCAACAAAGCTTCTGTGGAAGCTGGAGCTGGGCCAGGCACCTGCACAGGACTGCTTGCACCCTCCCGTAAGAACACAAGGTCAGTGCCAGGTGGGGGCAGCACAAAGCCACCGCCCGTTTCCTGCTTCATTGAAGTCTGGGTATGGTCTCGTCGGGCTGTAGGTGTGGCCAAGGGAGGCTTCAAGGTCTGACCCAGACGAGGCCTTCGAGCAGAGCCAGGCCTTTTTCGACGAGGGTAAGGTGGGGGCGGCTCTGACCCATCCTCAGACCCTGCCCAGACACTTGGCAGCAGCCGCTTCTGTGAAGAGAGATGAGGTGTTATGGCCATCTGGTACAATGACCAATCACACTACCCTGCCCCAATCAATATGCCGGCAAATCCCATTAGTCCCAGCACAGAATCTGCTTATATGTGAGGCCCTCATCATCGAGCCTGTTAATAAGTCCATTGTCCCCCAGATTCTTCATTTACCCCAGCCTAATGTCTGCAAATCTTAGCCAAACCCATTGCCCCACTCACTGCTTTAAAGCTGCAGGCCCCATCTGGCCTGTTCCCATCCCCCTACCAGTCCTGCCCACCCCTCCCAGGCACTGGAAGACCTGGCTGTATTCATCCCACCCACATGACCCTTCCTGCTGCACCCACCATAGCAAACTGCAGGCATTGGCGCCAACGACATTTCTGGCGCTTCTGGTTGCTGCCCCCAAATTTGGGCTTGTCACAGCAGAAGTCACAGTGGCCACAGTCCATCCGCCGCAGGCAGGCTGTACAGGCCCCACACTTGCGATTCTGCCGGCGGTTCGTATAAGGCTGCTGGGGAACAGGGAGATGGTGGGTGCTGCCACTAGGACAATTACAATGTTCTTGTCACTCCTCCACTAGCCCCACTGGAGGGAACTGGTGGCACATTAGTCTTAGCCTGACTCCCCACTAGTCCAATAGTGGGCACCATCACTGCACCAGATGGCCCTCAGTACCATGAGGACTGTGGCTGCTCCAGTACAGTATCCATCATTCATTCTACCTGCTAGTCCCCTACTAGTCACCAAGACAATATCTCTGATGCCTGCTTCCGGCAGGATTTTGCTGACATTCTGTTAGCTCACATCATTGTGCCTGCAATGTGTGCTCATTCTACATGAACTTGAGTCACTGTATCAGCTTTTCCTTTATTAGCCCTGCCAGAGTGTTGGTTCACCTGACATTAGGTACTATCACTACACCTACTGATCCCATATTAGTTCCTCCCCCATTGTCTGCTCCTCCCATACTGGTATCCATCACTGTGCCTTACTATTCCCTTATTAGGCCCATTGCAACATCTGTGTCTTTGGCGTTAACCAAATGCCCTGGAGTCTAGGCTTGTCCAGGTAGGGTGAAGCCACTCACTAGCTCGTCCTCGTCTACACAGTAATAGATGAATTCGGCACGTGGCGAGGGGGCCAGGGTTCTGGGGTGCTGCAGAAGCAAATGGGGTGGGGTCAGGGCAGGTACTGGGTCGGGTTACAGTTGTGCCTTCCCCATGCCTACTAGGGCCTCACCAGCTCTGGAGACTCTGGAGGCTGTGACGGGAGAAGCGGAGGCAGTGGCTGTGCTCGGGACCGCCGCCGTGGAGCTACCTTGGAGTCACAGCCTCCCCTGCGGCGGCCATGTTTACCCTAAGAGAAAACAGAAAGGATAGTTTAGGCTTGGCAGCACCAGGCAGACACAGGACTACCTTTCTTCCCCAAGATGTGCAGAAAAAGCATGCGTGTGGGACAGGCAGGCAGAGTGTGTGTGGTGGGGGGGGCACTCACAGCAGGGGGAGCCACAGCTAGGGAAGGGCGTCGTTGACATCGCTGATGGTGGCGACGGAGGCGATGGGCAAGGTGCTGGCAGACAGGGGCAGGTAGGTGGGGCCAGAGAGGTGAGCACAGGTGGGAGAAAAAAGAAGACATGAGGTTGGCAAGTCCAAGTTGGAAGAAAGTAGCAGCGGCAGCAGCTTTAACAGCAGAATGAGCTCTGCCCCAGCCCACCAACACTGGCCCCTCCAGCCTGACTCACCCGTAAGCAACGCCGCTGGACGCACTTCCACTGGCGCCTGAGACCAGGGCGGGGAGGGCGAAGGCAGACTCGACAACGCCCACAGTCCTCTCGGGTCTGACAGCCCCGGCATACTCCACATCCTCGGCTCTGTAGGGGGAGCCAGAGATATGATGCATGGGGCCAGGACTATGAGGACCAGGAGCTCAGGTGAGCCTTGGGCCCACCCCACCTGCCCAACTCACCCTTTCCACAATCCGGAGGCACCGTCTTTGCTCACACTTGCAGAACAGCCCCGATGCCACGTCATGGGGCAACTGCAGAAGGCAGGTGGAGCAGGCCCCACAGTCTTCTGTTACCTGGCAGGCTGTGCACTCCCCACAGCCCACACGCTGCCGGGAATGGGTGGGGCAAGGTCACAGGTCCACGCAGACTGGCTCTGGGAGCACTGCCTCTCACGTGTCTGCTGACTCCATATTAGCCCCCATCACCATGTCTGCTAATCATTTGCCTCCTCACTGTCTGAAAATTACTGATTAGCCACCATCACTGAGGCTGTAACAATGTCTACTGTTTCCCTGTATCCACTGACAGCCCATTCACTCCCTTTAGTCAGCTTACTTCAGCTTGCTACCCACAAAATGACCCTGACACCCTGTGGATTCATCACTGCTCCTTCAGACCCTCACCAGCCCCCATCACATCCTGCTCCCACCGCACACCTGTGAGGAGGAGGCAGGTCGTGCTTACCTTAAACATCCTCTGCTCCCGGTTGAAAGCAATTCTCTGTGCTTCAGGGAGGGAGAGAGTAGAAGAGAAATGTAAAGGGAGCATCAGATATCTGACCTCACCACTGCCTCTGCCCTAACATCTACCATTCAACCTCTAGCCAGACACCCGTTTCCTAACCTTAGAGCTCCAGGCCTGCTCCAGCTCTACCTCCCAGTGCCCCAGGGGCCACTCACCTCGGCAGTCCTTGCACAAAGTCTTGAGCCTCTGCCTTCGGGTACCATCCCCTGAGAAGCTGATTCCACAGTTCTCACAGCACCTAGGATGGAAGACATGGGTGTGGGGCCCTGAATGTACCCCCAAACACAACCCTCATGGATTTGGCTCACTAGACCAACACTCACCCAGGTGCAGGAAGTGAAGCTGGGGCTGGGTTAGCGTCAGCCTTGGTCTCATCCCTTGGGGTCTCCTTCCTGACCTCACTCTTTTGGGGGCCAACCTGACGTTTCCGAGCCTTGGCTGGCTTTGAAGGCTTCTTCCGCTTCCTGCTGGGGACAGCCAAGGAATGGGCCTGGAGATAAGAGCAAGGGCAGGAAGAACACATGTCAGTGGGTGGGTATTAGGTGGCTCAGCCACCCCAGCCTGGGTACCGCACAGTGTCTTGTACCTTGGGGGCTGGATAGCACAAGATGCCTTGTTTGAAGTCAAAGAGAGAGAGGTCGCACGCAGGGCCCAGGTATCGGGTGAGCTCAACTTTGCTTCGGATCCTGTCTCCTGTGGGGCTGAGGGTAGCGAGGATGGGTTGGTACCCAGGTGGAGCCACTGCCACTCCACCCACTCAACCCTCCCACTGGGCTGGTGAATAGGTCTGCAGAGCTGGTGGAATACAGGAGGCAGACTGAGATGAGCCTATGAGCCCCATCCAGGCCCTACCCCAAATAACCCTAAACAGTAGGAATAAAAAAGGTGTATAAATATCAGCATGTGTACAAACATTAATGAATAACATAAACATATAGGAGCAGATATGCACCTATTTATAACATGTGCTACTAGTGGTATTCCATGTAAGTGAAAATAAACACAAACAGGAACACAAATATATTAAATAATATGTAACTGTGTTAGCATTACATACTAAATACGTAAACAAAGAAAGCTTATGTAAGAAACAAACAAATGTTTTAAACAGCTGGCCCTTGAACAACACAGGTTTGAATTACACGGGTCCACTTATACATGGATTTTTTTCAATAAATATATTGGAAAATTCTTTTTGGAGATTTGTGATGAACCATGTAGCCTAGAAATATTGAAAAAATTAAGATAAAGTTAGGTATGTCATAAATGCATAAAAGTCTATTTTATCATTTACTACCATAAAATATACCTAAATCTATCATAAAAAGTTAAAATTTTTCAAAACGTATGGACACAAATACTTAAAGACTACATGGCACCATTCAGTCAAGAGAAATGTAAACAAACATAAAAATGCAGTATTACATCATAACTGCATAAAATTAACTGTAGTACATGTCGTACCACTGTAATCATCCCATAGCTACCTCCTGTTGCTATTGAAGTGAGTTCAAGTGTTGCGAGAATCTGCTTAAAATGCCACAGAAGGCAAATCATCTCCAAGTAAGCAGTTTGTTTCTCCAGTAAATTGCGCATCACAGTAGAAAGTGACCCCTTGCAGTCCTTGCGTCATTTTCATCATCTTTATTGCAATACTGTAAGCCTTGAATAATACCATGGGAACCACACAAAGTGTGGCTATGGATGCTAGAAATGCTCCCAAGAAGGAAAGAAAAGTCATGACATTACAAGAAAAAGTTGAATTGCTTGATATGTACCGTAGATTGAGGTCTGCAGCTGTGGTTGCCCGCCAATTCAAGATTAATGAATCCAGCGTAAGGACTATTGTAAAAAAAAAAAAGGAAATTCATGAAGCTGTCACTGCAGCTACGCCAGCAGGCGTGAAAACGCACTTTTTGCAATATACCTTTTAATCTTGTACTGAAAATGCAACTTTAATGTGGGTGCAGGATTGCTATAAGAAAGCCATACCTATACAATTTCAACAGGATTCCAGACAAAGTCGTTATATGACAACTTAAAGCCACAGGAAGGTGAAGGCTCTAAAGCTGAAGAATTTAATACCAGCAAAGGATGGTTTGATAATTTTACAAAGAGGTTTGGCTTAGAAAATATCAAGATAAAGAAAAAGTACCTCTGTTAACCAAGAGGCAGCAGACAAGTTCCCAGATGCCATTAAGAAAATCATTGAGGAGAAAGGATATTTGCCCGAATAGGTTTTTAATGCAAACAAAAGTGCCACATTGGGGGGGGGGGGGGAAATACTGCAAAGGATACCTGGATATTTGTAAGGAAGAGAAGTGAGCAACAGGATTTGAAGCAGGAAGAGATAGGCTAACTCTACTGTTTTGTGCAAATGCAGTCAAGTTCATGATCAGGACTGTCCTTATCTATAAAACTGATAACCCTTGAGCCTTAGAGGGAATAGATAAACACCAGCTGCCAGTCTTTCATTGTACAAGAAGGCCTGGACAGTAAGAACCCTTTTTCTGGATTGGTTCCATCAATGCTATATCCCTGAAGTCAAGAAGAACTTTAAAAGTCAGCTTTTAAAGTTCTTTTGGACAATGTCCCTGGACATCCAGAGTACCATGAGTTCAATACCAAAGGCAATGAAATAGTCTATATGCCCTCAAACATTCAGCCTCTAGATTGGGTGGTCACAAGGAACTTTAAGGCTCTTTACACATGGCACTCAATGAAAAGAATTGTCAACACTATGGAAAAGAACTCTGATAAAGGGAACATCATGAATGTCATCAAGCCCAAAACAGTAAATTCCTGCTGGAGAAAACTATGTCCAGATGTTGTGCATGACTTCATGGGATTTATGACCAAGTCAATCAAGGAAATCATGAAAGAGATTACAGATTCAGCAAAAAGAAGGGAGGGGATGAAGGGTTTCAAGAAATGGATCTTGGATTCAAGAGCTAAGAGACACCACACCAGAGGAACTAACACTAGATGATTTGATGGAGATAAATGCTGCTGAACCAGTACCAGATGATGAGGAAGAAGATGAAGGAAAAATAGTGCCAGAAAAAACTGACATGAGACAATCTAGCGGAAGGATTTGATTTCTTTTACAACATGGACCCTTCTATGATATACACTGAAACTAAAGCAAATGGTAGAAGAAAGATTGGTACAGTATCTTTTGGAGAAATCAAAAAGCAAAAAAAGTCAAATAGAAATTATGATGTATTTCTGTAAGGTTATACCAAATGCGCTTGCCTCTCCTCCTCACCTCCTCCTCCTCCTCCTGCCTCTGCCACCCCTCCTCAGCAAGACCATATCCCTCCCTTCCTCCTCCTCCTCAGCCTACTCAACATGAAGACAACAAAGATGAAGACCTTTATGATGATCCACTTCCACTTAATGAATAGTAAATAATCATCAGGCTGTACAGTTAATATTTATTTATCGTGTTTGCATGTATCTTCATGTGAAAAATCTAACAACTCTACAGCAAGAACTGTATGAGATGTTTTTGTGTCATCATCATCATGTATTCATCTGTGCAAGACTTGAAGTGGATAGCTTATCCTTTTAGAGGCATGAGGTGAGTAATATTTAATACAAAATTAATGTATTAGTTTTCTTACTGTCTTATAACTTTGTTTTCAAAGAATTACATTACCATACAGTATGCTTCTCTCTCTGGTAATTAGAGAAACTGCCTATCATCACAGGTAAGTGGTATTGTTAAAAATGTAACAATGTTTCCAATACTGTATTATGAACAGGATTACAACATTATATGCCATAAAAAAAATTATAAAAATTCATTCATTAGCAGCTCAACATTAGGCTACTACTAATTAAGTTTTTAAGGAGTCAAAAATTATACGTGGATTTTCCACTGCACAGGGGAATGGCACCCCAGATCCCAGCATTGTTCAAGGGTCAACTGTATACAAACAAGCATACATGTAAATGTACATACAAATACATTTGTAAATAAATAAAGGCAACTACATACAATACAAAGTATAAATAACTGATGTCAGGAGACAATATTCCACAGGTCTCTAGCATTTCTGCATGCCCTTAGAAGAGCAGTACTGACAATCCTTTGTTATGAACTATCCTTTCAAGGATGTGTGTACAGTATCAGCCTTGGAAGATAAGATATAGGGTGTCCTTCCAAAGCAAATGGAAGGCACCCTTACCGTCCTAACATTATAGAAGATGAGATTCCTTAAGCTCTGGGTTCCTTTCCAACAACACAACCCAGGGCATGGGCAGGTGCTAATCAGACATCTTCACGTTACCCTGTGGGAATTGGCATTTGAGGAACTGGCACAATAATGATGACATACTGGATACTGCTATTGCTGTGAGTAATAAACTGTCTTTCATTTCTGATGGAGTCTCATGTCTCCTACCAGCAT
Source organism: Phacochoerus africanus (assembly GCF_016906955.1). Classification (NCBI taxonomy): domain Eukaryota; kingdom Metazoa; phylum Chordata; class Mammalia; order Artiodactyla; family Suidae; genus Phacochoerus; species Phacochoerus africanus. Next base: position 101,974,966 of record NC_062545.1, read on the forward strand.
CCACAAAACTGCAACCTATTCACTTGTTATCTTGCCCTAATAAGGTAAAATCTCTGATCCTTTTCAGTTCTTGATCATTGCACTTATATTTACAAATTTGGAAAGTTTTATACAAATTATAAATATGTGAATAAGCATATAACTAACTATAAATAAATGTAACTGTATTTACAACTTTATTTCTCCAGGTTTCCCCAGCAACTTATATACAAAGAAGTTCAGAAAATGTAATAACTCTACCAATAATATATTCTAAAAGATCTTAAACCTTTAAATGTAGCTTGTTTATAAACATGCATGTACCTGTATTTATAGTCAATTCTCATTATTCACAGTAATTCTGTCCTATAAAATCATCTTGAACACTGAATTAGTGAGTACAGAACTAATACACCTAGTGGAACTACAGGTTAGGGTCCTTCAAGCCTCTGGTCACATTTTTGTCAATTGATCAGTATATAACCTTGTTTATACTGTGTATTTATGTTTAAAGACACTCTGCTTAATATATTATTCTTACAAATAATTAATTGCATGGCCTCTGAATGACATAAAACCAGGAGCTTTGGAAGTCATCTGTGTTATATAGGTTCCTTTGTCAATGTCCTTGTAAAACAAGCTAATCTCATCAGCATTGAAAAGCTAGCTACCCTTCTAGATAACCCTTTATCCATATAACACTTAACAGGTGTTTTTAAAATTCTTCCAGACTTTGATCTGCAGAACCTGACTCCCTTGCAAATTTAACACTTTTCACGATGTATCAACTTGTAAAATGTGTGAGCCAGCCTGAACTAGCTGAGACAGGCTTAACATTTTCCTAAGCCTAGGTAACATGATCATTAATGTCCTTTGCTTTCAGCCTCACAACACTATCTACTACACTTTGGTCATCATCTCATGGATCAATACATTTACCCACTCCCCCCCCCCCCTTTTTTTGGCCACACGCATGACATGAGGAAGTTCCTGGGCCAGAAATCACACCTGTGCCACAGCAGTGACCCAAGCCACTACAGTGATAACACTGGATCCTTAACCTGCTGATCCACAAGAGAACTCCCTTTTCCTTAGCTTCATCACATACTATAGATGTTAATTTAGCACTTTCTAGAGCAGTCTCATGTACTAACTGGCAAACTTCCTCTTCTTTTTCTAGGTATACTGCCTTTTTGACTCATTAATATTGAACTCACTGCCAACAGCACTGCAACTCATTCTTGAACAAAGCTTATTTAACATGTATTTTCTCCTATACCACATCAGATTTCTTGCACTTAGAACACTAGGCAGCACATCAACACTACACCTGGGGACAACTATAAACAGCAAAAATAACCATTAAAAACCACAAAAAAATGCAAAAAAAAAAGACGCTAAGTAGACCTCAAAAAGAATACTTGTTTACAATACAAGGGCTGAAAAGAAGAAAGCCTAGTTCAACCTCGGCTGGGAACACATGCATCACGCAACTTATTTTTTGCTGCTCTGTGCATATCCACAAATGACCATGAAAGCAGTGAGTATGACTCTGGGGGTACAAACAAATTTTAATGAGTAAACAAATTTGCAAATATGGAATCTGCAAATAATAAGGATCAACTGTACATGCATAATTTAACCCTGCCCATAAATTTAACCACACCCCCTGATTTTACCCTGCCTAATCGGGTTCAGCTCTAACCCCTGATTCTGTCCACAACCCACCCAGTACCTCTGGTAATAGGTGTCTGAGCGTCCGCAGGTGGCACCTGACTTTCGAAAGACCTCACGGCGCTTCCAGCCAGGGCCCAGGGCCGGGCAGTCCAGCCAGTCCTCAGCCATGGGGGCCACAGGAAGGAACAGCGGCCTGCAACATGGAGGGGGCAGTGGGAGAAACTGAGGCTCTAGGAAGGGACATGTTGTGCCCCAGGACACACAAATGTGTGGTGGCATCAATTAATGCTTGTTTAAAACCTAAGACCTGTCACAAGCAACTGGACAATATAAGGAAGAGAAAACCCCCCATCGCCACTCCATTCTTTCCTGTCCTGGGCCCAGCAGCTTGGGTCATTCATCCCCCTTTTTGATCTGGTAGCCCCATCCTCAACTCAAGGGTCCCTACCCTCAATGCATTCCTCACTCTCAGGGTCCTAATCCCCATCCCTCCCCATCCTCAGCCTGAGAGACCTCATTCCTCCCATTCTCAGTCCAAGAGGCCCCCACAGGACTCCTCCTCAGACTAAAGTCCCAGTACTCTACCTCAGTGTCCTGACTTCCCATTTATTCCCTTCCTTGACCCAAGAGTCACTAATTTCTCTCTTGCAATCTTTTATCCTTCCCATTCCTTCCCTCTATGCTGTCCTCTTATCCTGCTGCCTTGGTGTTATTGCCTCAATTTCTTCTGTGTCCTATGCCAGAGAGTCCCCCAAATTCTCCACATTTTTGACCTGAATAACCCTTCATTCCTTCTGTTCCTCAAACTGAAAGACTTCCCCACCTTATTTTCCCTTTGTCAGTGTTCTGAGACTCAAGTCCTTCCCAAGCCCCCAAACCTCCCTATTTCCATCTTCCAAAGCTAAAAAGTTCCCTTCAGCGTCCTCATCCTCTATTCCTCTCATCAGCCTGAGAAACCCTGATTTCTCCCTTCAGCATTCTGAACTCCCCACCCCTCTTCCTCTTGGTCCAGGATCATGCCATCCCTAACTGTCAGTGTTCTGACCCCCTATCTCTCATCATCCTCTATAGGAGGACCCCGTCCCTCCCTTTCAGCATTCCAAAGCCCCATTTTCCCTCGTTATTAGCCTGAAGATCCCTCTTTTCTCCCCTTCAGCTTCTAAACCCCCATTTCTCTTTCCTTAACCTGAGAGGCCCCGATATGTCCCGCTCAGCGTTCGGATCCTCCCCTTTTCCTCTACGTCCTCGTCCAAGATCCGACACTTCCACCTGTCAGCCTACTGAGCCCCATTCCTCCCCGTCCTTCGCCTAAATCTCCCCATTACTCCCTTTCAATATTCCGACGCCGCCATTCCTCCTACACATCGGCCTGAGGGCCCTTCACTGCTCTCCATCAGCGTTCTGAGCCTCAATTCTTCCCCATTCCCCGCCTGAGCGATCTTCATTTCCACCCCCACCACTGTCTCACCAGCTCGGCTCCCGGCCGGTACCTTCCGCCGCTCTAGGTTCGCGGACCCATGACGAGGGCCCCGGTTTTGACTCCCGCCCCGTCCAGCTTCCCTTCTTCCTTCTCCGCAGCCGCTTCCTCCGAAGCGGTAGCTGTCGCCGCCGCGACCGTTCGTTGCTCCAGGAACCGGAAATCCGCTGCCCATATCTCGGGCTCCGCCCCCCCTGGCGGGACGCCTGCGCGCTAATGCCCTCTGGCGCTGGCCCTTCTCTGGGATGCCTCTGCGCCTGCGTGTTGAGTCCTAGCGTAGCGCGCGCCTATTTTAAGGGGACCTGCTGCGCTTGCGTACTGGCATCTATCCCCAGCTCCCGCCTCTTCCGAGACCTGCTAGGCATGCGCACCTGCTTTGCCCTACTTTGCACGACTCATTTTCGCTTGCTCTCTCCAGCCCCAGCCCAAAAGGACAAGGAAGATTGGGGTTGGTCTTGCCGTCTGTTTTGCTGGCGGCCTCCAACTGGAGTAATGGGAGGGAGCGGAGGAGAAGGCCGGGATTGATCCGGAGCTCTCTTCTCCCACCTGTTGCCTCTGTCGCGTTTGTTCTCTCAAGTTCCTCCTGTCAAGGAAAAAATAATCAATAGTCGATCTAAAGGAGAAATAGAATTTCTTTTTTTTTTTTTTTTGGTCTTTTTGCTATTTCTTGGGCCGCTCCCGCGGCATATGGAGGTTCCCAGGCTAGGGGTTGAATCGGAGCCGTAGCCACCAACCTATGCCAGAGCCACAGCAACGCGGAATCCGAGCTGCGTCTGCAACCTACACCACAGCTCACGGCAATGCCGGATCTTTAACCCACTGAGCAAGGGCAGGGATCGAACCCGCAACCTCATGGTTCCTAGTTGGATTCGTTAACCACTGCGCCACGACGGGAATTCCGAGAAATAGAAAATTTTATTTGAGCCAACCTGAGAATTATAAACCAGGAGATAGTCTTTCAGAATACTCCGAGACCTATTACGCCTATTAGAAGTCGAAGACACCGGGTTTTTTTGTTTGTTTGTTTTTGGTCTTTTTGCCATTTTCTTGGGCCGCTTCTGTGGGATATGGAGGTTCCCAGGCTAGGGGTGGATTCGGAGCTGTAGCCGCTGGCCTATGCCAGAGCCACAGCAACGCGGGATCCGAGCCTCATCTGCAACCTACACCACAGATCACAGCTATGCGGGATCCTTAACCCACTAAGCAAGGCCAGGGATCGAACCTACAACCTCATGGTTCCTAGTCGGATTCGTTAACCACTGCACCATGGCATGGGAACTCCCGAATACACCGTTTATGTATATATACACATATATATTTGAGACAAAGGATGAAAAATCAGAATGACCAGGAGTTTCCGTCGTGGTGCAGTGGTTAATGAATCTGACTAGAAACCATGAGGTTGTGGGTTCGATCCCTGGCCTTGCTCAGTGGGTTAAGGATCCGGCGTTTTTCTGGCTGTGGCGTATGTAGGCCAGCAGCTACAGCTCCGATTCGACCCCTAGCCTGGGAACCTCCATATGCCACGGGAGCAGCCCTTTCTAGGGCAAAAAGACCAAAAAAAAAAAAAAAAAAAATCAGAATGACCAGCACCTTACATAAAGCGAAGGTACTGTGGCTGAACCACATTGACTCCGTTTTTTTCAGCTCCATTGCAAACTCACAGTCCTAACCCCTCCCCTTTCTGCATGACTGAGCTCTAGCCTACTCACAAGGAATGTGCCACAGCCACAGAAGTTCCCTGACCAACTTCTACACTTGCCTTCATCTGATATGAAAATTGGAAGTCCACGTGTTGCTGACGCAGATGGTTAATGATCTGTGAGTAATAATGCTCATAAGACCCCTGAGGGGAGGAAAAAAACTCAGTTCTGAGCATGAACGTTCTTCTCCTTTCGTAGGGAAACTGAAAGCTAACTTGAGTAGGCCCACCAAATCTAACCTGCCTTGCTTGCTTTTAGTTCCTTGCTGTTAGCAGATTTTTTTTTTTTTTTTTTTGTGGTCGCACCAATGACATACGGAATTTCCCAGGCTAGGGGTGGAAGGGAGCTGCAGCTACTGGCCTAGGCCACAGCCACAGCAACACTAGGTCACAGCTCATGGCAATGCTGGATCCTTGACCCACTGAGCAAGACCAGGGATTGAACCCACATCCTCATGGATACTAGTCCTAACCTGCTGAGCCACAATGGGAACTCATGTTAGCTGATTTTAAACTAAATTCCCACTAGTTTCCTGACATAAGAGTCACTGTAATAATGTTTGCTCATGTTGTTTTTCAGGAAATTAGGTTCCCTTTTTCAGACCAGTTGAAACCACAGACTATCCAATTGGGCCTGAGTGTCAGATGGACAATCTTGTAACAGTAGAAGGCCAAAAACTCCACTCTCAGAACATAGTAACACTGCCATTTTCTGAACACATGTCCTATGAAAAGCCATGAAGCTCAACTACACTTGTACAGACTGCTGATTACCTCACTTTTATTACTTCCCATCACCTTTCCCATGTCTCAGACCATCCCACCTCTTTATACCATAGATATTCCCAAATCCTATCTTTAGGAGGTGCATTTGAGATTCATCTTCTTTCTTGACTGCCTCATGAATAAAACTTTTCTCTGCTACAAACCTCATCATCTCAGCATTTGGCTTGCTACATATCGGGCAAATGAACCTGGCCTGGTAACAGTAATCAGAGTCTATCTTTAGGTTTGACACTTTTAAATTCTATACCTTTTCCAACAGTGTGTAGTACAGCTATGAATGATTCTGGGTCAAAATCTCACCAACCTTACCTGTATATAAGTTACCCACAATAAAGTTCATAAGTGTATTTTATGGAGTTGCCTGCTGTTTTTTTTTTTTTCAGCCTCAAAATATCTCCTCATTTTGGAAGATGTTCAATATCTCTGCATTTTGGTGAGCCAGCCAGAAGACCAAAAAATGAAACAGGCACGGGTAAAGAGACTGTGTTGTCAGTGGCAGAAATCCTAGGATGGCCACATAGGAAGGTCTAGCCAAGTTTTTGGGACACTTTCAACTGATGCATGAGTATGATGACACACCCAAAATGCCATAGTGTTGCTAGACATTCTAATCAAAGCAGTAAGTAAGGAGAAACTCCTTACCAGGCAAATGGGGCATGGCCGTGTTAGGCAGTCTCCATTGTCTTAGCAGGGATTTATTGTGTTTGCTGTTCTTTATATTGCTGTTGCAGAATAGGCATTCAGGCTACCTCCCAATATCTGGCCCTAGGATATTCAAGGAAGAATGGCAGATAAGATTTTGTGGGCCATATAGGTGTCAGGGGTAGAATGTGTGGCTAAACCACATTGATTCCATTTTTTCAGGTCAATCTTAGGCCTGCAGTCCTAACCCCGTGACTTTCTGTGTACCTGAGCTTTAGCCTACTCACAGGGAATATGGCCAAGCCAGATAAATTCCCTATTAACTTTTACCCTTGTATATATGCATGTATATACCCATATATCTTATATGAAAACTAAAAGAATGGTGTTTTGTTTATTTGTTTGCTGACACAGATGGTTAACAGGCCATGAGGTGCTGCATCCTGTGCAGCAGGGCAATGGGAGATCCTGAAAGAGGAATGGTGCAGTATAACAAAACACATGAGACTCTTTTACAGTTAGAAAGTGGGGGACCAGGAAGCATTCCATTCTGTATAACAAAGGCCCCTAGGCTTTAGCCCACATGACTTTTATTAGAGAAGATGATGTATTTAGGTTAGTGGACAGAAACAGGCACAGGCAGTTTCAAAGTTACCTCCTTGTGAGATTAAAGAAAACTACTAGCTTGAGTTCCTGTCATGTATCAGTGGTTAACGAATCTGACTAGGAACCATGGGGTTGCAGGTTTGATCCCTGGCCTCACTCAGTGGGTTAAGGATCTGGCGTTCCCATGGGCTCTGGTGTAGGTTGGAGACACGGCTTGGATCTGGCATGGCTGTGGCTCTGGCATAGGCCAGCAGCTGTAGCTCCGATTAGATGCCTGCCCTGGGAACCTCCATAAGCTGCCAGTGCAACCCTAGAAAGGATAAAAAGACAAAAAGGGACAAAGAAAAGAAAACTACTAGCAACAAAGTCACTGGTGCATACATCTAGGACATAATGCAGATGCTTACAGAACAACAAAGTGATCGTATAAGTTCCTTATCTTATCTTAGCAGGAGACCTTATACTTTAGAACTCTATGTCAGCAGAAGTGCTTATCTGGCTTTGCCACCGTGAGCATTCCTTGGCTTATTGTGCTTTTGCACATACACCAAGTTTGCCTTCTGCAGAGCTCAGCAGTTCAGTGCTCTCCAACGATGAGGAATAATGGTCATGAGACCCTCAGGGAGAGGAAAAGCCCCAGTTTCAATTGTGTCAACATGCTTTTCCCTTAGTATTATGATTTTATCTTTAGCTTTGGCCACTTTAAACTCTTTTCAGCTGTGCAGAATGCAGCTATGAATGCACCAAGATTGGTAGGTCATTATTATCACTTACAGGATTAGGAAAAGAAAAACTAATCTAAAAAGTTACATTGCTGGCAACAGAAGAAGGAAAAAAGATCTTCGTGTTTGAGCAGACATTCCTTCCATTGAGGAGGTTTTGTTAATGTGTAATGCAGATAGACATTGCCCATTAGGGAGGGACCAGTATAAGCACAGAGCACATTATGCTTAAATTTTCTTGACCTGCCTCAAAACATAAATTTAAGGAGTTCCCATCCTGTTGCAGCAGAAATGAATCCAACTAGGAAACTTGAGGTTGTGGGTTCAATCCCTGGGCCTCACTCAGTGGGTTAAGGATCTGGCATTGCCATGAGCTGTGGTGTATGTCACAGACGCAGCTCAGATCTGGTGTTGCTGTGGCTCTGGCATAGGCCGGCAGCTACAGATATGATTAGACCCCTAGCCTGGGAACTTCCATATGCCACTGGTGCCGCCTGAAAAAGACAAAAAGACAAAAAAAAGTAAAAAACAAACAAAACAAAGAAAAAAACATAAATTTTATTCCATCATTCTCCCCTTTCGATCATTAATCTTTCAATAGAAAGTATTAGGTGAGCAACTGCTTGGTCCCTCAACACCAGGGTGGTTGCTTCCCTGTCCTGGATCCATCCTATCCCTCAATAGCAGGTCCCATTAGCCCACTTCTTTCCATCATTCAGGGGTTTAGTACCAGTAAAACACAAGGCAAGGACTCATTGTCAATCTCAGGCTGTTCAATAGAACTCATGCCAATTATTGTCCAATTACCCTCCTATGCACTTTGTTCATGTTCAGGACTTTATATAGAATTATAAATATGATCAATAGTTTCAAGTCATTATTTTAATTGCAGGTTTGGATATGCACCAAAGACACAATAGATTATTACTTTTATAAATATTACAGAACATAATAAATATAACCAGCAAAAATAATAAAGTCATAGGAAGAGATTTAAGCTATGAACCCCCAGAGCTGACCCATGTACAGAGAAATAGACTAAGAAGGGGATCTCTTAATGCAAAAATTCAATTTTTCGTGTGATTCATATAGATGTTATATTAGAGGACTCATCTAAGTAAGAAAAACAACAGTTACACTGGACTATAGTACAGGTTCTCCTTTATCAAGCAGTTAAAATGTCAAAACACAATTGGTTTTGCAACACTGCTTTCCTTATCATAAAAATTTCAGAATTAAGCAAACTAAAGGAGAAATTAATTAATTGAACATAGTGACCAACTCAGAGATATATGCTAACAGGGAAACATTTTATAGGCTTACATTTTATCAGTCATATTAACTTATTACAAAGTCATTGTACAGTACTTTTTTTTATTATTTTAGGGCCACACCTGTAGCATATGAAGTTTCCCAGGTTAGGGGTTCCATAGGAGCTGCAGCTGCCAACCTATGCCATAGCCACAGCAATGCCAGATCCAAGACATGTCTGCAAACTACACTGCAGATCATGGCAACACTGGATCCTTAACCCACTGAGGGGGGCCAGGGATTGAACCCACATCCTCATGGATACTAGTTGGGTTCCATACTGCTGAGCCACAATGTACTTGTACTTTTAGCAGTGAAATTAAAGCAAACAGGGATACATACCATGAGTAGCTTGATTGCCAGAAAAAGGATAATAATACCCACAATAATCACGATAATAAACAGAGCACATATTTTCTGAGTGCAGCGAAAAAGTTTGGTGAACTTTACATAAAAAAAAAAGTTTGGTGTCATTTTTCTTTCTTTTTTGTCACACCTGTGGCATGCAGAAGTTCCTGGGTCAGGGATTGAATCCTCATCACCACTGTAACCAGAGCCACAGCAGTGACAATGCTGGGTCCTTAACCCATTGAGCCATCAGAGAACTCCAGTCAGTTTTCATTTTATATACAATCCTTTGTCTTAAAAATGTATAAAACTATGCCTTCAACTTCTAACAGGTGGAACAATCTTTAGCATTTTCTGAAAGACTGTCTCTGGCTTATAATCCTCAGATTGGCTCAACTAAAATTCTCTATTTCTCCTTTAGATCGCTATTGATCCATTTTTTGTCTACACTTGCTTGGTGTAGTTAATAGGGTATAAGAGACACCCAGGAGTTCCTGCTGTGGTGCAACGGGATCAGCAGTGTCTTAGCACTAGGTTGCAAGTTCTCTCCCCAGCCAGGTGCAGTGGATTGAAGATCTGGCATTGCTGCAGCTGCAGCTTAGATGGTGACTGCAACTTGGATCTGATCCCTAGCCTGGTAACTCTATATATCACAGGGCAGCCAAAAGTGAAAAAAAAAAAAAAAAAGACACCCACCAGAGGACATCTGGAGTCTATCCCAAACCAGCACTTGGTACCAGCCCTGGCCCTTTGAGCCCCATTAGTTTTTTGTATTCCTCACTTGATTTGGTGACGTCTCCTGATATCTGCATGATGTCTGTCAAAATCTTAAGACTTATAACCTTAAGGGGTACCAGTACATTTTCAGGTGAAAGGAACCAAGGGGAAACTTCCTAGGTGATGACTTAGAAGTTCTTTAGCAGAGAAAGTCAAGAAGGAACTTTGGAGTGAACTTGGTTGGCTGGACTTTTTAATTTGGCTCAAGTTGGAAAGATTGTGTATAGATGGCTTGAACAAACTGTTTAACAGTGAAATGAGGGACTATTCAGCTCTGAAGAAAAGGGACTTTCCCTCCTTCCAGCCATAAGACCTTCTCCGGTGACTGAGAACCTAGCATAAGTGTCTGAGGATTCATCTTTATAATGAGTAGCTATCATACAAGAAACACCCTTATAACACTCTAGGTAATTTACAATTCAACTGGGGATGCATTTATGAATGAATTGGTCAAGAATTACCTTCGTGGCTCAGCAGTTAACGAACCCTATTAGGATCCATGAGGATGTGGGTTCAATCACTGGCCTTGCTCAGTGGGTTAAGGATCCAACAATGTGGTGAGCTTTGGTGTAGGTCAAAGATGTGGCTCAGATCCCGTGTTGCTGTGGCTGTGACATAGGCCAGCAGCTGTAGCTCTGATTCAACCCCTGGCCTGGAAACTTCCATATGTTGCAGGTGCGGCCCTATTAAAACAAAAGAAAACAAAACAAAACAAAAAAAACAGCAAAAAAGGAGAAGGAATTGGTCATTCAGTGGTCCAAGCCACTATTGGTGGCTTTAGACAGCTGACAGGGAAGAAACTGAGACACAAAAGATCTGAACTGACTCAAGGGTGACTCCTTGAGGTGCTAAGCTTCTGGCCGACTGCAATGCCCTTAGAAACTGTGACTATAATAAAAAACAAAACAAAAAAGAAATAGTAAATTGTGCTTCTAAAGCCAACCAGCTCCCAGAGGGGCAGCCATCCATGGAACTCTGGCTGGCTTTGTGTACAATATGTATGGAGCTGAAACTTGCAAGAGCTTGGTAAATTGGATGATCTAATTAAAGATAACTCTTAAGTGGCCAAAGTGGGGAACATTCATCTTACCAAAATAGTTTGCTTGTGTGCACCACTGGAAAAAGCCAGTAATAAAATTATATAGACAGGCTGGGAAGCATATTTCAATTGGTACTTAGCAGCTTTGAAGCATGGTAATGATATAATGTCATCTTGGCATGAAACTAATTGAAAATTATTAGAAACTTTTGCTAAATCGGAGAAAAGGTCAGAAGGTAACCTATTCCTTCCTCCTCCTCCTTCCCCTCCTTATCCTCCTTTGGCACCTTTATATCCTCTCCTTTCTGAACCTCCATACCTCAACTTGTCTGCTTGACCTCCTCCTCCACCTCCAAAGGAGAAATTAACTAAACCCTAGGGGATAAATGCTGAGAGCACTAAAGTCATTGCAGCTCTCTTTAAATAGTGACCTACAGGAAGAGATGAGCCTACAGTAATGCGTACTCCCTGGACTACAACTGAACTTAAATTTTTTATTGTTATATCACCAACACAATTTTTTTTCCCACTGTACAGCATGGGGACCCAGTTACACATACCTGTATACATACTTTTTTCTCCCATTATCATGGTCCATCGTTAGTAACTAGACATAGTTCTCAGCGCTACACAGTAGGATCTCATTGTTAATCCATTCCAAAAACAATAGTTTGCATCCGTTAACCCCAAGCTCCCAATCCATCCCACTCCCTTCCCACCTCCCCCCGCCCCCTTCCCCGGGCTTCTGCCACCCCAGCAACCACAAGACTATTCTCCAAGGCCATGATTTTCTTTTCTGTGGAAAAGTTCACTTGTGCTGTATATTAGATACCAGATATAAGTGATATCATATGGTATTTGTTTTTATCTTTCTGACTTCACTCAGTATGAGAGTCTCTAGTTCCATCCATGTTCCTGAAAATGGCATTATTTCGTAAATAGTGCCACTTGCAGCAACATGGATGAACTTAAAAATTTAACTAAAGATTTCCCAGACCCTTTACAAGATCTTTTAGGGTTTGCTAGAGGATTCAATCTGTTAGGACACAAGAGCCAGGATACTCAGATTTGTTATAGCTTGTGTGTTTGCTGGTATCCATATGTAAAGCCAAGGAAAGACTACAAATGGCAGAATGGAAGGTACTTATGGAAGATTTTCAGAAGCACTAGCATACACATCTCCAGAGGTGTAGAGAACTTGCTAATAACTTGTACCAAGCAATCCCCCAAATTTTACCTGAGAAAATAGATTCCACAATAGTCCACCAATATAATCAAAAGTCTGGAGAAACTATTTTTGATCATTTTGAGAGGTTTGAGAAAACCTTCAAACGGCACTCTAGAAAACAGCTCTTGAAAGTTTTCAAAATCATCAAAATGATCAAATTCTAGATTCAATCTTTAAAAAGGATTATTTACCTTTTGGGGGGGCCACACCCAAGGTGTGTGGAATTTCCTGGGCCAGGAACTGAACCTGGGTCAAAGCAGCAACCTGAGCTGCTGCAGTGACAAGGCTGGTTCCTTAACCTGCTGTGCCACAAGGGAATTCTGAAAAGGATTAGATTAAACAATAGCAAAGCTAATTAAAAGACATGACTGAGCCAAAATATATGCTAATGTGCTTGTCATTATTGCAGAAACCTTCTGAGACCTTCCAAAGAAAGAAAAGGAGTCTCTAAAGTATTAATGGACAACTACAACAACTTAGTGGTCCTGTTAAAACACCTTTTTCTAACTCTGGCCAAAATCAAAATAACTGCATTTGTTTTTATTGCAAAAGTCCTGGTCGCTTCAAGTGAGAGTGCCATAAATTTAAACAGGATTTGGAACATGACAAAACTAAAAAGGGATCAGGGTGCTCCCGGGATTATAAGAGGATATTTCCCCTACTTGGCAAGAATACCTTAGGGGAAACTGGAATATCAATCAGAGAGAAAACTTCAAAGGCTCTTTTAGATACTGGGGCTACAGTCTCTGTTCTTTACCCTGCATTTATGCATCGCCTTCTACTCAGGGAAAACAGTAAATTTGAATGGTAGGTCTTTCTAATTTACCTATGCAAAATTTTAAATCAGAGTTGATAACCTTTCAATTAGGAACTATCACAGGGAGACTTGTATTTCTCCTAGTAAAATGTGTCCTGATTCATTCGATAAGGAAGAGACCTTTTAGAAGGCTGCGCTGCTCATACTCCCTTTTCATAAAAAGGTAAGATACTTCTAGATTTAGAAAATTTAATGCTGATCAAAATCTAATTACTGAAAAATAGGTGGTTATGAAATCAGTAGTTCAAACAGACCAAGAAAAAATTAATGACCTGTTCTAGCAAGAGCCTAAAAAATTATTGTCATCTTCCTCTTCAAATATTGGGAAAATTAAACTGGCTTCTCCTATTAAGGTGATAGTTGACAACTCCAAGCCTCTATCTAATATTTGACAATATCACTTAAACCAGAAGCATTAAATGGGGAGTTCCTGCAGGGGCACAGTGGAAACAAATACAATTAGGAACAATGAGGTTGCAGGATGGACCTCTGGCCTTGCTCAGTGGGTTAAGGATCTGCCGTTGCCATGAGCTGTTGTGTAGGTTGTAGACACAGCTTGCTCGTATCCTTCGTTGCTGTGTCTGTGGTGTAGGCCAGCAGCTGTAGCTCTGATTCGACCCCTAGCCTAGGAACCTCCATATGCTGGGGGTAGGGCTCTTAAAAAAAAAATTAAATGAAATAAGATCTATTATTCACAAGTGTCTTAAGGAGGGACTTATCATTTCCTGTACTAGTCCTTGTAGCATACCTATCTTACTCCTGAGAAAAGGTAAATGGGAAAGGTTGGAGTTAAAGAGCTGAGATCTGTAAATAATATTATGATTTGCACGATATCCTGTGGTCCCAAATCTGCACACTCTGCTTTCAGCCATTCCAGCTGATTGCTGCTATGCTTCAGGACTTGATTAATGCAGTGCCTTCTTTAGTATTCTGGTAGAGGACAGTCAATACCTTTTTGCAAAAATCATCAATACACCTGCATGACCAAGTGATGGGACTATAGTGAAAGCCCCACTTACTTTTCCCAAATTCTTAAAGCTGATTTAGCTGGTGTCAACTTCCCTGGTGGCTTTACTTTAATTCAGTATGTAGATGATTTGCTTTCATGTTCTAGAACTGAATTAGATTCTCAAAAAGACACCTTCCATCTGTTACAGCAACGAGATTCCAAGGGATACAAATTGTCCAATGATAAAGTCCAATCTTGCTCTTTTGTTGTAAAACATTTGGATTGTCTAATATCTAGGAAGGACTCGATTGATTCCAAAAAAAAAAAAAATTGAAAGGAGCATTAGCTTTCTCACTTCCATAAACAAAAAAATCAAGGGGATTTGGGGGTCTGACTAGATATTGTAGGAATTAGGTACCTAATTTTCCACTTATTGCTCATCCTTCAAATGCATTACTTAGGTGTGACCAGCCTGATCTGACTGAATGAATGCAAAAGGAAAAGAGGCCATAAACACCTTAAAATCCATCTTAATTCAGACACTGGCTCTGGGTCACACTAATTATAACTTGCCATTTTTTTCCCTTTGTGCTTGAAGATAAAGAATTGCTTTAGGTATATTACTCAAAAATGTGGTGATCAATATCAACCTGTAGAATATTATGGTTAGCAGCCAGACTTTGTATCAAAAGGACTTTCACCTTGAATGAGGGTTATTTCAGCAATGGTTTGTTTTTCTTTTTGTCTTTTGAGGGCTGCACCCGCAGCATATGGAGGTTCCAAGGCTAGGGATCAAATCAGAGATGTAGCTGCCGGCCTACACCACTGCCACAGCACTCGGCATCTGAGCCTTGTCTGTGACCTACATCACAGCTCACAGAAACACTGGATCCTTAACCCACTGAGCGAGGCCAGGGATCAAATCCAAGTCCTCATGGATACTAGTCGGGTTCATTAACCACTGAGCCACAGTGGGAACTCCAGCAAAGTCTTTCTTATGTAAGGCTACTGAAGAAATAATAATAGGATCTCCTTTAACTGTTTATGTCTCACACTCAGTTGAGTTTCTTCTAAACTCTCACCTCCCTCAGCACTATTCTGTAAGCTGACTAGCTTCTTACGAAGTATTGTTGCTTTATGTACCTAGTAGTACTTTTGTTCAATGCAATAATCTTAACACTGCTACTTTGCTTCCAGCACCACAGGAAAACAATTGTGGCTGCATTATATTAACAGATCATCTTCTTGCTTCAGGTACGACTTATGAGAAATTCCTATCGATAATGCTGACTTAATTTGGTTTACAGAAGGATGCTACATAAAGAATGAACACAGGTTCACTAGCAAGCTGGATTACACAATAATATTCACAGTGGATCTAATTGAAACCTCTGATTTACTGGAAACAAAGTCAATGTGGCAAGCTGAATTAATTGCCTTAAGTGAGCTTGTCAACTAGCTAAAGACCAGATAGCAAATATATACATTGGCAGTCATTTTGTCTTTGGAATAGCACACAACTTTGGAATGCTCTAAAAACGAGGGTTTTTAACCTCTTCAGGAGAGCCTATAAAGAGTGGTAAATAGGTTGCAGTGTTATTAAGTGCTATACAACTACCAAAACATTTGGCAATTGTTAAAACACCAGGATATTCCAAATCTGACACTAAGGAAGCTTGAGGAGATAAACTTCCTGATGCTGCAGCCAAACAAATTTAAAACTTCACCCTGCTAACCCAGTAAAAAATTTCCTTCAACAGGCTCAAGAAATTGCCACTAAAGAAGAGAAACAGAGGTGGCAACAAAAGGGGAGAATTTTTGACCCTATCACACAAATATGGTTTGAACCGATTAAAACAAAACAAAACTATAGTACCTGAAAGAGCACAATGGTATACTCCAGCATGTACCATCTTTAACTAATCAGGTAGCTGAAAGATAGTTTTTTGAGGAAAACAATAGTTTTGGCAACATTTTCCCACAGTGGATTATAAAGATGTACTTGCAGAGTTCCCGTTGCGGCTCAGCAGGGTTCCCATTGCGGCTCAACAGGTAAAGAACTCAACATAGTGTTAGTGAGGATACGGGCTTGATCCCTGGCCTCGCTCAGTGGGTTAAGGATCTGGCATTGCTGTGGCTGTGGCATAGGCCAGCAGCTGCAGGTTTGATTTGACCTCTAGCCAGGGAACTTCCATATACCACAGGTGTGGCCATAAAAAGAAAAAAAAGGAACAGACTTGTGCTCTATGTCATAAATATAATCACAGAAAATCACTTCATGGATCACAAGGCCACTTTCCCCTTCCTAAAGGACCTTTGGAGGTATGGCAATTGAAATTTGTCCACATGCCTCCATCTCAGGGATATTAAATATATCTGGGCCACAATTTGTGTGTTTTCACACTGGGTTGAAGCTTTTCCCTGCTAGAGAGAAATGGCTTTAACAGTAAGTAAATTACTATTGGAAGGAATCATTCCTGGTTGGAGAATTCCTTCAGAGTTACGTGACTGGGGACTCCCTTTACTGGATAAATAATTGAATTCATTTCTGACATTTAGCCAATAATATGGCATTTTTAATGTGCTCATCATCCCCAATCTTTAGGATTGGAAAGAACTAACAGCACTATCAAAACTCAATTTACAAAACTGTCAGGGGCTTTTAATCTTTCATGGCCAGAAGCTCTCCCACTGGTGCTTCTCAACCTTAAGTCCGCTCCTTTTGGTAAGCATCAACTGTCTCCTTTTGAAATAATCACTGGACGACCTATGCACCCAGATGAAGGCATGTACGAATCAGCGTTGCTTAAGGGTGCTGTCTTGCATTTTTATCAGGGATTTGTTAAGGCACTTAGAGAAAATAAAAAACTGGTAACATTCCTTTCACAGTGAGCTCCAGGGAGATGAAGACCTTAAGGATTTCGGATTGCAACTTGGAGATTTCGACAATTGGAAATGGCATCAAATACAAGATTCTTTGCAGCTGCATTGGAAAGGGTCATATCAGGTATTATTATTATTATCACTTTTTTTCTTTTCAGGGCTGCACATGTGGCATATGGAAGTGTCCAGGCTAGGGGTCAAAATCAGAGTTGCAGCTCCGGCCTGCACCACAGCCTCAACAATGCAGGATCTGAGCCATATCTGCAACCTACACTGCAGCTCACCGTAACGGTGGATCATTAATCCACTGAGCAAGGCCAGGGATCGAACCTGCATCCTCATGGACACTAGTCAGGTTCTTAACCCACTGGACCACAATAGGAACTCCCAGGTTTTATTAACTAACCTCTGTGCTGCAAAGCTCAAAGGAGTGAACTCCTGGGTTCATGTTTAACATTTTTAAAATGGGTTTTTCTCCTCAATGGACTGTGATCCGGTTTCTGAAACACTTGGCTGCGACTAAGACAAACATCGCCAAGCTAGAACGAGAAGTCGACAACAGTAACAGATGGCTAATCCAAGTCTAGACTAGGCCTGTAAGACCCCTCCTACTAGTTCGATTGTAGTTTACCAACTGTCTATCTCTCTGTCAACACCGAGAGTTATTATTTTACTTCCAGCTACACTTTTGACCCAGTATTTAGGTTAGAAGGAAAATTCTTTAGTAAATTTGCCACATAGAATAGCTACTGGGGGCAATTTAATCAACCGTTGGGTTTGCCATCAAAGTCCTCAGTCACAACAAGACCCTTCATAATTCTGGTCACTAACTTTTCAAATGTTCCTAATGTTATCACTTACTGAGATCGACCTTCCTCTGGCTTAACTTGGTAGGATCAAATTCCCCAGCATATAAACACAACATACCCTAGGACCCCTTTGCTCCCTCCCTTACTTAACAAATGTCTTGAAGAGAAAAACACAAGTAACTGGTGCCAGCAATTCCTTATGTCAAATACCATACAGATGGCTCTTGAAAAGCCTGCAAGAGAAGGCACCTGTGATTTAATGTCATGTTAGCAAAACTTCCATTTGATGAGACTATGAAGCAGAGCTCTCTGGGCAGTCACACTCTCAGGTTTTGTCTTCAAATGTGGTACTGGAATTGACCCGCCTTCCCAGAATGAGCACATAGATATCTTGAGAGCTGGCAGGTAGAAGGTTTACGATTATTGGAATGTTATGTTACCCCATTGTCTATATAAAAAAGACGAATGGACCTCCTTTCTCTCACCATTATAAAATCAAGAGATCCATGTTATCAGGATACCAAGATACCTGGTGACAGAGTGGTTTGGTAATCTTGATTCCTAGTGCAGGAGTATATGCAAACAGAGATATGCTCATAAATCTATCAGCCACTGTTGGTCAAAGAGTCAAAAAGTCTGCAAAAAGCACTGTAGTACAGCAGATAACCCTAAATTCCTTAGCCCCAGCAGTATTGGATAATAGTTATCCTGGATTCTCTACTAGCTAAACAAGGATTTGTTTGTGCTATTGCTCATGCTACTTGTTGCACTTATATCAATACCTCTGGAGAAGTACAGATGTGTCCAGAAAAAATTCTCCAAAAGGTAAAATGGTTATAAGATGTAAGAAAAATGAACTCTTGGACTTCCCGTTGTGGCTCAGTGGATTAAGAGCCTGACACAGTGTCCATGAAGATGTGGATTCAATCCTGGCCTCGCTCCATGGGTTAAGAATCCAGCATTGTGGCAAGCTGCGGCATGGGTCACAGATGGGGCTCAGATCCAGCACTGCCATGGCTGTGTAGGCTGGGAGCTGTAGCTCCAATTAGACCCCTAGCCTTGGAACTTCCATAGGCCACAAGTGAGGCCATAAAAGGAAAAAGAAAGGGAAAAAAAATGAAAGAAAGAGAGAGAGAGAGAGAGAGAGAGAGAGAGAGAGAAAGAAAGAAAGAAAGAAAGAAAGAAAGAAAGAAAGAAAGAAAGAAAGAAAGAAAGAAAGAAAGAAAGAAAGAAAAGAAGGAAGGAAGGAAAGAAAGAGAAAGAGAGAAAAAAAGAGAGAAAGGAGTTCTCCTTGTGGTGTAGCAGAAAACTGACTGGTATCCATGAGGATGCGGGTTCGATCACTGTCCTCTCACAGTGGGTTGGGGGTCCTGCATTGCTGTGAGCTGTGCTGTAGATCACAGACGTGGCTTAGATCTGGAGTTGCTATGGCTGTGGTGTAGGTGGGCAGCTGTAGCTCCAATTTGACCCCTAGTCTGGGAACTTCCATATGCCTCGAGTGTGGTTCTAAAAAGCAAAACAAAAAAAGAAAGAAAAAAACAAACCCTTTTAAGGACCTGTTTAGATGGCTCCCTTCAGGACTAGGTCTTTTTTTCACTGTTTTACAAATGATCATTATTTTCATTATAGATATTACTTTTTCCTACCCAGTAGTGTATGTATCACTACTTGCTTTAATTCTCTTGCTAAAAGCACATGTCCAATGATTGTGTAACAAGTCAATCTGACCTATAAAATGTAAACCTGTAAGATCTTTCCCTGTCAGCATATACCTGTGTCAGCCACTCCTATTAAAGTGACTGTTGGAGTTCCTGCGTGGTACAACGGGATTGGCAGTGTCCCTGGAGCTCTGGGACACAGGTTTGATCCACAGCCTGGCATAGTGAGTTTAGGATCCTGTGTTGCCGCAATTGAGGCTCAGATCGCAAACAAACAAAAAACCATTCACAATTCCAGGCCTCTGCCTCGTATTCAAAAATATCCACTTATACAAAAGGCATTGAACAGAATTAGACTTAGGTTGAAGAAAAAGTAATCAATAGTCAGTGTAAAGGAGAAATAGTTTTATTTGAGCCATTTCGAGGATTATAACCCCAGAAACATTCTTTCGGAAAATTCTGAGGACTATTTTGCCTGTTAGTAAGTTGAAGGCACAGTTAATATACACTTTTGAGACAAAAAAAATATATACTAAAATAACACACTGACATCTTACATTAAGTTCACCAAAGATACAAAGTCCAGACCTGCACTTAGGCAGCAGAAGCAGGTCACCATGACCCCTTACAAAATTAGGAAAGGATCACGAATGTTACCGTCTAAGGAGTTCCAGTGCTGGCGTCAAGAGAAGGGAGAAAAAAAGACAGTGATCTTTATGGTTGAGCAGACATTCCTGCCTTTGAGGAGGTCTGGTTAATGTATAATGCAGATGCACGCTGCCTGTTAAGGAGGACCTAATAGAAGCAGGGAGTATCTCCTATTTGTTTCCATGTCCTGCCTTAAAACATAACTCTCTTCCCTGCTGAATAGTTCCTAGAGGTGCAGAGACAAGTCAGTCCCCACAATGGCCACACCTCCTTCTGCAGGGGCTGGGGAGGGGACGGTGCTGCGCTGCAGGTAAACAGAAGGGCAGGTCCCTACAACCCATGAAGGCAAGTCCATCCTGGAAAGGGAGCGCTGTGGATCTACTGGACCCAACAAGAGGGCGGGCTAGGGTTCTGAGCACAAACTCAGTGGCTCCTGATGTTTACACACCCCAAAAGAGGGGTTTGTGGGGAAAGACATGGACCTTGTGTCCATCACTTAATAAAACTCTAGGTTGGAAATTTTTTTTTTTTTTTTTTTTTTGCTTTTCAGGGCTGCATCCTCGGCACGTGGAGGTTCCCAGGCTAGGGGTCGAATCAAAGCTACAGGCGCCAGCATACGCCACAGCCACAGCAATGCTGGATCCGAGCCACATCTGCAACCTACACCACAGCTCACAGCAACGATGGATCCTTGACCTGCTGAGTGAGGCCAGGGATCGAACCTGCAACCTCATGGTTCCCAGTCAGATTCGTTTCCTTTGTGCCACGATGGGGTCTTCTAGTCTGGAAAATATTAATTGGAGTAAACAAGAATATTCCTGGGGGATCCCCCTGTGGCTCAGTGATTAATAAACCTGACTAGTATCCATGAGGAGGCGGGTGCAATCCCTGGCCCCTCCTCAGTGGGTTAAGGATCAGGTGTTGCTGTGGTTGTGGTGTAGGTTGGCAGCTGCAGCTCGATTAGACCCCTAGCCTCGGAACTTCCATAAGCCGTTAGTGCAGCCCTAAAAACAAAACAAAACAAAACAAACAATAGAACATTCCTGTTTACACAGGAATGATAAATCAATCATACATGTTATGAGCGCCAACTGTATACACACTGTCCCACAATGACAGGCTGAGAATACAGGTCATTGGGCTCTCCCTCAGCAGGTCATATCCCCACGGCCCAAGGGGGGCCTGCAGACCGGAGTGGGTGGCAACCAGATACTCACAGCCTATACCTGTACTGCGGCCCCTCCTGAGTCCCAGTGTGCCACTCTACTCCAGGGGCGTGGGAACGCAGCTGCAACTAAATAAAGCCTGGAGACCATCAGTAGTTGTCTTTCTTGGTTCATCAAAATTTTATTAACAAAACCAGAATTGGGGGAGGCCAGGGTGAGCAGACTCCACAGTCCCTCCCAGGCACAGAGAAAGGAGAAACAGAGGGATACACAAGAACGTGAGAAAATTCCGAGGCCCTGTGGTGAGGGCAAACAGGCAGTCAGACGGTGGATGTGCACCAGGAGAAACTCGGAGGCCACCGGAGAAACATGAATGGCAGAACAGACAAACGAGGGTCCAGGGCCCTTCCCGCCAGGAGTGCAGGGAAAGAGGACATCTGGGCCACTGGGGCTCAGCGGTCGGCACTGGAGCGCAGGTCGGTTGTGAGCGGGTCGTGCTGGATGGTTTGGTGTAGCATCAGGGCCAGCAAGCCTGCTCGGTTGGTCATCGCTGTGCGTACATTACGTTCCTGCTCAAACAGCTCGTCTAGCTTATACCACTGCCGGGGAGCAGAAGGAGCCGTGAGAAGGGGCTCTGGTGACCTCTGCCTGACCCTGGCCACAACCAGCATCAGAACCTACCACACGCACGCGCTCCAGGTCCACCTCGGCCCGCCGCAGCTTCTCCCAGCAGTAGTGGCGGTTGCACTGGCGCTTGGGCAGGCGGCAGAAGTCACCTGTGAGCTCGAAGACGTCCCGAACCAGGGGGCACCCACATACCTCATCAGCTGGCACCTGCGGAGAGATGGGGGTGGGGAGGTGGGAAGGAGGCAGGAGTGGGGAGTGGTCAGGGAGGAGGAAGAGGGAGTGGTGAGTTCGGGGGAGGGTGGGAAGGAATGCAAAGGGGAGGACAAGGATGAAGAGGCAGGATAAAGGGAGGAATAGGAGGTGATGCAACAGGCAGAGGAGAGGAATGAGGGTGAAGAGGGACAGGGAGCTGTGAGTGGGGAGGCAGGCTACAGGGAAGGAAGGAGGACGAGGAAGGGGTGACTGTGGGGCAGGGAGTTAGGGAGGAAGAAGAAGCAGATGGGAGAGTTGAGAGAAACCCTTACTTTGGGGTCCCGTGAGTGCTCAGGGCACAGCACTTGGAGCCGCTTACAGTACGTCTTGCTTTGAGGATTATAGACGTCACAGAAGAGGCGGGTGGCCCTGGTGATGTGGAGCAGAGAAGGGAATTGTGGGAGCAGAGGGGGCACAACCTCCTTGCCCAAGCCCCACAACATTCAACTTCTGACCCCAGCCCTAACACCCCCTGCTCCAAGCACCACCCTCCAGCAGTGCCCACACTTACCCCTCGATGCGTGTGGGGTACATGGACCCAAAGGACGTCTGGCTCTCATACTGGAGGAGTGAGCACAAACGGAGGGAACTGTGGATGTATGCCATGTGCCCCTGCGAGATGGCACTTCTGTCCCCAGGGACCCAATGCCGTCCCCACACCATCCGCCCCCTCAGGCCGACACCCTGACCTTGGCATAGCAGCGCTCCATGTGGCGCAAGGCAACTCGTGGGTTGATGGGGTGCCCGCAAGAGACGCAGAAGATCTGCAGGTCTGTGTCATCACTGTCACCCTCATTGCTCTGCACCGGGGAGAAGGGACGGTGAGGCCAGGCAGGACCTGGTACCAGGCCCCGAGCTGCTGTGCTTGTGCTTGCTCACCTCCTCATCCTCACGCACAGCCTGCTGCTTGGCACGCAGGATAATGGCCTCAAGCTCATGGAATCGGCGCTCCATCTCCTGAAGGCGGGTGCGGGCGCTCTGCTGCTCCCGGCGAATGCGCTCAAGCAGCTTCTTGCCATGCTCCTCAGCTATGCAGGGGCTCTGCTGCCACTGCTGGATGCGCTGGGGGAGGATCTCATAGATGCGGCTGCAGGGAGGCAGAGCATCGGTGCAGGCAGGGGAGAAGGCCAGCGACAAGGTGAGGAAGTGGACACCCAACGGGTGGGTGATGCAATGGGGAAGGGACAAGTAAATGGGTGACTGAATGGGAGATAGCTGGGTGGATGAGCAAATGGATGGATGGGTGAGTCACTGGATGGACAGGTGGGTGCCTGGTTGACTGAATGGTGGCAGGTGGCCAGGTGAGGTGACTGACTGGTCGGCATAAAGGGGGCTCTGGTCATGCCCTACTCTGTGCTCGCTGACCCCCTAAGCCCTCCAGGAATGACTCACTTGGCTGCCAGCTTCATGCCACAGTCGTCTGAGCAATACTTGGAGCCGGGCTGGGCAGGGCGCACACAGCCAGGCCCCAGGCACTGCGGTAGCGATGCTGGGTCCTTGGCATCAGCGCGCTCAGGGTGTTTCCATTTGTCCTTGTGCTTCTGCTTCTGCCGATGCCGCTTGTATCTTTCTTCTTTCTGTGGAGAAGACTGGTCGGGTCAGGGCGGAGCTGAAGTCAACCCCAGGTCCTGTCTCCCCCTACACCCCCATCCACCCCGCTTCCTGGTTCTCGGCCTCCCTCCCCACCCCAATTCCATTGCCTCCATCACCTTCTTGTCAGACTTTTTCTCCCGACGCTTCACATGCTTCACTTTCACGGCCCTCTTCCGAAGCGCGGGGTCCAGGAATGGGGACTCCTCCGTGTCACTCATCCAGGGCTGCAAGTGAGACAGGCACTGATTCGCCTGCTCCACTCCTAACTTCCCACCACCCACTCGGTCCCCAAATCAGCTTTCCATACCCTCTGCCTCCTCTCTCCTCATTATGGACATTCTCTGCTTCTGTAACCTCTACCCTTCCACCATGGGACGCTCTGCCTGCTCACCAGGCCATGGTCATCAAAGGCCCCTGCACAGAAGTCCTGGTACAGGTCAGGGTCCAGTGGGAGATCCTCGTCCGAGAGCGGCTCGGGCGTAGCCGTAGCCTCTGGTGGCTCCTTGACTGCCGAAGATGCCACTGCCCCCTCGTCCTCACGGATGCGCCCCAGCTTCTGCGATGGCTGTGGCTGCTGCTGGGTGGGCAGTGGCCGGCGAGGCCTTGGCAGGGACTCTGAGGGCGTCACTGGCGAGAGCTGCGGGGCAGAATCTCAGGACTGGCCCTGACCGCCCTGCCCGCATGCCCCGCCCGCCCTGGGGGGCTGGACTCACCGAGGAAGGGAAGTACTTGTACGATTCCTGTGCCGGCAGGAGGAAGGCCCAGGTCAGCCCCAGGTGGATGGAGGGTGGCCCTGCCCTTACCCTTTCCACAAGTGCTTGACCCCACCAACTCCCTAAACACACCTGCCCCCCCCCATCACTAGGACATGCTCAGCCCTGCCCCACCTGCCTTGACATGCTTGACCACCTGGAAACATCTGGTCCTACCCTGCCCAGCTGAGGTTGGGGGCTCCGCTGCTAGCCCAGCACACCTGGTTGCACCCCATTCACCAGGACAGGCCGGGCTCCTCCCCAGCTATCTGTATACAATTATGCCCCACCCCACCCGGCCCACCCGCCCTAGCCTTAATCATCTATTTCTGAAGACAATGGCCCCCGCCCCCCGACCCTGCCCAGCCCTGCCCATGCTCACCCGGGCCCGAAGCTGGCACTGACGCAGCCGGCACTTCTGCCGGATCTTGTTGGGGCCCCCGAACTTTTTCATGTCTCGGCAGAAGTCACAGTGGCCACAGTCCTCAGTACGCCGGCAGGCCTCGCACTCGCCACACATGCGGGCTGACCGTTTGATCTGCTGTTGTTGCTGCTGCTGCTGCTGCTGCTGCTGGTGATGCTAGGACGAGGTGCCCAGAACAGAAATTAGGAACCAGAGCAGGGCCTGAGATAGGATCCCCTCACCTATTCCAGACATCAAAGCCACTCACCTGGCTGGGTGGGGCAACCAGGGGCTGTGGAGAGGATTTGTGGGGCGAGGCGGAGCCCCGGGCAAGCATGGCCCCAACCCCTGTCCCCGTCCCTGCCCGGCGCTGCAGGTCCGGATCCGGGACAGGCCTCTTGCGCCCTCCACCCTCGTCCCGGGGCTCACTGCCATCTCGCTCGTTACTGTCCCGCTCCCGTGACTTCTTGTGCCGATAGCGGATCTCCAGCTTGGGATCCTTCTCTGTGGGACAGAGGATACAGCCAGCATGTGTTGGCACTGGGAGATATGGATGGTCCCAGAAGTCTTTCTTCCCCGTCTCTCCTCTTCTGTCCCACCCACCTGCTCTGTCTTCATACCCCCAGAAGAGCTGCCCCTGCCAGTGGGACTTTCTATCACAGCTCACAATGGAGCCTCCGTTCCAGCTCAGCACAACCAATAATCACTCTGTCCCCAGACACATCACCGCTCCCCAGGACTCACCTTCCCATAAAGGCTCCTCCTCCTCCCTCGAAGCCCCACTTGCCTGCCCTGTCCATTCCACTCCCTCACCTCGGCACTCGCGACAATACCACTCCCGGATGGCCTTGGCCATCTTCTCAGTGATCCGGATGCAGTCCCCATGAAACCACTCATTGCAGTTGTCACACCCGCTGCAGAAAACAGGGTGAGTGATGGAGATGTGAGGGGTCCTGCCCCATCGGCCTCCCCGCAACCTGGCCAGGTGTCAATCCTGCCCACCTCTCCCCCAGCTCACATCATGAAGCAGTTGATGTCTGGTTTGCGGCAGATGCAGTAGATGGGCGCATTCTCCCCATTCTCTGACTTGCTGTCCTCCCCAGCATCTGGAGGTTCTGGGTCTGAAGCATCCCCCTCCTGTGGGATATCCCCACCATGGCTCCTTAGAGAACCCCCATCATGGCACCTCATCCCTCCAGTACAGTTCCATCAAGGTTCACCACAGACCCCAACACTCTGCCAATAGAGTCTCATCATGGCTCCTCATCAACCTCTCCACCATAGTCCCCACAGACCACCCCCATGACTCACTTCTGACACCCACTACTCTGCCCCAGACTTCCAATCACTCATCCCACTGATACCCCATTACTCCACTCTCCCACTCTTGACGGCTAGTTACACACAACGTACCACTCACCATATTTTGCCCTCCGACATGGCTCCCCACAAATCCCCACCACAGGGTCTCACAGACACCATGTGATTTATTCCTCAGCCTTCCCACCTGGGTTCCCCTCAGATTCCCGGTTATTAACCTCGGAGACAGCCCCGCCCCCCTGGGTCCCTCCACACGGACTCACACTGCTCACTCCAGACTGCCCAAGACAACTCTTCGCAAGCTTCTCATCACTCCGCACAAAGAATCCCCCATCCGGACCCCCAAGGAACTACCACCACGGATCCCCCCTAAACTTCCATTACGGACCCTCATCACAGAACTCCCATATGGCTTACGCATAAATAAAAAATCTGACCATCAGCCCCCCATCATTCTACCCACAGACTCCTGTTAAGGCTTACCACGGGCCCCCTCCATTCTGCCCAGAGACTCTTCTTATGGGTTCACCACAGACCCCCCCATGCGTTTGCCCATGGAACCCGCCGCTTCCAACCCCACTGACCTCGACCGCCGACCCATCCTGGGACCTCGCACTCACCATTTCTCCGCTCCTGGCGAAGCCCCTCACGAACCCCGCCAGAGACCCGCGAACCTACACAAACCGCTCGGCGGCGTCCGCGGCCGTTGCAAAGGCGCCCACAAGCACTTCCGCTTTTAGACGCGCCTCCCAAGCAAGGTACTCCTATTGCGCAGGCCCAGTGCGTCCGCTCCGCGACAAACAAGCAAGTAGCACGCCTAAGAGCCCGGACTGTCTCTCAGGCGCCGCCATCTTGACTACTGAGACCGTACAGTGGCCGCGTCCATAAGTTCGCAAGCAACATGGCCCCGCCTATATTTCTCTCTACCGAGGGCGCCGCCACCTTGTCTGCGGGTCCTGTCCGTACAGGACTGTTTGTACGGCCCAGACGTTTAGGCAATATGGTCGCGCCTACTGCGCGATTTCCAAGCAGACGCCGTCATCTTGAAATCCGATTCCGTAAGATGGCAGAGTCCCTCCGTTCATAGGCAACACATGGCAGCGTCCTAAACGGCTTCTGAGAGGGCGCCGCCATCTTGGCGGTCGATTACTATGCCAGCAGCTGGTACTGTCTAGGTGTTCGCAGGCGAAGGGGCAGCTTTGGCAACATTACCCGATTGAGACGCTCTCTTTCAGTCATTTTTCCCTTCCACATGTATTTTAATAATGGGCTCCGGGCATGCTGTGCCTTGCTTTGGGAAGGAAATCAGTCCTGTTGTTACGCCTCCCATATCACCTCTGATGGAAGAAAATTTCGCATATTGGGGACTAATGAAGCCAGCCGGGCTTACACCTGATTTGTCCTGAACTTTATGTGAACTAGAACAGTCAAACATACCTTGTATTTTGCTTTAACCATTATATAAAGAATGTCCACTTTTACAGTAGGGAGAAATGCCTCCCTTCCTATGACACCAATGCTAGATCTTCTTGGAGGTTAAAGTACCTGTTCCAGATGTCAAGGTAACGCTCGCTGTCTGTCTATATGCTAATTTGTAACTAGGGTCTGTTGAAACCTTGAAGAAAGGTACCCCTGTCGTGTTTGATGTATTCTCTTTGTTCTGACAGGGTATGAAACTGTGCTGAAAACCATGCTTCTCTGGAGCACTTTCTTCCTTGGTGGAGGCTGCACTCCTGCCCCAGTCCACAGCTTGGCTCAAATAAAACTCTCTTCAGCGTTCCCTGCTGGCTCAGAGGGTTAAGGATCTGGTGTTGTCACAGCAGCTGCCCTGAGTCGCTGTAGCGGCACAGATTCACTCCCTGGCCAGGGAACTTCCACGTGCCACAATCATAACAACAGCTCTTCTGTTCCTTAGTATAGTTTATTGATTATCTCTGTTGACTCTTCCCACCACTCTTTCCAGCTGTCACTCCTCCTATCAGATGTTAGCCAGGCTTAGCAAGATTAAGCCTCTGAGCCTCTGCAGCAGCCCTCATCCCTCAGAATTAGTCCAGAGAAACCACGGACTGGCAGTAAATGATGATGACCTGACCATGTGTGGTGAGAATGGATGCACCAAAAATTTTAAAGGCTTCATCAAGTCTTCCCCTGACCCTGTGTGACCAGACACAATGAGTTTGTCACTTGGGGTGCTTCACTGATGAACACACCAAGAACTTTCAGGTAAACCGGAAGCATTTATTTCTTATTACTTATGACAAGTAAGGAGACAGGAGATAGCCCTCAAAGCTCTGTCTCCATGGGGGATTTTTAAGCCTAGGAGTAGGCATGATCCTTGTAATAGGCAAAGGTTGCTCTAGGTTGCCCAAAGCTTCAAGCAAGTCTGTTCTTGATTACTTGTTCTCACTGTAGTATCTTGTTTACTAGAATGCATCCTAGGCTTCTTGGAACATCTGGTGTCTGGAACTTTCTGAAACTTAATGGTTAGTTTCTGCAAACCAAACACACTTGGGTTTAACTCTGTCCTTTCCCTACTGCTGCCTAGCTAACACTGGTGACCACCAGAGTGTAGATTTGCCCAATTCCTGGTGATGTCCACTTCAGTTCTCTTGTTTCATATATGATACAGTGTTCTCTCCTATAAAGTTAATTTTTAATTTTTTAAAAAATGGAAGTGTGTATAATAAAAAAAATCTGCAGATCAGAGAGCTAGGCATCTCCTCAGGGTAATGATGTAATGATCTAACCTGGGCAACCACGGAAATCAAGTGAGATAAAAAAAATGTCAGTACACCCTCCCCTTACCCCACCACTGGATGGGAAAGTTGTGGTCATTGTAAATGGCCACATGTCCACATTCAAAGTCAAAAGTGACTTTGTTGGTTTTGGGTTGATGAGAGAGAGGTCTGGGAAAAATTAGACTTTTTTTAAGCTTGGCTGAGAATTTTTTTTCTGGATTTCTTGACTCTGGACATAGTAACTTACAGCAACTTATTTGGTACTCATTTAGATCTGATTTTTTTTTCACCTTTCCTAAGAGTTTTTACTTGTGGTCCCCTCAACACAGTCACAGACACAAAGACACAGGGGCTACAACATGGGTATCTGTGACCCTCTCCTCCCAAAATGGGTTTTTAACCCACTAAACAGAGACTTTCACATCCAGCATAAGACTTGCCTCATTTTTATGTATTAACATTGAATTAATCTTAATTGATTGTAACTTAATTAATATCATTTAATTTTTAATTTAGTTTTTCATTTAATGTATTAACATTTGTATAATTGAATATGTGTTGGAAGGTACTTAGATAAATTTATTTATTTGGCCACAGACATGGCATGTGGAAGTTCCCAGGCCAGGGATTAAACACACGCCGCTGCAGTGACAACACCAATCCTTAACCCACTACACCACAAGAAAACTCCCAAGATAAATTTACTTTAACATCAATTAATGAATATTATATAATTTAATTTTAACTTAATTACAATTTGTTGTATGAAAGTAAGCTTAAGGGAATATTGTTAGGACAGTGGGGGGAAAAAGGAGGCAATGAGATTGCAAGCAGGGTTTATTGACCAACAGAGCAGTCGGGAGCTCTGACTAGCAACACTCAGAGAGTACTGGGTTTTTTATAGACAAGGGTTGTTTTGTTGAGCCGTGTCGTCTTTGGCCTTGGGGTTATCTTTGTCTTTGGGAGTTCATTTGTTACATGGGCCTGTTCAATAAGAAGGAGGCTCCAAGTCTGGATTCAGCTGGGTTTTGCTGATTTTTTTGTTCTTTTAGGCCTTGTTTCATTTCCCACCTAAGATTCCTCCCTGTTCTTAATAGGAAAATGGGTGATGTTCTTTTCTTCTGTAGCTTCTTCCTGCTGTCACTTAGGGGGTGGAGGAGATGCAAGGAATTTGGTGGTACCTGTAGGTCCTTAAGGCCAGCATGGAGTTGACCCATTTGTCTGTGATCGATTCAATGGTTTTCTGTAAAAAAGAAAATATATGAAACAGAGGTGTCCACCTATTAGGAGAAGAAAAATAAAGACAAGAGTTGTAGGAAAAGGAGCTAGCCAGGAGAGTAGGGAAGAGGTAGAAGGCCAGAAATTTTGAGTTCCTTGTTGCTGGAACCAAGTTACATGTTTTCTTAAACATTTTATGTCTTCTCTGACTAGTCCTGACATATTTTTATAAAAGCAGCAACTTTCTTTTAAGGCTGCACAAATCCCTCCTTCTTTTTAAAAGTCCAGGCCTTGGTGTTTTTGGCTTTTGTTTTTTGGGTTTTTTTTGAGCCTTGTTTTAGAGTGCGTTTGAAGTCAGTAGTTCTCTCTATAAGCCAGTTCAATGTAGAGGCCCTTAAGTGAGAAATGTGAATTTAAGAGTTAATTTTTTTTTCTTTCTTTGTGTATATGGCACTAAGAATTCCTGGTAAGAAACCTTTTATCTAGGCTGGAGACAGACCTTTATTTTATTTTATTTATTTTTTATTTTTTAAATTTTTTTTGCCTTTTTGCCTTTTCTAGACCCACTCCTGCGGCATATGGAGATTCCCAGGCTAGGGGTCTAATCAGAGCTGTAGCCACCGGCCTACGCCAGAGCCACAGCAACGCAGGATCCAAGCTGCGTCTGCGACCCACACCACAGCTCACGGCAACGCCGGATCCTTAACCCACTGAGCAAGGCCAGGGATCAAACCCGAAACCTCATGGTTCCTAGTCAGATTCGTTAACCACTGCGCCACGATGGGAACTCCACAATAAGGTATTATACTTAATGTTGATAACTCTAAAAACATGTCTATATTAATTAGATCAACAAACTAGCTTTAACACAATATATTAATTTAATACTGAGTATTTCCCAGTTCACATGAACCTAAAATTAATTCTGGCCAGTTAGTTCCCTTTTATATTTTGAGAATTTACGTATGTGCTTAATTTAGTAGGACTCATTTATATTTAAAGGGGGGGATAAAAGAGTTTGTTATTTTGAGAAGAGCCACCACTTTTTGGGGTGAGAATTTGGACTCTGGGGGCAGGGAAGGGGAGGATAAATAGAGGGAGGATTAACAGAGGGGGATGAAGAAGGTGTAGGGGCTACAGGGGCAGGAGGATAAGGGGTAAGGGGGGCTGTGGGAGCAGGGGGAAGGGAGGGAGCTTCCTGATAAGAGTTGATCAGGGGAGCTGAGGTATGTCTATAGGGTCAGAGTCTGAGGTAGAAGACAGATGAGGGGGTGTTTCTGTCTTAGTTTGTGGGGAGGGTGAGATGAGAGGAGGAGGTTGTTTGTTTAGTAAAGAGCCTGGTATGAGCTGCAAGTGGAACAAAGAGAGGGTCAGGATCTTAGATAAATAAAGGATTGAAGATATGGAACCTCCAACCATTTCCCATTTTGGTGGAGAAAATTTTCAAGATTGCATTAAATTTGGAAATCAAATGTACCAGGCCATTGGCTTCTGTTATCTAGTTTATATTGATGCCAGGCCACATTGCAAAAAAATATGAGATGCTTGGGTTTAACGTCTGGGCAAAGTCCCAGCATTGAAAGGTGGTGGAGAAGATGCCTGAGAAGTGTATCTTGTGGGGGCTGAGAGGAGTTGGTGCCCATAGCATTAATTTGGGAGTACAGGTTTTGGAGTAAGGGGTTAAAAGTCCACCTAGGCCCTCAGAGAAGCATTTTCCTGAGAGGGCTTAGGATCTGAAGGAGAAAAACCACCAAGACATTCAGAGGGGCGTCCCCCTGTGAAGTCCAGGGTCTGAACGTGAATGAGGATTGCCCCTGATCAGGAAAAGTCTTTCCAGAGGAGGGGGAGCATGCAAATGGCCCCTGAGGCCAGATGAGACCCAGCTGACTAGGTGCCTAGATTTGTTGGTGAGGAGAGGAAAAATGGGAAATGAGATCAGACCGGGTATGCGAATGAGAGAGAGAGAAGGGGGGGAACCCCAATCCTCTACTCGCCTTCCACGCATTGTGAGTTGGAGGCTGGTATGGGGCGTGGTGTGGCAGGAATCGTCAGAGGGTACTTGCAATTTCAGAGCTCAGTCAGCCAAAAGCAAGGAAAAATGAGTTCTGGAAGACTGGGTTAGGGCGAGAGAGGATTTTCATTTCACCCATCTCCAGCCATCTCCCTTGCAGGAAATCCCAGGATAGGTGCTTCTTACAGGTCGATACAAACTCCCAACTAGGTCTTTTGGCTCAGCTGGGCCAAAAGTCATCAAGGGATATTAACAGAACCGTGGATTGGGGCTCCACATTCCTTTTGGATCTGGGACATATCTCATTTACACACAGGCACTCTTAGGATGGGGAGGGAGAAGAGGTTGCAGGGGGTGGGTCAGGGAGGCTTCCACCCTTTCAGGCTGAAACTACTTGCCCTAGCACTTAGAGGGGCCTTCAGAATACCCCAGAGAGTAGCCCTAGCTGGTGTCTTCAATTGTCCCTTCAAGCCTGGAGTGTTTGTGGAGGCCTAGGGATTAAAAAGGAGGGCCAACACCAAGTATGTTAGAACGGTGGGGAAGAAGGAGGCAGAGGGTGCAGCAATGAGATTGCGAGCAGGCTTTATTGACCAACTGAGCAGTAGGGAGCTCTGAGCAAGCAAGACTCAGGCTCCCCCCACAGGGGAGTGCTTGGTTTTTTAAAGACAGGGGTTGTTTTGTTGAGCCTTGTAGTCTGTGGCCTTGGGTCTCTCTTTGTCTTTGGGAACTCATTCGTTACATGGGCCTGTTCACTAAGAAGGGGTCTGCAAGTCTGGATTTGGCTGGGTTATACTGTTGTAGGATTCTCGTACAGAGAGACAGGATACTGAGACCTTTTTGGCAGGAAGCAGCATTTATTCATGTTGGCACTGGCTCAGCAGATTCATATCCAAAGGCTGAGCCCAAACGCAGTGGGGCGTCACCTTGTATATTCTGTTAGTTTTCCGGCTACGTCTAAATTCCTTCGTCCCCCTTATATAAGGTGTTCTATAAATTTTGAGCAGACAGTTAGAGAAATGCCTACACTCATGGATACAGCTTATGCTACACTGTTGCAGAACTGCGCATGCACTCACAGATGCTCATCTTGCATATTGTCGTCCCTCTTGTGGGAGGGCCCTTCCCCCTCCCCACTACAATACTGATTTTCTGTCCTTTGGGCTGTGTTTCATTTCTCACCTAAGAAATATAATTCAACTTTAACTTTAATTACTCAAATTAAATTTAACATAATTGAATTTGGATTTATTAAATTTAATTTGGTTTAAATTAATGTAATATTAATTTAATGTATTAAATTCAATGTCTTGTGTATCATTTAATTTCAATTTAATTTTGGTTTAATTTATTGCTTTACATTTTATTATACTTTAATTCAATTTAATTTTACACATTTAAATTTTAACTCAAATTCACCTTAATTCATTAAATTAAAATTTAATATCATGTAATTAATTACATTCAATCAACTAAATTTATAGTCAGTTACCATATTTTAAAAATATGATTTATTAAATTAAGTGCGATTTATTTAATGAAAAAAAGGGAAGAAAATGCAAATTACCTACACCATGAATGAAAAAAGATCCGTCAGTACAAATCCTACAGATATTAAAAACAACATTATTCACACATTTTATAACAACTTAATGTAATATATTTGAGTACTTAGATAAAATGGACAAATCCCTTGTCTTTAGTAAGGCAACTTACCAAACTAAGATATGAAGAAATAGAAACTTTGAGTAGCCATATAGATATCACATTATTTGAATTTCTAATTAAAAACCAGCCCACAGAGGAAACTTGAAGCCCATACTACCTCACTAGTAAATTCTGTCAAATATTTAAGGAAGAAAAAATAGCAATCCTATATAAAAATCTTTGAGGAAATAAAGGAGGAAGGATACTCCCCAATTCCTTTTGAGAATCATCTCCCTGATACCAAACCAGACAGTGACATTACAAGAAAAGAAAATAATGTATCCCATAAGCATAAATGTTGCAAAGTTTGAGGAACAGTCTCCAAGAGACCACCTTTATTTTGGACATCACCGCAGAGTTTAAGGGTCCCCATGACCGTGCTTACTTCTAACACCATTTGCAAGTCAGGGGGTCTCCAACTAATTTGCTAGAAGGACTTACAGAACTCACTGAAAGTTGTTATACCGACAGTTGTCCCAGGAAGAGGATACAGATTAAAATCAGTCATAGGACAGAGTAGAGTCCAGGAGATTTCTAAATGCAGATCTCCCAGTTATCCTCTCCCTGAGGAACCATGGACAGGGTTAGCTCCTCCCACGAACAATGTATGACGATATGCATGGAGAATTGTCAGCCAGGGAAGCTCTCCTGAGCCTTGGTGTCCAGACTCTTTATTGGAGTTCCATTACATAGGCACTGTTGACTGCCCATGTGCCTGATCTCAGTTTTTAGCTCCTCAGGGCTGATACCTGGTGACCCAAAGTCCCCACCCTAAATCACTTTGTTAGACTTTGTGGCATGGCCAGCCCCAACCCTAAATCATATTGTTTGACTATCAAGTGACTAAAGACACCCAGGGGGGAAAAAAAGACACTCCTGTGAAGAATAACATTGAAGGGCTTATATATTACCACCCAAAACCAGGGAGGGCAAAGGCCAGACCTCTCTTTGGGCAAGGTTAAATTCATGCTACATAGATGCAAAAGTCATTAACAAAATATAAGAAAATTGAATCCAGCAATTCATAAAAGTGTTAATACACCATATACTACTGTATTTATGCCAGGAATGATCCCAGGAATCCAAGATTGATTTAACATTTGAAGCACTTCAGGGGAATAGTTACAACACAGCACCCTGTTTACCTTATACATCTCCAAATAGGCTACGTAGGCAAAGCTTAATTGCAATGTAGCTGAGTCTTGGTAGAATGCCCTGGATTTTCCCCAAACTAAGGCATACAAGCAGCCTTAAGAGAAATAGCCAAAAGACCATTTGTCATCTTCCTTTTCAGTAGCAGATTCATTTTGCCTCCTCTTTGGATATGGCTGCAGGAAGCACTTGGGTGCAGTTTAGAGCTGACTTTTCAACAAAAGTCACCACCATTTTTACTACCAACCATATGGCTCCTCTGTTTCAGTGTTTTCCATGAGACTAGGGGTGCAGGAAATTGATACTAGGGTGATTTTGCTTTTGCTAAATGTAATAAACTGTCTGAATGTATTTGGGCTTGTTGTCTCCTTACCAGCTGAGTCTATGGAAGCATGCTAAGCAACTAAACAGCTGTAGTAGTGATACATATAGCTTTATTGGCCACCACACTACGTTAGGGAATGCTTGACCACTTGACAGTTTGAACAGTGAGCACTAAGATTTCCTGGGATCCAGTAACAAATGCTCTTGCCTGAGGGGTGGATGATGGGTGATTAAGTGTCCCCCATCATCCAGCCTGTTAATGGATGTTTATAGGTTGGGCAGCAAGAAGTAGGTTTGAAAGAAACCAACTGAATGGTGCTTTGGTGGTAGTTTACTCACCTTCAGTGAAAGAGAAGAAAGCAGTGTTATCAGGATAAGGAACAGAAGACCCTTCCACCTAGGTCAAAAGGCAATGTGAGCTATGGGTGTTGAATCAGAGGATCAAAAAACTGAAAATAAATGATGTCAGAAATGAGGATATAGAGCTTTGGGCAGACTAAAAACTTTATGAATTGGTATGCTGAGCCTGAGTGGGCAGCTGCGAGTAACTTCAAGTATATGAAAGCCTTGCTTACTGGTTCTGAGCTTGTGCTCTCTTGCCCTCTCCCTCTTTCTCTCTTATCTCTGCCTCAATCTGACCTTAACTGCTTTAAAAGGAAAAAACCAAGAATACTAGGGAACTCCAGGGAGAGGAAAGAATCAACTTTTTATAGTTTTGTTGAATACAGATACCCACGTCATCATTCTCCCAAGGTGGATGGAGGTAGGTGGTGGTTTGGGCATGGGGGTAGCTAACTGCACCAAGGACTGCAGGGCTAAGCTGTAGCATGTGAGGAGGAAGAAAGAGCAAGCCTCAGAACTCAGGTGTTCTCCAGACACTGGAAGATGCACAGGGGTAGAGAAGGCATTTTGTAGACAAAGAGCCTAAGGATTAAAAAGACTCTCCATAGGCAAAACATTCTCTGATATCAACCTTACAAATGTTCTCTTGGGTCACTCTCCCAAAGCAACAGAAATAAAAGCAAAAATAAACCAATGGGACCTAATCAAACTGACAAGCTTTTGCACAGCAAAGGAAACCATTAAAAAAAAAAAAAAAAGACAACTTACAGAATGGGAGAACATAGTTTCAAACAATGCAACCGACAAGAGCTTAATCTCTAAAATATACAAACAACTTATACAACTCAACAGCAAAAAAGCCAACATCCCAATGGAAAAATGGGCAAAAGACCTGAATAGACATTTCTCCAAAGAAGATATACAGATGGCCAACAAGCACATGAAAAAATACTCAACATCACTGATAATTAGAGAAATGCAAATCAAAACTACCATGAGATACCACCTCCCACCAGTCAGAATGGCCATCACAAATAAGTCCACAAATAACAAATTCTGGAGAGGGTGTGGAGAAAAGGGAACCCTCCTACACTGTTGGTGGGAATGTAAATTGGTACAACCACTATGGAAAACAGTATGGAGGTACCTCAGGACACTAACCAGAGAACTACCATGTGACCCAGCAATCCCACTCTTGGGCATATATCCGGACAAAACTTTCCTTGAAAAAGACACATGCACCTGAATGTTCACTGTAGCACTATTCACAATAGCCAAGACATGGAAACAACCTAAATGTCCATGGACAGATGAATGGATTAAGAAGATGTGGTATATATACACAATGGAATACTACTCAGCCATAAAAAGAACAAAATAATGCCATTTGCAGCGACATGGATAGATCTAGAGACTCTCATACTAAGTGAAGTTAAGTCAGAAAGAGAAAGCAAAATACCATATGATATCACTTTTATCTGTAATCTAATATTCAGGGTGGATGAACCTTTCCACAGAAAAGAAACTCATGGACTTGGAGAACAGACTTGTGGTTGCCAAGGGGGAAGGGGACGGAGGGGATGGACTGGGAATTTGGGGGTAATAGATGCAAACTATTGCCTTTGGAATGGAGAATCAATGAGATTCTGCTGTATAGCACTGGAAACTATGTCTAGTCACTTATGATGCAGCATGATAATGTGAGAAAAAGAATGTATATATGTATGTGTGACTGGATCACTTTGCTGTACAGTAGAAAATTGACAGAACACTGTAAACCAGCTATAATGGAAAAAAAAAAAAGGCTCCCCAACTGCTCCAACCAACCAACCAGCCTCCACCATCCTCCAGCAACTCAAGCTCCTCATTAGAATGTAACACTATATCCTGATAGCCTTTGGACAAAACTCACAGTGAAGGGGTGGGGGAATGAAAGTGACTCCTATGGGTGAGGCCTCTGGGACAGTTAATCTACTATTGTGATAGCTTACTCTGCCAATTATGTAATAAAATATATGTGTTATATTCTTGTACTCTAAATGCTCATACACCGCCAGGAGAGATTCTCCTCTTTGGGTTATAGCTACCATTAGAGAAGTATCATGGGAGAAATTCCCCTGCCTTTGGCACTAGTGCAAGTTCAGGGTATAGTGCAAGTGCTTCTCTCCTGATTCCCAAGCTCTCACTTAATAGATGATGACCTGTTAGTTGGCAAATCAAAGAATCCAACATAGTGTCTATGAGGATGCACTGGCCTTGCTCAGTGGGTTAAGGATCCAGTGTTGCTACAATCTTCAGCAGAGATTACAAATGCATTTCGGATCCCATGTTGCTGTGGCTGTGGTGTAGGCCTGAAGCAGCAGCTCTGATTCAGCCCCTAGCCTGGGAACTTCCATATGCCACAGGTGTAGCCATAAAAAGAAAAAAAAAAAAGGACTACCAATTGACCCAGTAATTCCATTCATAGGTATGTATTCAAAATGATTAAAAACATATGTTCACACAAAAACTTGTACTTGAATGGTCATAGGAACAAACAACCAAAAAGTGGGAACAATCCAAATGTCCAACAGATGAATGGATAAACAAAATGTATTATATAATACAATGTAATATTATTCCATAAGATAAAAATGAAGTACTTATACACCATGATACAACATGCACGAACCTTGAAAACATTGCTAAATAAAAGAAGCAGAGACAAAATCCACTTATGGTGATTCCACTTATGTGAAATGCTCAGAATAGGCAAATCTATAATGATGTACAGTAGACATCTCTATTTTGTTTCTGATCTTGAGGGAAAGTATTCAGTCTTTTACTATTAAGTATGATATTAGATATGGGTTTTTTATAGATGCCTTTTATCAGGTTGAGGAAGTTCCGTCTTATTCCTAGTGTGTTGAGTGAAAGGCTGTTGGATTTTGTCCAATGCTTTTTCTATTGAGAAGATTAGTATTCTATAAATATTGATTTATAAAGATTGATTTTTTTAATGGCTGCATCTGTGGCATATGGGAGTTCCTAGGTCAGGGACTGAATCTGAGCAGCAGCTGTGACCTATGCCTACAGTTGTGGCAACACCAGATCTTTTAGCCCACTGTGCTGGGCAGGATCAAACCCATGCCTCTGCAGAGACCCAAGCCACTGCAATCAGATTCTTTTTTTTTTTTAATGATTTTTATTTTTTTTCCATTATAGCTGGTTTACAGTGGTCTGTCAATTTTCTACTGTACAGCAAGGTGACCCTGTTACACATACATGTACACATTCTTTTCTTGCATTATCATGCTCCATCATAAGTGACCAGACATAGTTCTATGCTCTATAGCAGGATGCAGTCAGATTTTTAACCCATTGTGCCACAGCAGGAACTCCTAAGACTGATTTTTGTATGTTATGCCATGTTTGCATTCCTGGGATACATCCCACTTGATCATTACGTATGATCTTTTGTATATAGTGTTGGATTTGAGTTGCTGGTAATTTACTGAGGATATTGTGTTTCATATTCACAAGAAGTCTTGGTTTGTAGCTTTATTTTCTTGTGATATCTTTGCCTGGTTTTGACAGCAGGGCAATACTCGCCTCTTAGGATGAGTTGGAAGTGTTATCTCCTATTCTATTTTTTGGAAGAGTTTGTGAAGAATTGCTATTAATTATTTTAAACATTGGGTGGAATTCACCAGTGGAGTTGTGTGGGCTGGGCTATTCTTTGTTGGAAGTTTTAAAATTACTAATTCAATCTCTTTGCTTATTATAAGTCTATTCAGATTTTCTATTTTTATTATAGTTTTGGTCTAGGCATTTGTCTGCTTCCTCTTTTTGCTTTTTAAGTGCTGTGCTTGAGGCATATGGAGGTTCATAGGCTAGGGGTCAAATCGGAGCTGCAGCTGCCAGCCTATGCCACAGCCACAGGAACACAGGATTCAAGCCATGTCTGTGAACGACACCACAGCTCACAGCATTGCTGGATCCTTAACCCACTGAGCGAGGCCAGGGATCAAAACCACATCCTCCCGGATACTAGTCAGATTCATTTCCACTGAGCCACAACAGGACCTCCTCTGTCTCCTCTGAGTTATCTAATTTGTTGGCATACAATGATTTGTATTTTTTTAAATAATGATTTACTTCTGAGAATCTGGCATATTTCTGATTTTAGCCATTTGAATCACTTTTCTCTTTTTTTTCTTCTCTTGGACACTCTAGCTATTTGTCATTAAAAAGAAATCTTTTTTCAGTAGCCTAATGGGTTAAGTATCCAGCACTGTCACTGTCACTAGTGGCTCAGGTCAGTGCTATGGCATGAGTTCAGTCCTTGGCCTGTGAACTTTTGAATGCCAAAAAAAAAAAAGTTTTTCAAAGAAATAACTTTGTTTCCCCATCTTTATATTATTAATTTGCACCTCAATCTTTATTCTTCTTCCTTCTGATTGCTATGGGTTTAATTTGCTTTCCTTCCATTTATTTTAAGTTGAAAAGCTAGGTTGTTGATTTGAGTGTAGTGGACTCTAAAAAGAGAAACTAAGTAAGTGGACAATCAAAACTCAACTTCTAGTAAAGCGCACAATACCATGGACAGTAACGTGGAAATTCTAGGAAGCATACCTCCAACTTGATAGAATGCTCAAGCTCACACTGTTGGGTAGGGGAATAAAAGACCTGAAAGACCCAAACCACTTTATTAACCTTCCTCTCTCTTATTTTTCCTCCTATGCTTATGTCTGGGAAACTGGGCTCATGGACTTTATCAGCAGCAAATAAGAGCAAGGTGTGAGTCAGGTGGCTCAACTCTGGTGCTTCCTTTACCTCTTGGCTCTGCTGGCTGAATCTGAGCACTCCTGGATGTTGTTAACGGTGATCACGCATATAAAAGCTCTGATTTTATCATTGGCAAAAAATGTCATCAACTGTTTTATCTGAAGTGGTCTCACTATTATAGATTATTTGTCTTTGACAGTTTTGAAAGCAGGAAGTGTTAGTCTGCAAATTTGTTATTCTTTTAAAACATTGTTTTGGTTATTCTGGGTTCCTTAAATTTCCATACATATTTTATGATCACCTTGTTTACTTTTTCAGAGAAGTGAGCTGGGATTTTCATAGGGGTTGTGTTGATCTTGTAGATCGATTTAGGTTAGTACTGACAAACCAATAATATTGTTTTTCTGTCAGCACACATGGGATGTCATTTTTTTACTCTTTTTTTTAATGGTTTTAATTCTTTCCATTATAGTTGGCTTACAGTGTTCTGTCAATTTTCTACTGTACAGCAAAGTGATCCAGTCACACATACATATATACATTCTTTTTCTCACATTATCATGCTGCATCATAAGTGACTAGACATAGTTTCCAGTGCTATACAGCAGAATCTCATTGATTCTCCATTCCAAAGGCAATAGTTTGCATCTATTACCCCCAAATTCCCAGTCCATCCCCTCCGTCCCCTTCCCCCTTGGCAACCACAAGTCTGTTCTCCAAGTCCATGAGTTTCTTTTCTGTGGAAAGGTTCATCCACCCTGAATATTAGATTACAGATAAAAGTGATATCATATGGTATTTTGCTTTCTCTTTCTGACTTAACTTCACTTAGTATGAGAGTCTCTAGATCTATCCATGTCGCTGCAAATGGCATTATTTTGTTCTTTTTATGGCTGAGTAGTATTCCATTGTGTATATATACCACATCTTCTTAATCCATTCATCTGTCCATGGACATTTAGGTTGTTTCCATGTCTTGGCTATTGTGAATAGTGCTACAGTGAACATTCAGGTGCATGTGTCTTTTTCAAGGAAAGTTTTGTCCGGATATATGCCCAAGAGTGGGATTGCTGGGTCACATGGTAGTTCTCTGGTTAGTGTCCTGAGGTACCTCCATACTGTTTTCCATAGTGGTTGTACCAATTTACATTCCCACCAACAGTGTAGGAGGGTTCCCTTTTCTCCACACCCTCTCCAGAATTTGTTATTTGTGGACTTATTTGTGATGGCCATTCTGACTGGTGGGAGGTGGTATCTCATGGTAGTTTTGATTTGCATTTCTCTAATTATCAGTGATGTTGAGTATTTTTTCATGTGCTTGTTGGCCATCTGTATATCTTCTTTGGAGAAATGTCTATTCAGGTCTTTTGCCCATTTTTCCATTGGGATGTTGGCTTTTTTGCTGTTGAGTTGTATAAGTTGTTTGTATATTTTAGAGATTAAGCTCTTGTCGGTTGCATTGTTTGAAACTATGTTCTCCCATTCTGTAAGTTGTCTTTTTTTTTTTTTTAATGGTTTCCTTTGCTGTGCAAAAGCTTGTCAGTTTGATTAGGTCCCATTGGTTTATTTTTGCTTTTATTTCTGTTGCTTTGGGAGAGTGACCCAAGAGAACATTTGTAAGGTTGATATCAGAGAATGTTTTGCCTGTGTTGTCTTCTAGCATTTTTTTACTCTTAACATGAGCCCTGACTGCAGGTCCAGCTGGGCTAGGCTGG
Organism: Phacochoerus africanus; assembly: GCF_016906955.1. Taxonomy (NCBI): domain Eukaryota; kingdom Metazoa; phylum Chordata; class Mammalia; order Artiodactyla; family Suidae; genus Phacochoerus; species Phacochoerus africanus. The sequence goes on from NC_062545.1 coordinate 102,017,108, forward strand.
AACTAAATATTGGAAGCAGTGGAACAAGTTTCTAGGGTCTAGGGCGCAGGTCATTACTCCCTTCTCCCCCACTACTTCCCCCAGGTCCAGCTCCCTCCTCTCCAGCTCCTCAGTTGGCTGGGTCCTCAAGTAGGGAATGTCAGGTCTTTCACCTTCCTGTGCCCCAGGAAACCAGAAAGTTGCCTTTATATTTTCAGAGCCACTGGACTTTGCAGGACGCAATAAATCGCATGGACCAGTGAGGAGTGTTTCAACGTGCCGCACTCTGATTGCTCCGGGATACCCACACCCTGCCTAGCCTTTACTGCCTGTTTACATCTGGCCGGAAGTAGGCAGCGTGACCGTGGGAACCTGGGACGCGGAAACAAGCTACTTCCGCTTGGTTCTGTGTCTTCAAGTTTCACTCCTCCATCTAGGCCAACATTGCTGGATATTTTCCCGGATTCTGCCCGAAAGGCAAACTATGTTTTAGCACATCTTTCATCTTGGAGAAGTCGAAGGTCTAAATACAGCTCTAATTTATACAGCTAATTGTATCTTATAATGGGTATAAAGGCCTGGTTAGATAACCTGTTTCCAAGAGGGCACAGTTCCGGCTTTCTTAGCACGTCGAAAAGATTGTTCTTATTTTGCTCTTATTATACTGGCTTAAAATGGGGGTGGGCGGTCAGGAGCGCCCCTCTCAGATCAGGTGGAGGAGAGCTAAGATCGTAGTTATGGCCACCGTGTCCTTCCCCCTCTTCACTCAGCAGTCGCAGCCCTGGGCGCTCCAAGAGTCCCACATTGGCCAGAAGAGCCCCAGGAAGTTGAGTCCTGCGTGGGATCCATCTGCCCTGTGCAGATTTGTCCAAACTGTGAACCCAGTCCTGGGGGGTTGGGTTTCTTAAAGGAAATCCTGTACCCTTCAGCCATCAGCCTGCACGTAGAACAGGAGGGGTCTCCACTCAGTGACAGGAGGCCCAAGCTGTCCCAGAGCCCTGAACTGTCCTGGGGAAAGGACTCCAGCTGCTGCCATGACCAGGGTGGCTCTCAGTCAGTTCCCTGGGCACTGAGTGGGGGCCTGTGTCTTCCTGGCCCAGTCCACAGCTGGTCTGCAGCCTGCTGTTGGGTGTCCTTCACTCCCAAGTCACATGTGGAGAATTTAACTAAACTATTCTCAGGTATTGCTGCCTCCTCATTCATTTTGTTTGGCCAAGTGGCTTGCAGAGGCCTTAAACTGACCCAGGTCCCCCTCATGCAAGCAGCCTAGATGGCAGCCAGAGTCACAAGCAAACTTAAGTTCCCTGATATGACTTCCTCAACAGCTCTTTTGATCAACAGTCCCCACCACCCCTACTCCTAACAGCACCTATGTGCCTTATGCTCCCCTTAGACAGACCTCTTGTGACTTACCAAACCCCCATTCTAGTTTGAATTGACCAATCTGGCCCAAGCCTGGGAACCCCAAAGCACTCCACCCAGAGACCCTGATAAAGGCCTGTACCTCTCTGCACTCTGCCTTGACCTGCTTGCCACTGAATAAATGCAGTGTGCTTTTGTAGAGCAGGTCCCTACCAGGCTTTCCCAAAACAGACTCCCCATCCCCTCAACCGCCCCCATGTCCTCAGCCTGCCTTTTGTCTGTAGAGAAACTTGAGTCAAAGAGTAAATGTAATCACAAAAGTGAGAAAATGTAGAGAGAAGGGAAAACAGTCAAGCAAGACTGTTTAGCCATTAAACAAAGTCAAGGACCTTTAGTTATTCCTCAAGGAGTAGAGATAATATTCTGAGCTCCCACTAGGTAGAGGAAGTTAACTTTATGCTACCTACAAGCATGCAGACTGCAAACAGGTTGGAAACCAGAAGGTTGATATTTTGTAGAAAACAAAAGGCCCTCTAGGTGGAACAACTTAACTTTATGCTGCCCTTAAGCATATAGACTCCAGACCAATTGGAACCAGAAGGTTGATGATGTTGACCCCTGGTTACCTAATCACCAACCAATCAGAAGGATGTCCAGGAGCTGATCATGCATGCACAACCTCCCTCCCTCACCCTGTCTTTAAAAACCTTTTCCTGGGAGGCTTTGGGGGTTCAGGCCTTTAAGCACTGACACTGGACTCCTTGCTGGGTGCCCTGTAGTAAACGCTGAACTTTCCTTCACCATAACCCTGTGTCAGTAGATTGGCTTTTTTTTTTTTTTTTTTGCCTTTTATCTTTTTAGGGCCACACCAATGGCATATGGAGGTTCCAAGGCTAGGGGTCTAATCAGAGCTGTTGCTGCCAGCCTATGCCAGAACCACAGCAACGTCAGATCTGAGCCAAGTCTGTGACATACACCACAGCTCACAGCAGTGCCGGATCCTTACCCCGCTGAGCCAGGCCAGGGATCGAACCCACAACCTCATGGTTCCTATTCAGACTCCTTTCCGCTGCGCCACAACAGGAACTCCTAGATTGGCTTTACAGCACATGGGCAAGCGGACTCAAGTTTGGTTTGGTAGCACTTTCTCCAGGACCTGTGAGTAATAAACTTCTCCATTCCAATTACTCTTGTGGTCTATCATTGAACTAGCAGCTCACCATCCTGTGCCCTAAGCTCTACTTAATAGATGTTAATTTAACAACAGGGGCGTAAAACAGGAGCCCTGGGCCAAGCGGCTCCCATCCCTCTCAAGAACTCAACCCTCTGACCCTACCTAGGGAAAGCCAGATCACGGAGTCCCAACCCAGCCCCACCCAGCTCAGGTCTGGTGACAGGTGGCACCAAAATTGCACCTAGTGGGAACGAAGTTGACCACATGCAGCCAGGCAGTGCATCATGGGCCTCAGGAGGCTGCAACACACAAAGGAGCAGGAGCCTGAGAAAACCTGCATCCCTTCAGGTGTCACCTGGACAGGGGACCTGCATCAACTTCCATCCTCTTTACCTTCAGGGGGTTTTGAGTACTAGGATAGGAAGAGGCATCTGCTGGAAGCCACTGTGTGACAATTGTTAATCTCTCCCAGGCAAAGCCTTTCATACCCTGACTGAATTAAAGTTATCACCACTTGCCAAGTTGTCTGTTTTAGTTTTGGGATGTGGCTTTGTTTCCCTCCTTTGTCTGCTGACTTACTTTCTTCTCCTGATTATTTAGGAACATAAAACAAAAAATTGTTTGCAATTTTCAGACTATTTATGGTAGGCTACCATTTTATGTCTTTGCTTTGTGCCTATTTTAAAAACTGTCATTGCCCCAGTATTCTTTTGATAACAAAACAAAAACAACAACAACAAAAAATCACTCTAGTGTAATTTCTTTGAAATAGTTTGGAATAGTTTTTAGTGTTTTAACTTAACATGGACTGTGTTTTTGTTTGCATTTCAAAAAACAAAAGCAGGAGTTCCTGTCGTGGCACAGTGGTTAACGAATCTGACTAGAAACCACGAGGTTGTGGATTCGATCCATGGCCTTGCTCAGTGGGTTAAAGATCCGGTGTTGCCATGAGCTGTGGTGTAAGTTGCAGACGCAGCTCAGATCATGCATTGCTGTGGCTCTGGCATAGGCCGGCGGCTACAGCTCTGATTCGACCCCTAGCCTGGGAACCTTCATGTGCCTTGGGAAGCGGCCCTAGAAAAGGCAAAAAGACAAAAAACAAAACAAATGCAGCTATAAAATTTTGTATTGTTTTTCTTAACTGTATTATTTGATGTCATCTTTATAAATTTACAATATATTTGCTTATATTTCTTCATTATATAAAAGATTTTTTTGAGAAATCATTTGTAATACTGCAAAAAAGAATTCAAATTCAAAGGTTGCTGTTTCATTTCATAAATGTTTTCCTTTACTCTAACAAGAATAAGAAGAGGGAAGTCACTGATTTTTTCTATCATTATAGTACTTTAAGATTACTTGCAACTCTTCTTTAATAATGTAAGTGATTTTGGAGTTTCCACTGTGGCTCAGCGGTAACGAACCCGACTACTATCTATGAGGACGCAGGTTGGATCCCTGGCCTTGTTCAATGGGTTAAGGATCCAGCATAGCCACAAGCTGTGTTGTAGGTCACAGACATGGCTTGGATCCTGTGTTGCTGTGGCTGTGGTGTAGGCTGACACAGCTCTGATTCCACCCCTAGCCTGAGAACTTCCATATGCCCCAGGTGCGGCCCTAAAAAGTAAAAACATAAAAAAAGAAATAAAAAGAAATAATGTAGGTGATTTTAATCTCAGCCCTGTACAAGCAGCTGCTTCAATCCATTAGGAAGAATCTTTTTTTTTTTTAATAATGATTTTTATTTTTTCCATTATGGCTGGTTTACAGTGTTCTGTCAATTTTCTACTGTACAGCAAGGTGACCCAGTCACACATACATGTATTATCAGGAAGAATCTTTGGGCTGAGCCCTTCTTTTTATGATGTTTGAAACTCCTTTGTTGTTACATGTTAAATAATTACACTGTTTATGAGAGTGAGTGACACAAGAAATGCCATGTTAAAACTTGCATGGTGTAAAATGACACAAATGAGGATTGCAGACATGAAAAGCTTTATCCAATTGCTGAGGAAAACAGCATTGACGTGTCTATTGCTAAAAGCTAGATCTAGTCACTGAACACACTCTGAAATCTAGTCACTGAACACATACAGGCCCTTTGCTGATTACCTTTGGTTATGGCCTTCAGTTTGGCAACCAGGACAGAGGTGATTCTTGGTGGGAGGAGAGCTGGAATTTGACCTTTTCTTCTTGTCTGGGCCCCTGCAATCTGTTTCTCTGTACTTCATAAATTGGATTTTTAAAATACATCCTTTGTCTTTCCTGCGATTATTTTTCCATAGGCTCATTCTTCCTTACTTATTTCTGAAAAGATCAGCTTTTTATGCAGTGACAACGCCACCTCTCTAGTTGCAGCACCTGTGCCAACAAGAATACTTTTTGGTCCCTCAGATGCCCCAGGTTCTTCTTCTTCTTCTTCTTCTTCTTTTTTCTTTTTGGTCTTTTTGCCTTTTCTAGGGCTGCTCCCACAGCATATGGAGGTTCCCAGGCTAGGGGTCTAATCGGAGCTGTAGATGCCGGCCTACGACTGAGCCACAGCAATGCCAGATCCGAGCCGCGTCTGCAACCTACTACACCACAGCTCATGGCAACGCCGGATCCTTAACCCACTGAGCAAGGCCAGGGATTGAAGCCAAAACCTCACGGTTCCCAGGCAGACACGTCAACCACTGAGCCACAAAGGGAACTCCTGTCCCAGGTTCTCCTAACTGATCACTTTCTGAGATGGCAGACGCTTTCCCAAATGCACCTCAATCCACACTTCATTTTCCTAGCTCTTTGCTAATCTTGCCTGTACATAGTATATGAGCTGTGTTTACACTGAAAGTAACAATGGAAATGCTTGTTGCAGTTCTAAAACTGTGCCCTTCACTTACAAAGATGGGAACACTTTGTCCATAGTCAGAATTAAATATATTTTTTACGTTTATTTTCATTTACAGAAAATAAAATTTACACCTTTTACTTCATGGGTCCATGAATTTGAACAAATACAATCATATAACAGCCACCACACTCAAGATACAGAATTTGCTCAGTGTTCCTACTGTAACACAGTGGGTTAAGGATCCAGTGTTGGTGTAGGTCGAAGCTGTGGCTCAGATTCAATCCTGGGCCCAGGAACTTCCATATGCTACAAGTGTGGCCAAACAAAACAAAACAAAAAAAGAAAGAAAGATCGAGTTCCTGTTGTGACTCAGTGGTAACGAGCCCGACTGTTATCCATGAGGACATGGGTTCAATCCCTGGTATCACTCAGTGGTTAAGGATCCAATGTGCAGCTCGGATCTGATCCCTGACCAGGGAACTTCATATGCCATGGGGCAGCCAAAAAAGGAAAGAAAGAAAGAAAGAAAGAAAGAAAGAAAGAAAGAAAGAAAGAAAGAAAGAAAGAAAGAAAGAAAGAAAGAAAGAAAGAAAGAAAGAAAAGAAAAGAAAAGAAAGAATATTCCAAGGGGAAACTTAGAGATTCCTACTACAAGCCACTGCCCTCCCTTTCATAAATAGCATGGAGACCTACATGCCAATGAGCCAAGGGGAGTTGGGAAAAATGTAACCAGAAAAATCAAAGAAGGTGCTTCTGTGTGTGCAGAAAGATCCACCTTGTAGATCTTCTCTAGGAACTCAGGATGAGTCATCAGGAATAACAAATCTACATCTGGATCTGGTTTTTAAAACTTCTGAAGGAGTTCTCACTGTGGCTCAGCAGTAGTGAACCTGACTAATATTTATGAGGATGCAGGTTTGACCCCTGGCCTGGCTCATTGGGTTAAAGATCTGGTGTTGCCATAAACTATGGTGTAGCTTGCCGATGCAGCTTGGATCTAGTGCTGCTGTGGCTCGGATTCGGGTCCTAGCTTGGGAACTTCCATATGCTGCATATTTGGCCCTAAAATGCAAAACACCAAACCAAACCAAAACAAAAACTTCTGAGGATTATGCATACCTGTTTAAGAAAAATTACATTATCTTAAAGAGAAATTATAGCATTTGATTGAATGGACAAGTGTATAATATTTTAATGGTTCACTACATGAAATGCAAAAATCTTTATTAAAGATTTATAGTTCTTTAAGTGATATTTCTTCATACTGAAACCAAGAATTAGGTCCGTTAAGCTATAATTTGCTTGCCTAATAAATAGTAAATTGTAACCTGCCTTCACTGATCAAGCTCACTTTAATTGTTCTTGCAAACTCCAATCTTCATGCATCTTGATATGTCACAAGACTCCTTTATCTGCCCTCTATAGATAACACCTCTGATGTCTGGGTCACTATAGTAACAGTTACCTCAATTGTTTTTCAGGTACTTGGAGCTAGCTCTTTCCCAGCTCAAACTGGTTGAGATAACCAACCATTTAAGAATGTCTGATGGATGAACTTTTGGTCAGAGGACCAGAAACTCCACCATCAGATCATGCTAACGCTGTCTTTTTCTAAACATGTGTCCCAGAACCATGTAACTCAGATGCAACTGTGCAGAGAATCGAATAACCTCATTTTTTTTTCTGCCTCCAGTCTTCTCCTCCACCTCCGATCATCCCATACTCTTCACTCGTAAATATCCTGAGCTCCCTACCTTCATAGAGGTGGATTTGAGACTTGTTCTTCCATCCTCTTGCTTGGCTGCCTCATGAATAATCTTTTTCTTTGCTATCAACCTGAGCATTTCAGCATTTGGCTTGCTGCATGTCAGACAAAGGAGCCTGTTTCTGGTTACAAGGCTAGAGACTAACTTTAACTGCTTTTACAAATGGAAATTATCATTATTATATATTCAGCTACCCCGAGGTGTTTTTTTGTTTGTTTGTTCGTTTTTTCGGCTTCCTTCCATTGGAAAAAAGCCACACACAAATCTTGTCAGATAAGCAAGACTTAAGCCCACTCCACTGTGGGCTTCATTTAAGTCTGCTCTGGGACAGTGCCCTTGCCATTCTTAGAAACCTAATGTTAATAGAGAGGACCTGAAAATCACACTCATACAACCCCTTAAAAAGTTCGTCTCTTTGGCAGATCAGCTTAAATCTTCCAGGTCACAAGAAAGGGGTTTACAACAATCATACACCTGGGTTCAACTTTAGACCAGCTTTTTTCTGACAGTGCCATGGATTTGATGTATGCATGGAAGGTATTTCTTTCCTTTCCTTTCTTCCTTCCTTCCTTCCTTTCTTTTGCTTTTTAGGGCCACAAGTGCGGCATATGGAAGTTCCTGGGCTAGGGGTCAAATCAGAGCTACAGCTGCTGGCCTAACCCTACAGCGATAGCAACTCAGGATCCCAGCCGCATCTGCAACCTACACTGCAGCTCGTGGCAACTGGGGATCCTTAACCCACTGAGCGAGGCCAGGGATTGAACCTATGTCCTCATGAATACTAGTCGGGTTCATTTCCACTGAGCCACAAAGGGAATTCCTAGAAGCCATTTCTTAATCTTACCTTTGTTTGCCATCAGATTTTAGCACACTATCTCCTATCTCATCTTGAGCTAGATCATCCATTGCATTAGATAAAAATTTCTATTTTTCATATGATGGTGGATGACTATTTTGCTTTACCAGTACACAACAGGGTTCCCTTTTCCTCCAGCTTAAAAAAAAAAAAAAAAAAAAGTACTTCCAGCACTTCCTGCCAACAGCAAAGCCAAGGTTAGATGCTAGCATGCTTTGGAACTTCCCTTCTACTTTGAAGGTCAGCCCCCTTCACAAAAGACAAACAACACCAGTACTAGTGTCATTCACTGATTAATATACCCTCTTAAGGCTGTTACTATAAATAACCATTTTGAAATCCTTTTTAATCCATATACCTTGGATTCTGTATATATATTTTTCTAGATTTAGATTACCCTACCCAAATTGCTTGTCTAGTTTTCAGCCACAAAATCTTGTATCTGTTACTTTATTTTCTTATAATATTTTGACATTCTCTTGTTCTTTCCCCCCTCTTTAGTTGTTTGTTCTTTCAATTGAATTTGGCAAAATACTCACTTCCTTCTGGGAGTTCACATGCCCTGAAAGAAACAACAAAATTAAACTGCAGTTGGGGTTTTCAAAAGGGGGTTCTGTGGGTGGTTTATTTATCTGGGACTCTTGACACAAACTCCTCCACGGGAGAGGCAAGTTCAATGAGAAAGGGCCAGCACAGCACGATGGGGCCTCCTACCAGGTTCCAATATTCCCAAGCACAATGACCACTTTACAGAGGGTAGAGGCTGGTGAGGACACTCCATTCTGGTGACAGATTCTGTGTGCTCTGGTCCAGGGGCAAGGTTATAGTCATAGGCGTGGCTCGGTGAGAAGGTTGGAGTCTGGTGAGAGGGAAGGAGCTTGACTGGAACAGAGCCATTAGGGGCCACTGGAAAGGCCAGGCTCTTGCCATCCTGGTCATAACTGGTACTGAGCTACCCGAGTAGTGAGTAGGGGAAAAAAAAAAAAAAAAAACCTTCTTGAAAATCAGGTGGCCCAGAATGTCCTTCCTGTTCCCTTCTCAGAAGATAGGATACTGAGGCCCCAAAGGGCAGCCCCTCCTTGGCCTGGCAGACAGGGTAAGGAATGATAGACAATACGGACCCCTTCCATGGAGTTCTAAGAACACCTTCCATGTGAGAGATTTTGTAGTATTTTTTTGACTAACCCATTGGCTGATTGTATTGACCACAGAGTGGGAGCATCTCTACTGAAATGGGAGAAAAAGACTCCCTGATGAAGTGGATAATTATTCAGAAAAGAGAGGGGAGAATCTAAGGGGAAAACTCCTATATAAAATCAGAGTAGGGGAGTTCCCTGGTGGCTCAATGGGTTAAAGATCAGGTGTTGTCACTGCTGTTGTGGTGTGGGTTTGATTCCTGGCTTGGGGAATTTCTGCAAGAAAGAAAAAGAAAAAAACAGAGTGGGGATTTGGCTCAAGGGAACAGATTGGTCTTTTAGAGGAGTGCAAGCTCCTTTTGGGGGGACACTTGGGGAAACAGGCATTTCCAGGTTTGTCCTTGGAAGTCTGAAGAGACTGGCTCCCAGTCTTTGAATGGAAGGCCAGGACCTGCTGAGGGTAATGGGATAAGAAGTAGGGAGGGAGTGAGACTGGAGGGATAATGGCCTTCATTTGAAACAACCCAGTCTTCTTCTTCTTCTTTTTTTGTTTTTTTTTTTTTTTTTTTTTGCTTTTTAGGGTTGTGCCCGAGGCATATGGAAGTTCCCAGGCTAGGGATCTAATTGGAGTTACAGCTCCAGCCTATGCCGCAGCCACAGCAACAGGAGATCCAAGTTTCGTCTTCAACCTAAACCATAGCTCATGGCAACAGCAGATCCTTAACCCACTGAGAGTGGCCAGGGATTGAACCCATGTCCTCATGGATGCTAGCTGGGTTCATTACCGCTGAGCCACAATGGGAATTCCCCATTCTTTATTTTTTTAATGTACTCAGAACTATTTGGTTTGGATGGATTGCGTTTTTGAATGTTTATAGGTGAAATTAAAAACTTACTACTGTTCACAAATCAAAAGCAGCAGTTTTGAGTGGGGGATTCAGCATTCTGGCTGCACACATAGCTGCCTAGACTCTGGCTGAACAGGGGAAAGCAGTGTTGAGGGGGGAGGTGGGCACAGAAGTGTGGCAGAGCTATTTGAGTTAGGAGCCAGATGTGGCAAAAACGCAGAAGAGTATTCCAGAGACTGATGACCCCTAATCAGTGGTTTGCTGGAAAATATTTAAAACTTTGCTCTCTGGGGAAATAAAAGGAGACCGGGTTTGTAACATTTACTGTTTTCCTTGGTTCATACATCAACCATGGCAAAGTGAAAGCCTCCAACCCAATGTGACTGAAAGCGGAATTGGAAGAGATGGGCAGTAGCAGCATTGTAGAACATTTCCACCATAGATACAACAAAGTAACATCAAGAACCAAATAAGAGGAGTTCCCGTCGTGGTGCACCAGAAATGAATCTGACTAGGAACCATGAGGTTCTGGGTTCAATCCCTGGCCTCACTCAGTGGGTTAAGGATCCGGCCTTGCCGTGAGCTGTGGTGTAGGTTGCAGACATGGCTCGGATCTGGTGTTGCTGTGGCTGTGTCGTAGGCTGGCAGCTACAGCTCTGGTTAGACCTCTAGCCTGGGAACCTCCATATGCAGCAGATGCGGCCCTATAAAGACAAAAGACAAAAAAAAAAAAAAAAGAACCAAATAAGAGTAAAACGTAGTTGAGTGATGACGAAGTGATGAGTTTTGAGTATTACTGTTGAGGCTTTTTAAACACCTACATCAAAATATAATTCATGTACCATAAAATCCACCCACTTAGAGTATAACATTTAATGGTTGTAGGATATTCAGAGTTGTGCAACCATCACCAAAGGATTTTAGGACATTTTTTACCATCTCCCAGGGTTGTCTAAGAGTGTGAAAGCCTTTCAACACTCCAGATGATGACAGTTCAGTTCTCCAAATAGACAGGTTGTATAAAATGAGCCCATGCGGGTTGTGGGTGGGAAAAGGTTTTCCTGAACTTTTTTTGATTGTTGGTTTGTATGGCTGCATTGGCAGCATATGGAAGTTGGCAGGCCAGGGATCCAATCGGAGCTGCAACTGCAGACATACAGCCATAGCTGCAGCAACACTGGATCCTTAACCCACTGCATTGGTGGGGGATCCAACCCACATGGCCAAAGAGGCAACTGCTGGATCCTTAACCTGCTGTGCCACTGCGGGAGCTCTCCTGAGTTTTTAAATAGCAAGATACACTGGATTCCCTTCTCCCTTTAAGGGGAGGCCTGATTTTGGGTCCACTGGTCTGGGCCAGGCCTGAGGTCCCACATGTATCCCCGACACAGCAACATTTACCATGATGACAGCCTTCGGAGTGGGACTTTTCATCTCTCACTGCAAGGTGCCAAGTGGCTGCCTGGACAATTTACTGGTCCTTCAGTAACAGGAAGTTTGGTTGCCTAGGCAGCACCATGCAGAGAAGGGTGTGGGGAGGTGGGGGTGGGGTGGGGACTGGACCCCTCACCATGGGAATGGAAGACTTGTGATCTTTCTCTCTTCCAAGCAGCGGAGAACTCAGCTCTGCATCCTGGAGTCCCCTTGGGGGTTTCCGCCAGAGATGCTGAAAGAGAAGAGAATACCCAAAGTAGAAAGGACAGAGAGGATCCCATTTCATGCTGAGCTGGGGCTTTCACAGTACGTGGGGAAGATTGTTGTTATCACGCTCTCCCTGGGTTACCGTCCCCCTCCCTCCTGCAGTGGCTGCAGCTTCCCCTCCCCTCCCTGCCCACTCAGAAGCCCTCCTCATGCAGCTCCACCCCAGGGCATAGGCGGGAGGGGCCACAAATGGAGATCTTGGGGGCCATAGGGACACAACGCACTGCCAGGAATCCTCCTACCAGCAGAGTGGTAACTGTCCATTTTGAACCCACTCCTGGGAAAGATGCATTTCCAGAGGCTGTGGCTGCTTCACCTGGGAACTTGCACCTTCCCCAGGCACAGCTGAAAAAAAGAAAGAAAAGGAAGGGAGGGAGGGAGGGACAAAGAAAGGAAAAGAAAGGAAAGGAAAGGAAAGGAAGGAAGGAAGGAAGGAAGGAGGAAGGAAGGAAGGAAGGAGGAAGAAAGAAAGAAAGAAAGAGAAAGAAGAAAGAAAGAAAGAAAGAAAGAAAGAAAGGAAGGAAGGAAGAAAGAAAGAAAGAAAGAAGAAAGAAAGAAAGAAAGAATCCTCATTCCCTGATGCTCAGCAGGCACCCAGAGCTGGAGGGGTTCTCTGCACAGCGACAGGAGACCCAGAGACCCAGGCCGTCCCAAGCCAGGCACTCTCCCAAGGAGACTCCTCCAGATGCTTCCCACTCCCGGGATGGCTCTCAGCCCAGCCCCTGGGACCCAGGACAGGTGGGGGGGGTGGTGGGGTGGGTGGGATACCTTCCTCTGCAGGGTCTGTAGCCACCACTTGAGTTCTTCATTCACCTCAAACCTGGGTCCTCCTTGAAGGACTCAACTTCAGCTCCTCCTCAGGAGAGGCAGATCGCAGTAGGGCCTAGCTGGCTCCAGTCTGGACACAGGTGCAATGAGGAGCAGCCCCAGGTGGGAACAGGGTTGACCTCTCAGAATCGAGGAAGGGCATTAAGGGCCTCAGGAGACTGTGACACAACCAGGAGTGCAAAGTTGAGAAATCCTTTTCATGGCCAAGCTGGAGCACAGGGTCTGTGTCACCAGTCCTCTAGGTCAGGCCACCTGAGAACACCTGGAACATCCACTTCCTAGAGAATCTTCTGGTTGTAGTAGTCCCCATTGTCCTGGGGGCCTTGAGGACAAGGAGAGAAGGAGTCAGGCTACACCATCCCAGCCCTGCTACCTGAGATTACCCATCTCAGTGAACAACCTGAAAACCACACAGAAAGCTCTGTTGCCTTGTATAAATTCTGACAAGTAGAGTTGCAGACCTGGGAGTTCCCGTCATGGCTCAGTAGTTAACGAATCCAACTAGGAACCATGAGGTTGTGGGTTCCATCCCTGGCCTTGCTCACTGGGTTAAGGATCCGGCAAGGCCGTGAGTTGTGGTGTAGGTTGCAGATGCAGCTCAGATCTGGCGTTGCTGTGGCTGCATAGGCTTAGCAGCTACAGCTCCGATTAGACCCCTAGCCTGGGAACCTCCCTAGGCTGCGGGAGTGGCTCTAGAAAAGGCAAAAACAAAAAGACAAAAAAAAAAGACACACACAAAAAGAGCTGTAGATCTGAAGGTCTGCTCAGTCTCCGTGGAGAACAGCCAGGTGTGATTAATTATAAATGTGCATTTCAGTTGTTGAGCACATACATATTTACATGCAGCATGTGAAAGTTCCTATATTATTCATTTCACTTATCAAGAAGCTATAATTACCAAAAACATTGTTGCTATCATTATTTTTTGAACAATTATCTGTTAGATCAATTAAGAATAAGAAAAATAGGAGTTCCCGTCGTGGCGCAATGGTTAACGAATCTGACTAGGAACCATGAGGTTGCGGGTTCGGTCCCTGCCCTTGCTCAGTGGGTTAAGGATCCGGCGTTGCCGTGAGCTGTGGTGTAGGTTGCAGACGCGGCTCGGATCCCGCGTTGCTGTGGCTCTGGCGTAGGCCAGTGGCTACAGCTCCGATTCAACCCACCCCTAGCCTGGGAACCTCCATATGCCGCGGGAGCGGTCCAAGAAATAGCAACAATAACAACAACAAAAAAGACAAAAAAAAGAATAAGAAAAATAGAAAGTTTTATTTTACCCTCATTTCTGCCTTTTCTAATGTTCTTCTTCTTTTTCTTTACATAGATCTGAATTTCTGCCCTGTATCATTTCCCTTCTTTCTAAACAACTTATTTTATCATTCCTTGTAAGGCAGCTCTACTGGCGACATTTCCTCAAATTTTGTTTGAGAAAGTCTCTGTTTCTCCTTCACATTGAATAACAATTTCACTAGACACAGAATTCTAGATTGGTGATTTTTTTTCTTTCAACACCCTAAGTATTTCACCCTAGTTTCTTGCTTACAGTTTCTGAAGAGCAGTCCAAGTAAATTCTTACCCTTGCTTCTCTTTAGGTAAGGTAAAAATAAAGACACACCACACCAAACTTGTGGTATGCTCAGAGAAAAATGTATATCTATAAATGCCTACATTAATAAATAAGATCTCTAATCAATAACTTAACTTTACATTTTAAACTAGAAAAAGAAGAGCAAACTAAACTCACAGTTAGCAGAAGGAAGGATGTCATCAAGATTAGAGGGGAGATAAGTGAAACAGAGAGAGAAAAATAATATAGAAAATCAACAAAAACAAAGTTAGTCCTTAGAAAAGATGGGGAAAAGGAGTTCCCATTGTGGCTTAGTGGTTAACGAATCGGACTAGCAACTGTGAAGTTTTGGGTTTGATCTCTAGCCTGGCTCAGTGGGTTAAGGATCTGGCGTTGCCATGCGCTGTGGTGTGAGGTCGAAGATGTGGCTTGGATCCTGCGTTGGCTGTGGCTCTGGCGTAGGCCGGCAGCTACATCTCCAATTAGACCCCTGGTTTGGGAACCTCCATATGCTGCGGTGTGGCCCTAGAAAAGACAAAAAAAAAAAAAAGAAGAAAGAAAGAAAGAAAATCCCAATAATACACAAAAAATAAGCTATGAGAGAGACCTAATAAACAAATTAAACAAAATTGCAAGGTACAAGGTACAAGGTCAATTTTTTAACCTGATAAAATGCATCCGTAAAAACTCTATAGCTAACATCACACTTAAAAAATAATGAGGAAAAAAAAGGAGTTTCCATCATGGCTCAGTGATTAATGAATCCAACTAGCAACCATGAGGTTCTGGGTTCAAATCCCTGGCCTTGCTCAGTGGGTTAAAGATCCGGCCTTGCCGTGAGCTGTGGTGTAGGTCGCAGACGCGGCTCAGATCCTGCGTGCCATCTGTGGCTGTGGTGTAGACTGGCGGCTACAGATCTGATTAGACCCCCTAGCTTGGGAACTTCCATATGCCGTGGGAGTGGCCCTAGAAAAGGGAAAAAGACCAAAAAAAAAAAAGAAAGAAAAAAAAATTAAATGCTGAAAGCTTTTTCCTTAAGATTGGAAACAATGAAAGGATATCTGCTGTTGAGAAGGCAGTCATGTGCAGCTTCTTGCCCCTTGCACAGTGGTATATGAGTGGCCTATGGGCCTGGAACAAATCCTGGCAAAGAGATAAAGAGCCCTCGTGGCCAGTGCTAGGCGTATCTCTTTGGAAATATCTTTCCCTGTGTCAGCTGTGGGATGAGCCCTGCTGGTGGGGAGGGGCAGGTACTCACCATTGAAGCTGATCTTGGTCTGTCTCTTCTCTGCATGAGGAATGCCTTGTTCCATTCACCATCTATGCAAGTCATGTCTTTTTCTACTACCCCTGACACCTCCAAACCACACAGGGTTGACACTCTGGGACTGTCACTGTTATGCAACAGATGTCCCTTGCCTGATATCTTCTTTCACCACTCCTGTTAAACACCATAGTCAGGAAAATGAGACAATAAAAAAACTAAAGGCATACAGATTGGAAAGGAAGAAATAAACTTCCCTTATTCTCAAACATGATTTTCTACATTGAAAATTTTGAAAATTTCTTTAAAAAAACTCCTAGAACATAAGTAGTCAAGCAATGCTACAAGATAAAATGTCAACAGACAAATTAATCATGTATCCATATGGACATCATACCAACTTGAAACCAAAAATTTTAAAATAATACCATTTATAATAATTCCAAATAATGAAACTCATAGGTATACATTTAACAAAATATGTGCTATATCAGTATGCTGAAATTTACAGAATGCTAATAAGAAAAAATCAAAGAAGATGTAATTAAATGGAGAAAACAGGCCAAGTACATGGATTAGATGACATAAATTTAAGATGTCAATCATCCCCAGGTTGAGCTACAGATCCAACACAATCCAGGTGAAATATCAGTAGGATTTTTTGGTGTATATAAACACAAGCTGATATTAAAATTTACATAAAAACAAAGGAGCTAGAATAGCCAAAACAATTTTTAAAAGAAGAAATTTGATGGACTCACACAACGTGGTTTTAAGACATGAAACTAAGGAGATTAAGATGGGATGGTATTTGTGAAGGGAACGATATTAATGCAACAGAATAGAAAAGTCGAGAACTAGATTCACTCAAATATAGCCAATAGATTGTTTGCAAAGGTGCAAAGGCAATTTAATGGGAAAAAGGTAGTATTTTTCAATAAGTAATGTAGGAACAGTTGGACTCCCACATGCAAAGAGACAGAGGAGAGAGGAACTTCAACCCAAACCTCACGTTACACAAAAAGTTACTGAAAATACATCTAAATGTAAAGCATGGATATATAAAGCTTCTAGAAGGAAACATAGGAGAAAAATCCTCATGACCCAAAGTTATGCAGAGTTCTTAGACATGACATCAAAGTATGACCAAGTAAATACAAAAAAGTAGATAAGCTGGACTTCATTAAAATTCAAAACTTTTAAGAGTTGCCACTGTGGCCCAGTGAGTTAAGGATCTGGTGTTTCCACAGCTGTAGCATAAGTCACAGCTGCAGGTTGGATTGGATCCCTCGCCCAGGAATTTCCATATGCCATGAGTGTAGCCAAAGTTAAGAAAGAAGAAAGAAAGAAAAAGAAAGAAAGAAAGAAAGAAAGAAAGAAAGAAAGAAAGAAGAAGAAAGAAAGAAAAAAGAAAGGGAAAAGAAAAATTCAAAACTTTTGCTCTATGAATGATATTGTTCAGAGAACGAAAAGACAAAGGCTAGGAAAAATATATTTGAAAAACACACATCCAACACAGACACTCTATCTAAAATATAGAGAGAACTTTCAAAATTCAATAATAGAAAAGCTCAACAATCCAATCTTAAAATATAGGCAGTAGATTGAAATGGACATTTATCAAGCCTAGTTGTTCTGTGAAATCTCTTCAGATGTCAGTGCTATATATATATATATAAACGACATTTTATCAGTTTTACTTAGATGGATACACGATTTGGTATCCATGGTGAGTGATGTCAGTGGTAAATGAAACCTTTCACCCACAGTGCTAACAAATTTCAAAAAAATAGCCATTCTACATTTAAAAGGGGGCTTATGGTTTGATGTTGGATTGGAAGTGGCATTATGGTTAGGTTTGGGTGATATCATAGATAGTGAGAGAGAAGGAAGGCCTGAGCAGAGGATGTTTACAGAGAATTCTAGGAATGGTCCACATTTATCCATTTTATCCTAGGAGTAGCCCAGGACTCTATGTTTGTTTCTAACAGGTAGAATAATGAGAGTTTTCACTGTATTCTTTTTTATTGGCTGTTCCCACATCATGCAGAAATTTCTGGGCCAGGGATGGAGCCTGCGCCGCAGTAGCAACTTGAGCCCCAACAGTGACAAGCACTGAATCCTTAACCCACTGAGCCACCAGGGAACTCCTTTGTTTTGTTTTTTATACTTTTCTGTGATGTTCAAGTTTTCAGTTAAAAACATGTGCTTATTATATGATAGAAAAAGCAAGTTCTAAAAGTTTATTTTCAAACATTTTTATAGCAGGTAGACTGTATCTGTGACCACACATTTGGTTGACATTTTGTTTTGCTAGTGCCCTCAAGAAGAATGATGCTTCCCTGCCCTCTAGTGGCCATGTGGCAAGGGTGCCTTCCAACCAGCATTTCAACAATGTGAAGGCAGCAAATACACTGTGTTCTAGGTAAAAGTTTGATTTAGTTGAAACCTTATTGAAACCGAACACATAAACTATTCTGTTGCATGGTAATATCTCAACCTTTTGGCATTTTCTTGGAGTTAAGTTTCCCACTCAAAGCTTAATTCTCGAAGAATTACATAAAAATTGGGGTTCCCACTGCGGCCCAGTGGGTTAAGAATCAGACTTCAATGGCTTGGATCTCTGCAGAGGTACGTGTTCCATACCTGGCCAATCCTCAGCCTGGCACAGTGGGTTAAAAGGATCTGATGTTGCCAGAGCTGTGGCAGGTTGTATAGGTTACAGCAGCTTGTTTTTGATTCCTGGTGTCCCTAGCCTGAGAACTTCCATATGCCATGGTTTGCAGGCATAAAAATTAAAAAATAAAAGAATTACATAAAAATTAAATGAACATCTTCACTTGATTCTTAAAATGAATGTATTAGACACAACAACCTAACTTTTAGAGCTCATGTTTTTTAAATAGCTCTGTCATGAGCAAGAGCCCAGGCTCACTAACTCTAGGGCATGATATATCTGTTTCTTACAGTGTGCCCTGTATTGGTTTGCCAGGATTGCCATAAACAAATGCCAGACTGGGTGGCTTAAACTACAGAGATCTGTTGCCTCCAGTTCTGGAGGCTGTAAGTTTAAAATCAATTGTGGGGAGTTCCCTACATGGCGCAGAGGAAACGAATCCCACTAGGAACCATGAGGTTGCAGGTTTGATCCCTGGCCTCGCTCAGTGGGTTAAGGATCTGGCTGTGAGCTGTGGTGTAGGCCGTCGGCTACAGCTCCAATTTGACCCCTAACCTGGGACCCTCCATATGCCCCGGGTGCAGCCCTACAAAGCAAAATGTAAATAAATAAATAAATAAAATAAGAAAAATTAATAAAATAAAATAAAATAAAGTGTGGGCAGGTTTCTTCCTTCTGAGGGCTGTGAGGAAAGGATCCATTCCACACTTCTCTCCTTGGCTTGTGGCTGGCCACCTTCTCCCTGTGTCTCTTTATTTCATCTTCCCTTTATATGTGTCTCTGTGTCCAAATCTCTCCCTTTAATCAAGACACCAGTCATAATGGATTTGTGCTCACTCAATGACCTCAGTTAATTCTATTACATCTGTAGGACCCTGTCTCCAAATTTACATGCTGAGGTAGTGGGGTTAAGACTTCAACACATGAATTGAGGGGTAGGGTGAACAATTCAACCCATGCACTTCTTGGTGTTATGTTTCAGTAGGAGACCAGTCAGCCTCAGATTGGTACCTGCAAATCCCCACCTCCTTATTTCTTCCCATCTCCCTTTTCTTCCCTCTCAATGTTTTTTTAAAAATAATTAAATGAATTTTATTATATTTATAGTTGTACAATCATCATCACAACCTCATTTTAGAACATTTCCATCCCAAACCTCCAGTTTTCCCCTCCCACTGAGTCCCCTTTGGTAACCATAAGAGTTTCAAAGTCTGTTTCTGTTCTGAAAATAATTTCATTTTTATCCTTTTGTTTAAGATTCCATATATAAGTGATATCAAATGATGTTTGTCTCTCTGTCTAACTTCACTTAGTGTAATAATTTCTAGGTCCATCCATGTTTCTACAAATGTCATTAGTTAATTCTTTTTTATGGCTGAGTAGTATTCCATTGCATATATGTACCACATCTTCTTTATCCACTCCTCTGTTGATGGACATTTAGGTTACTTCCATGTCTTGGCTATTGCATATAGTGCTGTAATGAACATTGGGGTACCCATATTTTTTTGAGTCATGGTTTTCTTCAGATAGATGCCCAGGAGTGGGATTGCTGGATAATGTGGTAGTTCTGTTTTTAGTTTTTCTGCCTCTCAATGACTTTTTAACCCTGAGGCACGTTAGAATTATCCGAGGAATTTTTAAAAATTCTAATCATGAACCCTACCCATAGACCAATTGAATCAGAATTGCCAAAGAAAATTTGCAAGGAAACCCAACCTAAAAGAAAGGATCAAGGAAGGCTTCAGATAGACGAGGGTTTACTTGCTGAATTTTGAAGAAAATGAATGGAAATGATAGAGATAGAAAATAAAGAGGATCATAGACAGAAGAACATCATGAGCAAAGAGAGAAGTGACAACAACGTGGATGTGCTGGCAAAGTGTGCGTGTGTCTTGGCAGAGACCACACACAAGGGCAAGGAGGCATCCCCACCAGCAAGAGGTGCTAGAGCTGAAGCTGAGAGGCAGGCAGGGGCCAGGTTGAGGGTGTACCTGTGCATCAACTTTATCATTTCAGAAAGGGAACTTTGAGCCCTACTGTGATCATTGCGCTCACCCCAACTATCCTGTCCCAGGTTCCCTGATTTGGCTGCCCTTGTGTCAGTTGAATCACCATTTTGATTCTACTTTTGCAAACAATGGCAAGTGTGAGTAGAGTGATAGGAAGAACAATGGTGTTACCAAATCCGAAGCTGCCATGGATGACGGTGAGTCAGGCTAGAGTAGAAGGGGCAGGGTAACAGCTGGACAAGAGGTTCTGGAGCATAATGGATGGTGGGAGATCTGGACCCAGACAAATAATGGGGTGGATAGTGCAGAAATGCACCGTGTGGAGAGGGGAGGGAAGGCGAACAGCTGGGCCCAGGCATCGAGGTGAAGGACATGGTTTGGCAGCCTGGTATGAGAACCCATGCTGTCTACAAGGGAAGAGGCCAGAGGGAAAGTCTAGGCTAATGAAGGCCCTAGAGGCAGCTTCTATGGGGTGTGGTAACTGGAACCAAGCCACTCAATACAGTGACATCAAAATGTGCATGATTCCTGAGCTGTGGATGGCAGAGGGTTGAGCTTTGCTGCTCTGGGTATCAGCGTGCCACAAGCACATGTGCGCTGGCATGACTGTGCTGTTCCCTGTGAGTACTGCTGGGGAGCCCTCCTCTGCAGCCCAGACTCCAGAGCAACCTCAGCGTCTCTCACACATCAACAGCAACTGTGCTGTTCTTGGGTTTGCTCCCTCTCCTCAACAGTATTACGATGCAAGGGTGAGAGATTCCTGATGTAATTTGACCACTGTCTAGATGATCTGGGAAGTTATCTAGAGATTTCAGGGACACAGTAAATCCTAGGAATGTTTCAGGTGATTAAATCTTTGATGTAGAGATTGAAAATCTTGCAGTCGATTTAAGCATCTCTGATATGCGTGAGTTATTATTAATTTAGCTTAATATAAGGCTTACACAAGATTTCCAAATACTTGTTGTATAAAATGTACTTCAGGATGTTCAGTTGCATCTATGCAGAGAGAAGTTTTCCAAAACATGGAAATTACCTCGTCATAGGCATTGGACACATAATGACCATTAAGAAAATGAAATTGTAATTTAATTTTCTAGTTATTGCTAAGTTTTTCTTAAGGAAAAGAATTTTCAGAAGGTAAGCAAGAAAAACACCTTAGTTCCAAGATATTAGAACATATTCAGCAAATGAACACATTGATAGAAATGATGCCCAAACTGTCTTTTCTGGCTTTCCTGTGATCTGTTACTAGATACTCCATTGGCAGGCTCTTCCACAATTAATTGATTCCAGAAAATTTGGCAAGTTTTCGTCTTCTCTGTTTTAAGAATTCGACAATTGACCACTTTGTAAATATCATATAACACCAATCTTTTTTTTTTTTTTGTCTTTTTTCTAGAGCCACTCCCTCGGCATATGGAAGTTCCCAGGCTAGGGGTCTAATTGGAGCTGTAGCCGCCGGCCTACGCCACAGCCACAGCAACTTGGGATCCGAGCCAAGTCTGTGACCTACACCACAGCTCACGGCAACACCGGATCATCGGCCCACTGAGCAAGGCCAGGGATCAAACCCGCAACCTCATGGTTCCTAGTCAGATTTGTTAACCACTGTGCCATGACGGGAACTCCGTAACACCAATCTTTTAGGTGTTTTAAATGCTTTGAGAAAAGTATCTATCAAATAAAAGATACAGCTCGTTAACTTATTACAGTACTTGATTTCAAATATTTATGTATAAACATTGACAGCTGTTTAAAGAAATATTTTACCAAATTCACAAAATATGTCCAATACATGAATGCCATAATCTAACTGTGTGTCCTGGCTGCTTTCCACTTGCTCCTCAGGAATCCACTCTCCATCAAGCCCTGGACCCAGGTAGCCAGATTTATACTTTTCAAGGGTCTCCTGGGCCTTCTGGCTTCAGAATGGATGTGGCCAATGGGAGTAGGAAGATGTAGGTGTGAGGAGAATGGAGGTATTTATTCTCTCAGCTTCCTTCCTGCTCTGACCCTAACCAGAGGCCACAGCTCCTGCCAGGTGGCCCCCTCCCACAGAGCTGCATCCCTAGGCTCCCATGACCATAAGTTTTTGAGCTTAGAGATAATAACTGCACCCTGAGGTCATGAACCCTGAGGAAACTCACCATCACGTGTTCCCTTCACAATCAGCCCACACACTGCAGGTAGCCCTTTTATTAAATTCTCCAATTATCTAGTTTGAGTTTTCCTTCTGATTCTTGCTGGGATCTTGAATGATATAGTATGGTTATTCTTTTCCTTGGTGTGAACTAAGCATATGGCAAAAAAAAAAAAAAAAAGTTCTAAAACACAATGTCTAATTGTGAAAAACTGGAGATAGTGTGTCTTACAAATCTGCTCTATTAATACCTCTCTTCTTTTTCATTTCTGTCCTGGTCTCTCCCCCTCACTAGGCAGCCAGTTCTCTTATCTTACCTCCTTTTTCTTTTTTCCACATCACAGCATGTGGAATTTCCCAGGCCAGGGATGGAATCCTAGCCATAGCTGCGATCTATGCTGCAACTGTGGCAACTCTGGATCCTTAAAACCCACTGTGAAGGGCTGGAGACTGAATGTACACCTCTGAAGAGACAACCATAGGGGAAAGGCTGCCTGAGGATGGAAGCAACACAGAAAACACATAACTGAGAGATGGAGATGGCTTTCTTAACAGTATGTTTGAGTACCTGGGTTCAGCTATAACCACACAGACACAGACACACACACACACAGACACACACACACACACACACACACACACACAATTATACAGTTTTATAAGCCAAATAGTCTTTTTTTTTTTTTTTTTCTTGCTTAAATCAGTTTGGATTGAATTTCTGTCATTGCAACTCAAGGAGTCCTGCCAAGTAAACCAGTTCCAGAAAGAAGTAGCAGTGTGATCCAATTGCTCAATTCATATTTTTTTCTCCATTTCCCCACCTCTCCTCTTGTATTCAGTGCCTTTATACTTTCTTCTCCCTACTTATTTTCTCCTGGGAGATAAGCTGATAATGTTTGTCCTGGATGCTGCAGGGTGAATTTCTGTTACATTGTTTTTCATAGAATATTGACATTTTAAGCCTGACATTTAGTCCTACAATGAAAGGTTTTGTGTTGAGATTGAAAGAGATTTAAAAAATGTATCAACCAAATAACAATGTGTAAATCTTGTTTGGATTCTAATTCAAACAAACCAACAGTTTTTAAAATAAACAACTTTAAAAAAGTTTCTATCTTTAGGAGGTAGATATGGGAAGGTTTTTGGATGAAAAGATAAAATGTTTGAGGGTATTCCCTGGTGGCCTAGTGGTTAAGGATCTGGGGTTGTCACTGCTGTGGCTCAGGTCACTGCAGTGGCACAGATTGGATCCCTGGCCCGGGAACTTCCCCATGCCTTGGGTGAGGCCAAAAAACAAAGAACAACAAAACAAAAAGAACAGAAAAGAAAAAAGTATGCTGTTTGAGATTTGCTTCAAGATACTCCAGTATGCAAGGGGTGTGATGAGAGGAGGAATAGATGAAACAACATTGTGATAAATTAACAATGGTTAAAGCTGGATGATGAGTTGAGGAGGGGGTTCTTTGGACAATTCTAACACCAAATGTTTGAAATTTTCCATAATAAAAGAGGTTTGTTTGTTTTTGGCAGCCCTGCAACTTATGGAGTTTCCAGGGTTAGGGCCACAACTGCTGCAACTCCAGATCCTTAACCTCCTGTGCCCGGTTGCCCTTCAAGGTGCAGGTCTGAAACTAGCGCTTCCAGCGATCCGTTGCGCCACAGGAGAACTCTCATAATAAGAAACGTAAAAACAAGGAGAAATGGCCAAGGGAGCTATTCACCTATGCTCTCTCATTCTCCCTTTCCAAAAGAACTCCTATGTTGTTGAGGATGCAATGTAACTGTACAGATCCAAAAAAAGTTTAATAATTTTTTTTTCTAGTCTCACTTGTAAATGTGAGTGACCAGTAGAAAGCGGAAAGAAGCCGTTGGGTGTGGTTTCCAAGAAAATTCTTTAAAGTTGCTGTTTCAGGTAGTAAGTGAGCCTGTTTGTTACCCTTGCCTCTTAAAGAACTGAGAAAGGGAGTTCCCATCGTGGCGCAGTGGTTAACGAATCCGACTAGGAAGCATGAGGTTGCGGTTCGATCCCTGCCCTTGCTCAGCGGGTTAACCATCCGGCGTTTCCGTGATGTAGGTCGCAGACGTGGCTCTGGCCTAGGCTGGCAGCTACAGCTCCGATTAGACCCCCTAGCCTGGGACCCTCCATATGCCTCAAGAGTGGCCCAAGAAATGACAAAAGACAAAACAAAACAAACTGAGAAGCACCACAAGCAACCATAACGCCAGAATGCGTGATGTCAGGGACCGTGGCGCCTAAAGAAGGAAGGATCCTGGATCCTTGATGATGGTGGAGCTGCCACACCAGGCCTGGGATGATTTCCCCTTTTTTTCAACAGGGAGAACTAAACTTTTTTCTCGTTTTAAATTTGCATTCGCCCTTACGGAAGCTGTAAACTCCACGAAGGCAGAGAGTCTCTCTGCCTTATAGCTCACAAACTTGGCTGCTTTTTGGAATTAGCTGGGGTTTTTGTTTGTTTGTTTTTAATATTAAGGTTTGGACCCCACTAACAGAGTGAATTCACTGATTTGGTGTACGGCTTAGGCACTCTGCCCCGGTGATTCTAACGTGCAGCCAATTTGGAGACCCACTGTTTCAGCTCGCGATTTGATTCCCACAACGACTGACTCCTGGCTGGAGCAAGGTCAGGAGTGGGTGATCAACTGAGATCACCTACTACCGCACGGAGTAGGAAGGGCAGGCGTCCTCGCTCTGTTTCTCGCCAAAGCAGACTCAGCTGAGCTTTTGCCCGCTTCGCCCCCGCCGCCGCCGCCGCCGCCGCCGCCGCCGCCGCCGCCGCCGCCGCCGCCGCCGCCGCCGCCGCCGCCGCCGCCGCCGCCGCCGCCGCCGCCGCCGCCGCCGCCGCCCAGCTTTGGCCCAGTATAAACACGGAAATGCTTGGCGCGCCTCAGCCCACTGTCCGAGAGCCCTGAAGTGCGCTTGCGCGACACCGGGTCCTGGCGGGTAGTTTGAATTTCGCTCCGGGAGTTGAGTCTCGCGATTCTGGACTTCCGGCCGAGACTGGAGTGGTCTACACGCTTCGCGACCGCAGTAGGTGGGCTCTTCGCTGCGGGACCCGCGCTAGGTTGGAGCCTAGAGTTGAAGATCTTGCCATCGGAAAGCGGGCGGAAGGCATTGTTCGGACGGAGTGGGGGGCGCGCGGGGCCGGGCCGGGTTGGGCGGAGGAGCAGAGCTTCACTTTACCTCGCTGGGTGAGCTGGGGGGGGATGCTGCAGACTTGTCAGGTATCCTCGGAGTGAGCGGATAGATAGTACCTGATTTCTTTCCTTCCCCTCCCTCGTCTCTTTACCCTAAATAGTAAAGTTCCCACCCCCACAGCATGGCAGAAATGTTTACTTGGACCCGTTTCTTTGAACTTAGAATTCTTTAAGATTTTTATATATTTTGAGTTTTTAAAGAAAACATTAAAAAAAATAAATTACCAATACTTTATATATACATAGTGCATTTGTTCCTCTAAATCCTTAAGGAAATGATGCACGCTTATCGCCTGGACCCTGATTTGTAGGACATTAACTACAGAAGGTTCTAGGACAAGTCAATACTGGACTTTGGTTAGAAACTGAATTTTATAGAATTGAAAGAAATTGCTGTTGGACTTCCCGTGTGGCTCACAACAAAGAAATTGCTGTTGAGTTTTTGTACTTTCTCCCCCCAACCCCCCTTTTTTGGCCGCTCCAGTGTCATATGGAATTTCCTGGGCCAGGGATCCACTCAGCCGCAGCTGGATCCTTAACCCACTGCACCACATCAGGAATTCCTATATTCTTTCCGAGAAGTATCTTACTGGATATTTACCATTCTTGGAGTTTGTCTCTCTCTCTCTTTTTTTTTTTTTTTTTTTTTTGGTCTTTTTAGGGCTGTACCCACAGCATATGGAGGTTCCTAGGCTAGGGATCTAATGGGAGCTACAGCTGCCGGGCTTCACCACAGCCCAAGCAACGCGGGATCTTCAACCCACTGAGCAGTGCCAGGGATCATACCTGCAACCTCATGGTTCCTAGTCGGATTCGTTTCTACTGCGCCACAAAGGGAACTCCCATTCTTGGATTTTTTTGAAAGTGAACTGAAATTTGTCTGGCTTTTTTTTTTTTTTTTTTAATAAATGTGTTTTTTTTTCTTCAGCGGCTTAAAGGATGGCCTTGTCAGATCTGGAACAACTGTGCTCACATATTAATGAAAAAATTGGCAATATTAAAAAAACTCTGTCGTTAAGAAATTGTGGTAAGTAAAACAGATTCCACTGGCTTTGTACATAATAAATGCATTTTGATTATTGTGCCACTTTGAGTGATATACCTGATATGTTAGGTGATTTTAAGTTTCTAATAATGATTTTTAAAACACTCCAGCATTGGTATTGTGAATATTACAGTGGATACTAAAATGCAGGTTCCATTGAACAGTGAATTTTCTATTAATTACATTTATTTACTTAATGCTTTTCTGAGACACACAAGGCAGAAGAGTAAGATTGAAGGTTCTGTAGCATTTTTCTAGTTCTGGAGCCAAATAGAGCTACTAAAAGGCAAAGAAAATCAAAAGTAGGAAAGACCCACAGAGGTAGAATTAGCCCATCTTACAGCCTGCTTTGGAGGAAACTTAGCAATTTATATCCCTAAGAAATAACTAAATGAAAATGAAATCAGTTTTTTACACATCAGGAAATCTGGAGGTTGTAACCATATTCCAAAATATTTTGAAGAGCTGAAAGTGGATAAGGTCATGGAAGTGCAGAAAAATAGAGGATCCACAAGTTGACGTCATGGCTCGGCAGAGGCAAATCTGACTAGGATCCATGAGGACGTAGGTTCGATCCCTGGCCTTGCTCAGGGGGTTAAGTATCCAGTGTTGCCAAGGGCTATGGTGTAGGTAGCAGACATGGCTCAGATCTGGCATTGCTGTGGCTGTGGCGTAGGCCGGTGGCTGCAGCTCTGATTTGACCCCTATCCTGGGAACCTCCATATGCTGCGGGTACAGCCCTAAAAAAACAAAAACAAAACAAAACAAAAAAAAATAGAGAATACTTGTAAAATCTAGAAAAATAGCATTTACAAAAATGCTATGCTCCCTAACCCTACCTAGGAGAGCTAAAGATTTATTGATTCGGTAGTTCCCATTGTGGCTCAGTGGTAATGCATGAGAATGCAGGTTCAATCCCTGGCCTTGCTAAGTGGGTTAAGGATCTGATGTTGCTGTGAGCTGTGGTATAGGCTGGCCGCTGCAGCTCTAATTCAACCCCTGGTTGGGGGAATTTCTGTATGTGGAGGGTGCAACCCTGAAAAAAAAAAAAGATTTATTGATCAGTGGAATTCCATCTGCTGGGAAGATGCTGTTGAACTTTTATTGTAGTTTGTATTAAGAATTGATAATATTAAAAAATTCCAATATGAAATTATAATGTTGGTATGTCCTTTCGAATTTTAGATGTCCTCCTGAGACTTTGATATTTTCCTTCTCTTGTTGTGAACCACTAATAAAGAGCATCATCTGTTTTACAGTTTGGGGCTGAGGAAGTCAATAAAAAGCCCAAGGGGTGGTGGGTTCATCTTTTCAAGGCCCCTGGTCTGTAAATGAGGAAACGGAGGCTTAGAAGTCAGGTGACTTGTCCAGGTTCCCCCAGCTGATGGGTAGTTTGTTGGGACTGTGGTTTTCGTATTCAGATTCCCAGTGTAGAACTTGGCTACTGCTATGCCACTTTGACTGAATAACCTAAATAGGACATTTAGATTTTTAATAAGTAGTCTTGTTTAGATTCTCTTACTGAAGACAAGATTACTATTTGATAGATATAATTTAGAGATCTATGAAACTATCAAACCCTGAATCCAAATCACCCCATCAAAGCATGAGGCCTGGCAAAGGAATCTAACCTATTAGATTACTGAATACTGGGTAGCCATCATTTGTACTTGGGGAGAATACTTTGTTTCCAAAGCCTGTTTAGGAAAGTGAAGTAATTTGTTTGCCACTTTCACTGCTGTAACATGCTAGATTACTACTATCAAAAGTAGTGAATTAGGAGTTACTGTCATGGCTCAGTTGCTAATGAAACCAACTGGTATCCATGAGGATGTGGGTTTGATCCCTGGCCTTGTTCAGTGGGTTAAGGATCTGGCATTGCCGTGAGCTGTGAT
This sequence comes from Phacochoerus africanus, assembly GCF_016906955.1. Taxonomy (NCBI): domain Eukaryota; kingdom Metazoa; phylum Chordata; class Mammalia; order Artiodactyla; family Suidae; genus Phacochoerus; species Phacochoerus africanus. The sequence continues at coordinate 102,045,404 of NC_062545.1, forward strand.
CCAAGCTGCAGATGAGGCTCGGATCCTTAGTTGTTGGGGCTGTGGCGTAGGCTGGCAGCTACAGCTCCGATTAGACCCCTAGCTTGGGAACCTCCATATGCCACAGGTGTGGCCCTAAATAGACAACCAAAAAAAAAAAAAAAAGGAGTGAATTAGGAGTTCCTGTTGTGGCTCAGTGGTAATGAACCTGACTAGTATCCATGAGGATTTGAGGATGCAGATTTGATCCCTGGCGTGGCTTAGTGGGCTAAAGATCCAGTGTTGCCGAGGGCTGTGATGTAGGTAGCAGACACGGCTTGGATCTGGCACTGCTGTGGCGTAGGCTGGTGGCTGCAGCTCTGATTCGACCCCTAGCCTGGGAACTCCCATATGCCGTGGGTGCAGCCCTGAAAAAAGATAAACAAAAGTTTAAAAATAGTGAATTACAGACCTTGAAATATTTACGGTTTCAAAATTAGACAGTTTAGGGGATGCACTAGGGGTATGGGATGGAAACACTATAAAATTTGGTTGTAATGAGCTTTGTAGGACTATGAATTTAATAAAATTCATTGAGTAATAAAAATAAAAATGAGATAATAAAATTAAAGTGAATTTAAAAATAGGTAATTAAAAAAGTGGTGAATTTGCTTAGTTGATTATTCTACTACAAGTCAGCAAACAAAGCTGTAAAACTTTTTTTTTTTTTTGGTCTATTTAAGGCTGTACCTGTGACATATGGAAGTTCCCAGGCTAGGGGTGGAATTGGAGCTGCAGCTGCTGGCCCACACCACAGCCATGGCAATGCAGGATCCAAGCCGTGTTTTCGATGTACTCCAGAGCTCATGGCAATGCTGGATCCTTAACCAGCTGAGTGAGGCCAGGAATCGAACCTGTGTCCTCATGGATGCTAGTCAGATTCCTTTCTGCTGAGCCACTATGGGAACTTCATGGCTCTAAAATTTAAGTGACTAAATTTTTTGAGATACCAGTATATCTAACTAGTTGTTTCACCCCTGAAATTAGTCTCATTAGAGACAACAGCACTCTCGTTTACTTATTAATTTCTTTTAGTTGTTGGGAACCTACTGTTAGATGCAATTAGCATTGCTTTATTAGATTATGTTGATAAATAACACTTTGCCTTTACTGAATACTTGACTGAGGTTCTCAGTGCTCACCCATCTAGTACTTTGCTACTATCTTCTCAGTAACCCTCTGAGGGCAGGTACTGGTGTCTCTGGCTTCAGCCCTGGAGCCTTTAGCTGTTTCACTCTGCTGCATCCATAATCTACAGATGTGGTTAATCTACAGATGTGGTCAGATTATGTTTTCACTTATGTGTACTTTATGACTTGGTTGCTAGTAGCGAAGACGGAAAAAGTTGATTATGGGGATAGTTTTTCTTGGGTGCTTTTTGATTTACCTTTAAAAAAAATTTTTTTAAAGCTACTTTTATTTCTAGGGAGGAGGGGACTCTGGTTTTCCCATCCTTGTGGCTGTGAAGCTAGAAAGAGGGGCTGGGAGGTGGAGTTGGGAGTATGGCGCTTGCTACTCTCCCCAACCTCCTATGTACACTTTAGGGCTGGTCCAAAGCATAAGCTTATCTCCCTGGCCAGTGATTAGCATTATTTCAGATTTACACATTGACTGAAGGTACAGCCCATGAAGAGGGGTCCTAACCTCCTCTGGGATTCTCACTTCCAGCATCCTATGCTTTGAAGTCTCAAAGCCTTGGCTCTTAGCCCACTAAAACCAAATATACTAGGTTACTGAGACTAACAGCCTCCTCCCTCCAGCATTCCTCTGTATCCCTCAGATTAGGGCTGCTGCAGTATCAGGTCACATACACTGGCTGGTCTGTGGTTCTCTCTTCATGTTCGACCCCTTGGAGATTTACCTTATTGTCTTAAGAGATCAACTATGCATGGAAAAAGGTGTTTATTTTTTCTTGCATTTCTAGTGTTTTGTTACAGAGGAAGAATTTGCCAGAAATGAAAGATTCCGGAGAGACTTTGTTCTTATCTCTCCTTTCCTTTTCTTTCATACTACTTAGAGTTGAGTTCCTAAGATTATCCATGGGGACAGGTCCTAGGGGCTGAAACAGCAGTTCTTTCTCCACCCTCAGTGTTTCTTTAAGGTAAAGCTCTGTTCCAAGAGTTCAGTGGGGTACATATGTGTTTTTTGCTTTTTCACTACACTATATTTTCCATTTTATCTTTGTTAACAGGTCAAGAACCTACCTTGAAGACAATATTAAATAAAATAGGAGATGAGATCATTGTAGTAAATGAACTTCTAAATAAATTGGAATTGGAAATTGAGTATCAAGAACAAACCAACAGTTCACTCCAGGTAATGATTTTCTAGTGAAGAAACAAAATTAAAAGGCAGTTGATAGGAGTTCCCCTGTTGTGGTGCAGTGGAAACGAATCTAACTAGAAACCATGAGGTTGTGTTTAATCCCTGGCCTCGCTCAGTGGGATAAGGATCCGGTGTTGCCATGAGCTGTGGTGTAGGCCTGCAGCTACAGCTCTGATTAGATCCCTAGCCTGGGAACCTCCATATGCTGCAGGTGGGTAAAAAGTCCAAAGGAAAAAAAAAAAAAGGCAGTCCTTAGAAACTCCCTAATCACCAGGGAATTCTTTTTTTTTTTTTTTGTCTTTTTGCCATTTTCTTGGGTTCCCAGGCTAGGGGTCAAATCAGAGCTGCAACCACCAGCCTACACCAGAGCCACAGCAATGCAGGATCCGAGCCGCATCTGCAACCTGCACCACAGCTCACGGCAACGCCGGATCGTTAACCCACTGAGCAAGGGCAGGGACTGAACCTGCAACCTCATGGTTCCTAGTCAGATTCGTTAACCACTGCGCCATGATGGGAACTCCTCACCAGGGAATTCTCAAGGATGCTTTAAGTTTATGGTGTTCCTAGCTTCATAAGTTATTATTAATGGTATAGAGTGCAATTTGCATTTTATTTTCCCAGTATAAAGGGCTCCAGAGTTCCACAGGTATTTCTGTCTTCATGCTGGTAGCCAATGGACTTGACCTTTTCTAAAAAGGAAGATTTCCTAAGTAATTCTTGGTATGTTTAATTTAAATAAGTGATCTCCTGGGAATGTGGTGTTGGAGGAGTGCCCACCCCAGGGTGAGGAAATGTGGATTCCCACCCTGGCTGCCCAGAGCACCCTCTGCCACCCTGAGAAGGTCATTTTTCCTCTTGAGGTCTCGGAGTCCTCATTTGGAATGTTAAGGGTCCTAGTGAAGTATTTATTGGGTCCCTTCTAGTCTGCATTTCTCTATTTCTATAAAATGTAATGAGAGCCTCCTTGCCTGCCTGCTTGCATCTCTCACAAGCATCCTATCTTAATAAATCAATTTCTTATCTATCAAAGAAATGTAATATAAGGACTCTCAAGTAAAGAAAAACTTGAACCTCATTCACACACACATTTTGTTCTTAAAAAAACCATTTTACCCTAGTAAAAGTGCTTGTGTACTTCCTGATGGGAAATAGTCTGTACCATAACTACCTCATGCCATTGATACATTCAATGGGATTGAAGAAAGTGACCTCTATGATCCCTTTCAGCCTTGTAATCCTTGATATTGCTAAGAATTTTTCAGCTGTAGGAACTGGCATGATTATGTCTAATTACTATTAAATGAAATTAGTATCTCTGAACATCCTTCAGCTTTTTTTTTTTTTTTTTAAGGTTTGCACCTGCTGCATAGGGAAGTTCCTGGGCCAGGGGATGAATCGAAGCCACAGCTGCTGGCCTACACCACAGCCACTGCAATGCCAGATCTGAGCTGCATCTTCGACCTACACCATTGCTCACAGCAACGCCGGATCCTTAACCCCTTGAGCGAGGCCAGAGATGGAACACAAATCCTCACAGACACTATATTCTGTTCCTACCCCAATGAGCCACAATGGGAACTCCTCATTTCCTCCCTCCCTCCCTGTATTTCTTTCTTGCTGCCATGCCCGTGGTGCATGGACTTTCCCAGGCCAGGAACTGAACCTGAGCCACAGCAGCGACCTGAGCCACTGCACTGACAATGCTGGATCCTTAACGCACTATGCCGCAAGGGAACTTCCATTCAACTCTTTAAAAGAAAGGTATTATACAAATTCAAACAGAAACCAATAGTGGTTTCACTTTAATGCTGCCCTAGAACACCCAGGATTAGGTGTGGGTTTACAGAATGTTCAACTCAGGATTAAAGGCTATTTGAAATTTTTGTTTATATTATGATTGGAAATCAGGGAGTTCCTGTTGTGGCCCAGCAGGTTACAAACCCTTCTAATATCTGTGAGGATTGGGATTTAATCCCTGGCCTCAGCGGGTTAAGGATCCAGCATTGCCATGAGCTGTGATGTAGTTTTCAGATGGCTTGGATCCTGTGCTGTGGCTGTGGCATAGGCCAGCACTATAGCTCTGATTTGACCCCTAGCCTGAGAACATCCATATGCTTCAGGTGCTGCTCTGAAAAGAAAAAAGAAAAAAAAAAGATGACAGAGATCTAAAGGTACAGAGTATTTTTCTTATTAAATTTGCATGCGTTCATAGCCTCAGGTTCTAGGAGAAGTTTAAATAAAGACAGCACAAAACGAAAGCAGTTATGATCAAGTAGACATTTTCATTAAGCTGGAATATATGAAAGCCGTTCCAGACAGCATCTCATCCTTGCGCTTCAGGAAAGCATTATCATTCTGGTGCTGGAGCGTGTTTGCTAAGTCAACAAAAGCACTTTACCAGAGTGACAGTCATAAATCTTTCATAGACTTTGTAGTTGCTTCCCAATGTTGAAGTATTTTAGAAAGACATAAATGTCAACCCTGCCTGTTATAACGTGATTCTAACAGTTGTTCTCTGAAAAAAATCCAGTAGAGAAAAACAATATATTGCCATCCAAAATCAGCTCTGGAAACCAAATATCTCTTTTTTTAATATTGCTGCATTTGCTGCTTTTCACCCCTTCTACTTTCTGAATACTCAGAATCATTGTGATGGTTCAGTCTCTCATGCTTCTTCTAACATAACACATACAGGCAGGACAGATGATTATTTGTAAGCTTATTTTTTTTTATTTTTAGGGCTGCACCCACGGCATATGGAGATTCCCAGGCTAGGGGTCCAATCAGAGCTGTAGCTGCCAGCCTACACCACAGCCACAGCAACATGGGATCCGAGCTACATCTGCAGCCTACACCACAGCTCATGGTAACGCTGGATCCTTCACCCACTGAACGAGGCCAGAGATCGAACCTGTATCCTTGTGGATACTAGTCAGGTTTGTTAATGGCTGAACCACGACAGGAACTCCTTTTTTTTTTTTTTTTTTTTTTAATTTTAGGAACTCTGTGAATCTCTCGAAGAAGATTATAAAGATGTGGAACATCTCAAAGAAAATATTCCTCCCCATTTGCCTCAAGTAACAGTAACCCAGAACGTGTAAGTATGTTTATAATCATTCTTGCTTTCTCATTTATAAAACTACGAACACTTCAGATGTTTATGCTTTTTCATATACTTGCAATTTTAGTGACAAAAAAATAAAAACCCTGGGTAATCACTTATACAAGAAATAATCTTTCCCCTATCTTTACCAGTTTTCTTATCCTGCTGTCTGTGGAGAAAATGCCTCCCCCTCCCTCTTTCTCAGAGGTGAGTCTCCTCTAAGCTCTTTTTCTGCTTTTTCTCATTTCCTTTTTTTAGAGCAGAGTTTGTCAACCTCGGTTCTATTGACATTCTAGGTCAGATCATTCTTTTTTGTGAAAACAGGATGTTTATAGTGGCATTCCTGATCTCCCCTGACTAAATATCAGTAGCACCCCTGTACCCCCTCCCACTCCACTCCTGCACCCAGGTGTGACCAGGAAAAATGGCCTCAGACATTGCCATTTGAGGGACAAAATTTCCCCTGACCCTTGAGAACCACTGCCTTAGGGAAAAAATAAACTTAATGAGCTTCTGATCTTAAAAACAACCAAAGAAATTTAAAACTTATCTCTGAGATTCCCTGAGGGCCTAACAGGTTAAGGATCCAGCACCGTCACTGCTGTGGTTCAGGAAGCTGCTGTGATACGGGTTCCATCCCTGGCCTCAGAACTTCCGCATGCCACCTGTTAAGCAAAACAAACAAACAAACAAACACTTAGCTCTGTTTTCACTCTCATACTATTGTCCAATTTCTGTACACTGGCAGTGTATGTTCATACCTGCCCTTTTTCTCCAAGCTCTGAAAACCTAGTTTTTGGCTGTTATTACTACCATATTTATAATTACTTGAAGGCCACAGAGAGGTAAAAAATTTCTCTTCAGCCCTGATTCTTTTCAGATTTTACTTTGCTGCCCATCTTGTTGTTTTTGAAATTCTGTTATCTGCACTTCTACTGCTTTCTTAGTTGTCATCTTGCATCCTTGGCTAGGTTGCCTCCTTTTCTCTGCCCTCCTTTAAATTCCAAGTATCTCCTAAAGCTCTGTTTCACTCTTGCTGACTTAACACCACTATTAATGCTCTGAAATGTCCAATTCCAGCCTTGACATAGCATCTAGTTCTGCTGTTTCATTGCTTACTGGGAATCTCATGAATGAGCTGTTCTGTCTCCACCTTGGTGTGTCCAAGACAAAACTGTCTCCTTGTCACCCACCTGTCACCTAGACAGGAACTTGGCATCTTCAACCTGTCTCACTTCTCGTAGCCTCAGCTGTCCTTCTGCCACTGTGGGGTTTCGGCCCTGCCCTCCCTCTCATTGTCCGGCTCCATGAGATCCTCCATCATCTTTTGTCTTTATGATTTGGGGGCTCCCATGTTTTATCTTTCCAGTATTTCTCCACTCCCATCTCTCCAGTTCTCTGCCATCACAATTGTTTTCTAAAAAGGGGCTCCAAGTGTATGAAAACATTCTATGGCTAACTTAACTTTTTTGGCTTTTGAAATGCATCATATGTGCAGAAGAGTAATTAAAGAAAGTATTATTAGTATAGGAGTTCCTGCTGTGGCACATTGGGTTAAGGGCCTGGTGTTGCCACAGCTGTGGTGTAGGTTACAGCTGCTGTTTGGATCCTGGCCTGGAAACTTCCATATGCATGGGTGTGGCCCCCCAAAAAATATTAGTGCAAATTAAAGAAGAAAATAAACATCAGTGCATCCACCAGTCAGATTAAGAGGTAGGACATCACCAGTACTTATGGCATTTCTCTTGCAGACCCTCCATCAAAGGGATAATTATCGTGTCATTTATGGTAATCACAGCTGTGCATATGTGTTCGTCTAAGCAATAATACTGTCTAGATTTGAAAAACTGAAAGGGGAGTTCCGTTGTGGCGCAGCAGAAACGAATCCGACTAGGAATGATGAGGTTTGCAGGTTCGATCCCTGGCCTTACTCAGTGGGTTAAGAATCTGGCATTGCTCAGATCTCTGGTGTAGGTCACAGACATGGCTCAGATCCCAAGTTGCTGTGGCTGTGGTGTAGGCCATCGGCTACAGCTCTGATTCGACCCCTAGCCTAGGAACCTCCATATGCCAAGGGTGTGGCCCTAAAAATACAAAAAAAAAAAAAAGAAAGAAAGAAAGAAAAACTGAAAGGAAGGCAGTGCTTTGCTGTGTAGGAAAAGAGCCACATTGCTGCTGCTGATTGAAGGTCTCCAGGAAGAGATGAACTCAACATGAGTTCTTGGCATGTCAGGGTACTTTGGAATTTCCCTCTAAGAAGAGAAAATGAGTGGGCAGAGTCATACATGAATGCTAGGATCAGAGGTCATTGTAGTAGGATATCTGCCAGGGCTGTTGGGCTGGACTTTGGACACCCAGCAGATATGTCCCAAGGAGTAGGAGGAATTTTCTTCTAAACTCACTATGGCCTAGCTTCACTTTCAGGGCCAGGTCACAGCAGGGCCTGAAGACAAGCAAGTACAGGTAAGAATCAGCCAGGCTCACCATGGAGTCTCATATTAGGATTCATACAAGGCTGATGGTATCATAACATTGAGCTTCTTCATCTCGACCAACTACCACCTGGCCTTCTCCTCATCCCACCGACTGAGTAAGGCCTCGTCCTGTGTCTGGTACTCAGCTGTCATCTTGGGATCTCACTTCCCTGACTTTATTGGGATTCCCTTCGCTTGGTCCTGGGTTGAATCTGTTCTTTCCTGTGTCCCATTTCATTTTTGGAACAGTTGAGCCGGTATCACTTGACTTGCTGCTGGCAGCAGGGGTCTGTTTGCCTCCTTGGCAGTTTGTAGACTCTATTTGCTAATGGGTAGGAGCTCTATATTAGGCTTCTCACGAACTCCAGAAATTGGGTCAGATTGATCCAAGGGTGACCTATGCACCTTGCTGGCAACTAAAATGAGTCTTCATCAGGTGGGGACTGACAGTAGCAACCAAGGGGATAAATTACAAAAATAGAAGTATAAGATGATCAGTGTTTCCATGTCCAGAAATAGGGAAGTCAGGAAGAGAATCTGTTAAGAAGTGAAGTTCAAATTTACACATACTGACTTTGAGGAGCCAGTTGGAAAACTGATGAAATTGTTTGGCACGTGTACTCCTCGCACCATATTTTTGGTGTGTAAACAGAACTTTATTACTGAATATTTAGGGACTTAATTTTTTAGCATTCTCTCTTGAGATCTTCATGAGTTTTAGGGGTAGGAATCGAAAATAATGTTGTCTATAAAATTATAACAAGATGAATCAGGTTTGATACTGATCATTTTCAGCTGCAAAGCTTTCTGGTATGCTGCACAATTCTGATGTTTACCTGTATTTCTGTGAATCTCGGTTCTATAGTGTTAATGGATCAGATCTTGACCCTGAAGAACCAGCCAAGGTTGAGGAACCTGCACCCCCAAGGAAGCCCCCCAAAGAACAAAGAAATATTAAAGAAATGCTATTTATAACTTCTGACGAGTTTAATGGCATTCCTGCGTAAGTATTTAAAATAAATTTTAACATTCATTTATTTATTTATGGTCTTTTTATGGCTGCACCCAAGGCACATGAAAATTAGCAGGCTAGGAGGTGTCAAATCGGAGCTAAAGCTGCTGGCCTACACCACAGCCATAGCAACACCGGGTCCTTAACCCACAGAGTGAGGCCAGGGATCAAACCCGCATCCTCATGGATGCTAGTCGGGTTCGTTAACTGCTGAACTATAGTGGGAACTCCACAGTCAGCTTTTTAATAGTAAATGAACATGATTGCTTAAAGTATAAACCTTGATGATGTTAATTATATTATGCTATGTTCCAACACTGATGTTTTCTAAAATAATTTTACATCGTACTGTGAAAATGCAGGAAACCTTTTGTTGAAGATGCTTAAAATTATGTTTTTTATTTAGTTGTAAAACCTTTTCGTAGAGAGATCTAGAGATAGGTCAGTTTTTTTCGCGAGTCTTCTCAGGGTCATTTTGTGATACAGATTTATCCAATTACATTTTAGAAGTAGCCTCGGTTTTGCTATAGTTTTAAGGAAAGTGTTGCATCGTTTTGAGATTAGAACAGAGAATGTCATGTTTGGCTTCCAGTTGTCCATTAACTTATGCCACATACTTGTTTGGGTCTGTGCTCTATTCCAGGCCCTAGGTCACTGAGGAGAAGAGTACAGGGATGAATATGCCATGGTGCCTCCCCAAGAGAGGACTGCTTTGTTCTTTTCAGATGACATTAAGGGGGAACCAATTGTGGAAATCCATGTTTTTGTTTTTGTTTTTCCCCAGCCACACCTGTGGCCTATGGAATTTCCCAGGCCAGGACTCAAACTGAGCCACAACTTCGACCTTTGCCATGGCTATGGCAATGCGGGATCCTTAACCCACTACACTGGGCCAGGGAATCGAATCTGAGATGCCACAGAAACTGCTGGATCTGTAACCTGCTGTGCCACAGCAGGAACTCCTGTAAATCCATGTTTTTAAACTCATAATTCCAGGGCTTTACTTAATTTCTTGGCTTTATATTGTTAATTTGTATACTTTCTTATATAAATAATGCACATTGTTACAAAATGTTTGTTTTCAGAAGAAAACTCACCTGTAATTCCACTGCTAAGGCAAGAGAGAGTATTTCCTTCCATATTTTATTTAATTTCACCTATTTAACAGGTTGTTTCTGATTCTTAATACAATAATGCAGTTATTCTACAAATACAATCGCTTTTTTTTTTTTTTTTTTTTTGCTTTTAGGGCCACACCTGTAGCATATGGAGGTTCCCAGGCTAGGAGTCTAATCAGAGCTACATCTGCTGGCTGGCCTATATCACAGCCACAGCAACACCAGATCAGAGCTGAGCCATGCACAGCTCACAGAAACACTGGATCCTTAACCCCCTGAGCAAGGCCAGGGATCGAACTACAATCTCATGGTTCCTGGTTGGATTTGTTTCCACTGTGCCATGATGGGAATTCCTACAATTGCTTGTTTTTTAGTCATGAGCATTATCCCATCATTAGCTATCATTAACTTGGGTTTTGGTAGTTGTATAATATTTTATCATATGGCTACCCTGTAAGTTATTTAAGCATGACTTTATTAAATATTTGTGTTGATTGCATTGTTACGAAAAATGGTACGATGAAATTTCTTTTAGACAACTCTATTTTATAATTTCTTTATTCCTTGAACTGGAGTCTTAGGAGGAGAATCCCTGGGGCAAAGGGCATGATTATTTTACTTGCTTAGGAGTTGTCCATTAGGATTTTGTTGTTGTGTTTTGTTTTTTTTTTAACTAATACACTTTGTTTGAACACTCAAAATTTACAGAAACATCGAACAGATAGTACAGTGTTTTCATACCTGCAAACAATTTCCCCTATTATTAACATCTTGCATTAGTGTGGTACATTTGCTAGCATTGATAAACCAGTCTAGACACAATTAACTAAATGAATTTAGAAAAGGGAATAATAAAAACAAATAGGTTTTGGTGAATATGAACATTTTGCTTTATATATATATTTATTTTTATTTATTTTTTTAATTTATTTTTTTGCTTTTTAGGGCTGTACCTGTGACATATGGAAGTTCCCAGGCAAGGGGTCAAATCAGAGCTGCAGCTGCCAGCCTACACCACAGCCACAGCAATGCCAGATCTTTAACCTACTGATCAAGGGCAGGGATCAAACCCATATCCTCATGGATACTAGTCAGGTGCGTAACCTGCCAAGCCACAGCAGGAACTCCCTATTTTATACTATGGAAGTTTCAGTTAGAAAACTGCCCCTTTGAGGAGTTACCTTGGTGGTGCAGTGGGTTAAGGATCCAGCATTGTCATTGCTGTGGCTTGGATTGCTGCTGTGGCATGGGTTTGATCCCTGGCTCTGGAACTTCTGTGTGCTGTGGGTGTGGCCAAGAAAAGAAAAGAAAACCGCCTCTTTGAATAGAGGTAATGAATCTGTGATGTATTGAAGGGAAAAATTGAAGCAGATCATTTAAAATTTTGTTTTTGGTATGTGACCCTATCTCCTATTAGATTCTGAGACTCCAGGGACTGGCAGGGTGGGCAGGAAGGGAAGAGTGGGCTGTAAAGTGAAAGAGACAGTGGTCAAAGGGCATTTGAGCTCCAAATGAAGAGCAAGGCAGTCCATCATCCTCCTCTTTTGGGCAGCTCTGCAGCTTGACTTCTCTTTACAACCCCTGCACCATCTGTTCTTTTTTGTCTCAATCAGCATTATCATCTTTGTTGTCATATTTGTCATCCTTCATCTTCCCTCCGTCCTTTTCTCCTTCTTTCTGAATAGATACATTTTTGCAGAAAACTAGAATGGTGTGAGTTGTATAATTTATTAATACTAAATAATAGTATTTACTACTGTAAATACTACTATTATATATATATAATATTACTACTATTTACTAATTTCTTTCTCTTGCTCATAAACATGTTAAAATGTTTTTCCATATTAATCAGTCCTTTTGAGTCAGAGTTTATTTTATTTTTTTCTTGGCCATGCCCATGGTATGCAGAAGTTCCCAGGCCAGGGATCACACCTGAGCCACAATAGTGACAACACCAAATCCTTAACCACTAGGTCACCAGGGAACTCTAAGCCAATTTTAGATTGTAATGTTAATTCTGTAGGTGGAAGACAGGTATTTATGCATCCAGATATAACTAAGGAAAAAAAACACTCATCTGCTATGGTCTGTTTAATTTCTCAGCAGTTGAGATGTGTCTGGTTGATAAAATTTTTATAAAGAGTACTAATAACATTGCTACTGTATGAAGTCATCCTATCAAAATGTTTTCTTTTCTTTCTTTCTTTTTTTTTTTGGTTCCCCTGTAGCATATGGAGTTGCCTGGCCAGGGATCAGATCCAAGCTGCAGTTTGTGACCTGTGCCACAACTTCGGCAACGCTGGATCCTTAACCAACTGTGCCAACCAGGGATCTAACTTGCATCCCGGGACATAGGTTTGATCCTGCTGCGCCACAGCGGGATCAATGTTTTTCAAAGAAAATGATTTTGTATAATGATTCTTTTAAAAAACTAATTACTTTCTTTTTTACAGGTACATGAAATCCCGGTTAACCTATTGTCAAATTAATGATGTTATTAAAGAAATCAACAAGGCAGTAGCTGGTAAATATAAGATCCTCTATCAACCAAAAAAGTCTATGAATTCTGTGGCTAGAAACCTCTATCACAGATTTATCGATGAAGAAACAAAGGAAACCAAAGGTAAAATGAGAGTTGATGTGTACATATGTGTACACGTCAGCTGGTTGCAGTGTAACTAAATTATGAGAAATGAAGTTAATTCTAGGAAATTCTAATTCTAGAGAGAGAGTTCTCAGCCAGGGGTGATTTCCCCACCAGGGAACATTTGGCCAACTCTAGAGATATTTTTGGTTGTTAAAAGTTGGGGAGGGGGTGCTACCTGCATCTAGTGACTAGAGACCAGGGATGCTGTTAAATTACCCTTCAGTGCACATGACAACTTCTCGAAAAAGAATTAACTAGCCCCAAATGCCAAGGCTGAGAAACACTGCGTCAGCGTCTATCATGGAACTAACTATAAGCAGTATTTTCAGAATTAGAGTAGTAATGATAACAGTTGGCCATACTTATATAGCACTGACTTGGTGCCAGATAATATACTAAGGGCTTTAGTCCTCCTGGCATCCTTATGAATTGTGCACTATTATGACCCCCGTTTTGCAGACTAGGTGAAGAGGGCTTAAGTTACTTGCCCGAGGTTATTCAGTTCAGTGATAAAGCTCCTGTGGGTATCATTCTCTTAACCGCTATACCACGTTGCCTCTTGAAAAGAGAATTGTCCCAAAGGTACCACCAGATAACCAGTGATATAATAATCAGGGCTGTATTTTTGGAATGCTACAGTAAACATATGCAACTTCAGCTGAAAGAATATTACTATTAAAAAAAATTTTTATCATAGTTGATGTACAGTGTTCTGTCAATTTCTGCTATACAGCAAAGTGACCTGATCATAAATATATTCTGCCGGCTGTCACTTTGGTTGGATAATATTAGTAAAAATGATGAATGCCATCCATATTTACAATGTCATGCATTAAAGGCTCATCTTGAAAGTTGTTCTTATAAAAACTAGCTCTAATATCTTTATTTTCAGGCCATTATTTTATAGTGGAGGCTGACATAAAGGAGTTCACAGCTTTGAAAGTTGACAAGAGGTTTCATGTGATACTGAATATTTTACGACACTGCCGGAGGCTCTCAGAGGTCCGAGGGGGAGGACTTACCCGATACGTTATAACATGAGGCTCTTGTGAGCTTTTGAACCAGCCAACAGGGTATAGAGGTTATTCCTAGAATTGTCTTATATGTAATTTCTTTATATATAATTTCTTTAGCTTTTTCATTTTTTTTTTGTTTCTTGTAAGAAAATAAAACTTAAAAAAAATAAAGTATGTATATTTTAAAATCCACTTCCTTGCAGTAAATATTTATATTTACTAAAATAACCTTATAGCCAAAACTTGGAAATAATCTAAATGACAATCAACAGATGAATGGATTAAGAAGATGTGATACATATACACAATGGAATACAACACAGCCATAAAAAAGAACGAAATAATGCAACCTGCAGCAACATGGATGGAACTAAATTATCACACTAATCCAACTTTCCCTATAGATGGAAATATGATTAATAGAATTTAGACACTAATGAACTTTACTTTCAAAGAACCTGGATATCTGTATCTTCTCATCTTGAACCCTTCTTTTTTCTTATTATTATGGCTGCATCTGCAGCATATGGAAATTCCCAGGGAAGTGGTCTAATCAGAGCTGCAGCTGCTGGCCTAGAGCAACAGCAACTCAGGATCTGAGCTGAGTCTGTGACACCACCACTGGCGGCAATGCTGGATCTTTAACCCACTGAGCGAGGCCAGGGATGGAACCCACGTCCTCATGAATATTAGGCTCATTTCCACTGAGCCACAACAGGAACTCCCACGCAAACTTTTTATAATGGCCATTCTGACCAGTATGGGATGGTACATCATTGTAGTTTTGATTTGTGGTGGGAAAAAGTAACTTTAAGGGATCTGACTGCCACTACTGGTGGCAGATTGTATTTTCCAAAGATGGATGGATGGGAGAATTCCATATTCCATCCCATCTGCTCTTTCAGTGTGATGTCAACACTTTTGCATTAAGAGGCAGGATCTTTGTTTTCTCTCTTTGAATCTCGGCATATCTTTGTAACTACTTCAGCCAATAGAAGGGAGAGGAAATGCCACTGACTGATTTACAAGCTGGCTATTAAAGAGGATGTGAATTCCATCTGGTCTCTTCCTTCAGATGCTTGCCTTTGGAACCCTGTAGCCCAGGTGCCATGGAGAGGTCACATTAACTGCCACCAACTACCAGTCATGTAAGCAAATTATTCCAGTACCCAAACTTCAAGTGCTCTTGCTGAAGTCCCAGACATCAGGGAGCAAGACAGGCTGCCCCTGCTGTGCTCTGAGTTCAGGACCTACAGACATCATTAAAAATAAATGAATATTGTAGTTTAAAGACACTATGTTTTTGCGTAATTCATCATACAACAAGAATAATGAAAACACTACTCAAACATAGTATCCCCAATAGTGGAACATCCTGACATTACATGCCTCCTAATGTGACACCATACGAAATAGCACTGCCTGTGAAATACTGTCAAATCTGAATCTGTTGAAGACTTCAGCTCTATCGTCTAGTTTGTAGGAACAAGCTGAATGTCATCATTAAGAAACACCCAGACCAATCCAGATATAACTTGGTCTCTTAGAAAACTAGTAACAGAAAAAAGTAAAGGGGTCCTGTTCTAGATGAAGAGACAAAACATAGTCAAATATAAACCATGGACTTTGATTCCATCTGAAAAAAGGTTTAGGGACAATTGTGGAAATTTTAATATAGGTTGTATATTAGAGGTTGTGAAAGACTTAGTACCAATTTTCTTATGTATGATAATAGTCCTGTGGTTATGTAGGAGAATATCCTCATTTTCTGCAGATTTATTTGAGGTAGGTAGGGATAAACTAATGTGCTTTAAAATGGCCAAGCAATATGACCAGATACATACATGCATAGAGTATATAGGGGAAAGGGTTAATAATTGTTCCATCTAGCTGATGATTAGAACACCATTCATTGTATTCTTTCTAATTTTATGAGTGTTATTTTTCCTAATAAAAATTTAGAACGTGCACCACACATATTGATTAGATATTTGCATTTCGTGAAAATAGATCAGAACTTGTGGGCTGGTGACGTGAAGCTGGGAAGGAAGGAAGGGTTGTTAGCCACCATTTATGGGCTTGTCTGTCACTTGGTACTTGTGAAATTCAGGCTGCTGCATCCATGCTTCCCAGCACTGCTCACCGAGCCTGGGCTGGGGTTTGAACTTGATACATTGGATGAAATTTCTTGAATTATGCTCGATGCAAATATCATTATGTTTACACACAAAGCAAGGTGTTGGGGCATCTAATTTCTACATGGAGAAATGATACACAGTGTATTACGCTTGATATCTGAAAAATGTGTCACTTGTAAAGAACCATGTTATCAAATAAGCTTGGGCAGAATGTATGCCCTGCAGGTGATGTCCAGATGTTCATTTCTAATGCAGGATTAACTTAATGATGAGCTGATTTGCCTGCCTTTTCTTTTAAACAACTGTATTTCAATTTCAGTCTAATATTTTAAATCTAGGATCAATGCAGCAACTCACAAAACTCAGGTAATTAAAATTCCCTTCCTTCTAATGGGTCAACATGACAAATGTGGGTATTCTAATTACACAAGTTTTCTTGCTAGTGATTGTGAGCTATGCCTCTGCTGCATACGAAAGATTGCAACTCTCATCCTTACTTGTGTCTCAGAAATCAAATTATTTCTTGGGAGTTCCCGTCGTGGCGCAGTGGTTAATGAATCTGACTAGGAACCATGAGGTTACGGGTTCTGTCCCTGCGCTTGCTCAGTGGGTTAAGGATCCAGCGTTGCCGTGAGCTGTGATGTAGGTTGCCGACGTGGCTCGGATCCCCAGTTGCTGTGGCTCTGCAGTAGGCCAGAGACTACAGCTCCGATTAGACTCCTAGCCTGGGAACCTCCATATGCCGCGGGAGTGGCCCAAGAAATAGCAAAAAAAGGCAAAAACAAACAAACAAAGAAATCAAATTATTTCTTGAGAACACTCTCTTCAACTTTAAAAAATAATTCAAGAATTCCCACTATGGCACAGTGGGTCAAGAATCTGACTGCAATGGCTTCATTGGATGCCGAGGCAAGGATTTTGATCCCTGGCCCCACACAGTGGGTTAAAGGATTTGCCACTGCTGCAGCTGCGGTGTAGGTTGCAGCTGTGGCTCAGATTCAGTCCCTGGCCTGGGAACTTCCATAGGCTCTGGGTGTGGCCATAAATAATAATTCAGCCACATGGTACATCAAAAAGAAAATTAAAGCATCAGAAACCAGATTCTAGTTCTACCTCTGCTATTTACTCTCTCTTGGTTCTACCTTCAAAAATTTGATCACTTCTCATAAGCTACTGCCCTGGTCCCAAACCACTCCTGGATTAATTCAAAGCTTCCTAACTGGTCTCTGGGTTTTTTCTTGCCCTCCCCACTTCCATTCTCCACATGAACCAAAGGTAGAGTCGGTCACTCCGCTACTCAGAAACCTTCCATAGCTCCCTGTTTCTTACTGAGTGAAGGCTAAATCCTTACAAAAGCCTGCGAGGTCCTTGGTGGGTCCTTCATCAGCTCAGTGGTACCATCTCCCACTCCTCCATCTCCCAGCTCTGCTCTACACACTCGGGCTGCCACACTCTTTCCGGAACAGGTCCAGCATAGACCTTTGCACTGGCTGTTTCCTCTGCCCAGATAGTTCTTCCTTCACCCATGTGACCTTCCCCCTTACCTCCTTTATATCTGCCCAAATGTCGTTTGATCCCTTAGACCCTCTTGGACCACCTTACATTTAAATTTACAGCTCCCGCTGCAACGCTTTCTCTCCTTCTTTGCTTTATTTTCCTTCCTAGCACATATGTCCCTCTGATGATTTATTTATTTTACTATTTATTTGTCTTTCTCCCCACTGCATTGTAAACTTCCGAAACCAGGTGTTTTATACCTTTTATTTACAATGGTGTCCCCAGCCACTCCTAACTGGGCTTTCCAGCAGAGGGCGCTAAATAAACATCTACTGAATGCACATGAACTGACAAATTTGAGACAGTAGGCAAGTGACTTCACTTTTCCAGCCTCTGGTTTTCTTCTGTATTTATTGAGATGGTTGAACGAAACTTTCTCTCAGGACCTTCTGATTTTAATATTCTATAATTTGAATATCCCCAGCAAATATTCTTATGTTGAAATTAAAGGATATTCTCTCTGGAAGGATTATAACAAATTATTTAAAAAAAAAAAAACCCTCTGCTGATAATTACCTGGAACTCTCATCTTTTAACCAAAGAATCTGTAAAGTATTAAGCATCAATAAATACTGATATCTGGGAGTTCCCTGGTGGCCTAGTGGTTAAGGATCCGGCATTGTCACTGCTGTGGCTCAGGTTCCATTCCTGGCCCGGGAACACCTTCATATTGCGGGCATGGCCAAAAAATAAATAAAATGAAAGTTGAAATTTACCAAAAAAAATACTGAAATTCTAAATTATTAAGTAATAAAAATAAGCTTCCATTGACTAAAGGCATTTATGAAAATATTTTTTTCAGCCAAAATCTTTAGTTTTCTAATTAATTTTGCTTACTAGAAATAGTTTTAAGATTTCACAATTTGTAAATGTTATGCTTAATCATAAAACAAACTATGGTGCTATACTGAATAGGGCTATGTTTTGTTTCATAATATTAAATTATTTCTTTTACAAAACATTTCATCTCCTAATAAACCATTGCCATTATTCCATAAATATATCTACTAACACAAGTGGCCTAAAAGAGGGTTACTCAAAATGTTGAGGACTCTTCCTGGATGTATTTCAAACAGTGTTACTCAGACTGGTGCCAAGACTACATACATGATTAAAAAGTAGAAATAATTTAATATCATTTGAACTTTGTTCAAGTTAAATTGACTCAAGATAAGTCTCTAAGGAACAGGTAAGAGAAGCATTTATAAGAAATTATGGTGTTTGGCAAGTTATACCTCAAATTCTTTATTCTGAGTGCTCTTTTGCCCTGTCATATTGAAAAGTAGTAAATTAGGCAGCTAGGAGGCTACATAGTTTATTTTTTTTAATTGAGATTAAATTTACTTAGAGGGAAATGCACAGATCTTAAAGTTACAGGTCAATGAATATGCATATACCTATGTAACCCTCATCCCTGTCTTTTTTTTTTTTTTTTTTTTAGGGCTGTACCTGTGGTATATGGAAGTTCCTGGGCTAGGGATCAAATTGGAGCTGCAGCTGCTGGCCTTCGCCATGGCCATGGCAATACCAGATCTGTGACCTACACCACAGCTCACGGCAAGGCTGGATCCTTAACCCACTGAACAAGGCCAGAGATCAAACCCACATCCTCACGGATACCAGTCAGTTCTTAACCCACTGAGCCACAGTGGGAACTCCCTGGTCTTTTTCTTAAATTTTTTAAGATAATTATATGTTCACGCGCAATTGTAAAAAATGTTACAGAGGGAGCCCTGTACCCTTTACTCTTTACCTGAATACTAACATCTTGCACAATCATAGTGCAGTATCATAGCCAGGATGCTGACATTGACACAGTTGAGATATGAAGGATATCCATCACCCCAAGGATCCCTCACATTGTCCCTTTATAGCCACACCTACTCCCCGCCCACCATCACCACTCCCCTTAGCCCCCTGACAACAACTCATCCATTTTCCATTTCCATAATTTTTTCTTTTTTTTCTTTTTCTTTGTTTTTTTTTTGTCTTTTTTTTTTTTTTTTTTGCTTTTTTGGCTATTTCTTTGGGCTGCTCCCGTGGCATCTGGAGGTTCCCAGGCTAGGGGTTGAGTCGGAGCTGTAGCCACTGGCCTACGCCAGAGCCACAGCAACACGGGATCCTAGCCGCGTCTGCAACCTACACCACAGCTCACGGCAATGCTGGATCGTTAACCCACTGAGCAAGGGCAGGGACCGAACCCGTAACCTCATGGTTCCTAGTCGGATTTATTAACCACTGTGCCACGATGGGAACTCCATTTCCATAATTTTTTTCATTTCAAGAATGTTGTATAAATGGAATGACACAGTATGATACCATTTGAGAATGGCTATTTTCATGCAGCATAATTCTCTGGAAATTCAGTCCCAGGTGGTTGTTCCTTTTTTATTGCTGAGTAGTGTGGCCTGGTGTGTGGCTGTACCATAGTTAATCATTCAACCTGCTGAAGTACAGCTGAGTTGTTTCCAGTTTGTGGCTCTCATGAATTCATCTGCTATCAACATTCAAGTACAGGTTTTTGTGGGAACATAAATCTTCATTTATCTGGGAGTGCAATTCCCAGGAGTTCAATTGCTAGATCCTGAGATAGCTATATGATTAGTTTTTTTGTTTTAACTGACAAATTGTTTCCCAAAGCGGCTGTACTCTTTCAGATTTCCCTCTGAGCACTGCTTTTCCTGCATCCCACAAATATTGCTAAACTGTAGTTTCATTTTGCTTCCTTCAAAATAATTCAAAACTTATCAAAATTTCTCTTGAGACTCCTTTTTACCCATGTGTTATTTAGAAATGTCATTTAATCTCCAAATATTTTGTGATTCTCCAACTATCTTTCTGTTATTGATTTTTAGTTTAATTCCACGTTGATCTGAGGACATACTTTGTATTATTTCTATTTTATAAATTTGTTAAGTGTTATTCATGGCCAGGGGATGTGGTCTATCCTGGCGACTATTCCATGTGAGCTTGAGAAGAATGTATAGTCTGCCTTTGTTGGATGAAGCATTCTTTTTTTTTTTTTTTGATAGAGTATACTATAAAAGTCAGTTAGATCCAGTTGATTGATGGTGCTGTTCAACTCAACTATGTCCTTACTGATTTCTTGCCTGCTGCATCCATTGATTATTGAGAGAGGGGTATTGAAGTCTTTAACTATGACAGTGGCTTTATCTATTTCTCCTTGCAGTTCTTTTTTTTTTTGCCTCATGTATTTTGCTGCTGTTATTGGGTGTATACACATTAAGGATTGTTATATCTTTGGATTTCCTGTTGTGGCTCAGTGGAAATGAATTCGACTCGTATCCATGAGGATGTGGGTTCGATCTCTGGCCTCGCTCAGTGGATTAAGGATTTGGTGTTGCCATGAGCTGTGGTGGAGGTCATAGACGTGGCTCGGATCCTGTGTTGCTGTGGCTGTGGTGTAGGCTGGAAGCTGTAGCTCTGATTCAACCCCTAGCCTGGGAACTTGCATATGCCACAGGTGCGGCCCTAAAAAAACAAAACAACAACAAAAATTTTATATCTTCTTGGAGAACTGACCCCTTAATCATTAACACCCTTCTTTATCACCAGTAATTTTCCTTATTCTGAAGTTGGAT
This sequence comes from Phacochoerus africanus, assembly GCF_016906955.1. Taxonomy (NCBI): domain Eukaryota; kingdom Metazoa; phylum Chordata; class Mammalia; order Artiodactyla; family Suidae; genus Phacochoerus; species Phacochoerus africanus. Next base: position 102,066,420 of record NC_062545.1, read on the forward strand.
TTGTCTGTAATTAATATAACTTCTCTACCTTTGTTTTGATTATTATTAACAAGGCACATCTCTCTAGTCCTTTACTTTTAATTTATCTGTGTCTTTATAATAAAATGGGTCTCCTGTAGACAACATAAAGTTGAGTCTTGATTTTCTTTAATTCATTCTGTCAGTCTCTATCTTTTAATTGGTATATTTAGATAATTCACATTTAAAGTGGTTATTGGCATATTTGGACTAACATCTGCCATACTTGTTACTATTTTCTATTTGTTACGTTTGTCCTTCATTTCTTTTTTAAAAATATTTCCTTTTTTTCCTAGTTTATCTGATTTTGAGTGTTTTATGATTCCACTTTTCTTCTTAGCTTGTAAATGATACTTCCTTTGTCTTTTTAGGGCCGCACCCACAGCACATGAAGGTTCCCAGGCCAGGGATTGAATTAAAGCCGTAGCCACTGGCCTATGCCACAGCCACAGCAACACCAGATCCAAGCAGCGTCTGCAACCTACACCACAGCTCACAGAAACGCCAGATCCTTAACACACTGAGCAAGGCCAGGGATCAAACCTGCAACCTCATGGCTCCTAGTCGGATTCGTTAACCACTGAACCACGATGGGAACTCCTCCCTTTTTTTTTTAATCCCCATGTACCATACATATTTCACTCCACTCTCTTCTTGTTTGCTTGGTTTCTGATGAGAAATCCAGTGTAATTCTTATCCTTGTCCCTCTGTAAGTAAGGTTTTGTTTTGTTTTGTTTTCCCTGCCTCCTTCCAAGAATTTCTCATTTTCTTTGGTTTCTCTGTGTGTGTGTTTTTTCTCTCTCTTTTTACAGCCACACCTGTGGCATATGGGAGCTCCTAGCCTATGTCACAGCCACAGCAACATAGGATCCAAGCTGCATCTGTGACCACCCAGCTTGCAGCAACGCCAGATCCCCAAACCCACAGAGCCAGGCCAGGGATCAAACCTGCATCCTCGCAGGGACAATGTTGGGTTCTTAACCTGCTGAGTGGAAACAAGAACTCTGGTTTTCTGCTATTTGAATGTAATATGCCTGGGTGTCGATTTGGGAATATTTTACCCTGCTCGATGGTCTCTGAGATTCTTGGATCCTGTGGTTTGGTATCTGTTGTTAATTTTGGAAAATCCTGATGCATTATTCCTTCAAATACTTCTCCTTTCTTTCTTCCCCATCTGGTATCCCACCATGTGTATGTTCCCCATCTGTTTACTCATTGGTCCTGGGACCCAGGTTGCTTTCTCCTAAGGCCCTTCTTTCCATGGAGAGCCAGCAATGTTTAGTAAACCCGTCTCACTCAGGAGGATTCAATATCCAACTTTGTTTCCCCTTCATGGGCAGCAGCTGATAGCTTTACTCGGATTTGCATCCTTTCAGCTGTTGCTTTGCACGTGCTTCTCACAGACTCTCCTTCCCTCAGCACATGGCAAGGGTTTGAGTGAAATGTATGAGTAGACTTCCCCTGCTGCGGCTCCTCCATTTCCAAGATTTCACCCTGCTCTTCCTAGCCACTCTGGCATTCCTACCATCCTTCTTCTAATACCGCAAACCAAGGTAAGTTTGCAGCTTTCTTTCTTTTTTCTTTTTTTAGGGCTGCATCCTTGGCATGTGGAGGTTCCCAGGCTAGGGGTCAAATTGGAGCTACAGCTGCCGGCCTACACCACAGCCATGCTGGATCCGAGCTGCGTCAGCAACCTACACCACAGCTCATGGCAACACCGGATCCTTAACCCACTGAGTGAGGCCAGGGATCGAGCCTGCGTCCTTATGGATACTAGTCATGTTCATTTCTGCTGAACCACGATGGGAATTCCGGTTGCATCAGAATAATACCTTTAGGGAGAAACCTCTCTGAATGTGGAAATTACTTAGTGTAATTCACATTTTCTTCAAGGAGCATATTCCTTCCAGTTCTGTCTGCTTTTGGTCATTTTCTAGAGCCTTCAAATAGTTTTTTTTTGGCAAATACTTTGAATAGAGTTTACTATTGTTATCTGTAGGAGAATTAGTTCATTTTATTTTTCCATTACCAGAACTGGAACCTAGGAATCTATCTCTCTAGACTTTTTTGATGAGAACAGCAAGGTAACCCCATTACCCCCGTATTTTCCTGGAGCACTAGTGATAAAAAATGTCATGCACCTGCTCTGTGCTCTGAAGAGTTCATAAATATTTTCCTACTGGGAGGAAAGAGAAATGAGAGCCACGATTTTCTGTTTAGACATTTGTATAGATCTAGGAATATCTTTCAGCAGGACACATGTATACATAGACTTACTGTTTGTAAGCTGTTTGTTCAGCTTGGAAGAACAGTAAGAGAATTGTGCTCTCTTTATACTTTTATTATCAAAGCGAATAATTGAGAAAAGCACTCTTCATCTCTCTCTTCTCTGGTCTGACCCGTTAATAGAGGCAGCTGTCAGCATTAATAAGCTTGAAGTAATGATTCACTTCTGGTAATCCTTTCCAAGTTAGAGATGATGATAGATCCTACTGTCATTTGTTCCTGAAATGGGAACACCCAAGCCTGGGGGTTGTGTGTGGGCAAGGCATGGAGGTGGGTGGTTCTCTTCTATTCCGAGGGTCTGCTGGGAGTTGGGGTTGGATTTAGAGAGGCGTGTTCCCAAACACCTTTGCCCTTTGTGAGTGTGAACCTGACTTCAGTCTTGGGGGAGGAGTGAGGTGGATATTGACTCTTTCTGCCGCCTTGAGCTGCTCTGAGTTGGAAGAGACTCTGTGCCATGTGACCTGTCATAGTCCCTGGTTCTGGAGCCCAGAGTACCCTGTCGAGATCAGAAAACAGCAGTGTTCTGACCCCACAGGGTGGGAATTCATGTGTGTGAGATGTGATTTTCTGCTTGTGTATACCACTGGGGCAGAGACACAATGATAAAAGCAATCCTGCTTTTAAAATATTTGTGGAGTTCCTGCTGTGGCATGCAGGGTTGTGGGTTAAGGATCCAGCACTGCTGCAGCTGTGCTTTGATTCGAGCCCTTGGCCCAGGAACTTCCATATGCCACAGGTAGGGCCGAAAAAAAATTTTATTTGCAATATTAAGAGATTGGGCCCTAAGAACCTTGGAGGGGTATAATGTTTCATTTTATAAAAGGTTAAATCTCATGTTATTTTGACAGAGCCTCCTCTAGGAGTCTATAATCTTAGATGGTGAAATGTCTATTCCTTGCCATAAGGGATTGTGTGGGATTATTTGATAAGGATGGAAAGAGACTACCCAGTTTCTTTTCCTTTCTTTTGTCTTTTATGGCCGCACCCACGGCATATGGAGGTTCCCAGGCTAGAGGTCTAATCAGAGCTACAGCTGCCGGCCTACACCACAGCCACAGCAACATCAGATCTGAGCCGTGTCTGCAACCTACACCACAGCTCATGGCAACGCCGGATCCTTAACCCACTGAGCGAGGCCAAGGATTGAACCGGCAACCTCGTGGTTCCTAGTCAGACTCTTTTCCACTTGGCCACGATGGAAACGCCCCAGTTTCTTAGTTACTATTTCCTTATCTGACTGAACCTCCTAGTTTGGCCACCTCTGAATGACCTTTTCTATCTCCCCTTTGGCTCATCCTGCATCTGTTCCTAAACTCAACCTTATTCTTGTTCTGGCTACATGTGGTCTGAGACATGCTCCCTCACACCCTTTCAGCCCGCTTGGCTTCCGTGGAAGATCCTGGGGGACCTTTAACACCATGGTCCTCCATCTTTTTTCCACTCTGGGAAACAAGATAGGTCTCTTTCTCCAATTGACCAAAGTTTATTGAATATCCACTTTGACTCAGCTGTGTTAGAACTGGGGATCAATGGATCAGTAAATTAAAAAAAAAAAAATAAGAGGTTTTGCTTCCAGGAAGTTTATATTCTAGAAGGGATTACAGCCAAGTAAAAACTACTAGTGCAATGCATGCTTTGGTGTGCATGTACAGGATATTGTAGGGACATACAGAAACACCTAACGTAAATATAAGGGATCGATGAAGGGTTCTGGGGAAGTGATATCTAGGCCAAGGCCTGAGGGTGCTTAGATGAGGGCTCCAAGCAGAAGCATCAGTCTCTAACATCCCCATGATGACTCACGCCCAGGAAAGATCCGGGATTATGCCCAACCTCCAGCTACGTCTCTACCCAACCTTGACTCTCCTGCTTACAAGAATATGTAGGAGTTCCTGTGGAAACTGACAGCATTAATGGCCTGAACCTAGCCCAAACCAAGACTGGGATTTGAACCCACAGTTCAAATCACTCACCTGGTGTCTGGACTTACTGAGGTTCAGGCTCTTTATGCCTCCGTGCAGAAGGAATTCAGTGAGAGACAAAGTGATAAGCGAGAAATAGATTTTTTAAGATAGGACGCTTGCGAGAAGTGCAAGGGGGCAGGCAAAGGAGGCTCTGCCTGAGGATCAGGTGCGCTACAGTTTTATCATCCAAGGAAAGTGGGGGTGGGAAAAAACTCCCCTCTTCCTTTCCTAGGTTTAGCCCTTCCTTGGTATCCGGCATTCAAATCAGCAGAAGGGCGGTCTTAAACTCCTTCCCTGGGGCTGAACCTGAATGCAGGCCTCATCCCATCCCCCACCCAACCACCTGAGACAATTCTTGCACCTCCACTAGTCAAGCAAACCTGCCTTGTTCTGATGGCTTTATTGAGCAATTATTAACTTACGGTGATCTCCCAAAGTCCCCTAGGTTTCCCTCCCTATCTATGGTCCCTTATTGGGATTTCTACAGCTACCTGTGTCTACTCCGTCACTATCACTGCCATGGCACAGTGGGTTAAGCATCTGACTACAACAGCTTAGTCATTGCCGGGGTTTGGGTTCAATCCCTGGCTCCACTGCACCTGCAGCGTAGGTCACAGCTGAGGCTCAGATTCAGCCCTTGGCCTTGGATCTCCATATGCCACATACTGTGGGTTGGGCCAAAAAATAAGAGTATATAGACTGTAAAGTGAGCAGTAAAGTCATTGTGAGGATAAATATGAATCCAGTCTTTTTTTTAAAAAAAGTCATAAGGTATTTCCAAATTGTCTACCAACCAAGAGTCTAGGTATGAGCCATAGTTAAGAAATGAATATCAGACATGGTTTAATGTACCAGATGTGGTGCCTTACACATAGCATTTAAAAAAAAAAAAAGTCATTAGAAAATGCTCTCCCTCCCAAAGGTAACCACTGTTAAAAGTGGGGTTACATTCTTCTAGTCTGTTTTCTTTCCAGCTGCATATTGTTTACAGGTATAAAAGAGGCTTGTGCAATATATGTATAACCGATTATTTTAACTTAATAGCTCATAAAAATTTTCCATGCTATAGATACTATTCTATAACAACATTTAAATAGCTGCATGCTTTCTCATATGATGTATTTATTTAATTAGTTCATTATTGTTTGGCATTTGGGGACATCCAGATTTTTTATAAACAGCATTACAGTATCTCAAAAAAGTCTTCAAGCTACATAGATAATTCTTTCTAGCTTTAGAACTTCTCTAAAGTGGGTTCTTCCTTAAGCTGAATTTGAGGTTGGAGTGATACAAAAAGAAGAGTTTTTTTCCTGGTTATTGGAGAAAAATTGGTTATGAAAGCAGCAAGAGTAGGAAGAGGCATTACGGTTTTCTTTTTTATACATCTAGATAAGTTTTTCGATATATGTTTCCATGATATTTGTTGATATTATTTTATCATTTGTTGATATTATTTACCAAATTTCTATAGAACTTTGAAAAATAAAACAAAAAGCCATGGATATTAGGTTTAGTCATATAGTTAAAATCAGAATGTTTTCTTAAAATCTTTACTATCAAAAACAGAAGAAGGTAATTAAAGGAAACTTTTCATAATTGATAGTTGAATTCGGTAGAAAATTAATACCTCATATAATTCAGGGGGAGGGGAAACTTGAATTCCTTTCAAGTTCAAGTTAGTTATTTAAAGCTACAATAAACTTATTGCTGCTTTCCTTATCATGCTGTCAATGATAACACGAGTTTATAGATGGAGACTTCTCAGTTGAGTCATAGGGATTTATGAATCCTTTAAAATGTTAAGAAGCTGAAGTATCATTATCTTGTTAATGTCCATCTGATTTTGAATTTCTCTTGTCTCTATTTCCCTAAGAATCAATATGGTTTATGCCACCTTGAGATCCTCAGCATTTAGATGAAAGAAAATTTCTTGCAACACAGATATTTGATTATTTAGAAACATCCACCAAGAAGCCATATAAACATACTTAATCTGGAAGGAAGTGCTAAACCTTTTGTAATTCCATCCAGGTCCAGAGTTTTTCTTGCTGGAGTTAATAGGACTGTTTGGCAGTCATAGCTGGCTTAGAACAGGTTGGTTCCGGGCCAACCTCTGCTTTCCTCTCTGGCTTAACTTTCCAGACTTGCCTCTCTGTCTCTCTCTGCCATCTCATCTCACCTCCAGATATGGTGAGCCTCCTCTGTATGCCATTCAGACTCAGCATGGAGGCTGCCTCCCCATCCCCTGAAGGCTGGGTTGGTTATCAGCGATTTGTGTTCTCACAGGACATCTTCCCAGTTACCTCACTGTTGTCACTGCCCCAGAGAGCAGGTGGCCAAGGATCCAACCTGGGTTACCAGTGGGAAGCAGGACCACATGGGCTGAGGCTTTAGGTCCCTAGCACGTGCTCCATTGTCCAATCAGACTTTGAGTACAAAACACAAGAAAATCAAATATAAAAATCATTAAGAACTTCAGGATGGTGATGGGGGAGGGAGTAGGCATTAAACCCCAAGAAGGAGGCCTTTCTAGGGAGAGGGGTGGGGGTCTGTGGGGCTATACTTGTTGTAAACCCGTAAGGCTGGCACTGAACACATAGATTCATTTCATCCTCCTTTTACGGATATGGAAAACACTGAACTGACAGGCAAAGTTAGCAGCCAGATATCATGGAGCTTGGATTTGAACTTGGGTGATTTATCCCTGTAGTTTCTGCTCTTAACTCTTAGCTAGACCATCCCCGGTGGTATGTCAATCAAGGCCAGGCTTCACACTCTGGGAGGTTGGAAGCACAGGGAAAGAAGCCATTTCTTTCTTTTCTTTATTTCTTCTTCTTCTTCTTCTTTTTTTTTTTTCTTTCTTTAGGGCCTCACCTGTGCCACATGGAAGTTCCCAGGCTAGGGGTCAAGTTGGAGCTGTAGCCACTGGCCTACATCACAGCCACAGCAACGTGGGATCAGAGCTGCGTCTGCGACCTACACCAGAGCTCACGGCAACAACGGATCCTTAACCCACTGAGTGAGGCCGGGGATCGAACCCAAGTCCTTGTGAATACTGGTTGGGTTTGTTAACTGCTGAGCCACAACAGTAACTCCCAAAGAAGACATTTCTTTGTGCTTTTCCTGCGTCTTTGCAGCTTAGGTGGTGAATCTCAGGTACCTGGGTCCCTAGGCTCTGCTGAAGACATCTCACCTACTCTCTTATTTTATTTTTTTCTTTTTAGGGCCGCACCTGGCCACATGGAAGTTCCTGGGCTTGGGATGGAATAAAGGTACAGCCACCGGCCTGTGCCACAGCCACAGCAACACCAGATCTGAGCTACATCTGCGCCCTATGCTGCAGCTTGTGGCAATGCCAGATCCTCAGCCCACTGACCGAGGCCAGGGATCAAACCCACATCCTCACAGACACTATGTCGAGTTCTTAACCCACGGAGCCACAATGGGAACTCCTCTCCTGCTCTTTACATTGGATGATGCCAACAGTAAAAGTAGCATGTCATCTATCAGCATTGTGTTCATTTTAAAGAAGTTTCTCTCATGTGTAATGTTTATTAAATATTAACTCTGCTGTTCTGTATTTTAAATTGCATCTGTATTGCCCTCCATTGGCTGTGAACATTTAAAAAAGGAATGGAATAGTGAGTGGAATAGCAGCCATGTCATCATAGAAGCATGAATCTTGCCACTACCGTTTACTGCTGGTGCACAAACACAAAGGTCCGCAGTGACCAGATGGGTGATGTCCTGGGAATGTGGGCTTGGCCAACACGAAAGTGGACAGCACTTGTCCTGTCTAAAGATAGAGGCTTCCAGTGAGTTCTAGTCTCTGGTTGCCCAGTCTCCAGTGGTTAAAGAGAAGCCCCAGATTCAGCTATGTATGTAAAAGTTCCCAATTTTTAAGTGCAGGCAATTAACTTAAAAAAAAAATCTCTGTGTAGGCTATAACATTTTGGTGAGGTGGATTTCGGCTACAATAATCAATACCTGCTCATTTGTGACCTTTGGTTTATTGGTGCTTATTGCCAGCTTGGCACTGTGCTAAGCCTTTTGTACAGGTTCCCACTTCAGTCTACAATATGACCCCAGGATGCATTAGCTCCCCTTTACATAGATGACTATCAGGTGCAAAGAAGTGACATAAATTGCACAAGGTCACATGGCTGGGATTTGAATCCAGCCCTTGCTAACTTAAAACCCATAGTTTTTAATTCCTATGTTCATGGGTACTGGTCATGGATACTAGTCAGGTTCATAACCCACTGAGCCACAGCAGGAACTTCATATATATATATATATATATATATATATATATTTTTTTTTTTTTTTTTTTTGTCTTTTTGCCTTTTCTAGCGGTGCTTCCCACGGCATATGGAGGTTCCCAGGCTAGTGGTCTAATGCGAGCTGTAGCCGCTGGCCTATGGTAGAGCCACAGCAACGTGGGATCTGAGCCACGTCTGCCACCTACACCACAGCTCATGGCAATGCCGGATCCTTAACCCACTGAGTGAGGCCAGGGATCGAACCTGCAACCTCATGGTTCCTAGTCAGATTCGTTAACCACTGAGCCACGAAGGGAACTCCTATATTTTTTTCTTAATGGAATGGATCTTATATACCATGGCTCAGTGGGTTACGAACTTGACTAGTATCCATAGATGTGGGTTTGATCCCTGGCCTTGATCAATGGGTTAAGGATCCAGCATTGCTTTGAGCTGTGGTGTAGTTTGCAGTTTCGGCTCAGATCTCGAGTTGCTGCGCCTGTGGTATAGGCCGGCAGCTGCAGCTCAGATTCAACCCCTGGGCTGGGAACTTCCATATGCTGCAGGACTGGCCCTAAAACACCACACACACACACACACACACACACACAAACACACACACACACACACACACACACACACACAAAGAAGAAATATATATTGAGTTGCTAACATATGCCAGAGACTAATTCTTGGTGACAAAAATACAGCAGTGAATACTGCCCTTATTGGAATGTGTGTTTGTGTGAATCTAATGAAATCGAGAATGAAAAGGGGCAAGGATTTGCTCTGAGTGACAAGATTCCCTGGTTTCCACCGTTTTAGGGCCTGGTTCCATGCTGGCCTCTCAGTTTATTCCATCAGTTTGGTATGTTCTCCCCCTTATGCTGGCATCCAGATTTCTCTGTGCTTCTGTCCAGTCTGGTCTACTACTTTGCTTCCCACTGTTCAGCTCAGAATTTATTCTGAGCTCATCTCTGCCCTGCACATATGGCCTGACAACAGAGCAATGTGGCCTTCAACTTGGCCTTGGGGACATGCCTCTCAATCCCAGGCCCTTCCCCAACCCCCCTTTCCTAAACATGACCCAGGCAGGGGTGTCACATAAAATGTCTTGCTTTTTACACTGAGGGACACTTGTACCATAAAAAAGGGAGATTTCATCCCAGCCCGCTATTGTTCTGTCTAGAAAGTCGTACATACTCTGGCATGCGAAGTTTTGGGAATTATTTCACTTGTAATTTTTGTTGTTGTTGTAAGTCAGGTTTATTGAGATAAAAATTAAATATGATAAAATTCTCCCTTTAAAGATGTGTACTTATTTGAATTTTGACGCAGTCATGTAACCTCCACCATAATCAAGATAGAATACACTTCTATCACCCTGAAAATTTCCTCCTGCCCCTTTGCAGTCAATCTCCCCTCCCTCATCCCCAGTCCCTAGATATCACTCATCTGTTTTCTGTACCTGAAGTTTTGTCTTGTCCATGTCATACAAATGGAATCAGACACTTTGTGGCCTTTTCATTGTTGAATAGTATTTCTAGCTGTTCTTTAAGACAAATGTTTTCTCAGTGGCAACATTAGCTTTGAAATACTAATGAAAACCAATGGGAAGTAATGACTCCTGGTAGAAATTTTTGTCTTACAAACCACTTTCAAGAGCAGGCCAATGTTATTACATGAAGCATACCTGATTTCAAAAGCATATATTAGTTTATGCATATAATTCATTGACATAAGAGATCATGCCTAGCCAAATGAATAACTGTCTTGGAGATGGGGGAGGGGGTGAGAATCCTTGGGAAATTTTGCTAAACTACTTCTGTCACATAGAGAACTACAGATATAAATATTTCAACGACATACATACTGCTAGCATTTAATCAGTGCTGCTTGCTGAAGTAGCAAGACCAAGGACTGTTGGGTGTGCATAGAAAATTCGTGTTTCTGGGGCACCTTCATGCACAGATGGATTGGAATTATCTGAGTCAGTGGGCCATAGTTTAGTGAAGAAGGGAGAGAAATCATTTCAGGCAGGGTGAACAGTATGCGCAAAGGCCCTGTGGCATTGTGCTATATCACTGTTAGCCTAAACTCAGGACTGATATTCAGCTGTTTGCACTAGTGAGACCTTCAAGATGGGCAGTATTCATTTTGATTGATGAGAGCAAGGGCCTTACCAACTGTTAAAGATTTTTAAATTATCTCCACTGAATGCCCTTAGGCTAGCTAGCCTCAGGCAGCTAGGCTGTTGTACATTTGGGCCCAACTAGAAACATGAGCCAGAGGAAAGACACTTGAGCCCAGACACTCTTGTTCATATTACACATAAGGCTGAGAGCTACTCCATACTAAGCCACTTGGTACTGTTGCTGAAACTCGGTCTCTGTCCACTGGTACTGAATAGAGATGCAGAGACAGTGTTGGGTGAAGGATTAAAAAATAGCTTTATTGCTTTGCCAGGCAAAGGAGGCTCACAGCTGGCTAATGCCCTACAGACTACATTGGGAGAGAATAGGAGGTGGTTTTATATTTTGGGAGTGACAGGGCCACAGATAAGCCTCAGGGTAGATGCAAGCTTTCATTGTTTTTCAGAGCTGGTATTAAGTGGTCCCAGAACTGGTTCTGGTGGTCCTTCTTTCCAGAATGAACCCATTATTAACATTGTCCATTGGTTGGGTTTAGTGCTGCAGAAGAACTCAAAAGATATTATTATCTATGTTCCTTTTTTTTTTTTTTTTTGTCTTTTTAGGGCCGCACCGTGCATATGGAGGTTCCCAGGCTAGGGGTGGAATCATAGCTGTAGCCGCCGGCCTATGCCACAGCCACAGCAATGTCAGATCGGAGCCGTGTCTGTGACCTACACCACAGCTCCCAGTAGTGCTGGATCCATAACCCACTGAGTGAGGCCAGGGATTGAACTGGCATCCTCATGGATGCTAGTCGGATTCATTTCCACTGAGCCATGATGGGAACTCCCATCTATATTCCTTGAGAAGGGACCAGGACCCTGCCCCAAGGCTGCACTGTTGTCTCTTTACTCCTCCTCCCTAGTTTCTGTATACCCTCCCTTCCCTGATTAGCAACAGTTTTGAACTCCGTGAAGATCCAGGAGGATGAATGAAGCCTAAAAAGTTGTTTTTCCTAAAAAAACAATGGGGGACCTAGGCTTTTGTGCCCAGGAGCCCCACAGTGCCTGCTGGGTTTCAGTACTAAGACTTCCTAGAGAGGCCAGGTCTGCATAGCTTGACAGTAATAAGTCCCTAGGGTCCTTTTCCTGAAGCCACCTAGAAAACAAGCTGGAGCAAATCAACTTATGAAAGTGCCTAGCATAAAGCAGGTGGTCACTAAGTATTTGTTGATCTGTTGGCAAAGGACATAACATCTCTGTTATTTACTTTTTTTTCCCCTGAAGTTGTGTCTTTGATGAATAACAGTTTTACTAAAATAGCTTAGGTTTGGTTTAAAAGAATTCCATTCTGATTTCCAATAGTTAGAGACTATCAATCTAACTCTGATTTTGCAACTGAGAAAGTAATTTGGATAAAGGACCCAGCTAGAAAGTGGATGCACCTGTGATATAACTCAAGTTTACAAATTCAGCTTACTCTCCTGTTTTAATAAAAAGAAATCCTCCTCCACCCCATCCTCAACACCCCACCCCGCCCCCACCCCTATCACCCAGCCTTACAACACACAAGTGTTTTGTGTTCTTGGAAGCAAAGAGATTAAATTGCTGTTTTCAGGTCTCAGTTCAGGAAGGTTCTGGTTGTTTGGCCTACAGCTGCAAATAAAATCACAGATGAAGTGGATATAAAAAGAAAAAAACCATACACCTCATAAAACTTCAGGACTGCATCTCAGAGAGGCTGATAGGCAACAGTTTTATGATGCTATCTTTGAGGCAGGCCCTCAATCTACTGCCAGGAGCTCCCTGGACCTATAAGTAGTGGGGTAAGGCCCTGATGCTGCTCACTGATTTTTCCCAGATAAAGAAACTGAATTAAGATTCTCCTAGGTGAGTTCCCATCATGGCTCAGTGGTTAACAAACTAGACTAGGATCCATGAAGATGTGGGTTTGATCCCTGGCCTTGCTCAATGGGTCAAGAATCCAGTGTTGCCCTGAGCTTCGGTGTAGGTTGCAGATGTGGCTTTGACCTGGCTTTATTGCAGCTGTGGTGTAGGCCAGCAGCTGCAGCTCTGATTAGACCTCTAGCCTGGGAACTTCCATATGCTGCAGGTGTGGCCCTTAAAAAAAAAAAATTCATCTAGATGAGTGTTATCTTAGTGCTGCTAGATTGTCCTTTACTGCATAAATGACTTCCTTTTATTATATTTTCCTCCTACACTGGTAGGAAGAATAATTTACCTAGTGTTACAGGTCTGCTTTTTCTGACAAAAAAAAAAAAAAAGGGTGGCTGCTCTCATTTCATCAGGAGGAGAGAAGACTTCGCTACAATAAACAGCTGGATTCCTTGCTGAGCAGTTTTGCAGCCTAATTAGGGTGAGTTACATAAAATGTAATTTGGACTGAGCAGCCTTCTTGCCAAAGGTAACTTAGACCCTTTGCCTTATCTTAGCCTTCAAAATGAAACAGAATGAAGAAGTAGCAATTAATGGATTAAAAAATAGCTTTTTGCCTTTTTTGAATTAATGAAAGAGTAAGTGAATGAATAAAATTTAGCTATTAAAGACCTTCTGAATGGAAAGCATCTCGCCCTGATGTCTTTGATGAGCCTGGGTCAGGTCCTGTAACTGGTGGCTTTGTGTTTGCAAAGGGCCAAACTGAATAACAAAGTGGTTAAGGGCCTTGTTTTGGGGGTCTGATATTTAAACAGGCCTTGCAGGTGCTGGAAGAATCTCTAGAAGAACAATAGCATTCAGGCAGGGAGTCTTTCTCATTGTCAAAGAAATGCCATGGCAACCTCTCCTCGAAGCTGTGTGTGGGTGGATGGGACTGTGCCAAATGCAAGTTCACTCTACGGGTGCTCCTGTGTTTCACATGCCTCACCCTCCCTTGAAAATCCTCATGTCACTATGTATAATCAGTCACATATGCTTATATCAGCTCCCTCAGAGCAGCTTCTAATTGGTACTTCAAGCTAGGAACAAGGAGTGAAACCGAATAAATTTATCAGTGAGGGGGACGGGAAAGTCTGCACACAAGCCTACGCTGTATGAATGAATCTAAGAACAGAAAAGCATTTCTTAGCTTTGAGAGCTCTTACAGGCATGGAACTCATGTGGAGGAATCAAGAACAGTTGTCACTATAACAAGCTGGGATTCTGAGGGTGATTTGATTCCTTCCACAGGTAGAACAAAATCGAAAAGTCCTTTTCAGTTTAGTGATATAGGTTTTTTGTTTTTTTGCTTTTGGCTGTGGAATTCCCTGGGCCAGGTATCAAACCCATACCCCAGCAGCAACCAGAGTTGCTACAGTGAAAACACTAGATCCTTAACCCAACGTACCACAAGGGAATTGCTAGAGATGTAGGTGGTTTTTTTTGCTTGTTTGTTAGCCTTTTTTAGGGCTGCACCTATAGCATATGGAAGTTCCCAGGTTAGGGGTTGAATCAGAGGTACAGCTGCCAGCCGACACCAGAGCGGCAGCCATAGCCACAGCCAAGCCAGATCTGAGCCACATCTATTTCTCTATGCAAGGACCTCTGATGTCTGCTTTGCATATGTGCTCATTTTATTCTTCATGTTAATGCTTTGAATGGTTGGAGAAACATCTTTGATTTCTTTCTTTCTTTCTTTCAGTTATTCATTCCACACATATCTATTGGGTGCTTATTACATGCTGAGTGCAGGACTAGTCCCTGGAAATATGTTGACCCAAACAGAAATAGTCCTTGCTCTCAGGGAGTGTATATGCTAGAGGGAACATGCATATTAACCAAATCACCATGCAAAGGAGATCGTGGGAAGGACAGGTCAGTGACACTATGAGAATATTTAGCGGTGAATCAGAGAAGTCTTCCTTAAGAAGTATAATTGGCTGAGTTCCTAAAACTGAATAGGAAATAACTGAAGTGAGAAGAAAGCCATTGCAGACAGATGGAGGAAAATGTGCAAAAGTCCGGTGGCAGAAAGAAGTATAGTCATATGAGGGAATAAATGATAGCAAATCTGTTACTCAGGGTTCTTTTTTTCCCCTCATTTTTTAAAGTTCATTGAAGTATAGTTGATGTACAAGGTTGTGATCACTTCTGCTGTACCACAAAGTGATTCAGTTTTACTTGGACACACAACCATTCTCTCTCAGATTCTTTTCCCACATAGATTATCACAGAATATTGGCTAGTGTTCTCTGTGCTATACAGCAGGTCCCTGTTGGCCAATCATTCCATATACCTCAGCGTGCATATAACAATCCCAAACCCCAAGTCCATCCCTCCTTCCCCCCCAACCTGTCCCTTTTGGTAACCATAACTTTATCAAAGTCTGTGAGTCTGTTTCTGTTCTGAAAATAAGTTCATCTGTGCGGGTTCTTTTATTAACATTTCTTTTTAAAATTTTATTAATTTATTGGGGTATACTTGCTTTATAATATATGTTTCAGGTATACTGTAATATA
This sequence comes from Phacochoerus africanus, assembly GCF_016906955.1. Lineage (NCBI taxonomy): Eukaryota > Metazoa > Chordata > Mammalia > Artiodactyla > Suidae > Phacochoerus > Phacochoerus africanus. The sequence goes on from NC_062545.1 coordinate 102,081,535, forward strand.
TGTTTCAGGTATACTATATAGTGATTCACATTTTTTAAAGGTTATACTTCACATTTTTTTAAAGGTTATATATTGACTATATTCCCTATACTGCACAATACGTCCTTGTAGCTTATTTATTTTATACATAGCAGTTTGTGCTTCTGAATCCCTCACCCCTACATTACATTGCCCTTCCCCCCTTTCCTCTCCCTACTGGTAACCACTAGTTTGTTGTTTTTTTTTTGACTGTGCTCTTGGCATATGGAGGTTCCCAGGCTAGGGGTTGAATGGAGCTATAGCTGCTGGCCTATGCCAGAGCCACAGCAACGCAGGATCCAAGCCATGTCTGCAACCTACACCACAGCTCACAGCAATGCTAGATCCTTAACCCACTGAGCGAGGCCAGGGATCGAATCTACAACCTCATGGTTCCTAGTCAGATTCCTTTCCGCTGTGCAATGACGGGAACTCCTAGTTTGTTCTTTATATCTGTGAGTCTGTTTCTTTTTTGTTATATTCACAAGTTTATTGTGTTTTTTAGGTTCCACATATAACTGATATCATACACTTTTATCTTTCTCTGTATGGCTTATTTCGCTAAGTATAATACCCTCCAAGTCCATCCTTATTGCGAAAGGCAAAATTTCATTCTTTTTATGGCTACATAGTATTTCATTGTGTGTACCACATCTTTATCCATTCATCTGTTGTATGGACATTTAGATTGTGGCTGTATCTTGGCTATTGTAAATAATAGCTGCTATGAACGTTGAAATGTACATATCTTTTCAAATCAGTGTCTTTGTTTTCTTCTGATATACACCTGGGAGTGGAATTGCTAGACCTATAGTAGTTCTATTTTTAGTTTTTTGAGAAACCTCCATACTGTTTTCCACAGTGGCTACACCAATTTACATTCCACCAATAGTGTACAAGTGATCCCTTTTCTCTACATCCTTACCGATATTTGTTATTTGTCATCTTTTTGATAATAGCTATTCTGATAGGTGTGAGATGATATTATGATTTTGATTTGCATTTCTTTGATTAGCCATGTTGAACATCTTTTCATGTGCCTATTGGCTCTCTGTATGTCTTCTTTGGAAAAATGTCTATCCAGGTCTTCTGCCTATTTTTTTGATCTGTTGTTGTTGTTTTTGATATTGATTTCTATGAGCTGTGTATATATTTTGGATATTAACCTTTTATTGGTCATATCATTTGCAAATATTTTCTCCAGTTCCGTAAGTTACCTTTTCACTTTGTTGACAGTTTCCTTTGCTGGACAAAAGCTTTTACACTTAATTGGGTCCCATACTCAGAGTTCTCAATTGAAAATAATAGAGATCAATTCTGGCCAGTTTTTGATAGAAGGAATTATTAAATGATTGGATAGCTTACAGAATATCCTAGAGTGCTATAAAAATAAGGCTAGTAAAAATGTCCAAAATGATTCTGTGGTGCTTGTGCCATGAAGATACCACTTATACTGGTTATCACTGATACCATCAATACTGGACCCTGGGAGTTCCCATCATGGCTCAGCAGAAATGAATCTGACTATTATTGATGAGGACTCAGGTTCGACCCCTGGCCTCACTCACTCAGTGGGTTAAGGATCCAGTGTTGCCATGAGCTTGGTGTAGTTTGCAGATGAGGCTCAGATCTGGCGTTGCTGTGGCTGTGGTGCAGGCTGGCAGCTACAGCTCCGATTCAGCCCCTAGCCTGGGAAACTCCATATGCCATGTGTGCAGCCCTAAAAAGACCAAACCAAACCAAACCAAACCAAACAAAACAAAAAAACGCTGAAACCTGGACTTTGTTGCAATCACTGGAAATGGTTCATAGCTATTTCTATTGACACCACCTTCACAAGAATAAATTCCTGCTTTTTTGGCATAAGTTGTTGAGTAATACCCCATCTAGTGTGTCTAATTGGCCCAGCCTAGTTTTCATACCCCAGCCACAAGGCAGGCTTGAAAGCAAAGCAGACAATGAGATACACAGCTTCAAGTTCTCTCTGTAAGGAGGAATTTCCTTCTGCATTGACCTTAAAGCCCATTATATCATTTCCACTGGTGCCTACATAACCTACAGAGTGTTCTGAAAACTCAAACTCTCTAGAACAATCCCCATTAGTTGAGGGAGGGGTGTCACAGTGATGGATATAGCCCCTTGGGAGTGTGAACTTCCTCATGACACTTATGTGTGAATTTAAGACCTGTTCGAATATACTATGCTGTATATCAGTTATCGGTTGCATAGCAAACTACACTAAAACATGGCAGTTTAAAACAACAAACATGTATCATCATACATAGTTTTTGAGGATCAGGAATCTGGGATCATCTTAGCTGGGTGGTTCTGGCTCAGAGTTTCTCATAAAGCTGTAATCAAGGTGTCATTTGGGGTTGCAGTCATCTGAAGGCTTGACTGGGGCTGGAGAACACACTTCCATGGTGGCTGCCTCACACAGCAGAGGTCAGGGTCTCAGTTCCTCCCCAGCTGCTGGCAGGAGGCTTCATTTGCATGCCATATGGACTTCTTCATAGGCTGCTTGAATGTCTTCATGATATGGCAGCTAAGTTGTCCCAGAACTAGTGATCCAAGAGAGGAAACAAGGCATCAACATTATGTCTCTATAAGCTGACTTCAGAAGTTACATTCTATCACTTCTGCTGTATTCTGGTGGCCATACAGACCAACCTTGACACCATGTGGGAGAGGATTACACAAGACATGCATACCAGAGGTGGACTCATTGGGATCAGACCAGAGGTGGAACACTTGGGGCGAGACTAAGTACTACATAATATTACTTCTTGGGCACATGTGAATTTATTGCTTGGTGTTTCAGAAATCCCCCATTAGGAGGAGAAACTCACACTCTCTGTTTTTGGTTTTTTTTTTTTGTTTGTTTGTTTGTTTTTTGCTTTTTAGGGCCGCACTTGTGGCATCTGGAAGTTCCCAAGCTAGGGATCAAGTCGGAGCTACAGCTGCCAGCCTAGGCCACAGCCACTAGTCAGGCTTATTTCTGCTGAGCCATGACAGGTTTGGGAACTCTGAGAAACTCACATTCTATGTCACACGGTGACCAAGTAGTCAGTCACTACCAGTGTCTAGCAGCCATCCAGGAACTGTTTCTCATGTTTCTCAAAAGAAGAATTTCCTCTCTAAAGAGGGGGTGGTTTAACTTCAAAACCCTTCAGAACTGTGGCTGAAATTGTCCACTTGAGGCTTGCCCTATGCTCCTTATGGCATGCTGACCTGCCAGCCTTGCTCAGATGTCTTTGGTCAAAAGGACCATGAGACAGAGCTGCTTGTACAGCAGCCTGAAGCAGCTGAAAAGACTTCTCTCAGCGTGGGCCCCACTCAGAGCTGGAGTGTATAAATGGTCAGAACAATACAACTACAAGAAAACAGTAGGACAAATCCACAAAGTGCAACATTCTGTAAAACTGTGAAGGTGTACTGCAGCCCCTGATAGGAGGAAGAATTTTCTTCAGGATTTTTTTTTTTTAGGATAGATTTAATATGACCCCTACTAGCTCAATAGCTGCATACAAGGTTCCAGAGACTGCGTTAATCTGTTTACTAGAAACAGCTTTTGGAACAGCGATCACAGTTGCTGTATCATTTGACTTAAGCTCATGTCATTTTTCTAAGACCTGGCTGTCTTTTATACTAACCAAACATATGATTAAGAAGGTGATACAACAGGAGTTTCCATCCATGGACCATTCAAGAGATCTGCATTTCTTCTGGGGATGCAGTATTGGTTTTGGTTTACAGTTTTGGAAAGAAGGGGAGATCCAGGGACTTGCTCTAATTTTCCTCCTACCATAATGGCCCTTCTTCTCAAGATCAGTGAGTCAATGTGGAATTTCTGCCAATTTTAGAGTATATTTATTCCTACTATACCCTCCAGAAAGGGTTAATAACCTTGAATCAGTGTTGGAGTCTCACTAGAACCACCATGAGATAGACTTGAGCCAGATTTCACTCATCATCACTATCCCAAGTTTCCTCTGTGCTTGATGACCCACTGTAATATTCTGGGACCTTAGGAATTAGTTCAGCTCAGAATTGTTTCATAATCCCCAAGGAGTCTGGATAATCACCATACTCCAGAGTCCACTTACTGTAGTAAGTGACCACAGTTCCCTTTGGCCAAGACTAAAAGGAACACTTCGGGTGTATACTAGTAGTCTGCAGGATCTGTCCCTTACAAGCCCTTTCTTTGGGGCACTCTAAGTCTATGAGTTAACTAAACCTGGGAAGAGGTGCTATAGCAGATGTTCTGTGTTCACCCATATCCCCTTAGGTCCTTTTTACTGTTTCTGTGCAACCCTCCCCTAGTTTCTGGGTTCTTCTGCTTCTGATGCTCCATATCTGCAACTGTCTTCAGATATATATCCTTTGGCAATTGGAGCCACTTTGGTCCCATACACAGAGAGCAGGAAGTGCCTGAGAGCTTATGGGCCCCCTCGCTCCTGGGGTTCCTAGTCAATGACTGATTGTAGCAAGAGTATGCAAGGCTGGAGCTGGGACAAACTCTGAGATAGTTTTAACTCCAGACCTCTCGGTGGGATCAGGCAGATGCTGGCTGAGACATTGCCTGAGATTGCACCTTGGCTGGTTTTCTTTCCCTTTTCCTATCATGCTTCCTCTGTCCTTACCAGTTTCTTTGGGGAGTACTTCCTTCACAAGTAACTTGCATAGAAATCCTCATTTCAAGGTGTGCTTCCAAAGAACTTGACCTAACACAGCAGTCATAAGAGGTGTGGTGGGTCAGGACTTTGTTCATCAGACTTAGATTTTGTTTCTTTGTTTGTTTTTTTGTTATATTGATCAAGAAGGAACTAAATGGAATGGCCACTCATTTCAGTTCTAAATGTTAGGGGCTACATGGGGGCTCATTTTTGTCAGTGGCTAGTTTGTACAGTTCCAGTAGTGACTGATTCATGCTTTTTTCTAAGTGTAGCACACATTCCATTGCATTCAACCCATTTTCCCAGTCATCATGGTCTGCTTTCTCAATATCCTGAAGGAAGATTTCACCACATCCTTGGTTCTGCAGCTTCATCAATTTCTGAGCATGTTCCCTTTCCTCAGGAGATTGGTGAAAAAGTATTTGGCAAAGTTCTTCAAAGCTACATCATTGCAGTCAAATTAGTATGGACATGGACAGGCAGAGGTAGGAAGCATAGAGCTCGAGGTTGGTCTGGTTGTTGATGGCCACCTCCAAGTCCCGTTGGGAGTTCTGGTGCACCTTCATCTGGAGAATCTTCTCATAGATTTGTATTCAGTAAAATCCCATGTACATATACAAGAATATTCGTCTTAGCATCATTCATAGTAGTAAGCGTGTCATAGTCATCCCCAAATCCTTTTGCAAAGGGGTTGTGATCTATTTTCAGTTGCGTAATCTCCCACTGTGAGAGCTACCCTGGGCTCCATAGAGGTGATGAGAGTTGGGGCCTGGGGCCCTGGGCATCTTCAGTCTTTAGCAGTGAGTCCAAGGAGGCTGGGCAGAGCTGGGTTGGAGGACTCCTGCTCGGGACCAGGAGGAGACGTCCGGATCCCTAGAGGGGGATTTGGGCAATCGATATTTCAATGTCCCTTTATGCCACAGCTGGGACATGGACCTGGAGGGGGCCTCAGCTTTGGGTATGAGTGAGCCCAGTGGCCTTCTTTGCCACATTTGAAGCAGGGCCCAGGTGGCTTCTTGTCTTTGTTGACTGATGAAAGTTGGAGCCATATAGGGCCAGTGGCTAAAAGGTGGTATTGGTCTGATCTTATTGGGCCCTCTCTAACTTTGCCTATTCTTCCCAGTTATTGAAAATCTTAAAAGCCAAATTAAAAAGGTCTCATTGAGGGGTTTGAGGAGAAGGAGCCAAGACACTTTTTGATTTGAGATAGATTGGAAAGGGAGAATGGACATGAAACCCGGGCAATGCCTTCTGTTCCAGCTACTTCCCTTAAAGGGAGGAGGGGAGCAAGAGAAAGGAGCAGGGTCCTGTTGTGAAGCTTCCTGCTTTAAGGTCGTTTGGGACTGGGTATGGGGAGGGAATTTAGGGAAGTTGGGGTAGGTCCTTGAGATCCTCAGGGTAGAGGGTGGAGCCGAGGCTTTGAGCGAGTTCCTGGAACAGGTATAGGAGGGGGGTCAGGTTGAGAGAGATCATAAGGTGGAGGTTGTGGAACTGGAATTGGATCTGGAGCAGCTGCAATGGGTTAGGAGTGGTGGGGGTGGGCTGTGGTCAGAAGTGTCAAAAGAGAAGAGGAAGGAAAACCTGAACAGGGGTCAGGAGATGTTGTATTAGGAGGGGGTGGTCTAGAGTGGGCAAGAGTATTAGGAAGTAGAACAAGATTTATAGAGAGAGAGGGCTAGAGCGAAGAGGTAAGAAAGCCTGAATATAGGGAATTTCTCACCACTTTCTGTTGCAACGGCAAAGTTATTTAGGTCCCCTAAGGTACTGATACTGGAAAGATGACACTGGAATCTGGGTTCTTGTTCACGGCAGTGGAAGAATGAACTCCGCGAACAAGCAAGCAAAGTCTTTATTAAAGAAAAGCAAATAGCTTCCAAGACAGCTGGGGGGGGGGGGGGGGGCACGTAGAAGAACCCCCTTTTTCTATTGTCCTTTAGAGGTTTTACAACATGGGGTCCAGAAAGATGTGATTTTCTCCCATTGGCCTTGCTCAATTACCTGTATCAGTCCTTGTCCAACAGGGCTTTTAGGGTTGGAAATGTCCCCAAAGTTTTATGGTTTCTTTATCCTTTTCTTTCCTTAGATTAAGTCACTATTCCTCTCATTCCCTTTTTATCAGTTGAGGAGTGGGCTAGAGATTTGCACTTCCTATAGTAAACAAAGCCTATGAGGAGCGCACATTCCTATAATAAAACAAGGCCTGAGAAGGTGTTATTCCCTGGAGCCCTTAAACCACAAAGTTTAGTCAATATCCATATCAAAAGAATGTATAGGAGCCCATGCTCCTACACTAACTACCTGAGTTAGTATTCTGTCTCAGTATTGTAGACAAGAGTTCCGTTTTCTGGCTATTGGGATCCATTATCAAGTCTGTATTGGGCCAGAGAGTGTTACAGTAATAAATCAGTATTTTTGGTATGATCTCCCCTCAGAGACCTAGGGCTTGTAGGTGTCAGAGGAGGCATCCTAGAGGAGTCGATTTTGAAGGTTGGGATTGAGAATTTCCCATTGTGGCAGAACAGGGAATGTAGACAAGGTGAACAAAAAAGTGAGGAGAAAGGTCCAAGAGAAAATGCATCCCTGTTCTCAAGGCCTTCCCAGAGGGAGGTTGTCTGCCTTGAAATGGGCATCCCCTATTTCAAGGGCAGACCAGGTGGGCACAAGGCCGAGGGCCCAAACGCCATGGGGGATACTCCCCACCTAGCGCTAGGGACTTGACAACAAGATGAGAGAAAGAGAGGATCCGGTGGGACGGGGTTTCACTCACCTTTGCAACCGGTGGACAAAATGTGAGCTGGTGTGTGGCTGTCCATCCAGCAAGGCAAGTGGAGAGTCCCGGAGGCTCCTTTGTCTCTGTTTCCTGGGAGGTTTGGGAGGGGAAGTCCGCCAGGAGAAGATTTGGATGTAAACCCTGCCAAGCCATGGGGCGAGACTTCCTCTCCCTGGGTTTGGCGCCAGAATGTAAAGAGATCGCGGAGAAAAAGAGAATGAGGCAGGTGTTCAGGCAAAGAGAAGAAAATTTATTGGAGGGGAAAGGGAAAGGGAGAGGGTGACTGACCCTTGAGGAGCAGACCCCACCCTTCTGGCAGGTCTTTCTTATACTCTAAGGATGGGGAATTGGATTCACTGAAGCAGGGGAGGGGAGTTTAGTTTATCTTTTGCCTGCAGCTGGACTCTGTTGGTCATGTAGTCATCAGAAAGTTGGAGGTGTCTCACAGTAGGGGTGGTCTTGGGAAAGTCGGCACCAGTGGTGAAGATAGGATGTCACTTGAGCAAGGTGGTCAGTCCCGTGGATCAGCGTAAAGGGCCATTTTAACAATGAGCCCCCATGCAGGCCCTAACACTAAAGAGCTCATGATCAGTAACCATTGCTAAAGGTCCCCATGGGTCAGACTATTCTGTTGCTTCAGTCCCACATCCTATTGAGTGACTATCTCCATCTTGTCTCTGGAAGCTAAATGCTGCTTCTAGATTTTATCTACCTCTGGAATCCCAATGTTGTCACTGAAATCAGGGTCTCCCACCAGCATCCTCAGCCTGTAGAGAATAGGCCCTACCATTACTTTTGAGGATAATGACAACATTTTTACCAATGTAATTCTCAAGATCTTAACAAAGGAAGTAGATTCTGGGTTCCCTTGGGGTACATAGGAAATGGGTGAGTGAGATGGCCATGATAACTCTGATAAGGATGGAGTAAAGTCCCGATAAAGGACCATATTTAAAGAGGGAAACAGAGGGCATTGGGAGATCACTGTAAGTTAATAAATTGCTCAAGAAAACTATCAGCACAAAGCAGGCTTGCTTCATTAGTGGAGCCTTGAGAATTGCCTCATGTTGTTGGGTGGTGGATGGGATTAGGCCTGCATTCAGATTCAGACCAAGGGCAAGAGTTCGAGGACCACCCTTCTGGGATTTGAATACACACCTTACTGGATACCAAGGAGGAGCTAGTACTCCCAGAAAGGAAGAGGTGGTCTTTTCCAACCCCAACTTCCCTTGGATGATAAAAACTGTAGCCCACTAGATCCTCAGGTCCTCGGGGCAGAGCTTCTGTGCCTGCCCACTTGCATCTCTGACAAGCATCCTATCTTAATAAATCTATTTCTTGCCTGTCACTTTGTCTCTCACTGAATTCCTTCTGCGTGGAGACATGAAGAACCTGAACTTCAGTGAGTCCAGACACAGCGTGAGTGATTCTAATTTAAAACCATGGGTTCAAGTACCAATCTGGGTTTAGGCCGGGGTTGAAGTCCTGGCATGTGGGTTCAAGTCCCAATCTGTGTTCTGGCTAGGTTCAGGCTGTTAATGCTGTCAGTTTCAACTCCACCTCAAAACTCCTGTATTCCAAGGCACTGGATCCTTTCCCTGTGTCCTTACAGCTCAAAGTGCATGAGGACAGGCTCCTACTTGGAGCCTGTTAGTAATCCAGGATCTTGGACTCTTTCCCAGACCTTACAGAGTCAGAATTTTAACAGGACCTCCATGCTCTTCATGTGCACATTAAAGCTTGAGAAGCGCAGACCTGCAGTTATGCCAGCAAACTTCTGGCATCTCAGCATCTTGCAGTTAGGCCACCCATGAGCTCAAGTATCAGTCACCTAATTGAAAACACTACGAAAATCCCTTCCACCTGCTCAACCTGGCATATTGAATTCAGAGTTTCGGGGTACATACAAATACCAGCAAATTCAGCCTGCTCTAACATTATGTATCTCTCTCCATTGTCTAGACCCCTATTCTGCAAGTTTTTGAAAATAAAAATTAGCACTATCCTACATATAATTTTGGTGTGTTCACTCCTCCTGGGTTTGTCTTTACATCCCAGAGTTTGCAGGTACCGGAAACTGGAATCTAGTCAAAAGCCTGGAAACAAAAAGGCGTGGCAGAACTAAATCTTAAGGACTCCCTTAGCAAGGTACCCACCTCAGCTGCAATCTTTGGGGGGTGCTCAAGCAAGGAAAGAGTAATCTCATCAGAAGGGAAGGAAAGGCTCCTTCTACTGGGTTTGATGCTTCTGAGGCATTCAAATCCTCCTATTATATCCATTTCATCTGACCCACCATTTCCTGATTAATGCGCACATTCTTACATAAGAATGAGTGAGTCCATAAATTAAACCAATGCTGTTATTCAACAGCCCATAGCCATGGTCATGTGATCTGATATCTGCCAACAAGGGATGAGAGAAGATCAGCTATTGGGCTTTGGAAGTTTGTCCTTACTCCTAAGAGAGCACCAAAGGGAAAGATGGTTTCTGTTCTTCCTCTGGAAATCTGAGTCTAGATGTGTTACCTGGCACTGCTGTGGATCACCTGTGATCAGTCTGAGCATGTAGACATCCCTGAGAGGGACAGAGAAAAGAGAGATGCCAGGAACCTGGGGCCTGAGAGACAGTGCTGAATCTTTGAGTCCATGAACCCTGGGGGCTGTTTTACTTCTGTGCTGTCTGTTATGTGAGATGACAGTTGTCCACAAACTTTTTAGCTTATTTGAGTTGGGATATTTGTTACTGTGGCTAGAGTCTGGGCAGAGGAGGACAAGAGTGCCTATTTAAACCAGATCAGCTAGTAAGTAAAGGCCCAGGATTTAAGTTGGTCTGAAGGCAAAGCCCATGCTCTAGGACTGTGGCCCTGCCCACAGAAGGGACATCTGGATTCTCGTTAGTCATCTCTTGATAGATTTAGGGCAGACGATGGCAAGGGCCAGATAGTAAAGATTTTTAGGCATTGTGGGCCATGTGGTCTCCGTCTCAAGTACTCAACCCTGCCATTGTAGCAAAGGTGGTGTAGGCAATATGCAAATGAGTGCCTGTGGATGTATGGACAATACATCTTTGTTTACCGAAACTAGTGGTGGGCCTATAAGCTTGTAGTTTGCCCATCCTTTTTTTTTCTTTTTTTTTTTCTTTCTTTTTATGGCCTCACTCATAGCATATGGATGTTCCCAAGCTAGGGTTCGAATCAAAGCTATAGCGGCCGGCCTACACCATAGCCATGGCAATACCAGATCCAAGCTGCATCTGCAACCCATGCCATTGCTTGTGGCAATGCCAGATCCTTAACAAACTGAGCAAGACCAGGGATTGAACTCACATTCTCACAGAGATTATGTTGGGTCCTTAACCCACTGAGCTACAGAGGAAACTCCTGCCCATCCTTGTACATGGAGTAAAAGGTTGAAAAATTCTGGAATCAGATCCTGTGTTTTAATTGCCAGTGTCATTACATGAAACATTGACTGAATCTAATTTAAGTGCAGCAAAATGAGAAATTTGAACACATAGCCAAGTCCTGTATTGCATTTTCCCAAAGTTCTTATCTACAATTGTCAATTGCAGGATTTGGATCATCATAATGTGAGTTAAATTCTAAATACCAAGTGAGTAAGAACGGTTTGCAAATGAAGTGTTATGACCAAGTGCCCGAAAGGATTTGCAGAGACAGCTGGGGAGGCTGAGTGGATGTGGTGCCTGTCTGAGAATTCTGGGAGGTGAGGTTGTCTTTCTCATCTGTTGCTTCCTCCCATCCCCCAAAGGCAGCAACTTGAATGGACACTAATTGGAGTGCTTATTGCACAGGGCACTGTAGGTGTGGTTTAGAAGTGGAGGTAGGGAAGTCTGTTAGAAGTGTGTGGACCAAAAATGTCACCAGGCCGTATCAGTAAACTAAGGATGCTGCAGTAATCAAGCCATCAGCCACTGCAGCATCCTGACTGTCCACCCTGAGGGGGTTCAGGATGGAGAAAAACAGGATACTGGCCCTAGATAGTTAAGCTGCATATCAAAGGAATGATTTCAATAAGCCCAGACTTTTGCCTTATCCCATACAAAGCAGAGTGCTAAATTCATTAACTCGAGTGATCTTTTGATGTTCCTACCACCTGTTTGTTGCAAAAACTCCTATGTATCCTAGCTCCTCCCTTACGTCTTTGGAGCCCCCTCAGAGCCATCTGAGAAGCTGCCTCCTAGGCTTAAATCCTCAGCAAGTCCACCAAATTAAATGTAATTCTCTACATTTAGGTTGTGCATTTTTTCAGTCGCCAGTGGGGATCCCTCCCATGTCTTTTCCACAGAGCATGTTTGAATAATCCTAGATAACCAGAGCTTTTGTCTTATTCTACAGTGACTATCAGTGAATTAAATGGTCTTTGCTGGGAGCCTGTAAGGTGTTTGATCTGTGGTAAGAGGAGCATTTGTCCCCCTCTTTGATTTCTCTCCTTGGGCTTACAACAGTAATCAAAGGGTGCATCAAGGAGAGTCTGGACCAGAGTGTTGGCCGGAGCTGGGGAAAGAGTGGTGAGACTGGAAACTCTCTGAACAAATAAAGAACAGAGCTTAATGATCTTGCTGAGGAGAGCAAAATGAAAATACTTCTATTTTCTGGACAGTGGACATTTTAAGATTGATTCTCCACAGAGCAGAATATTGAATATTTCAAGAGTGCCACTTCTTTACTTGCTTTGAAGGCCAGCTTTGGCCTTGGCTCAGACAGTGCATTTTGTGCCTGGCTGGTGCTCTGTAGCCTGGGGAATGTTTGAGGTCCTGGCTCCTGCTCCAGGCTGGTTTCCTTCTGAGCTGGCTCATCTGGTTTTTTTACCACTGGGGAGAAGCCCTCTGGGGCTGCCAGCCTGAGCAGAGGGGACCGGAGACAGTGAAGTCCTTTCTGTTTCCCTGCATGCTGGCGGAGGTCCTCATCAGGGCAGGTTAATTTCAGTCATGGGGTCCTCCACTTGTGGCTCAGGAGAGAGGGTCACAAAGTGAAAGTGACAAGCATTCACTGCCTTTGCTCGGAGACGAGATTTCAAAAGACAAAACAATTAGCTGCACGTCACAGGTGTTGGCTAAGCAAGGCTACAACCTAGGAATAGCCACAAAGCTCAGGGCCAGGCCGGATGCCCAGAGTAGCCACTTTCAAAGGAGATTGTTAGACACAAAGTCATAACTTATTCATGCTTCATAAATACACACAGGGATTCAGGTCCCTTAAACACAGTATGCCACTTCACTTCAATTAACAGCAAAGTGGTGCCATTTGCAGCACAAATTCTGCCAGCAGCTGGTGTAGAGAGAGCTCCTGAGAGGAGGCGGCTAGCTGTCAAGCCCATAGTTCCAGGGACTAAACTGAGTAGACGAAACACTGATTTAGCCACAAGAAAGACATTTTGGACCATTTATGGGTTTTTCTTAATTTGGGGTAATTTGTAGTGATAAACCAGAAAGTCTTAGTATTGGAGCTTTGCTTGGTAGCTAAGAAGAGGCATAAATTAGAAATAGCAAACCTACCAGAGAAGATGAAGAAGCAGCAGAGTCATTATCTCACGAATGACTGTTCTGTCTGACCAGAATGAAGAGCTGGCTGTCAAGATGAACCTTTTCCCGAGGCCTCAATTATTCATTTCAGCATTCCATACAACGATAGGCATTTAGATAGAACAAAACATCAACATTAAAACATAGAATGCTCTAGCACACCTGACAACCAAGTAGGTCTTTTTTTGATAAAGTTCTTACAAGTCCTTGTTGGCACAGCACACTTCAAATTCTCCAGGGAGATAGCCTGGGGACAACACTTTATCCTGATATTTATCGACTAGAATCATAAGTCTGGAAGGTCCTTTTGGAAATCACTTAGCAGCCTATGGAAGTTCCTGGGCTAGGGGTCAAATTGGAGCTACAGCTGCTGGCCTACGCCATAGCCACAGCAACAAGGGATCCGAGCTATGTCTGTGACCTACATAGCAGCTCAGGATGACACTGGATCCTTAACCCACTGAGTGAGGCCGGGGATCGATCCCACATCCTCATGGTACTAGTCAGGTTCTTAACCCCTTGAGCCATAATGGGAACTCCAGCTCAGTGATTCTTAACTGGAGTAGGGTTACCCCATTCTTCCCTACCCTCCCCCAGCCCCCAGCCACAGGGCATCCATCTGGAAATGCTTGGAGGTAGTTTTGGTTTTCATAATGACTGGGGGTGGGCAGTTAGAGCTCTGGAATTCAGGGACCTTAAACCTCCTGCCACAGTGAGCAGTTCTACCCAGGAAGAATCATCCCAACTAGAAATTCATCAGGAGTGTGCACTTTAGACCAACTGCCACATTTTACAGATGAGAAAGCTGAGGCTCCAGGATAGGAATTCTCTTGTCCAAGATCATAGGGATTAGTCCAGGGCCCAAGATTCCTGATGCCTGTTTCAGAGTATCCTTCATCAAGTTTCCAGTGACCACATGGCATACAATTAAAATTAGGACGTGTCTAACTAGGAAGAGAGCACCATAGGATAGCAGAATAGCATTCTAAACCAGAATCACCCTGGAAAGAGACTCACATCTCTGCATAAAGCTGACATGGATGTTCTCATTGTGGTCCCATGGGTTAAGAGCCTGATGTAGTCTTCATGAGGATGTGGGTTCAATCCCTGGCCTCACCCAGTGGGTTAAGGATATGGCGTTGCCTCAAACTGAAGCATAGCTCACAGAAGCGGCTCGGATCTGGCATTGCTGTGGCTATGGTGTAGGCCTCAGCTGCATCTCCGATTCTACCTCTAGCCTGGGAACTGCCATATGCCATAGGTGCAACCATGAAAAGAAGAAAAAAAACTGATATAGTTGCCTGTTAAGATCTACTCTTAAGAGGGCAGTCCTGGAGTTCCCACTGTGGCACAGTGGGTTAAAGATCTGTCCTTGCCTCCGCCGAAGCTCAGGTCACTGCTCAGATGCAGGGTGGATCTCTGGCCTAGGAACTTTTATTTAAAAAGAGAGAGGGCAGTCTTGGTGAGCAGGGCTAATGGCAGAGAGCCTCCTTTATCACCAGGAGGAAATACTATAACTGGCCTAGATGCTATGGTGGCAGTAGACCCTGAACTCCAGAGGAAGAGCCCCCTGCTTATTTCTGGGGGTAAAACTTGCTGGGCTCCACCCAAAAGAAGAATGCATAAAATGCATAAAGCAGCTGGTTCATCCAAAATAGAGCAAGGGCATCAGACTTTTTTTTTTTTTTTTAAGGATTGCACCACACATGTGGCATATGGTAGTTCCTGGGCTATGGGTTGAATTGGAGCTGCAGCTGCAGGCCCATGCCACAGCCATAGCAATGCAGGATCCCAGCTGTATCTGCAACCCACCGAGCGAGGCCAGGGATTGAACTTGCATCCTCATGGATACTGGTTGGATTTTTTTGGGTTTTTTTTGGTCTTTTTTTAGGGCTGTACCCATGGCATATGGAAGTTCCCAGTCTAGGATTTGAATCTGAGCTATAACCACTGGCCTACACCGCAGGCACAGCAATGCCAGATCTGAGCCACTGTCTGTGACCAACACCACAGTTCACAGCAACTCCAGATCCTTAACTCACTGAGCGAGGCCAGGGATCAAACCCATGTCCTCATGGATACTAGCTGGCTTCTTTACCACTGAGCCATGATGGGAATTCCCACTGTTGGATTCTTAACCCGCTGAGCCACAGCAGGAACTCCTCCATGCATTTTTATTAAAACGGACACAAATAAAGACAAAAAAATAAAGCACTGAGGTGGGGTGATGTCAGTTTTTTTCAGATAAGCCAGAGAAGAAAAGTTGTTTCTTAAGTCTGCAGTTTTTTTTCTTGGTACCTTCAACTTGAAACGCTTGATCTGCCTTGAATCCCCCATTTTCTGTACCTTCCATGCACTCATCATGTTCTGTTCCTCCTTTGTAATAGTCTTGCACATTCAGTTGCTCCTGTTAACAGACAGCAAGCTCATTGAGCACAGGGACAGGGTCACCATAGGCGCTCATGATGCCTCACACAGTTAAGTACATGGTAGGCTTTTCATAAATACTTGTTGCTAAAACAAGTGCAGGCCAACTGACTCAACTACTGAGTTTTTTCCCCTTCTGCTGCTGCTATGCTAAGGCACAGGGACCATACCATTCTCCTTTCCTCCTCTGAGGTGTTGAATAAGTCAGGGGTCAGACAATGGGGTTTGAATCCTGCCTCTACACATATGGTATGACCTTGAGAAGTTACTCAAGGCCACTTCATTGAGCTTCAGGATCCACATCTGTCCAATGGGCGTAATAATAGTACTTACCTCGTAACACTGTTTTGGAATTTCAGTATGGGATATGTGGGTCATTCATCACCAATAACCTATTCTCTGGACGCCAATGGGGTGCCCAGTAATTCCATTCAATTCTGACACTAACAGCCTCTGATTTAAGAGTGCAGTCCCATAAGATCACCTCCCACTCAAACACCATTTGTAAGTCCCAGGGCATCTGTACTTCTGACCAACTGGCTGTAAATGAGGGGTTCCCACAATGCACTCCTTAGGTCCAGAAATTTCCTAGAATGGCTGACGGAACTCAGGAAATTCTTATGTTTATTAGTTTATTTTAAAAGAAGCAGTGAAGAAATGGCCAAATGGAAGAGATGCCTAGGGCTGAGTACTGGATGAGGTGGGGGGTGGTGGCAGGGGTTTCTGTGCCTTCTCTGGGTATACACCACCCTGCCAGCATCTCCGTGTAGTCACCAACCAGGAAGCTCTCTGAATCTTGTTTACGAGTTTTTCTAGAGCTCAGTCTCCAGCCTCCTCCCCCTTCTCAGAGATCAGAGAGTGGGGCTGAGATTTCCTACTCTCAGATAGCCTCATCGTTCTGGTGACCAGCACCATCCTGAGGTTAGGTAGTGGCTCTAACCTCAGACCCCTCATCAGCATAAACTCAGGTGTGATGAAAGGGCTTCCTTATGAAGAACAATAACACACCTATCAGGAGTTCCCTGGGCTCAATGGGTTAATGATCCAGTGGTATCACAGTTGTGGCGCAGGTTCAGTCCCTGGCCCTGGAACTTCATGCCATGGGTGGAGCCAAGAAAAAAAAAAAAAAAAAAAAGACTCCTATCAGGAATTCCCAAGGGTTTTAGAACCTCTGTGCCAGGCACTGGAGAGAAATCTATTTCTCATTATACCACAGTCATACTTAGCCTAGTGCCTGGTGTGTCATCAGCCCTCAGTAAATGTTACTTCTCACCATCAATATCATATTTACCTTCCTGAGTTGAGCTCTCCTTCTTTCGAGTGAGAAGATTCCTAGGATGCAGGTTGAAGATATAAATTACAGTTTCTAGTTAAATCAGGAACGCAGTCAGAAAAATACAAGGGTCAGTATTACAGAGACTTGACATTCAGAATCTGTTAATTTCAAACAGAATGTCTGCCTGAAAGGCCACACTCAGGGCAAAAGACCATATGGCAGCTTGGTTGGTGGCATCCGGCAGAGTACTGAAAAATTACACTTTGGCCCAATTGTTTTTAACTTAAATGATCTGGAAGGGGGTACAAGTCTTGCATCATATCCACCCAGAAGTGTGCCAAACATTAAAAACAGCTCAGAAATAAGAAGTTGAAAAATATCAGTCTGTAATGTGGAAAATAAAATATGATGTGATGAAGGATGTTGACAATGCCAATCCATGTTAATCCACATAGACTTCTGGGTCCCTGGTTTGATAGAAATCCTTTTCAGGCAGGCTAGAGTTTAAATGGAAATGGAAAAAGGCTCAGTGCACTCTCTCAAGTGATCGTTACCAACAAGGCTCTCATAAGCTCAGAAGAAACTGGTGAGGATTTTTGGAAGTAACTTTGCACAGAACTTTTGATGGCTGTAGGAGTCCTTAGGAATTATGTCATTGAAAACTATTATTTTACAAGAAAAGAAATGGAAAGCCTATGAAGGTGATGTGACTTGCCCACATCCTACACAGTAAGTAAGTGACAAAATTCAGCTCCACCAGCTTTTACCCAGGCCTCCCCTCATTGCACCATTTTAAGAAACTGGGTAGTGCTTGGTGATGGTTTCTTCTATCTCTCAGTTTTTTTCTACTTCCAGTCTTAAGAGGAGATTTTTCAGATGCGTATAATGCATGTGCTCATTATATTCCCTGAACTTTTACATAATAAGTGAGCTTCCATTATGGGAAATAATGTCATGTTTTCTCCTAGAATCTTCCCTATGCAGCCTTCAGGGTAGGCTTTTACTTATAAAGGTAGATGTTTTCATCACTAAAGAAGATCTTGGGGCATTCCCATCATGGCTCAATGGTTAATGAACCCAACTAGTATCCGTGAAGATGCAGGTACAATACCTGGCCTTGTTCAGTGGGTTAAGGATCCAGTGTTGCTGTGAGCTGTGATGTATCTCACAGACATGGCTTGGATCCCATATTGCTGTGCGTGGTGTAGGCAGGTGGCTACAGCTCCAATTGGATGCCTAGCCTGGAACCTCCATATGCTGTGGGTGTGGCCCTAAAAAAAAAAAAAGAAGAAGACCTTGGGTTTCTATGTCCTGTCAAAGCCTCTGGACCTTTGGGTGCCCTTCCTCCCTCTGAAGGGACACGCTGGGCTGGAGGGCAGGGCATCAGATTGGCCCTACCCTTCTTTGATGCTGGGTAGTTGCTGTTACCCCTTTGGGCCTGTTTCTCCCTTTGCAAAGAGAGAGTTGGTCAAGCCTAAGGCCAAGGACCAGTCCAGTGTCATAGCTGTTTTTACACATTTACTTTCTTTAGAAGCCAGGCTCTGCTCTTGCCAACTGACAGAATTGGCAGGTGTCAAATGGATTGTGTAGCTGAATGAAATGTGGAATTAATGCACTTTCCCATTAATCAATTATACAAGATTCAGAGTCCTATTTCCCCTAAAAGCTAATTACTTCAGTGGTGATTTCTCCCCTTCCATTAAATATGTCAGAGGTTAAGCTGGAAAGAAATCACGTAGGTTTATACATCAGTGAAAAGGTTCACTCATATGTGAGGATGGAGAACAACTTGAAACAGATTGAATGCTAATAAGTCAGTAGCCTGCTCTTTCTTACTCTGCAGAAAAGAAAACACACTTAACACTTGTTTATTGAGGCTGGAAGAAAGAACACTGTCAAGAGGCTTTTTTGGAGGAAATGCTGCTGGTCCATTTGCATCCCTGAAATTAAGCTCTGTCTTTATTTATGGTAATATTATTAAAAACAATGATAATAGTTTGAAATTTAGGTCCAAATGCTTTTCAAGTGTCAAGGTCTATCATCATCGTCATTACCTAGTGTCCATCTTTGTGTCCCATGAGATGATGTCTTAGTCCATTTGGGTCCCGTAATAAAATATCATAGATTGGGTGGCTTATGAACAGCAGAAATTAATTTCTCATAGTTCTGGAGGCTAGAAGCCTGAGATCAGGGTGAGGGCTTGTGGGTGCAGACTTCTTGCTGTATTCTCACATGGTGGAAAGGGCTAGGGAGCGCTGTGGGGTCTTTACTAAAAGAACACTAATCCCATTCATGAGTTCTCTACCCTC
The DNA here is from genome assembly GCF_016906955.1 of Phacochoerus africanus. Classification (NCBI taxonomy): domain Eukaryota; kingdom Metazoa; phylum Chordata; class Mammalia; order Artiodactyla; family Suidae; genus Phacochoerus; species Phacochoerus africanus. Next base: position 102,100,552 of record NC_062545.1, read on the forward strand.
ATGACATAAGCACCTTCCAAAGGCCTCAACTCCTACTGCCATTACTTTGGGCATTAAGATTTCAACATACGAATTTGGATGAGGAGACAGACATTCAGACTACAGCAGATGGTGACAATATTGTGCTTTTAACCTAGTCTTGAGTTCAAGGCCAGAGTGGTAAATAGTACAAGCTGTTTGTGGCAATGAAATGGACTCTTGGTGTGAAAATTCAAGTCCATGGATTAGTTCTGAGAACTTCTTCCCTCCATAAGGCAGCTGAGTACACTTGGTGAGGTCAGATCCAAGAGGTCACTTCTCTCAGAAACCTACTGCCTCCATCCACTGAGCTGGGGTCTCACTGCCTGGGATCCTGTGGGACTCACATGGGATGCTCTACTTTCCTGTCCCCAGTCATCTGGAACTTCCTCACATTCTAAAATGGATAAGGAGAGTCCCTAGGATCTGAGAGAAGGGGATCAACTCCAGGGAGCATCCTTTCTTAACAGGTCTTTGGTGGGAGGTTTCCAGGATTGTATTTAGTTGGGGAACTGCTGGGATCATTTATTAAAGTGTGTATTCTAAAATTCTCCAAGTGGTGTGAGTTGGCTTGATCAGAGAGTAATGTGTATTCTAAAATTCTCCAAGTGTGTGAGTTGGCTTGATCAGAGAGTAATACCAACAACATCACAGAAGCCAATTATTGAATGCTTACTAAGTGCTTAGAACTATTTTAAGCATTTCATAGTCTTTCTTCCTTGATTCTTACAACAATCCAGTGAGGTGGATATTATCCTTCTTTCATAGGTGAGGAACTTGAAACTCAGAGGGGGGAAATAATTTGCTCAAGGCCATACAAAGTGAAGGACAAAGCTAAGATAGAAATTAGTCTGTCTCACTCTGAAGTTACTTGGGCCACTACTTTCTGCTGCTTCCAAGTGTTCTAATTTAGAGATTCAAGACCAATCCTTGGAAAGCAGTAGGAAAGACTCATAGGCACAAACTCTATCTCCCCTTAATCTGGCCAGCTAACTGACTAGCCTCAGGCAGGCTATTTGAGCAACGTAGCGCAGGTCGAAAGTGGTGGCCCACATGACTAAATGTCTAAATATTTTAAAGTTATAAATCCAGTTACCAAACTGCTAAATAAAATATGTTATTTATTTATTATTAGTATTATTATTATTTTGTCTTTTTGCCATTTCTTGGGCCGCTCTTGCGGCATATGGAGGTTCCCAGGCTAGGGGTCTAATCAGAGCTGTAGGTGCCGGCCTACACCAGAGCCCCAGCAATGCAGGATCTGAGCTGCGTCTGCAACTTTTCACCACAGCTCACGGCAACGCCAGATCCTTAACCCACTGAGCAAGGGCAGGGATCGAACCTGCAACCTCATGGTTCCTAGTCAGATTCGTTAACCACTGCGCCACGACGGGAACTCCTATTTATTTATTTATTTATTTATTTATGAAGTATAGTTGATATTTACAATATTCATTTCAGGTGTACAACATATTGGTTCAATATTTTTGTAGATTGTATTACATTTAAAGTTATTACAAAGTAATGGCTATATTTTCCTCTGCTGTGTAATATACCCTGTTGCTTATCTATTTTATATATAATAGTTTATATCTTTTTATTCCCTACCCCTGTCTTATCCCTTCCCATTTGTATCTTCCCACTGGTAACCATTAATTTGATCTCTATATCTGTGAGTCTGTTTCTGTTTTATTGCATTTGTTCCATTTTTTCGATTCCATGTATAACATGGAATATTTGTTTTTGACTTATTTCACTAAGTATCATAGTTTCTAAGTCCATCCACATTGTTTACACCTTCTTTATCCATTCAACTGTTGATGAGCACTTAGGTTGCTTCCATACCTTGGAAATTGTACATAATGCTGCTGTGAACATTGGGAGTGGAGTGGAATTGCTGGATCATATGATAGTCCTATTTTTAGTTTTTTAAAGGAAACTCCACACTGTCCTTCATAGTAGATACACAAATTTATATCCCACCAACAGTGCACAGGTGTTCCCTTTTCTCCACATCTTCATAATATTTGTTATCATAGTCTTTTTGATGATAGCCATTCTGACAGGTATGAGTTGATATTTCATTCTGGATTTGATTTGCATTTCTCTGATGACTGGCAGTATTGAGTATCTTTTCTTATGCCTGTTGGCCATCTATATGTCGTTTTTGGAAAAATGTCTATTTAAATATCATACCCATTTTAAAAATTGGGCTCTTTGTTTTTTTGATATCGAGTTGTATGAGGTGTTTGTTTATTTTGAATGTTAACCCCTTATTGGTCAAATCATTTGTATATGTTTTCTCTCATTCGGTAAGTTGTATTTTTGTTTTATTGATGGTTCTCTTTGCTGTGCAAAGCTTTAAGTTTAATTAGGTTCCATTGTTTATTTTCTGCTTTTATTTATTTTGCCTTAGGAGATAGACCCAAACAAATATTGCTACAATTTATGTCCAAAACATTTTGTTTCTGCCTTGACAAATACATGTTAATAATCCTGAAACTGAATAATACATGTGTGGTATAATAAAAACTATTTGATTTTTGTTCCCAGTTCCTGGCATAGAGCCCCTGAAAGCATTGGAATTTACTGTCTTTTGTTTGTTAATGAGCTGGCTGCAGAGATGAGGGGTAGAGGGGGTACTAGTTACTTTAGGATAGGGACTGGTCACCAGGTCATAAAGACCACACCGTAATTAGAGAATGGAAACTTTTAGCCTCATCCCCTGACTTCCAGGGAGTGGAAGGGAGCTGGAACTTGGAGTTCAGTTACTAGTGGCCAATGATTCAATCAGTTATGGGACTGAGCCCTTAACTTGTGAGGTCTGCACTAATTCAGGATAGTTAGTGAGAGGATGGAATGGAATCTGGTTGTTCTTGGAGACTTGGAGAATTGGTTCTTGGTGTTGGGAAAAAACCACACACATTTTGTGTCAGAAGTGGTGTCAGAAAAGAGTTCCCACTGTGGTGCAGTGGGTTAATGATCCAGCTTCTCTCTGTGGCATTGCTGGTCTGACCCCGGGCCCAGAACAGTGGGTTAAGGATCTGGCATTGCTGCGGCTAATGTGTAGGTTGCAGTTGTGGTTCAGATTCAATCTCTGGCCTGGGAATTTCTATATACCAGGGTGTGGCCAAAGAAGGGAAAAAAATAAATAAATGACAGATTAAAATTTTTTTAAAAAGAAGTGGTATCAGAAAACATCCCACAATGTATAAAGCTTTATCTTTTAATGACTAAGTCAAGTTATTAGACACACAATTTTGATTGCAATGTGCAATGTGGGTCCTTGGAAGCATGGGCCTAAGGCTGGGGTCCCTCTTGTCCTTGTCCAAGGGTGGTACTGGCCTCAAGGGATGTCAGGAATGGTCTAGCATAAATCTAACTCTTTGACTGGAAAACATGACTCAAACAGCACCCTCTTTACAAAGGACAATTTGCTGTGAGTTTGGGGTGATGAATTTAAATGAGGCCACAATAAAACTTAAAATTGAACTCTGTGATTTTACCTTATTTTTGCTATAATAATTCAGTTTTTAAATTACCATTTGACATGAAATTACTTACCCCTAAATTCATGCAGAACGATTGACTTTTCTTGTCTGTGTATTTTAACTCTATTAGGCAATACAGGTTTGAGCTTTCAAGACTTAACAGAAATATGGTTTTATCTTTGGAGAAATGTGTTTGTCGCTTTACACCCTTGCAGAAACACTCCTGTGCCACTTGAAAAGAACAGTTCTCCAAAAGGAAGTAGGAATTCTGATTTCAAACATTTCAGGTCAAAGAAAAAAGATTAAAAATCTCTGATATCCATAGAGCTTTTCCTAGTAAGATAAAAATGGAAATGAAATAGAAAAAACAGGAAAAAGACAAGAATTAACAATTCCCCAGAAAGTATAAATGATCAACACGTGTTATGAAAAGAAACTCAACCTTATTTATACTTTAAAAAATCAAAGCAATGGATGTTATTTGTGGGTTATCTTTTTTTTTTTTTAACCTATCAGATCAGAGGGGAGGGAAAGATTGATAATGCAAGAAATAGACTTTCTCAACCTGCAGGGCGGAGTGTCACTTGGGGCAAGCGGACAGTGTAGTGTTATCTGTTATAATTGGAAATGGTCAAAAACATTGACTTGGCAACTAACTTCTAGGAATTTATCTGAAAGAAACATACCACTGTCCAAACATGTATAAATAAGTATACTCCTTATGATAGTGTTTATTAGAGGATAAAATTGCACATTTAGGAGTCCCCAAGTCCACCCTCTGATCTAATACCAACTGTATGTTTAAGCGGCTCGAAGACCACTTTCAGTTTCAATAACGTGCTGGAAGGATCTGCAAAACTCAGCAAAGCCATTGCACTAACAGTTATATTTATCATAGCAGAGGAACACAGATTAAAATCAGCCCAGGTGTGGGGGGTGCAGTTTCCCATCCTTGCTCAGTGGAAATGAATCTGACTAGTAACCATGAGGACACAAGTTCAATCCCTGACCTCACTTAGTGTGTTAAGGATCTGGCGTTGCTGTAAGCTGTGGTGTAGGTCGCATACACGGCTCAGATCCCGAGTTACTGTGGCTGTGGTGAGGCCGGCAGCTGTAGTTCTGATTCGACCCCTAGCCTGGGAAACTACACATGCCATGGGTGCAGCCCTAAAAAGACAAAAAAAAAAAAAAAAAAAAAGACAAAAAAAAGAAAGAAAGAAAAGAAAAAGAAAAAAAAATCAGCCAAAGGAAAAAGCATATGGGGCATATGGGGCAGCTTCCAGGAGACACCAAGCACAGTTTCCAGATGCTTCCTCCTGACATATCAGTGGCATCGTGCAGAAAACACCAATTTCTCCCAGCAGCAGTGTGTGACAATATGCATGGCCTACTGCTAACCAAGGAAGTTTGCCTGAGCCTTCGTGTCCAGAGATTTTACTGGGGCTTTGTCACCTCGACCAGGCAGACCACCTCTCTGGCTGACTTTAGTCTCCAGACCCTCCAGAGGTCAAGCTGATACTGAGAACCCCCAACTATCAATCACAGTTAGACAGAAGGTATCTAACAGGGCCCATGCCACACTAGGGAACTTAGATGTTATTCTGTAGACGGAGATTTATTAAAGTCTCTTAACAAAGGGGCTATGAGAAAAAGATGTGTGCCATAGACAGAACATTCCGGCGCATGGGTAATGAAGAATTGGGGTGGAATAAACCTGGACGCTGGGAGGCTATTGTACTTACCTAGGTTAAAGATACAAGCAGACTCTCAATGCTTGTTAATTTCTGCCCCTGGTAGCACTGCTCTCTACTGAGGCCCAGCCTCACATGCAAATCTGAACTGGCTGCCATTATATTAAGGTACTCAGCTCCACCAATGAGTGACGTCTGGAATTGGTCTAGTTACCAAAAGCGTAGTGTATGGGGTTATGTAAGGTGATCCCAGAAAGCCCAAACCTTCCTTTGGGTGCTTTTTTTTTTTCTTTGCTTTGTCTCTGTGATTGTACTCACCTCTATTTCAAGGCATGTGTTCCAGGTGCCTAAAGGTGAGCTCTCCACTGTGTGACCAGCTGCCTGGACTTGGCACACTCACTCTGGCATCAAGGCTAGAACGTCCTTCCTCATCTTCACTTCTGGACATGATTCTAATCCTCACAGAACCATGAATTCTGTCATTCACCCAACTCCACACTCCCAGCACTGTCCAGAGGAGAACAGCTAATATATGTTCTCTCCCCTTCCCTGGGCCTGTGCAGGCAGTGCCAGTAAGCCCATAAATCTTTCCCATGGTTGTGGATGAAGCTTCAAGATCTTTTTCTACATAGTACTCCATGCAGCCACTCAAGCTTTGGCATTGGCCACTGAGATGAAAGCCATTTGTCATTCTTGGTGGAGGGCCTGCCCTTGGATGTCAGTGTACTATCCAGGATGAATTCCACTTCACCACCATCTTCTGGTTTGGGTTATTGGCATGTCTGGGACCACATCTGTCTTTGACCCACATTCTCCTGGCTTCTCTCTTCAACTTGGGTGTCTTGAGGCCAAGTCTACCTGAGCCACAACAATTCCAGGATAAGAATTATGGAGACAGGCCATGCTCCTGGGAATTTGGAAATCTTTGGAGAACCAATAAAACTTTTGATCAGCCAATATGTAGAGAAGACCCACCTTCTTCACAGCACTGGGTGCAATCCTCTGCACCCATGTGATACTGGCTAGAGACATATGATAAAGTACCTAGAACCATGTCATGAAGCCAAGCATCATGAGCTAAATGTGCAAAGGATGACAAGGGCCAGAGGAATTGAAAACACACAGGAGCAGATATTTTCGGAGACAGCATACAGGGCTCTCTCTACGCCTGATTCATCACTTAGTCCCTGGTACTGGTCCCACAAATGCCGGATGATGGGGAGGCAAAGCCAGGTGCTGTGGAATGAGCAGGCAAGAGAAGGTGGTGCCCTGCCAGCTTTGCTGGGCCCACGGGGCTTGGTAATGCCTCCTGGCACTGGCAGAGGTTGCAGGAGGCAGGCAGGAGTGGGCGAGCAGAGGGAACGCCAGTCACCAGGAACATTCACGAAGTTCCCTGTCATTATCTGAACTAAACTCATCTACACCCACAGAGCCCCGAAATCCCTGGGGAGGCAGCAGGCAGAGGAGCCATTTCTGGGTGGAGGAGGTTGGCACATGCCCTGTGAGGTTTCTCAGTGGCTTCACAGAAGCTGGTGCATGTAGGCTTAGAACAATGGAGAAGGACGAGGGGTTGGGGCATCAGGAGCAGGGGGCCCTTCTTCATATACATGGACAATTTCCAACCAATGGACTCTTTTTGGGTTTGGGATCTGAACAGATATGCATCATTCCCTTACTACTTCCTATGAATTGCCCAATGCCTTGCCTCCATGGGGCCTTGAGACAGGAGCAGGCTTGGTTTTTCATGGAGTCCAGGAATCCTAAGGATTTTCGCCTGGCCACTATGGACCAAGATCATTTTGGAAAGAAAGACAAAGGTGCAAAGAGCCCGAGGTGAATCATATCATGTACAATTCTACCTCCTCACAATATTTGTATCTAGTGGTTAATCAGGCAAATAGGAACTGAAGGAAAGATGGGCTGAAGAAGACATGCTAAGAAGTGGAAAGAGGCAATCCCACCTCTTCACCTGGGGCATCCCCTCCTTCCCCCCAAGGGGGCTCCCTGGTGCAAAGCTTTGGAAGATGGTTTGTCACAGGCCCCAGCAGGAAGGGCAGGTAAGAATCACAGCATAGGAGATACACTAAACAGTAGCCAATATTCAATTCAAGAATCACTTATTTCATTACACACAATTAGCACACAATACAGGTTAGTCAGAGTAGAGAGAGGGCAGTAATGGACCACTTCAAGAAGTCCAGGAAGGAGGTGTCTCAGCCTGAGCGGTGGTCCAGCGACAAGTCTCACATCCAGTGTGAGTGGAAAGTCCCCTTCTGCTCCGAAGGGCTCTCACAGCTCTCAGCAGCGTGGAGTGGGGTCCTCCAGCAAAGAGCCTTCAAGTCATTCAGCTCAGGGAGGGGGTCTTGGCTCTGTCAGTTGTTCCTTCTGTTCCAGTGACATACGTGGACCATCACATTTCTTAACGAACACTCTTAATTTATTCATCAAAGACACTCGAAGTCCTATAGCAGATATTTCAAAACAACTTATATGGAAGTTCACATTGGCTTCTGGGACTCCATTTTGAATGGTTTACCAAGCCTTAACATAGCTTAAATCCTGTAAGCTTCCCATAAGATGAGTGGGGATCATAATGCCAACGAGGTCACATCATAACAAGAAGACTTAGGGAGAGTGCAGAATATCCTCAGAGGAGGTAACTACAGAATACCAGGAGAGCCACACCCACCTCCTGGAGCAAACCTATTAGAAGGCTTGTGTCCTTTGACTACCTCCCCAACTGCCACTGCAATCATTTCACAGCCTTTGGTCAGGGTTGAGGGGGGTGTCTTGTCTGGGGCACCTTCTAAGCATCTGGCAAACCAGCCCTTTCTTCTCCACCACTGTTGCCTGCCCTGATGGAAGCCGTGGCCTTCTTCTATCTGCACTGCCCCTTACTTGGGCTTCCTGATTGTAATCTTGCCCCATAAACAAAGAACCTGGATTTTACATTTCCCCTCTGCAAGGACAAGCTGTTAGAATGACAAAGCTATTTGTGTCACTGTCCTGTTTAAGTCCCAAACTCTAGACTGCAGTTTCCAACCCTGGCAATGACCTGGCAGCACAGTTCCAGATACTCTTGGGATGTTCCTCCTCACTCCTGCCACACTGCCCTTCACTCTGTTCCTCAAGGGCACCTAGCCTTTGGGATTTTGCACAGGCTAATACCATGGGCTGGAATGTTCTTGCTCCTGGTCTCAGCATAGCAGGCTCCTCCCCACCCTCAGGACTTGGCTGAAATGAAATCTTTCCTGACTGCCTTATCCACTCTGTACCATTGAACCTAAGATACCTTCGATTGTGAGACACACCATTAGTGCAGGTACCACTCAGAAAGTAAAAACACCCCTCATTATCATCTAAGATTGTGTCTATGATAAGGTGTATCTTGATTTCAGAAATATCAAAATGTTAAATTAAAAAAAACATGTCTAGAATCAATGAAATATAGCCAGTAGGTTTTTACTGTTATCCTTTACCATTTTGCCTTTTTCACTCTCTCGCAGCACATACCCAAAATTTTAATAATATGTTTTATTATAGTTGTATTATTCATCTAAGATCTGGCTGTTTACTGGAAGTCCTACGATATCTGCCTTGTCATGACGTCTAACCAGCAGCCACCATAGTTCCTCGTCCACAGCAGACACTTCATAAATGGCTACTGATTCTGTGAGTGAGAGGAAAGAGCACTGGCCCAGACACTGAGATGGGGACTCTAATCTGGCTCATTCCTTAACCAAACAGGGGAGCTGAGCCCAACCCTTGGCTTTCCTGGACTCCTCGTCTATAAAATGAGAGGACTGTACCTGGAAGTGTCCCATGGTTTCTTCTAGCTTTTAAGAAGAGGCCCTGAGTGAGTTAAGAAAGTTTCTGGTTAACACATCTGACTAGGAATCATGAAGTCGTGGCTTTGATCTCTGGGTTAAGGATCCAGGGATTAAGGATCCAGTTTTGCTGTGAACTGTGGTGTAGGTCACAGATGCAGCTTGGATCTGGCATTGCTGTGGCTGTGGTGTAGGCCAGCAGCTACAGCTCCAATTAGACCCCTAACCTGGGAACCTCCATATGCCACGGGTGTGACCCTAGAAAAGACAGGAAAAAAAAGAAAGTTTTTCCCATTGTTTAGGTCCCACAGAGAATATGTCTTATTCCCATACATGTAAGAGGGACCCTTGCACACCTGCTGCCTTTCAGCCACATTATCACATTGATTGATTTTTTTTTAGATACAGAGAAATAAAATAGGAAAAAATGCAAGGTGGCAGAGACCACTGTGGTGCTGGCTAGGGTGGCGCTATGCTGTTTGCACCCCAGTGCAAGAGTAAATAAGGAGAGGGATTTCCCCTGGTGGCACAGTGTGTTAAGGATTCAGTGTTGTTACTCCTGTGGTGAGAGTTCGATCCTTGACCCGAGAACTTCTGCATGCTGCAGGTGCAGCCAAGAAGAAAAAAAAGAGAGTAAATGAGGACCAATCCCACTCCTGGGCATATATCCAGAGAAGACTCTAATTCAAAAAGATATATGCACCCCAGTGTTCACAGCAGCAGTATTCACAATAGCCAAGACATTGAAACAACCTAAATGTTCATCAACAGAGGAATGGAAAAAGATGTGATACACACAAACACACACAAACACAATGGAATACTATTCACCCAATAAAAAAGAATGAAATAATGCCATCTGCAGCAACATGGATGGATCGAGAGATGATCATTCTAAATGAAGTGAGACAAAGACAAATGTCATATGATATCAGTTGTATGTGGAATCTAAAATATCCATGAAACAGAAACAGACTCACAGATATAGAAAAAAGCTTTATGATTACCTATGGGGAACGGGGCTAGGGAAGGGATAAGTTAGGAGTTTGGGATTAGCAGATACCAGCTACTATATATAAGATAGATAAACAACAAGGTCCTACTGTATAGTACAGGAAACTATATTAAATATCCTATGATACTTATATCTGGAATCTAATATATGGCACAAATGAACCTTTCCACAGAAAAGAAAATCATGGACTTGGAGAACAGACTTGCGGTTGCCAAGGTAGAGGGGGAGGGAGTGGGGTGGATTGGGAGCTTGGGGTTAATAGATGCAAACTATTGCCTTTGAAATGGATTAGCAATGAGATCCTGCCATGTAGCACTGGGAACTATGCCTAGTCACTAATGATGGAGAATGATAATGTGAGAAAATAGAATGTGTACATGTATGTATGTGTAACTGGGTCACCATGCTGTACAGAAGAAAAAAAATTGTACTGGGGCAATAAAAATTTAAAAATGAATAAATAAATATCCTGTGATAAACCATAATGGAAAAGAATATGAAAAGAATGCATATATATGTATAACTAAATCACTTTGCTATACACCAGAAACTACCACAACATTGTAAATCAATTATACTTCAATTTTAAAAAAAGTAAATGAGGGGTTCCTGTTGTGGTGCAGCAGAAATGAACCCAACTAGTAATGATGAGGATGCTAGTTTGATCCCTGGCATCACTCAGTGGGTCAATGACATGTCGTTGCCATGAGCTGTGGTGTAGGTCGCAGATGCGGCTTGGATCTGGCATTGCTGTGGCTGTGGTGTAGGCTAGCTAGCAGCTGTAGCTCCGATTCGACCCCTAGCTTGGGAACTTCCATATGCCATGGGTGCAGCCAAAAAACAAAACAAAACAAAACAAAAAAAACCCCAAAAAGAGTACACCATTGCAGGCAAGTCCCTATTCTCTGTTCTCCGAGGCTGAGAGAGTGCAGGGGTTCTACAGAAAGAAGCTCCTTAGCTCTCCATGGCAAAGTGGTCCTATTTCAAAAGCACTTGATTAGTTACTATCTGGGGCACCCCAGGCTTTGCTCATAAGGAAGTGATATGTGGGGGCTGGAATTCTGAGGTGGACTGGAGTCAGTGCCTGAATCTAGAATAGGGCAAACTAACCTTTGTCTATAAAAGGCCAAATAGTAAATATTTCTGGCTAAATAGAGACCCTGGGCCACATGGTCTCTGTAGCAACTGCTCAACTCTGCCATTGTAACATGAAATAATATGTTAGTGATGGGCATGGCTATGTTCCAACAGAACTTACAAAAGCAGGTGGTGGGCTGGATTTGGTCTGTGGGCTGTATTTTGCCAACCTCTGGTTTAGGATTCCACATTCAGAGATCCTCAGGGACTCTGTTGACTTACTGAGCCACTCCTTGGATCACTCAATAGCAAATGTGCATCATGACTTACTCAAGGTCCCATAGCTGGTAGATGGTAAGGTTTTCCTGACCCTTGTCCAGGGCAATTTTCACTGCAGAGGGCAATGCCACCTCCTACTGTTCTCTTAATGTATTTACTATACTGACAATCCCAGACAGTGGGAACATGTGCGCTCTTAAGCACAGAGCAAAGAAATGAGAGAGGATTGATTAATATAGGCTCTTTTGGAGTTTCATTGTGGCTCAGCTGGTTAAGAACCTGACATAGTGTCCGTGAGGATGCAAGTTTGATCCTTGGCCTCACTCAGTGAGTCAAGGCTCTGGCGTTGCCATGAGCTGTGGTGTAGGTCGCAGACACAGCTTGGATCCAGGCATTGCTGTGGCTGTGGTGCAGGCTGCATCTGCATCTTCGATTCAACGCCCTGCCTGGAACTTCCACATGCCGCAGGTACAGCTGTAAAAAGAAAAGAAAAAAATAAAAGAATGCTTTTTAATCAGAAAGTTTAGGGAAAAAAATCTATCCGTCTCTCTGAGTTGCCCTAGCATGTAGTGACTCTGAGTGGGGCTGAGGGTCACCTTTTCTTTTGCGTCCTAGACCCACTGGGCTGCAGGGAATAGCAAGGTGAATGTTGCTGAAGTCCATTTCTTAATCCAGCTTTCCTGACAAAGACACCTTTTTGCTCTGATAAGTTGAACTGTTGCCTTCTTCAGAGTAGCTAGTGCATGAAAAAAAACGTGTTCGGGGAATTAATTTGCCATGTGATTTGTTTCTGTCCACCTGACTGCAGAGGTGCAGAGATGTAATTTTAATCCTGCTCTCTGGGTTCCTACCATCTAGTTTTCAGAAAAGTTACATAAAACACAATTACAAAAACTTGGAAAAGGTTTCTGATGCACTAAGAAAAATGCATGTGTGCACAAAACACACGTGCACACACACACAAGCATGCATGCATACACGTGTGTGCTTTCAGTGAACAAACCATAATTATTAGAGACTGCATAGGATTAAGCCACTTTAGGAAAGAGAAACTTGCTTTTGGTGAATATACCATAAGCTGTCCTAACCCTCCTTCCCATCATGCCTTTTCTGTTACTACGCAGAGCAGTATTACTGTTTTCTTTCCAGCTTATAGACAATGGGCAGGGGTTCAGTGTTAAGAAATGAGGGTCACTTCAGGGTGTTGTCAGACAGAACCATCCATCCCTGTCAGATGCCTCCAGTTACCTAAAACACATGCAAGTACTTGATATGTGTCCATTCCTTTTTTTGAAATTGAAGCTTTTAGGCAAAGATTATTTATTGAGCAGAGTATCCCCTTTACAGGGAAAGGATCATCTGAGGATTTAGAATCTTCTGGCCACACTGTGGGGGAATGGACCATTCTTACTGACACACACTGGATGTTTCATCTGTTCATTTCAGAAAACAGGTATCAAGGGAGAATGTGCCATGTGTTCCTACATGGGTTTTGTCTGAGATGAGATTTTCCCACAGAGAAGACATTTGTTAAATGCCTCCAAGGGCAGGGTAATAGTGAGAATTCATGTATGTGTAGCACTCATGATAAAAATAAACTATAAAAATAAACTAAAACTGTGAAGATAGCAAACTAAAACTTCTTTGATTTTTTAAAATATGATATCTTGCATTTTCTGTTAACCATGGAATGAAGTTATTAGCCATCCCTTAATGAAGCAGAAACAGTGATGAAGCTGATGTTTTCAGATTCTTTCCCTGGAGAATTGGGTGTGTCATATGTGTGCTGGGTCAGGGAGCAGCATCTGCCAGGGCTCTGCCCTGCTCCACAGCCCCTGGCCTGGGGATGCTCCAGGACTCTGCTCACAGAGAGAGCCTCGAGGACAAGCAGGTGCATGTAAGTGCCAAGAGGGTTTTCAAGAACAGACTCATGGTTGCCAAGGGGGAGGGGAAGGGAGTGGGATGGACTGGGAGTTTGGGGTTAGTAGATGCAAGCTATCACATTTGGAGTGGATCAGCAATGAGGTCCTGCTGTATATATAGCACAGGGAACTATATCCAGTCACTTGTGATGGAACATGATGGAATATGAGAAAAGGAATATATATATATACACATATATATGTAGTACTGGGTCACTTTGCTGTACAGCAGAAATTGACAGAACATTGTAAATCAACTATAATAAAAATTTAAAAAAAGGACATCCTCTGGTCCCACCCCTCTCTGAGAAGCTGCACCAGATTAGGAGCTGCTGGAGCCGGCCCCGCCAGGTGTGTGACTGCTGGAAGAATCCTGGGCTGGCACAGTACCTGGCAAAGACCGCGGCTTCCGGCCACTGGCGGACTGTGCTTTGTACCCACCCGTGTCTCTTGGCTGCCAGAGAAGCCTGTGCTCCTTTCTGATTTTCTTCCTTCCTCTGGCTCCCAGTCTGCTGGATTACCTTCCAGTTCGCCACACACAACCCTCCTGACAACTCTAACCCCAGTTTTTTCTTTTCCAAATCTTGTAACTAGAAAACATGGAGGAATTCTCATCATGGCTCAGTGGTTAACAAATCTGACTAGGAACCATGAGGTTGTGGATTCGATCCCTGGCCTTGCTCAGTGGGTTAAGGATCTGGTGTTGCTGCGAGCTGTGGTGTAGGTCTTAGACATGGTTTGGATCCCGCATTGCTGTGGCTGTGGTGTAGGCTGGTGGCTACAGCTCCGATTAAGATCCCTAGCCTGGGAACCTCCACATGCCACGGGTGCAGCCCTAGAAGAGACAGAAAGACCAAAAAAAAACAAACAAACAAACAAAAAAAAAACCATCGAGGGCAGACTCTAGTCCCCCAGTCCCACAAATGATTCCTTTTGTGCCCCAGCCCGGAGTTATTAGCAGTCACTTTTCTGGGATGAGGCCAGACTGAACCTTCTGGCAACTTTATATGAACAATAGCCACTGTCAGGAACAACCAGTAAAAAACAGCTTTAATCCCCCTCCTCCAAAGCTAGGACGCCAAAAGAGACTGTCACTGCTTTAATCTGTTATTAATTAATTTATTTGGCTTTTTAGGGCTGCACCCATCCCTAGAAGTTTCAGGCTAGGGGTTGAATGGAAGCTACAGCTGCTGGCCTGCACCGCAGCCACAGCAATGCCAGATCCTTAACCCACTGATCAAGGCCAGGGATCAAACCCGAGTCCTCATGGATACTAGTCAAGTTTGTTACCCCTGAGCCACCATGGGAACTCCCTAATCTGTTATTTTCAAAGCAGGTGAATTTAATCATTAGCAATCGAAATGATTATAGTTTATATGTCTTTTTGCTAGTAAACCTGGTATCATTTTAAAGGTATCAGGACAGTGAAACTCCTAAATTTGTCTGGAATCATGATGCTTTTTCTGTTATATCTCATGGTTCACGTTTTAACTCATTACATATCCTAACCAGCTGTATTTTAACAGAGTGGTGCTATATTTGAAAAATGACTTCACTTAGCCCAGAGACAGAGACAGACACTGACTTAATTGGGGAAACCCTGGTTTTTCCTGTCTCTGCTTAATTTGGACTTGTCATTTTGAAGGGAGAGGATCTGCTAAGATGACGTCCGAGCCATGGTCCACACGGACCTGGTTATTCCTGGATTTTCACTGCAGACTCAGGCTCCCCAAATATCAAAAGAATTTGATCATAGCCTTGGCTGTTCCCTTATCTTTGGCAAAACAACCAGCCAGTGTGTGTCAACTCCCAGCTTCCTGGTCACCTCCCACTCCCACATTTCTGATGATGCCCAATCCATTTTCTCTGGATTGCTTCTGGATTTTATCAACCTAGTTTCCTGAGTGTGAATTTATCTTGCAATTCACTCTGAACTCTGATCCCACCCAGTTTTTTCTTTAAGAATAGCTTTGTGGTTTCTGTAAAAATTATACATTCTCATTTAAATGAATCCATACAATACAAGAAGGGACCAAAAAAGAAGTTTAAAAATCACCTGATCTTCTACCACCCAGAGGTAACTGGTGTTAACCTCTTGGTAGACACCTTTCAGGCATCTGTATATGACTTTATAAAAATGGGATTTAGGATTTCCTGTTGTGCCTCAGCAGGTTAAGAACCCAACTAGCATCTATGAGGATGCAGATTTGGTTCCTGGCCTTGCTCAGTGTTACTGCAAGCTGTGATGTAGGTTGCATATGCAGCTCTGATTCGACCACTAGCCCGGGGACTTCCATATGCTGCAGGTGCGGCCCTAAAAGAAAAAAAAAAAACACATAAGATTTACCTTACATGCAGTTCTATGTCCTGCTCTCTTCACTCAATCATATGTCATTGTGAAGAGAGTGTTCTTCATGGGTCACTTGTGCTCCTAAATGGGACTTTTATGCTCTTTCCGATAATGCAGGGCCATTTCTAGGGATGGTGTTGGTAGCAAGCAACCTTGAGAATATCTTCCTCCTGGACAAAGAGCAGTCTTGATTACTGCTTGCGACAAAATGGTGGGTTCACTTAAATCTCAGTTGAATCTCTGTCAGACAGGACACAATTTACCTGCCTATCGACAAAAATTACTTTGGGTTGCTATCTGTTATTTATAATTTTGCAGGAGGTAAAATCACTTCCATAGAATCAGAGGACCCTAGAGATGTCCTGTAGAATTGAGATAAGGTACAGTTTTCCACTGAAGCGCATTTCCCCCTTCAGCACTAGGCAAACACTTTAATCAATTTCACCTGCCTCTCAGAGCACTACTACTAGGATTGGGCAAAATATTGGGGAACGTGCAAGGGCAGGGTTGATTTCATGTTCAACTAGAGGAGAGTTGCCTTCACTCCTTCCTGACTCAGAGCCCAGCTGGTTTGGGGGCTGGGGAAGTCTAGGTATTGAGGGCACTGAGGAAGGAAGGAGAGGGCAAAGGAGGGGAGAGAACCAGTGAATTTATTACAAACATGCCCATTGTAGGTGGTAGTCATGGGTTTCTATTCAAACCCATTTGAATTTCATGAAGCAAATTTAATGTCCTGTTAGATTTGTTAAAACTGGGTTTTAATCAATAAATTAAAACTGAAAGTGGGAAACTTAAAATGATACAGGATTTTGGGGACAGGGACTAGAAGTAGCTCTATTTTCCCTTTTATTGCATCTCAGTTTTATTTCTAGACTCAAATTTTCTCAGTGGAAGTGCTCATAGCTCAAAGGTTTGAGACTGGTCATGAATCTCTTTTTAGAGCTTTTTCATGTGAAAAAAAAAATCTGGGTTGTTTTTCTCAGACTATCCTGGAAGAGGTCTCCCCCTTCCTCCTTCATTGGAGCTGCATTTGAATGAGACCCCAAGGTACAGCTTTGGGGATGCAGGGAGCCCACACTCAGTTTAATTTAAGAGACTGGCTCCTTTAATTTTATTTTTTTCCTTCTGGGTCTTGGGCAGTGCCGAGTGCTCCCGCTGAGGCGCTGAGCTCCCCATTCTGAAGCATCACTGCTGTGGCTTATTGAAAAGTCCGAAGAAGACTCCTGGACATGAGAGTGATGTGTGTCCAGTGACTATAATGTTATCTTTAAAAGAAGAAAAACTTGTCAGTGAGGAAATTTCGCCTTTGCCACTTGCCATTTTCAACTTCAAGGCCCATTCAAGTATTCATTTGGCAACACTCTCGTTTCTTTTTTTTAATTTTTTTCTGTTGAAGTATAGTTGATTTGCGATGTTGTGTTAGTTTTCATTATACAGCAAAGTGATGCATATATATATATACTTTTTCATATTCTTTTTCATTATACCTTATTACGAGATATTGAATATAGTTCCTGTGTTATATAATAGGACCTTGCTGTTTATCTATTTTATATATGATCATTTGTATCTCTTAATCCCAAACTCATAATTTATCCCTCCCCGCCCTTTCATCTTTGGCAATCATGAGTTTGTTTTTCTGTGTCTGGTTGAGTCTGTTTCTGTTTTATAAATAAGCTCATTTGTATCATAATATAGATTCCACATGTTAGTGATATCATATATTTGTTTTTCTCTCTCTGACTTACTTAACTTAGTATGATAATCTCCAGGTCCATCCATGTTACTGCAAATGGTATTATTTCATTCTTTTTTATGGCCAAGTAATATTCCATTGTGTGTATATACCACATCTTCTTTATCCAATCCTCTGTTGATGGACATTTAGGCTGTTTCTATGTCTTGGCTATTGTAAACAGTGCTGCTGTGAATATAGGGGGGTACATGTATCTTTTAGTGTTTTCTGTGGATATATGCTCATGTGTAGGATTACTGGATCACATAGTAACTCTACTTTTAATTTCTAAAGGAATCTCCATATTGTTCTCCATAGTGGCTGCACCAACTTACATTCTTCTTTGAAGAAATATCTATTTAAATATTCTGCCTATTTTTTTAATGGATTGTTTGTTTGTTTTTATTACTGAGTTGTATGAGCTACTTGTATATCCTAGAAATTATGCCCTTGTCAGTTGGTATTGTTTGCAAATATTTCCTTCCATTCTGTGGGTTGCCTTTTCATTTTTTTAATGGTTTCCTTTGCTGTGCAAAAGCTTAGAAGTTCAACTAAGTCCCATTTGTTTATTTTTGCTTTTATTTCTATTGCCTTGGGACACTGACCTAAAAAAACATTGCTATGATTTATGTCAGAAAATGTTTGCCTATGTTCTTTTCTAGGAGTTTATGGTGATATGTCTTATATTTAAGTCTTTAAGCCATTTGAGTTTATTTTTGTGTATGGTGTAAAGGAATGTTCTAACTTCATTGATTTATGGGCTGCTGCCGAGCTTCCCCAACACCACGCAGCAACACTTCTATTAAGTGCCTGTTTTAGGTTCCAGAACTTCAAAGGTGAGCAAGCACAGAACTCACTTCTCTCGAGGCTTCCTCTCCAGTACACAATAAACACCAAAACAGACTGCTATAAGCAGCCTGGAAGTGGCCAAAGACCCATGATTAAGAAAAAAAAAGATGCAGACAGGGGCAGTGAGTAATACCCACTCCCGTATGAGTAGCAGAGTTATTTATATGTATATAGAGATATAAGACATATATGCTTACATATGCAGAGAACATTTCTGGAACCATAGAGAATAACTAATTTTTTCTGGAAGTTTGGCTTTGGGGAAATAGGCAAGGAGATAGATGTTAACTTTTCACTTTATACCCCTCCATATGTTCAAAAAACATTTTTTTTTGGTCTTTTTTTGCTATTTCTTGGGCTGCTCCCGCGGCATATGGAGGTTTCCAGGCTAGGGGTTGAATCAGAGCTGCAGCCCCCGGCCTACACCAGAGCCACAGCAACGCGGGATCCGAGCTGCGTCTGCAACCTACACCACAGCTCATGGCAACGCCGGATCGTTAATCCACTGAGCAAGGGCAGGGACCGAACCCGCAACCTCATGGTTCCTGGTCGGATTCGTTAACCACTGTGCCAGGATGGGAACTCCAACATTTTTTTTAATAATAAGCATACATAGCTTACATAATGAAACAACACCACCACTGTGGTGTGGCAGTGCCACCAAAGAGATCTATACAACAAGTAATGGAAGCAATGAAACAAGTCACCAGATCCTAACTTAGGAATTTTCTTGATCACCTTAACTGGGATCAACTTTTTCTGTTTTCTGGACTCTCATATGTTTGGCTTACATATTTGTCATACATGGCACTTATCTTCTGAATCAGTGCCTCCTTTTTTCCTTCCTTCCCTCCCTCCCTCCTTCCTTCCTAAGATGTTGATTGAGATTCTATTATGTACAAGGCAGATAATTCATTATTACATTATGATCAAGTTTGGCTGAATGTAACAGAAAAAAACTAAAATAGTGGCTTAAATAAACAGAAGTTTTTATTTCTCTTGCACTTTTAAGATAGTCCAGAGGCAAGCATTCCAGGACCTGTAAGTAGCTCCGGAGTCATCAGGAACCCAGGCTGCTTCTAGCTTGCTGTTGCATCATCCTGGGCTGTTCCATCAGCTTCCTTCCTTCCTCTTCACCCCCCCCCCCTCCACCCCGCCACTTCTATTCCTTCCTTCCTTGCTTCTTGCTTTTGCTTTTTAGGGCTGCACCCATGGCATGCGGAAGTTCCCAGGCTAGGGGTTGAAATGGAGCTACAGCTGCCAGCCTACACCACAGCCACAGCAACATGGAATCTGAGCCGTGTCTATGGCCTACACCACAGCTCATGGCAATGCTTAGCGAGGCCAGGGATTGAATCCACATCCTAGTTGGATACTAAGATACTAGTTGGATTTGTTTTCCCTGAGCCACATTGGGAACACCTAGGATTATTTTTCTAATTAAAAAAAAATGGATACCAGATATTGGGAGGCTATTAACAATTTCTGCTATATTTAGTAGCCAAAACAGAGAGTCCTTGTCCTTATGATGCTGATACTCTAGTAGGAGGATTAGACATTAACCAAACAGTCATAAAAATAACTATAAATTGCACATTGTCATCAGAGAGGTAAAGAAAAGTTTCACTGGAAAATTTCACTGGTTCTGGAATATATAATTAAAGGGCCTGGCCTACTCTTGGGGGAATTCGTGTCCTACAAGTATGTAATGGGGCTGGAAGAAGTAGACAAAGGTCAACCATGCAGGGCCTTATTCCATGTCAAGGATTTTGGATTTTGGTCTTTATCCTAAAACAAAGGCCAGCCATTGAAGGGTTTGAGCAGAGTGTATGGTTATATTATTACCCTCCTATAGTTATGTTAGGAAAGCACTCTTTTCTAGCCTACTGCATAATGTGCTAAAAGACAGGAAGAGTGGACCTGAGGGGGGAGCTACACAGCAGCAGAAGTATGACAACAGTCCACTTCAGAGTATTTTCCCTTTTTGGAAATTTGTAGTGGCTCATGATGGGGCTGTTCAGGATTGTGGTGTTGGCCTTGTCTTGTCATACTGGAGCAGAGAAGCAGAGGGGAGAGCCTACAACTGCATGAGAGGAAGGTCTGCACTGAGTCATGTGGGGCCATATTATTCAACTATATTTTCCCAGAGATAGCACAGCCTTGTGAACATGGTTGGTTGCCTACCCAATAGCTATCTCACTCACCTTATTCTTGATTTACTCAATTGCATGGTAAACTCAGTAAGGGAGATCTCTCCTTTACCCCCAGGGATGACTCATGATTGTTGAGATGTGGTAATCCCATATCTCTTCCCAGATACTTTCTCAGCCTTCCTGAAGCTAGTGGTGAACTTGTGACCCAGCGAGATTAAGTAGGAGAGTTTCTTGCCTAATTACTCTAGCTACAACCTCCAGTACCCTGGTTGAATGAATGTGGTGAAAGTGGGCACTTTGTTACTAAATCTTAGAGGGAAAGTATCCACTCTTCCACCATTATGTGTGATATCAGCCATGGGCTTTTCCTAGATGCCCTTTATGAAGTTGAGGAAGTTCTTTCCTATTCCTAGTTTGTTGAATATTTTTACCATGAAAAAGCATTGGCTTTTGTCAAATGCTTTTTCTGCATTAATCAAAATGATCATGCGGTTTTCCCCCCTTCATCACATTAATATGTATTACATTGATTGACTTTCTTGTGTTGAGCCATCCTTGCATTCCTGGGATTAATCACACTGGGTCACAATTTAAAATTCTTTTTGTGTATTGCTAGATTTGCTTTATTAGTATTTTTTGATTTTTGCATACATATTCATTCTTTTATGTGTTTGCCTTGTTTTGATAGTTTCATAGAATGAGTTGAAAAGTGTTTTGTTTTCTTCCACTTTTTGTAAGAGTTTGTGAAGAATTGGAATTAATTCATCCTTAAATGTTTGGTAAAATTCATCAGAGAAGCCATCTGTTCCTGTCGTTTTTTGTGGGCAATTTAAAAAATATTTGTTATTACTTATTCAATCCCTTCATTTTTTTATTCATATGGTCTATTTATTATTGAGTCAATTTTGTTTGTGTCTTTCCAGGAACTTATCCACTTCATTCAGTTTATTATTTTTTGACTATAATTTCGTCCATTTTGTATACATTTTCCTTTAAGAATCAATAGCATTTTTGTAATAAGTTTGGTAATAATGTCTCTTTAACTTATAATTCTAACAATATGAGTTTTCTCTCTATTCTTCTTTGTCAGTCTTGCTAAAGGTTTGTAATTTTATGGATTTTTTTCAAAGAACCCACTTTTGGTTTCATTGTTTTTGTCTATTGTTTTTCTATTTCCTATTTCACTGATTTTCACGTTAATTTTTTAAATGATTTCCTGTCTTCTGCTGGTGCTAGGTTTTTCCCAGTATCTTAAGGTGAAGATTAAATTGTTGTTTTGAGGACTTTCTTAATATAGGCATTTAGAGTATAAATTTCCGTCTATGCACTGCACCCCCTGTTTTGGTGTGTTGTATTTTTATTTTCATTCATCTCCAAAGTATTTTCTGATTTCCCTTTTGACCTGTTTCTTTTCTTTCTTTCTTTCTTTTTCTTTCTTTCTTTCTTTCTTTCTTCTTTCTTTCTTTCTTTCTTTCTTTCTTTCTTTCTTTCTGTCTGTCTGTCTGTCTGTCTGTCTGTCTTTCTGTCTTTCTTTCTTTCTTTTTTACCAATTGTATATTTAGGAGTATGTGTTTTTTTCCAACATATTTTTGAATTTCCTAAAGTCTCTCGTATTCTAATGAATAGAATATGGCAAAATTGAGAAGTTACTGCTGCTGGGATTAGATTTTTAAGACTGAGATTTCCATTTTGTTTGCACAAAACCTTTTTGGCTCTTCCTTCTTGCCTTATCTAGTTAAGCAAGCTGCCATGTTATGTGCTGCTAGAGAGGCCCATCTGTCAAGAACTGAGGGCAGCCTCTGGTCAATAAGCCAGAGTCCAGCAGTCCACAAGGAACTGAGTCAGATGACCCAGCCAATACATGCCTGACTCATAGAAACTGTGATATAATAAATGTTGTTTTTAAGCCGCTAAATTTTGGGTTATACAGAGACAGATAACTCATACAATGTAATTGGTTCAGAAGGAGGGCCTAGGTCCATGGATGGGGCTAGCTATTTCTTTCTCTTTATTTTCTGTCTCCATGAGGTAGGAGGCCTAGAAAGGACCCCACTTCACATATTCTCTATGTACTCCAGCATCTCTACCAAGAATTGAGTGGCAAATCAAGTTGGATCTGCTCTGGGGAACTGACCATCTTAGATTCAGGAAAGGAAGACTGAAGAGGCCTCTTCTTAAGTTCAGTACTCCAATCTCTCATTCAGTACTGGGGTAAAATAGAGATTGCTATTTATAAAATGTTTCTTTCTTTATTTTCCATTGGTCCTTGTACCTAATGAATAAATTTTCCTGTTTATAATTATAAGGGAGGAAGAGGAATAAAAGATAGATTAGAACTCTTAAACCCTACACCTAACTCATGGCAGAGAAAATGAAAACAGAGCATTTAGTATATAGTTGGTACTCAATAAATGTTAATTTTTCCTGCTGTCATGTTCCTCTATCCTATATAGCCTTCCATCCCCACTCAAGAAGTGACATAGAGGAGAGACTCAAACTGTTGTATTGGTATTATACTCTGGAACCTTGTTCTGATGGGAGATTGTAAAGCTCCCAATTTGTCTGCTATTGACATGCTTATTGATATAACTCTTATTGAAAGGGAAATTCAACTCAATAAACATCTAGGTGATAGGTATAATATCGAGATCTCATACACGGAGATGAATAGAACACAATAGAACACAATTTCTACTCTCAGAGCTATTATTCCAGAACAATACCTGTATGAGATAAGTTGTTTGTCTTTTAGATCATCTCATAATTTCAAGTTCAGTTGCTAAGAATCCAATTTTTTTTCCCCCACACTTTCCCTAACCCATATTGCTAAGAGATAATGTCAGGAAATCTAATAGTTCTTCCATTTTAGCTTCAATCCTTGTGATGGATCTCTTCTGAGGCCATCCATCTAGGTGTCTCCTTGGCTACCACTCCTAGCACAGAGGACTACCCCAAAGGAACTCTGGGAAGCCCTCTACTAGCCAATAAGGTAACTTTGTACAAATTAGAAAAGTTTCCTGAACATGAAGTCACTTCATAGCCATTAGTCACAAAATGTTCCCAATAATGATACAACTCTATGATGTCTATGAGGTGAATGGTTCACCACTGCTGTGTAATAAGCACTTGCGCAGCCATGAGTGGTGTGAAACTTGTAAGGAGCAGGTGTGCTACAGGGAAATGATCTGCTTGACATGTGGAGCTGGAATCTGAGGATGCTGGAGACAGAAGGAGCAGGGTTGTAGGAGGAAGAATGAGAGGATGGCCCCTTCTCGGGTCTCTCCACCATGTGGGCACATGATGCTAACCTCAATACAGCAATTTGCTCTCTCACAGTTGCCACCTTTACAACTGCAGGATTTCAATGTCCCCCAGTGAATTCTGGCCTCATGTACTCCCCCCCCCCACCAAGTTGGCTCTTTCCTCTTCATCGAGTGCCCCAGCCCTCCAACCACTTGAGAGCAGTGTCTCACCACTGCAGCTGCTGCCCAGCCTGTTCTCCCTGTTTAGGCCACAGCTTCTTGGACAAAGAACAGCAGAACACTTCAGATGCCAACACTCCCCTCTGTCTCCCCTTCTGACTCTGTCCATTACTGCATCCCAGGAGGACATCTCCAACCCAAACCTATGTTGGCTTTGGTTCCCAGCCTCTTCAGCAACATTGTCTGTGCCCAGATTTCATGCTTTCCTTCAGGCAAAGAGCACCCCAAGGTCTTTTCTCCTCTAACATTTCCTCCCTTGAGCTTATACTTCTAACTTCTTTTCCATAGACTAAAAATTGCCTCCAAGCATATCAACTGGTGCAAAAGGATGTCTGGGCATCACTGCTCCATCAGTTTGTTAGATACAAGTGGATTCTGAATACCTGTCATGGGGTGTCAGAGATGATCAGAACATCCAATTACAGTAGTTCTGGGAAACAAACTTTATTTCACTGACTTTTTGTGACTTAGAATGGCACTTATTCCCTGCTACAGCCATGTAACTACTGGTACAATGGTGGATATGGGTGAAGAGGGCTAAAATCTTTGAGCAAGTTAGTTGTGTTTCATGTGACTGTGTGTGTGTATGTGTGTGTTTGTGTGTGTGTGAGTGTGTGTGTGTGATGTTGACCCACATACACCTTGATGCAAGATTAGAAGATCAGAATGGCAGCCCCTTCCAGCTTCACTCTTTTCCCTTCTGGAGATTTCAGCACACCTCTGGGTCCAGACTGGGGATGGATCACGGCAAGGTGGCTAAGAACAGTAACCAGTTTCTAGAGCAACTAGATGGAGCTTTAGATTCTGCCCTGAAAGAGTTTTTGTGCAGGACACATAAGCCAGGGCAGTGCTGGGGGGGAAGGACTGACTTCCAGCCAGAAGAAAACTTAAAGTTCAATTTTCAGTTCAGCAAGTAACTATATTTGGACAAATATCTATGTCAGATACTTGATTGAACATTTCCTGGGTTTTTCCTAGTCTTCTAAATACATCCAGACCTTTCCTTGAACTTTTCTAGGAGACGATTGGTTCTCTCCTTACGAGTTCACCCAATTAAAAGATTAATGAGTACTAAAAAAAATTAATGGATGAGCCTGCATGGGAAAGGGGGTGGAAGAAAAGAAAATCAAACAAGCATTGGGAGACCATGGCTAAAGGTTTTGTCACTAGTTATTTGGGTGACACAATGCAAGTCAAGTTCTCTGTGCCTTCATGATCTCACCATAAGCTAAGGATTAAGTTAGGTGTTCTTTAAACCAACTTCCAATGCAAATACCCCCTCTCCTTCCCCGTTGCCATTCCTCCACCACTCCCCCCTCTTGCCCTCTTTCCCCTGTTCTGTCTCCTTTCACTCTTCCTTTTCCTTTTCTCTTATGACTGTTGTTTTTATTTGCAGACCTTTACACAGGCTCTTTTATTTTCATCACCAGGAGATTTGTGCCAACAAGTGTGATGCAAATAAAGTTAGACAGGATTTTGGTTCTGACTGAATAAGAATTGCTCCACTTGAAATTTTTTTTTTTTTTTAAAAAAACAACCCAGTCTCTCTCAACTGATTCTATTCAAAGTTTCTTGGCTTCTGAATTTAAGGAACAAGTTGTTCTTGTGGGAAGTTAATTATAAAATGTTCAGTCCACCCCCTTCCTCATGAGTGACCAACACACAAAATGAATCCCCAGAAGAGTGTACAAACTCAGAAGAGTCTTCCAAAGTGAGGACTTTTCCTTCACCTAATAGATCCCAAGTTCAAAACTGAAAAATTCTATGAAATCAGGTCTAACGAATGATAATGAGTTGAGGAGTCTCAGGAACACTGAGTATTTTCTGGCATCAACAACACCAGGCCTGGACCATTGCTGTCAAAACAGACTGGGATTAGCAACTTAGACTTTCTAAATGGTCTCTCTTGCTTATAGAAACAAGAAGCAGTGGTGGGGTGGTGAAATCGAGAGGAATAAGAAAAGCCACAAAAAATGAGTCACCTTGAACTTCCTAGTTATGAGTTTAGGGGGGAGAAGAGGATCCAGTTACTGGAGGTGGATGACAAATCATAGGAATAAGACATAATGCACCTCTTTTTTTTTTTTTTCTTTTCTTTTTAGGGCCGTACCTGCAACATATGGAAGTTCCTAGGCTAGGGGTTGAATTAGAGTTACAGCTGCCAGTCTACACCACAGCCACAGCAACACTGGATCCAAGCCACATCTGCAACCTACATCGCAGCTCACGGCAATGCCAGATCCTTAACCCATTGAGTGAGGACAGGGATTGAACATACATTCTCATGGACACTTAGAGAGGTGGATTCTTAATCTGCTGGGCCACAATGGGGATGCCGACACTACTCTTTTTTTCACCGTTTTTATCAAGGAGATGAAAAAATCAAATCAAAACAAATGGAATAAACAATACCTTTGTGCCTAAAGCCCAGGATGGGTGAGAAGACATTAAGAGGCCTCCCAGCTGCCCACATGAATTAACTCACAGGCAGGACATACCCCCTTAGCAGATACTTTGGTGTCTTGTCCCATATCTCTGGGACCCACCTGCTTTGTAGCTAAGGTGAACAGTTCCAGGATTCTGCCTGCCTCTCACCTCAAGCATCCAAGACTCTCCTCTCTGTGTGATGGCTTTCTCTGTGACCACTGGACATTGTTTGACTGCTCCCAGGCACAACCGTGAAAGCAGGAGTGGGGTTAATGCCTCCAGAGGCAAGTCTCAAATAATGGGAACCAAGAGTCAGTGATGGATGCTGCAAACTTCCTGTCCTCCAGGGAGATGCTCTAGGTCATGGTCTACCTGGTCATTTAGAATCAGGTAACAGTTGCCCACGGATGGAGGTTGCTCTTTCATCCTTCCTTGCAGGGTGTTTTGGTTTTCCCTGTCTTACTTTCCCCATTTCCTCACTTGAGCTTCCTGTCTTCACTTCCCAAACAACCTAAACCCAAGTCCTCGTCTCAAAATCTGCTTTTCTAGGAACCCAAACTAAGGCTCCACTATGTAATTTTTTAAAATTGTGGTTTTAAAAAAATGCATAGCATAACATTTTCAATTTTAACCATTTTAAATTGTACACTCAGGGTTAAGTGGTTTCTGGGTTCATCCATGATATGACATGTGTCAGAATTTCACTCATTTTCTTTTCTTTTTTCTTTTTTTTTTAAAAACCGAATTTATTGAGAGTTGCATAGAGTAACATTCACCCTTTTGAGTTCATTGGGTTTTGACAAATAGACGCAGTTGTAGAACTGCCACCATAAATCAAGATATAGAATGTTTCTGTTGTGGCTCAGTGGATTAAAAACTCCACTAGTATCCATGGGGATGGGAGTTTGATCCCTGGCTCTGCTAAGTGGCTTAAGGATCCAGTGTTGCTGTGAGCTCTGGTGTAGGTCGCAGACGCATCTTGGATCCCGAGTTGCTGTGGCTGGGTGTAGGTTGGCAGCTGTAGCTACTATTTGACCCCCAGCCTGGGAACTTCCATAGTTACTTGGGTACTTTAGAAGAGAATGATGGCTATAAGGATTCAGCACAATTTCATTAAGAATAAATCAGGTCATTCTAGTTTCAGATCTTTTTTCTCCCTTAGATTTTGCTTTATAACCAGATCAGGGGGAATGTGGTAGTTATACTTTATTTGGATTTTAGAAAGTCACTCAATTTTTTGGTTATATTCCTCTTGTTGTACAATATATCCCTATCTTTTTTTTTTTTTTTGATCTCTTTGTCTTTTAGGGCTGCGCCAGTGGCATATGGAGGTTCCCAGGCTAGGAATTGAATCAGAGCTGCAGCTGCCAGCCTACATCACAGCCACAGCAACTCGGGATCTGAGCCGCATCTGCGACCTACACCACAGCTCATGGCAACCCCAAATCCTTAACCCACTGAGTGAGGCCAGGGATTGAACCTGTGTCCTCATGGATGCTAGTCAGTTTCGCCAACCACTGAGCCATGACAGGAACTCCCCCATGGGCTGTCTTACACCAAGTAGTTTGTACCTCTCATTCCTCCATCATTATATTGCCCCTCTCTCCCCAACTGGTAAGCATTAGTTTGCTTTATCTGTGAGTCTGCTTCTTTTTTGTTACACTTACTAGTTGTATTTTTTAGATTCCACGGATAAGTGATATCATACAGTATTTGTCTTTGACACATTTCCCTTAGTGTAATGCCCTCCAAGTCCATCCATGTTGCTGCAAAAGGCAAAATTTCGTCCTTTTGTACAGCTGAGTACTTTTCTAGTGTGTACCCACACCCACCCACCCACCCACATCTTCTTTATCCATTTATTTGTTGGTGGATACTTAGGTTGCTTTCATATCTTGGCAATTGTAAACAATGCTGATATGAACATTGAGGTGTATGTATCTTTTCAAATTGTGTTTTCATTTTACCCAGATATGCACCCAGGGGTGGGATTGCTGTGTCATATGATAGTTCTATTTTTAGTCTTTTGAGAAACCTCCCTACAGTTTTCCCCTGTGGCTGCACCAATTTACATACCCCATTAACTGTGTATGAAGGTTCCCCTTTCTCCACACCCTCCCCCAACATTTGTTATTTGTATTCTTTTTGATGATAGCTATTCTGACAGGTGTGAGGAGGTATCTCATTGTGGTTTTTATTTGCATTTCCCTGATAAATAGCAATGTTGACTATCTTTTCATGTGCCTGTTGTCCATCTGCATTTCCTCTTTGAAAATGTCTTCAATTCTTCTGCCCAGTTTTAATAGAGTTGTTTTCTTTTTTTAAAAAAAATTTAAAATTAAAGTATAGTTGATTTACAGTGTGCCAATTTTTTATGTTAAATCGTATGAGCTATTTAGGATATTAATCCTTTATCAGTCATATAATTTGCAATATTTTCTCCCACTTAGTAGGTTGTATTTTTGTTTTGTGGATAGTTTATTTTGCTGTGCAAAAGCTTTTAAGTTTAATTAGGTCCCATTTGTTTATTTTTGCTTTTATTTCCTTGCTTTAGGAAATGGATCCAAAAAAATATTACTGTGATTTATGTCAAAGAGTGTTCTGCCTATATTTTTCTCTAGGAGTTTTATAATGTCTGGTCTTACATTTATGTCTCTAATCAATTTTGAGTTTATTTTTGTATGTGGTGTTAGAGAATGTTCTAATTTCATTTTTTTACATGTAGCTGTCCAGTTTTCCCAGCACCACTTATTGAAGAGACTGTCTTTCCTCCATTTTATATTTTGCCTCCTTTGCCATAGATTAATTGACCATAAATGTGTGTGTTTATTTCTGGCTTTTATTCTGTTCCATTGATCTATGTGTCTGTTTTGTGCCAGTACCATACTATTTTGATTACTGTATCTTTGCAGTATAGTCTGAAGTCAGGGAGTGTGATTCATCCATCTCTGCTATTCTTTCTCAAGGTTGTTTTGGATGTTCAGAGGCTTTTGTGTTTCCATACAAAATTTTAAGTCATTTTTCTTGTTCTTTGAAAAATTCCATTGATATTTTGATAGGGATTGCATTGAATCTATAATTTGCCTTGGGCAGTATGGTTGTTTTAACAATATTGATTCAATCCAAGAACATGGTATATCTTTCTGTTTGTGTTGTCTTCAACTGGCAGTTGCACTTTATTTAGATTTTAGATAGGTACTCAATTTTTCCATAACATTCTTGAAAATAAAAGGGAGGCATACAGATTATATAATAGTATGGTTAGACAAAGCTATAGCCGTTTAT
Source organism: Phacochoerus africanus (assembly GCF_016906955.1). Lineage (NCBI taxonomy): Eukaryota > Metazoa > Chordata > Mammalia > Artiodactyla > Suidae > Phacochoerus > Phacochoerus africanus. Next base: position 102,130,153 of record NC_062545.1, read on the forward strand.
CAGATATTCCTTTTGTGTGTGTGTGTGTGAAATTTTATTTTTATTTTTTTACAAAATAAAATACATATATTTAAATACAATTACATTCACACAGATTATTACATCATGGATCTTAAGAAACAGATTAAGTGACTCCCTCTGGAGAAGTGGAATGGAAAATATGCTGAGACAAATAGGAAATTTATTCTATACTTTATCCCATTTTGTATGGCTTTCATCTTTACTGTTTATTATTATCTATCACATTTCAATTTTTCTTCAAATATTAGCATTATATTAAAATTGTATATATTATGCAACTAAAATTTATAAAGAAGGAAGCCTTATATACCATTAAATACTTTATATAGCATAATAAAAAGAATAACTTGGGAGTTCCCATCATAGCACAGTGGTTAGCGAATCTGACTAGGAACCATGAGGTTGGAGGTTTGATCCCTGGCCTTGCTCAGTGGGTTACGGATCTGGCGTTGCCATGAGCTGTGGTGTACATCGAAGATATGGCTTGGATCCTGCGTTGCTGTGGCTCTGGTGAAGGCCATTGGCTACAGTTCCGATTAGACCCCTAGCCTGGGAACCTCCATCTGCCGCAGGGGTGGCCCTAGAAAAGGCAAAAAGACAAAAAACAAACAAACAAAAGAATAACTTGGAGTTCCCATCGTGGTGCAGTGGTTAACAAATCCGACTAATAACCATGAGGTTGCAGGTTCAATCCCTGGCCTCGGTCAGTGGGTTAAGGATCCAGGTTTGCTGTGAGCTGTGGTGTAGGTTGCAGACACATCTCAGATCCTGCGTTGCTGTGGCTGTGGCTGTGGCTGGCAGATACAGCTCCTATTAGACCCCTAGCCTGGGAACCTTCACATGCCGTGGGTGTGGCCCTAGAAAAGGCAAAAAGACAAAAAAAAAAAAGAATAACCTAACTGGTAAGAATAACAAAATAAGTAAAATATAAAATGCATAAATTGGTTAAAAAACAGTGTAACTATATAAATATGTCCTCACCATTTGTTACATCTTATCGATTCTTCAATATAGGCATTACGCCATTCTAGGTGATATGATAAACAAGACATTGTAGACCTTACATTGTACCATGCAGAGAAATGGTTATTAATAATACAATTGTAGAACTGTATTATATAATTGTACAGTTGCATTATTTAATTATAATTATCATAAATTCTTTGATGGAGAGGAAATCAGAATCAGATCTAAGAAGACTTCAGAATTCCAAGAATGATGTCAAATGACCCCCTTCATGGTGGATTATGCACTTATTTACTATGAGATATATTTCTTCTCCAGAGATTCCTTGCTTGTGTATCAATTGTAGATTTTTGGTTTGCAGTTATTCTGAAGTTTTGATGTAAGAGTCTATATGTATATGAGATTGTTTTAAGTTGTTGGTCTCAATTGCAAGTGCATCTCCAGTGTCCTGCATTTGTACCCACCTCTTCTCATGATTTCTGATTTTGATGGTATAATTGTGCATGGATGATTTTGTATCTTTACTGTATATATACCTTTACTGGTGGGCCTTGTCATTTGTGGAATTTTTGTTTCCTGTTGTGGTCTTTTCTTTTCTGCCTAGAGAAGTTCCTTTAGTATTTGTCATAAGGCTGGTTTAGTGTTGCTGAATTCTCTCAGCTTTTGCTTATCTCTGAAGGTTTTGATTTCTCCTTCAAATCTGAATGAGAGCCTTGCTGGGTAAAATAACCTTGGTTGGAGTTTTTTTCCTTTCATCATGTTAAGTATATCATGCCACTCCCTTCTGGCCCACAGAGTTTCTGCTGAAAAATCTGCTGATAACCTTATTGGGGTTTCCTTGTATGTTATTTGTTTCTTTTCCCTAGCTGCTTTCAAGATTTTCTCTTTGTCTTTAATTTTGGTCAATTTGATTAATATGTGTCTCGGTGTGTTCCTCCTTGGGTTTATTTTATATGGTACTCGTTGTGCTTGTTGGATTTGAGTGAGTGGTTCCTTTCCCATGTTAGGGAAGTTTTCGGCTATTATCTCTTGGAATATTTTTTTCTGTCCCCTTCTCTCTCTTCTCCTTCTGGCACCCCTATAATATGGATGTTGGTGTGTTTCACGTTGTCCCAGAGTTCTCTGAGACTCTCTTCATTTCTTTTTAATCTTTTTTCTCTTTTCTGTTCTGCATCCGTAATTTCTTCTAATCTGTCCTCCACCTCGCTTATTTGCTTATTCGTTTTTCTGCCTCCTGTATTCTGCTGTTAGCTGCCTCTAGTGAATTTTTTATTTGTTATTGTATTTTGCATCTCTTCTTGCTTAAGTTTTATATCTTGTATCTCTTTGCTCAGTGTTTCCTGTAAGTTATCCATCTTTGCCTCCAGTTTATTTCCAATGTCTTGCATCATCTTCAGCATCAACAATCTAAAGTGCTTTTCCTAGAGGCTAAGAATCTCCTCATCACTTAGCTGATTTTCTGGGGTTTTTTCTTTCTCGCTCATCTGAGTTATAGTTCTCTGTCTTTTCATTTTTATAGGTTATTGGTGTGGTGGCCTTTTTACAGATAATAGGGTTGTAGTCTCTCTTATTTCTGGTGTCTGCCCCCTTTGTGGCTGAAGTCAGTATGGGGGCTTGCTGTAGGCTTCCTGATGGGAGGAGCTGATGCCTGCCCACTGGTAGGTGGAGCTGATTCTAATCCCTCTGGTGGGTGGGGCTTAGTCTCTGGATGGGATTAGAGGCAGCTGTGTGCCTGAGGGGTCTTTAGGTAGCCTGTTTATTGAGGGGCAGGGCTGTGATCCCACCTGGATTGTTGTTTGCCCTGGGCTTCTCAGAACTGACTGATGGGTAGGGCCAGGTTTTCCCAAAATGGCCACTTCCAGAGAAAGGCACGCTGTTGAATATTCCTGAGAGCTTTCCAGGAAGCTTCCAATGTCCTTCCCTCACAACAAGCCACATTCACCCCTGTTTTCCCAGGAGGTCCTCCAAGAACTGCAGTCAGGTTTGACCCAGATTCCTATGGAGACCTCGATCTGCCCTGGGATCCAGTGCACCTGAAAGTCTGTATGCGCCTTTTAAGAATGGGGTCTCCATTTCCCCCAGTCCTGTGGAGCTCCTGTGCACAAGCCCCACTGGCCTTCAATGCCAGATGCTCCAGGGGCTCTATCTCCCAGTGCCAGATCCCTGCATGTGAGGGTTTGATGTGGGGCTCAGAACTCTCACTCTTGTAGGTGAGTCTCTGTGAACCAGTTAGTTTTCAATCTGTGGAGCTTCCTAACCAGGAGGTATGGGGTTGTTTATATCATGAAATCACCCCTCCTACCTCTTTATGTGGCCTCCTCTTTTTCTTCTGGTTTAAGGTATCTTTTTTAAGGTTTCCGGTCCATTTGGGTGGAGACTGCTCAGGTTTTAGTTGTGAATTTTGTTGTTTTTAGGAGAGAAGTTGAGATCCAGCCCTTCTATTCTGCCATCTTAATCCTCTCCTATCAGCTATTCTTAAATATTTTTGACTAATAGGTCATGTGTCATTCTAGAAGGGAATCTTTTACAGCATGCCACAGAGATAAAGCTCTATTCAGGCCACCCTTTTATATCAGTGATTTGTGTGAAGAAAGACATGAGAGTGAAGTAAGAACAGACTGGAATTACAGATTAAAAACCAAAAGCTTGAAATTTAACAGTAATAAATGCCAACTCTTCTACTTACACCTCTTTAAAAACATAAACAAGCAAATATCAACTACAGGAAGAGAAATCTCATGGTAAATGACATGAGGGAATGAAGAAAACTTTATTTTTTATTTTTTTCTTTAGGGCTCTACCTGCAGCATATGGTGGTTCCCAGGCTAGGGGTGGAATCAGAGCTGTAGCCGCTGGCCTACACCAAGGCTGCAGTAATGCCAGATCTGAGCTGCTTCTGCGACCTATACCATAGCTCACGACAATGCCAGATCCTTAACCCACTGAGCGAGGCCAGGGATTTAACTTGCATCCTTGTGGATCCTAGTCAGATTCGTTTAAACTGAACCATGATGGGAACTCCAAGAAAACTTTAAAACTCGACTGAGGGTCATAAAGGAAGACTTGATTAAAGGAAAACTATAGCAAATTCTAACACAGGAAGGCAATAATGTCAATACTCCCTCAGTTGATATATATTTTAAATGAGTTCAACTCATTTATATTTTGGGGAATTACTGATTTGTTTGAAATTCTTATCCTGGCTCTTTTAACTAGGAGGAAGCATGTGGGAGCTTCCAGGGTACTGGCAATGTTCTGTATATAGATTTGGTTGGTGCTGTATAAAGGAAAAAACCCTGTATTTCTCCTTTACATTCACACCACTACCAATACTTCATTTCTGACCCCAGCTGTGTGGGTTTCCCACACATCAAGCAATTCACCAACATCAGCTGGGTATCCTACAATTTAACTTAATTTTTTTTTCTTTTTAGGGACACATCTGTGGCATATGAAAATTCCCAATGGTTGAATTGGAGCTGCAGCTGCTGGCCTATACCACAGCCCTAGTAACACAGGATCTGAGCCACATCTGTGACCTACATCACAACTTGCAGCAATGCCAGATTCTTAACCCACTGAGTGAGGCCAGGTATCGAACTTGCATCCCCATGGATACTAGGCAGGTTCTTAACCCCTGAGCCACAATGGGAACTCCACAATTTCACTTAATTCTGATAACCATCAACCTGAGGAGAGCTTCAGGTCTTACATGTGAAGGCCTTGGTCCCACGGTCCCTGCCTCCATCTTCAGATGCCAATTGCAATTTTCAGATTATTGGCTGTACTTCTGCCTGACTAGTTATAAATCAGGTTCCCATGACTCCCTCTTGGGTTTGATACTTTGCTAGAGTATAGAACTCAGGGGAATTCTTAAGTTTACTGTTTTATTATATAATAAAGGATACAGATGAACAGCCAGATGAAGAGATACATAAGGCAAGGGCTGGAAATGTCCCAAGGGCAGGAGCTCTTGTACCAGTGCATTCGGGGTGTGCTGCCTGCCCTCTGAGCATCTGAATTTTTTCGCCAACCCAAAAGCTCTCTGATCCTTACACTCCAGGGATTTTTATGGAGGGTTCATCACATAGACACAAACATAATCTCCAGCCCCTCTCCTCTTCCTGGCAGATAGTGGGGTCAAGCTGAAAGTTCCAAGCTTCTAATCATGGCTTGGTGTCTCTGGTGACCAGCCCCCACACATGAACCCACTAAGAGTCACCTCATGAGAACAAAACATACTCCAAACACCCTGGAAATTCCAAGGGACTTAGAAGCTCTGTGTCAGGAACTGGGGTCAAAGACCAAACATTAGAACAAAAGATACTCCTAGTGTTCTTAGCACTTAGCAAATCATAAGGGTTTTAGCAGCTCTGTGCCAGGAGCAAAAGCAGAGACCAATATAAACAGTTTCTATTATTTTTCACTGGTACAAGGCCATTTGCTCTATAATAATGTATTATGTTTTACATTTTTTTTAATGCCTTCCCAATCACAACCTCCTTCCTCTCCCCAGATGAAGCCATTATCCAGACTTTTATATATAATAATCACTTCCTAGCACTTAGATTGTATATCTAAATAAGATAGCTTAGTTTTGCCTGTTTTTGAACTTAATATAAATGGAACAACTGAGCATATTTTAAAATGTCTGGCTTCTTTTGTTCAAAATTGGTTTTTTGTGGTTTTTTTTTTTTTTTTGTCTTTTTAGGGCCACACCCATGACATATGGAGTATCCCAGGCTAGGGGTCTAATCGGAGCAACAGCTGCCAGCCTACACCACAGCCACAGCAACTCCAGATCTGAGCCACATCTGCAATCTACACCATAGCTCACAGCAATGCTGGATCCTTGACCTGCTGAGCAAGGCCAGGGATTGAACCTGCAACCTCACGGTTCCTAGTTGGATTCGTTTCCACTGTGCCATGATGGGAACTCCTCAAAATTGTTTTTAAGATTCATCCAGGCTTTATTTCACCTTTAGCCTCTCATGATTTAAATGTAATGCAGTGTATTTTCTGTTTTACTATTGATTGTTTCAGTGTGCCTAGCTTCCAAATATGAAGCACATTGCTACTACGAACCTTCTTGTGTATGTATTTTGGTGCATATGCACTTGAGTTTCTCTTATATATACACATGTAGGAGTAAAAGTGTTCAGTCACAGGGTGTGAGAATCTTATCTTCAGTGGATAGAACCAAGGAGTTTTTCACAGTGATTGTAGTAATGTACACTACTCCTAAAAAGTGGTTGAGCATTCTTGCTCTTCCATATCATTTCCAACGCTTGGTATTGTCAGACTTTTCTATTTTAACCAATATGGTAGATGTGATTACCCATAGAGTTGTCGCATGCATACTTAATTTACATTTTTCTCAAAAACTCCCAAACTAATCAGTATATATTTTCTCCTGGGACAGGACAAGAATATTAGTATACTTTTACTCCCCACTGCTCCTCTGGTGCCCTGCAACCTTACACATGCCCACTGATGCTGTTATCTTCTAGAATTTCATTGGTTGTGACATGGTTTTGAGGTCTTTTCAAATGTATTTCCCTCCTAGAGACACACATTAACGTATTTAGAGATGAAGTCATATGATGTCTGGGATCTATGTGAAAATCACTCCCTAGAAAGGCTGGAGGGAATGCATGAAAAAAGAATAACAGAAATTTGATGATTTGGTATAAGGCGGTGTTCGACTTTTATGTGTGTTTGAAATTTTTCATAATGAAAAGTTAAAAAATAAAGCAGCCTTTGTAAAGCATCCACCTCTACTCCTAGGAAGCACTCAGACATGTTAAAATCACAATAACCACAAGCATGGAACATTAGAAGATATTCTACCAATTTTTATGACAAGGTTAATAAAAGACATTGAAGTTGATAACATTGATGTGATTTGTATTAATGTATATTTTAACTGGGAGAAACAGGACTAAGTAACAGCCCTGGCTCCCAATTTAATGTATTTATGTAATGTCTCCAATACTGCATATAAATAAGTTCTTGGTCCATGATTAAGAAACTTAAAAAAATAAAATTTTTGGTTAGCAGTTTACATTTTCTTGGTTTAATATTTCTAGATGACAGTTTATTCTTGGCATTTCCTGCTTAAATAATTTCTTCCTTTGTCTCATTAATATTCTCACACTATCAAAACTCAGCACAGAGAAAGTTAACAGGAATTTTCTTCTCAAGTTACATTTATGAGATAAGAAGCAAAATGCCTTGTGTGATAAATGGATAGGTCTAATTTTTTTTTTTTTTTTTTTACTCTTTTGGGCTCCTTTCACCCATACTCTCTCAATGTCCAATTAACCCAAGTAAATTATGATTAGTCCCTAATAGTTTGGGAGGACTCATTACATTTTTGAGGACCATTTGTCAACTAGGCAAAAAGACACTGCCCTGAGTTTTTCCTCCTCCTGTGTAGGTCCTATAGCAAGGTAAGGATACAGAAGCCATGTTGAGATAACTCTGTGGTCCAACGATCCCAGAGGCAGTCTCTGCAAATACCTTCCATTTGCCTTGTCCTGGGGCCGTATGTGTATCTGACAACCTTTGAGAGGTTCAGGATAATCATTAAATTCTAGCTTTTTTTTTTTTTGTCTTTTGTCTTTTTACCTTTTCTAGGGCCACTTCCTGCGGCATATGGAGGTTCTCAGGCTAGGGGTTGGATCGGAGCTGTAGCAACACCAGGTCCTTAACCCAGTGAGCCAGGCCAGGGATCTAACCCGCAACGTCATGGTTCCTAGTCAGATTCATTTCCTCTGTGCCATAATGGGAACTCCATCTGGCTTCTTGAGTCCAAAGCCTTCTGGTAGTCCTTGATATTTTGGGAAAGAATATTGTAAGGAAGGGGAAAATGCTTTTCAAAATCACAACTGCTTTCAAGGAGTGTAGATGCCTTGAAGGTCATACATAGCAGAGTCTTTGCCAGACTTCTGTGCTTATATGCTAATGAGCCCATGCTAATGATGACTTTTTTTCTAATTTATTTTTTAATTAATGTATAGTTGATTTATAATGTTGTGTCAATTTCTGCTGTACAGCAAAGTGACCCAGTCATACATATATATACATGTCAATGGACATTTAGGTTGTTTCTATGTCTTGGCTATTGTGCATATGGGCCTGGTGCTGGGTTGAGGACTAGGGGCTGAAGAAAATTGAAGCGTGAGTCTTTTCTTCTTTTTCTGGGCTGCCCCTGGGGCATATGGAAGTTCCCAGGCTAGAGGTTGAAACAGAGTTGCAGCTGCCAGCCTACTGGACAGCTCATGGCAGTGCTGGATCCTTAACCCACTGAGTGAGGCCAGGGATGGAACCCACATCCTCACAAACACTATGTCAGGTTCTTAACCCACTGAGCCACAACTCCGTGAAGTGCAGGTCTTAATCAATAATAAGAATTTGTTGTTTCTCAAGACAGTACTGGGGGAAGAGGGTTTAAGGAAAAGAGACTGAGGGGTAAGGCAAAGAAAGAATCAGATAATTGGCCTAAGCCTTCAATGTAGCAAGTCCAGCCAGTGAAACATCAAGTGGCACAGTAGCTAAAATGACCTTTAGGAAGATGGAGGTCTAATATACAATTTAAAACTGTTTGTGTTTCTGCAATGTCAATACCTGTAGTTTCTCCAAACATTGCTATACAGACAAAGGCCTTTATGATTGGACTCTGTTTATTTCTTGTTGTTTTCTCTTTTTAATTTTTTTTAAATTTAATTTTATTGGCTTAACAATGTTGTATTGGTTTCAGGAGTTCAGGAAAGTGAGTCAGTCAGACATAGAAATATATCCTTTCTTTTTTTCCCATATAAGTTATTCCAAACTGTTGCATAGATTATTGCTTTCTTGGTAGGAGAAGGGTGAAAAAAAAAAAAAAAAACCCAAGGAAACAAGTTAAGTTCCCTATCAGGATGAATCTAGCATAAAATAATGTGAAGTTCATAAACTCAAAATGATTCATCAGAAGAAAGAAATTAGAGCCAGATATGATCATGAAAACCCAGCCCTCTGAGAATTTGCAGAAATTGGGGGTAAGGGCTTAGACTTTTTACAGGCTGTGGAGTGAGCATTTGAGCAAACCTTCAGTAGCTCTTAAGAAGTAGGGCAATCTCAGCTGACAGTGAACCACAGCCCTTATTGTTTGTATTCATCCTCAAACAATATTGTCCAAACTTTAAGGAAGTCATTTCTAGTTTTGAATGTTGAAATGAAAGCTAAGTTCCTTGTATCAGTCCTCTTCAATCTGTTCCCACTGAGCCCAAGTCATTGTAATCATTTCAGCCTGTCTTTGAGCCAAAGTGGTTCAATCTCCATAAGCATTTTGGTGGAACCTCTCCGAGTCATTTCTGTTATGTATTTCTTATGTAAGGGTGTTTTTAAAAAAATGTTATCCCAGTTCAATGCTTCCGCCCTTACCACTGACATTAAGAGGGCTGAGTGGGCCCTGGATTTGATCATCTCAGTAATTCAGAGGACTCCAGTCTTAGCACGCCACTTAACTCATGGTGTGACATTGAGCCTTCAATTTCCTTATATGAAAAACAGGATGACAGACCTTCTCTGCTCACCTCATAAGACCACTGAAAAAATTAAAAGAGATAATTTATATCAGTGATCTTAGTGTACAGCATTATGAATAAACAAGGGTTAATAATTAAGCTGATGATATTTAGTTAATAAAGACCCACGTATTGCCTCTGTGAAGGACTCCATGATTTAGCAATGTACCTGAGAAAAGGATTACTGAACCCTGAATGTTCTTTATTTCTCAATGGGTGATCTGGTGACGGTCTAAACAAACACAAAATTGAGAACTCTTTTCAGCCTTTCTAGTTGTTAATTTTCCTTCAAGTGTTCAAGCTGGCCAACAACCCAACCACCTTCCAGTTTCTCTCCTGTGAACAAACTCTGCACAGAGAACTTGAGCCAAATTTACATTAGTGGTTACTACCCCGAGGCTCTTCATGTTACCGAGGATTTTTTCTGTAAGCCAAGAAACAGGTCTTTAGATAGGGCCAGGCCCAGTGACACAGCCTCAGGGCTGAAATGCTTCAGCTGAGTGAGAGAAATACCTTCCTCAATAGCGTCTTCTGGCTGCCGTTCTGCTTCACACCCCTTCAGTTACCATTCTCTGCTGTCGTCACTCGGTTGAATTCTCTTCCAGGGAACAAGATTGAAAAACCTCCAGGTCTCAGACATGCATGTGTTTTCCAGACTTCGTAACTGGGGCAGATCTTTTTATGGTAGAATGGAGAAAGTCGCTATTGTGACAGTAAAAATAGAAACTAATTAGGACAGTGAAAATACTTGGTACGAGATAATCATGATGTATGTTCTACATTACGCAAACCCATAAAATGGGTGAACCCTATGGTAGTTTACAAAAGAAATACAACAAAACAACAATAATCTGAACAAATATACTCTAAATGCTAGGTATTAATATATCCTTTCCATCTAAACCTTAAAGTTCTTAATACATCTCTCACATACACACATACACACACAAAGTAATTACAGAGCAAGATCCTTACCCCCCTGTCAAGGCACTCACTAGTTCTGCACGAATGGCTGAGTCTGGGGGCCACGTGCTGGCTCTTGGCTCCACCTTGGTTTGAGTATCTCATTCGTAAATATCCCACAGTTAGAGCCTGACGGTTATGGCCATGCACTCCCTGAGAACCAAGCCCTACTCTGTTCCTCCTTAAATTTTTTTCTTAAATATGTACTATCCTCAGGCTTATCTTTTTTCTCCTCTTATTTCCATTCCTAAGAAGAGTAAGTGTGACCTGTTTATACATTTCTTTATCATCTAAACATCATCGGCCCAGTTATTAATCATGTGTTACAATCAAAGCAAGTTGATCAAGGGGCAATGGGTTGCATTCTTGTTACTCCAAAAATGTGTAGTTGGGAAAATGAACAGTTGGGAATAATTAGAGGGCTTTTAAAAAATGACTTTGCCTTTTTATAAAATCATAAATGTTCATTATAGAACTTGGCAAAACACTAATAGCCTTGAAACCCTTTTGTTGGAAATGTCTGTGTCCAAATGGTCATGGGACCCAGATATAGATAAATGTTGTCTCAGCCTAGAACATCTTCCATTTTACGTGGTACTCACAGGAGGAAAATGCACAAAGGAAGCACGGCCAGGAAGGGTGACACCTTCCTCTTAGGAGGGGTTCTGGATCCAAGTCCAATACTAGATCTGTGCTAGATCACTTGGAATGCTCCTTTTTCTGAAAATAATTGGGTTTTAATGGCTTTGAAACAAAGCAGACTATTAGCTGCTCCATCTGGGGCCTCTAATCCTGAGCCCAAGGGGAAGAACAGCTGGCCTTATTGGAGCCAAGGGGAGAGAGAAATCAGGATGGAGGCCACCTCCACTGGGCCCAGCTGTAGGTGAAGATTTCCTGGCAGCATCCCCCCCACCGGGCCACCTGTGCTGGCCCAGAAAACAAGGCCCTTGGTGACCCAGAATCTGGCGGATGCAGATCATGTTGACCTCCCTGGGGTGGGATGAGGAGAGAATGGGGTAGGGGTGGGGAGAGGTATTCTTCTCCCAGAGACCTTTACCTCCAACCCTATAACCCCACTCCGGGGACTGTATCTAAGAAAATAATCGGGTACATGTGAAACCCATTAGCTGTATGACTGGCCATTCTAGGCTTACTCCTGATATTTAAAGTAATTCAGTTGTTAAGTGTTAAATAAATTATGACAGCTAAATTATGAGGCTCTTAAAGGCAGACCTGACATGTCAACGTCAGGGTCCCTCACCCTATCAAAGCCATTTTCTGATGTCAAAGCCATTCCCAAGGAGTTCCACCCATAGCCCAAGAATGCTTATTTTTTTAAATTTCACATGATTAGTCCATTTTCCCCACAAGTAAAACTTCAGAAAAAGACAGTGAAATGCCTTTCACAGATCCAAAAATAATACAGACATTTGGAGCTGGACAGGACTTTCAAGATAATTTAGTCCAATACATCTCATTGTGCAGATGATAAAACCAAGTCCCAGTGAGGGGACATGACTTCCTTGAGATGGGCTCAGGATGAGAATCCTGTTTCTTGGACTTGCTGCAAACATGGGCTCCTTCTGCTGCCCCTCCAAAGCTGCAAGGCCCTCTGCATTCTGGGAGAGAGCCTGGATCAGACCCTTCCAATTGCCATAACCGCTAATGAAATTTGGCATCCAAATAGAGTTGCTCAATTCAGCAAATAGGAATACAGGATACCCAGTTAAATTCAAATATCAGATAAACAATAAAAGTTTTTTTTAGTGTAACTATTTTTTAGTGTAATCTATAGATAAATACATATACAAATATACTAAAAATGCATTTGTTTTTATATGCTTATAAACATCTATGTTAGTACATAAACATATATTAGTATATGTATACTAAAAATTCTTTTTTAATACATAGTTTATTTGTTGGATTTTTTTGTTTGTTTGTTTGTTTTTTGGTTTTTGGGTTTTTTTGCTTTTTAGGGCCACACAGGTGGGATACTGATGTTTCTAGGCTAGAGTCGAATAGGAGCTACAGCTGCTGGACTACACCAAAGCCATAGCAACATGGGATCTGAGCTGCATCTACAACTTAAACCACAACTCATGGCAACACTGGATCCTTAACCCACTAAGCAAGGCCAGGGATAGAACCCACGTCCTCATGAATACTAGTTGGGTTCTTAACCCACTGAGCCACAATAGGAACTCCTATACTAAAAATTCTTTATCTAACATTCAAATTTTATTGGAAATATATGTTTAAAAAATTAGACATTTTTATTTGCTAAATCTAGCAACTCTATGTTCAAAGAAGAGTAAAGGAGTTCCTGTCTTGACTCAGCAGTGACTATCCTGACTAGTATCCATGAGGTCGCGGGTTTGATCCCTGGCCTCGCTCAGTGGGTTAAGGATCCGGAATTGCTGTGAGCTGTGGTGTAGGTCACAGACATGGCTCAGATCCCGTGTTGCTCTGGCTCTGGTGTAGGCCAACAGCTACAGCTCTGATTCAACCCCTAGTTTGGGAACTTCCATATGCTGTGAGTGTGGCCCTAAAAAGACAAAAAAAAGAAAAAAAAATCTGAAGAGATGGTCTCATGTTCAGTCAGACCCTCTCCACCCCTCTCTTAGGCTACAGCCTCACAGTGAGAGTCTTCCATGTTGCCAACACAACTTAGTCCAGCTGAGCATGCTGGGAAGATCTTTTAGAACAGATCTCAGGAGTTCCCTGGTGCCTCAGCAGGTTAAGGATCAGGCAGTGTCACTGCTGTGGTATGGGCTCTATCACTGGTCTCAGAACTTCCATATGCCATTAAAAAAAAAAAAAAGAAAGAAAGAAAGAATAGTGGTTCTCAGTCTCTAGCATGAAGAATAACTGGGAGGGTTTCCAAGATTGCCTGGTCCCACCTCCACTGCTTCTCATGCTGTAGGTCTGGGGTGGGGCCCTAGACTTTGCACTGCCAACAGAACAGGTGATGCTGATCCTGCTGGTCCAGGAACCACAGTGGCGAGTCACTGATTCAGCTGATACAATTATGCTTATTGTACATGAGTTCTCTGAAAAAATAAAATCCTGTGTTGGGTAATACTGAATGTCAGCCATATAAAATCTTACCCTGTGTGTTATGAAAGACATTTGTTTTTAGGGGCAAAACCGGTCTAAAGTAGTTCGCTGAGCTGAGACCAGTAAGATTGGACTATAGCAATGAATTACACGATTATGAGACAAATTTAGCTGGCAACAGAAAGAGGGAATAGGGAACAATAATTAGTTTCAGGAATGAGAAACCACGTGAACAATGTGAAAATGCATTGCAGACAAAATGTTCTGTGACTATTTCATACCTTTTGTTTTTTCCCCCAAACTTAGCTATCCAATTACGTGACTAATTACCACTGAATGAAACATTTTACAAAGATTATTGGGGCCAAGACGCAAAGTTTTGAGGGCTTTGTTCAATCACTTTTGTGGGAACTCAGTGCCCTATTTCCACTCACCCAAGCTGGAGCCTCTGGTGCAATTTCTTGCTCACACTTCCTACTCCTCGCCCATCGTGGGGCCTCCTGGACTGCCCCTGAACAATGACCACACTGTCACACCCCCTCTTGGCTACTGAAAGAAACCATCAAACCAAAGTTTCCAAATAGCTCCTTCTCATCCTTGTCCTTCCACGGGCCCTACCTGAGCTCCAAGGCTGAGAAGTCAAGTCCGTGGTGAGCATCTTGCCTCATCCCTCTGCATGTACTAAGGCACATATATAATGATTATTTGACCTTGCACCAAATGGCGTGGCTCAGTTCTAAAATCACTAGAGGGAGTTTGCATTGTGGCTCAGCAGGTTAAGGCCCTGACAATGTCTCTGTGAGAATGTGGGTTCAATCCCTGGCCTTGCTCATTGGGTTAAGGATCTGGTATTGCCACAAGCTGAAGCATAGGTTACAGACAAGGATTGGATCTTGAGTTGCTGTGGCTGTGGCATAGGCCAGCGGCTGCAGTTCCAATTTGACCTCTGGCCTGGGAACATCCATATGATGCAGGTGTGGCTGTAAAAAGAAAAAAAAATCACTAGAGAATGCCTTAAAAAAAAAAATCTGATTTTGGAGTTCCCTGGTGGCTCAGTGGGTTAGGGACCTTGTGTTGCTGCTGTGGCTCCAGTTGGCTCCCTGGCCAGGGAACTTCTAAATGCCATGGACATAGCCCCCACAAATCATGTTGTATCTCCAAACTGAGGGATATGATAGACACATTCTGGTGGAAAGAGCAATCTTTTCTGGGGAACTAAAGTGGCCGCAGTGGAATTCCATGGATGAAACTTAGTTGGAAAATATTCATGGCAATAAATAAAGAGCAAAGGGGGAACAGCCCTAGTAGCCCACAGCGGAGGTGGAGAGTGGCACTTCTCAAAGCTTGTGGATCGTGGGGGCCTATCCCCAGCTCCCCTGAAGGCAGAGGCTGTGATCTCATGAAGTTGGGAGCTAAAAACAAAGGCAAATGGTTCCTTAAATGTAACTGCAGCCCAGCAGCCCTCCCAGTTAGCAAGAAGTGTACGTTACCCTCCGTGGAAAGTGCAGTAAAACTGATTTCAAGTTTTAGTTGGATGTTAAGGAAACAGAAATTTGAATGAACTCCTTTAGGGACAGCAGGGTGGTAGGCAATTTAACACAGGATTCTGGTTTCCTCTCTGCCTCTCAAATACCATGCCTGTGACTTCCTGCAGAGAGCCCAGTGGAGGTCAAAGATAAAGACTTGTAATATATCCTAATAAATGAGACCACAGTGGAAGCAGCGTTGGTGCACAGGATTACAGCAGTGAAATGCTAGGTTAAGTTGTCCCCCACACCTTCTTATTGCCATGTTTCAGATCCTTCAGGGAGCTGAGCGGGTGCATTCTTGGGGAGGGGTTGGGCCCAGGCCTGCTATCCTGAAGGCGACTATTAATTGTTGGTCAAATGATCTACAAGAATGAACTGCCTTGGAACAGAAAGGCTGATCAACCCTCCATCGTGTGGTAATGAGACACGTTTAATTTTTCTTGAGTTGAGGCTAATGGTATTAAATACCTTACTCAAGATCCAGCAGCTCTAAGTGGCAGAGTTCAGACCTGAACTGTGACCTTCTTTCTCCCCATCCCATCTATGAGAGTCTATTCTCATTTAGGAAGTGTAGGTAGATACAGAAAAAATTAGGCAATGATTTTCCACTGTGGTGCAGTGGGTTAAGAATCTGACTATAGTAGCTTGGGTCACTGGAGGTGAGGGTTAGATCCCCAGCCTGGTGCAGTGGGTTAAAGGATCCGGCATTGCCCCAGATGTGGTGTAGGTCACAGCTGCAGCTCAAATTCAATCCCTGGTCAAGGAACTTCCATATGCTGCAGGTGTGGCCATTAAAAAAATAAGCAAAAAAGGGAGTTCATCCTTGTGTTTACCATACTTGAAGAGAAACAGAATCAAGTCATTCCAACTATAGTTGGGTTGAAGGTACTGTAGATAGAGCAGGCAAATGAAAGAGCACAAGAAGGAGGAAATAGAGTGGCTTAGAACAGAAGAGAAGGTACAGAGGGTAGGAAGGCAAATGGGAGAAATGATGAATAAAAATCATAGCAAATGTATGTGTATGTGCTCACACATACTATGTGGCAGGCATTCTTCTAAGTGCTTTACCTACACAAAGTATTTACAGGTCATAATCCTGTGAGGTAAGTAGGTGGCCAATTATTATTGTCATTTTACAAATGGGGAAACCAAAGCACAGAGGAGGCAGTTAGCTTGCCCAAGATCACCTTGCTCAGTTACACTGCCAGTAAATGGAAGAGCTTGTGTTTGATCCTATGGAGTTTGGGTCCACCCCCTGTACACTTACTTCTTTGCTACCCCAGCCATCCTCAGTAATTAAGTCAGCTCTGGGAATACCATGGGCATGGAAGGAACACTGAGTTTCATGAGCAGGTAAAAATGGCCCAGGTGAGACTGACTATCAAAGAGTAGCAGTGCAGGATGAGCAGAGTGATGCCTCCCCTTAACCAAGGCTTGGAGCCCATGTGTCTAAGTAGAAGAAACATGGATTTGGACCCTGCTCTGCCCCATGTGAGCTGGGTCATCTTGGACAAGTCGCATAATATCTTTAGACTAGAATTTTTTATTTTAGCGAAGAATCCGGTGGAACCCTTATAATATTAGACAAGTAGTTTTTAAACAATATTGGCCTGTTGCTACCCCTAGGGATATTTAATGGTGTTTCACAGAAAGTGTCTTGGAATTGAATAACTGGGGATCGAATTTTGGATCCCTCTCCAATCCAGGAAATTCTTTTCCCTGAGAGAGATTTCAAGCATTCATCCTGCTACTACCACATGCAGAAAAAATGCTGGCCCTGTGGAGAGGAAGCAGCCAGCAAAGAACACAGAGACCCAAATCATCCATTTTCAACAATCAGAGAGGCACTATTTTGCTTATAATGGAAGCAGGCAGCCAGCATCTCCCAGAAGGTATAGCCTTTGCAGAAGCTACCTAGTAAAGGCTGATTAAAAGGAAGTTGGCTCATGTATCTTCCTACCAAGGGCTTAGCCTAAAGCATGAATAGACATCTCAGTAGAACAGTTGAGCAGACAACACATGTAAAGCAGTTGTCTCAGACTGGCCCAACAGGACATGGTCTTGGCTGCACTGATCAAGGCGTATCAACAGTGCCTTGTAAGAAAGCTGCAAGGTGATACTAGAACTCATGTTTCTCTTCATAGTCCCTTTGTATGCAGCCATATCAAAAGCTACATATCTATCATAAATCTTTACTCTTCAAAGAGTATGATGCTTAATCCTTTTGATGTCATACCTCAAAATGTTCTGGAATGTTCTGTGTAGCTGTCTGGACTTGGTGAACTCTATTACAGGCACAGTTCTGTGTTTGGAGTAGATAAAACAGGCAAGTGCTACCCTTTAAAAATCTATATTGGTAAGATTTATTTTCATATATAGCATTAAAATATTTTATGAAAAGCTCTTACAGTAGTGTTTTGGCTAGAATATGTACTTTCAACAAGTAAATCTCTCAGGTAGCATCATTTCCTAAATCCCTTAGGTCTGTAGACGACTGTATTTGACTTGATGAACATAACAAATGGAAACTGGACAGACCAACTGTAGCTAATCACATGTCTGCATAAGTATCAGTGGTTTGCCAGGGTGATGAGAAAGGGAGAGCCCAGTGAAAGCCATCAAGGGCATTCTGTCAGTGAAGTGTGTGGAAGGCTACGAACTGATGGAAAGGAGGGATTTGGCTTACAAGAATGAAATACATATCCATTCGGGACACATGTCCCGAATTCCTTTAGAGGCAAGAGATAGAATAAAACATGAACATGGTGTCAGCTGGATAAGAAAAGGATGTCATTGGGGAAGTAGTTAGAATATGTGGTTGGGGCATGTGGCCAGGGGTGGCCAGGTAATACACTGAGAAGAGGCCCCCAGCAGGATCAGGAATAATATGTGCCTTAAACAGAGCTGGAAGATGGGCTTCCTGTCAAGGCTGTGATCTGCAGAAGAATGGTAAACATTTCCTTGGGAGGAAAGAGAACAATTCAGAGGAGGAGGCAAGTAAGAATTCCCAGAGGTCTCTGCAGTTGAAAACAGCAGTCTCAGGGCAGATGGTGTGTCTCTGGCTTTGGCAAAGCATAGTGTGCTGTGACCAGATGATGTCACAGGAAAAGAGCCGTGTGTGTGTGATGTGTACTTCTGCTGGTTGTTCTGGATGCTGGACATTGGATTTTGACACTAAAGCACCTGTGCCCAGCCATATAGCTTTGACCATGAGACCCAAGACAGACAAACCCATAGATAAAGGAGAAAAGACAATACAAAGCAGGATAAGATCCAGTGAGTGGTACATGGAGGGTTAGGCCAAGGGATGCAAGCTGGACAAGAGGCAAGAGGAAACTACTTCTGAAGGAAGGGACAGGAAAATGGGCAAAGAGAAGAATGTCGCTCTGCTTGACATTTTAGTTCTCTAAACCCCTGGGTCTCAAGCTTGAACATGCATCAGAATCACCTGGAGGAATTGTTAAAACAGATTTCTGGGCTCCAAACCCAGAGCTTTTGGTTTAGTAGATCAGGGATGGGGCCTGAGAATTTGCATTTCTAGCCTCTTCTCAGATGACAATGATGTCGTTGGTCTGGGGACCACACTTTTAGGACCACTGATCTAAAACGATGGTGAGGAAGAGTTTGAAGTTTGATTTTGCTAACGTGGTGCATCAGTGCCCTTCAGAAAGACCAGAATTTGGCTTAGACAGGGATAGGAATAATAAAAGATCACACCAGGATGGTTTTAGGGGAGAAAGGCACCAAGAGTACCAAGCACAAAGTGACTCAAGAAGCAGAGGGGGAGTTCTCGTCGTGGCACAGTGGTTAACGAATCCGACTAGGAACCATGAGGTTGTGGATTCGGTCCCTGCCCTTGCTCAGTGGGTTAATGATCCGGCGTTGCCCTGAGCTGTGGTGTAGGTTGCAGACGCGGCTCGGATCCTGGGTTGCTGTGGCTCCGGCGTAGGCTGGCAGCTACAGCTCCAATTCGACCCCTAGCCTGGGAACCTCCATATGCCGCAGGAGTGGCCCAAGAAATGGCCAAAAGACAAAAAAAAAAAAAAAAAAGAAGAAGCAGAGGGAGGACACCTACACCTGCTACTTGGTTGGCCAGGGAGACCAGACAGTAGCAGAGGATCTGCTTATGCATTTGGAGTCAGGGGACTGAGAAATAAAATATTGCCTGCCATAGCAGTAAACAAAGGATGTTGCAGTCATCAGCGATGGCAGCCACCCAGGATGGTGAGCCCTGAGGGAGTTCAGGAAGGAAACAAAGACCACCTGCCATCTAGCAACCATCAGACTGCAACCACCCCCAAGGGTGCAGCTTGAGGAAACTCAGGATGTGAAAACCCAGGGTACTGCCCTCAGATAGCTGAGATGCATATCAAAGGAATGATTTTATCAAGCCCAGACTCTTGCATCTTCCCATAAATAGAAAAGCGCTAAATTCGTTGAGATCTAGTTTTATTTTTATGAACAGTACCTGTTCTTTGTTGCAAAACTCCTGTATATCCTGGCTCCCCCGTCACCTCTTCAGAACAGTTTTCTCAGGGTTATTTGAGATGCTGCCTCCAGGCTTGAAGTCCTAAGAGTATCTTCAGAATAAAACCTATAACTCTCAGGTTTAAGGTTATGCAGGTTTTTTTTCAGTCGACAGGACACTCAAGAAAGGGCCGCTTAAACCAGAGATTTCTTCCATTGCCTTGTGAGAGCTTTCTGAAATGCCAGTATTGAGGTCCCACCCAAAACAACAACAAAGCCTCCAGGCACTTCCCTCTGAGCTTGTAAAGAATTCAGCTGGAGTAGACAGAGTCTAAATTCTTGTCTGACCCCAGTTGTGTGCTGGGCATGCTGTGCCCTCCCCCAGCTCACAGCCTCAGCTTAGGACCCTGCACTGTTGGTAACAGTCAGGCAACAGCCCTGACTCCTGAGGGCTTTCGAGCCTGTTCTTTCCAATCTTCCTACTTTGTGCACCTTCCCCATCGTGGAAGCAGTGATTTACTTATAATAGGTTCTTTTAAATAGTTAACAGTTTTTAAATATGAATAATTAATATTTTTCAAGTTAAACAAATACACAGAGAGTACTTTCATAAGATGATCTGATTTTAAACTATTGGAGTTCCCTGGTGGCCTAGAAGGTTAGAAATCTAGAGTTGTCACTGCTATGGCTTGGGTCGCTGCTGTGGCACAGGTCCATCCCTCACCTGGGAACTTCTGTGGGCCATAGGAAAAAAAAAGCACTATTTATTTATTTTTATTTTTACGGTATTTTTAAAAATTGAAGCATAGCTGATTTACAATATTGTGTTAGTTTCAGGTGTAGAGCAAAGTGATTCAGTTATGTATATATATATATATATATACACATACATACATACATACATATCTATATATGTGTATATATATATTCTTTTTTAGGTTCACTTCCATTACAGGTTGCTGCAAAATACTGAATATATTTCCCTGTGCTGTACAGTAGGTCCTTATTTGTTTATCTATTTTATATATAGTAGTATGTATCTGCTAATCCCAATTTCCTAGTTTATACCTCCCCCACTTCCCCTTTGGTAACCTTAATATTGTTTTCTATCTCTCTGAGTCTGTTTCTGTTTTGTAATTAAGTTCTGAACATGTACATGTGGTACAGTTTCATGTAGGTGAGTCGAACTTGACATTGCAATATGGTTCTGGGCTCACCTCCGATGTTGAGAAGCTGGGGAGTCTTTGCCTCTCTCAGGTTACTTGATCTCCCATCAGCCAACTGGAGATACCTGCCAGGCTTATCTCATAGGAATGTACAGAGGAGGCTCGAGTGAGATGGTGAAGAGTACTTGGAAAGGTACAAATACAAGGGGTTTAATTATATGTGACTTCTTCACTGATCTCTCTTGTGTGAATTCTTGGCTCTTTAACTTTGATCCAGCTATTGGATGACAAATGCATAAGACAGACCTACTCCTGCCCTGCCCTTGAGAAGGGAAACCAACTCTCTTTGAAGTTCTTCAGGGAAACACTTAGTAAGTACCTGAACTGAGAGAAGGTTGCAGATCCCTTGATACTCAACAATAAATTTAATAGACTCTTATTGAAGGGGGAACAGAGGTCATGCAACATTAAGAAGTCACCCAACAGTAAGTAGCACTTGCTATGAAGATCCTTTCAGAATGAGGCAAATCATCATTAACTCTCAAGAGGTTTCAAGTGCCACTTTAGCTAAATCACATCTTCATTGTGTTATAGATGTGCAGCTAATATTTTGGACAGAAGTATAGGACCTTATATTTGTCACTGTTTAATTTTATTAAATTTTGTCCTTTGGGAAATATAGACAAATATGGGTTCAGTGCAAAGATAGCTAAATTTCTTGGTAACAGTCTGGGAACAGGAGCAGGCTGAAGCAAGCCTTCTGAGGAATGTCTGTGGAACTCCATTTCCAGGTGGTGATGGTGAAGATGTTTCTGTGTGGATGCTCTTGGGTGTTCATAGTGTTCAATACTTTGAAGAAACGTAGATGCATCACCAGCTGTGTAATCTTGTTTCCCAGTTGGGAATCCCTGCTAAGGAAGGAAACGAGGTTAGGGTTTCCATGCAGGTCTTATGGCTACTCCTTCCTTTACACTCAGTGCCCACAAACCATGACCTTAATCATCTGCACTGGCATCAAACTCAGCCTGTTTCTAGTCTTCTGGCACTGTTGCCGAAACTCGGCCTCTGTCCACAAGTGCCAAATAGAAACACGAGACAAAGTTTTGGGTGAAGGAGAAAAAAAAAAATAGTTTTTTATTGCTTTGCCCGGCAAAGGAGGCCACAGCAGGCTAATGCCTTAAAGGCTGTACTCTTCTTTGGGGAAGAATTGCAGGGAGTTTTACAGTCTAAAAGGAGAAAAATGGGGTTTCCGAAAGAATTGGGACAAACGTGTATTCTTCTTTCTTTGGGGGAATCTTAGTCTTCGAAGCTGTCAGGAGATCTTGGCATGATCCTGGTGGTGGTCTTCTGGGTTATTGCCTAGAATAATAGTACTTGTGAAAAGGGCTCTAGGACTTTGAAAAACATCATGTGCTAGGAATTTTTAACCCACAGGCAATTGCCTTAGGGAAGCCCATGGAGGCTGAATGAATCCCATTTCCTAAAAACAAGAAGTGGGAGACACAGAAAGGCTTTTGTGCCCAGGAGCCCTATAGAGCCCTGCTAGGTTACAGCAATTCTTCCCTTCTTAGCACTTAAGGTGTGGGTTGATCCATCTCATTCATGGGTCCTCTCATTTCCCCAGGAGGCAGTCTACCTGGGCTAGGAGAATCAAGAAACCTGGATCAGCTCATCACTTTTCAGACATGCTCTTTACTCATCTCTGACCAGGCCTGGCCTCCCCCGTGTTTGTTCTGCCCTTTGCAGTCTGAGGCTTGTTCTCCTTGATGGGGAAAGCTGAAGCACAGGAGAAAGGATTAAGAGTCTGTTTGCTCAGTGTCATCCCTGCATCATTTTTTCTTTCAGACAATTGAAAGCAGTTCTGCATTTTCCCCTTTGATACCTATTTTATTCAAGACAGCTGGAATTACGTCAGACTCAGAAAACCTGTGAGGTTGATGAAGTTTGTATGTAGCCACCTCCATCTCCTGTATTAGCTCCTACTTCTCCCCTGTTGGGGCCTGGTCTCTGTGGGCTTTCTGTTCCACTTTTGGGGGGGTCCTTCTTGGCACATACTTAAGATAAAATAATTCTTTGGTGATAGACAAGGCCAGTGTCAACTAAAAAAATACATGCACAATCTATAAGTTGAGAGTTATGTTTTATTTGGGGCAAAAATGAGGACTTAAGCCCAGGAGGCAGCATTTCCAGGAACCCTGAGAAAACTGCTCTGAGGAGGCGAGGGGGGAGCTAGAATATGGGAGTTTTGCAACAAAGGGCAGGTAGTAGGAACAAAATTACTACTAATAACAAAAAATTAGACATCTCAAGTTAAGGTGTTGAGTGGTTTTCTACATATTGGAAGATGCAAGAGTTTGGGCTCACTGGAATAATTCCTTTGATATGTACCTCAGCTATCTGGGGCTAGTACCCTGTGTTTTCACATCCTGAGTTTCCTCAAGCTGCACCCTTGGGTGTGGTTGAAGTCTGATGGCTGCTAGATGGCAGGTATTCTTTTTTTCCTTAGTGAGTTCCCTTAGGGCTTACCAGCTCACCCTTGGAAGTGGCTGCAATCACAGATGACTGTGACATCTTTTGTTTACTTATATGGCAGGCAATATTTTATTTCTTGCAGGGTAGAAAACAGAATTCTCTTTAGCATGTCAATGTCCGTGAAATAAATTGGCCAGGAGTCAACACTGGTAGGATGGAAGATCTGATTGCTTACCTATATCTCTCCCTGTGGTTAGATCATGATGCGGGTCCATCACCTCTCCCCTCCACCATTCACCTTTCCCCATTACGGGACTCAACCTGGTAGTGATAGTGGATGAAGTTGAATGATTGACAAATGATGCTGGCGACCTACCACAAGAAGACAAGGGTCTCCAGAGTGGACTGGGGATGGAGGAGACTGTGAGAAGTAAAAAGGATTAAAAATGACTCAGAGGCTGTGGGAAAGGAGGTAAGAGAGAAACAGGGAGGATTCCAGGGCCAGATGTTTCTCTGCCCCTCCCCCCCACCCCCGCCCAAGGGGGTGGCCACTTAGGGAACCTGAGAACCTAGAGAAAAGACTCTGAATTGATTGAACAGTCTGGGAGGTCAAGTTGAACAGAATGGATCATCCACTCCCTAAATTCCATTGTCCTGGGAAGGCTGTTGTGTTTTAATAGGATACTGAAATGAAACAAGGAATGAAGCACTGCTCACACATGCATTTTTCTGGGATCCCAGAATATGCTTGGCTGGCTCAGAATAGGGCTTCTTAGGAGTTCCTGTTGTGGCACAGTGGGTTAAGGATTTGGTATTGTCTTTGAGGTGGCACAGGTTCAATCCCCACCCCACGCAGTGGGTTAAGGATCTGGTGGCAGCTGAGATGTAGGTTGCCACTGTGTTTCAAATTTGGATTCGATCCCTGGCGTAGGTATTTCCATATGTGGCGAGTACAGCCAAAAAAAAAAAAAAAAAAGGATGGAGCTCCTTGGTGATGGATGGACCACCCCACTCCCATGATCCCACCCTGCTCCTGTGATAAGTAGCATAGAGCTAGCTGCACATCTGGGCTGCATTCTTTCTCTGGCAGGCTATCAACTCATTCTTACTAAGGTGCCAACTGATTAGTAAGATGCTACCTGTGAGACCTCATTGCATTCCATAATATTACATCTACAAATATGAACCCTCTGCCATACATATGGCACTGTGATTGGTACTGGGGCTATGGCACTGAATTAGACAGTAACTGTCCTCATGGATCTCATGTTTAGTGGGGTGTCATCTACTGAGCACTTGGTCCCAGGAATGATAAGAGTAAGATGTATATTAGAAGAGGATCCCTTGGCACTTAGCTCCCACAGGGAGCTTACCCTAAACTTGGGAGGGCCAGGAAGTCTTCCTTCAGGAAGTGACCTTTCATCTGAGTTCTGAAATGAGTAGGACTGGGTAAAGGCAAAAAGGAGAGGACATAGAATGTTCTAGAAAGAGATGAGCTTGTACATGATTGCCCTGAGGTAGAAGGAAACAGAAGTTTCCATGAGTAGAATGCAGTGACTCAGTGGGGGAGGCTGGTGAGGTGGGCAGGAGTCAGGTCACATAGGGCTTTGTAGATCATTTCAGTGCTTGAGGATTGTATTCTAAGAGCAACGGGAAGCCAATTAAAGGGGGAGTGAAATAATTAGATTTGCATTTTAAAATGCAGATGGATAGAATGGGGGAAGTAGCCTGAAAAGGGTCAAGGGAGCTTGAGGTGAGGCCAGCTGGGTGTCCATTACTAATCAGTACGTGTAAGAAATGGAGGCATATTGAATGAAATTGGTGGCAGTGGTGATGAGGAGAAATAAATCAATTTGAAAGCCATTTAGGAGGTTAAATATCCAGATGTGAATATTAATTGGATAAGGTATAAGGGAGCTGTCCAAAATGACATGGGGAAATGCCTTTGTTGATGTAGGGAATCAGGGTTGATTTTTGAACATGTTACATTTGGGAGACACTGGAAAAAACAAGGCATACCATATGACAGTCTGAACCCACCACCATGACCCATGGCAAATGGTATCCAGAAATAGGTCTTCAACTGTAGACTAGCTTATGTGGTGATCCTGGCTAACCTGGGATTGTTGAGGTGTGTGTGTCTAAAGACAAAAGGGGAACTGCTGAGGAAATTTGCAGAAATGACAGCATTGAACTGCATCAAAGCAAAGCCCCAACAAGCTGCTTAAAAATCCATTTTTCTGTGAGACTTTTTTTTTTGAGGTAAAATTCACATAACATTCACCATTTTAACCATTTCAAAGTGTATAATACAGTAGTTTCCAGTATATACATAATGTTGTGCAACCATCACTACCTATCTAATTATAGAACATTTCATCATCCCTAAAAGAAACCCTGTGCCCTTTAAGTAGTCACTCCCTATTTCCTCTTGCCTGTGTTTCTATGCCTGCTTCATAAGTTTTTATTGAATATTAGACATCTTGAGACATTATAATGTCTGACTCTGAAAATCAGATTCTCCTCCTTCCTCAGGGTTTCTTGTTGATGCTTGTGATTACTGTCTGTTTGTGACTTTTCTGAACAAATTTTTAAAAATCTCTGTTCTTTGTCATGTGTGGCCACTTAAGTCTGTTTGTGTAGCTTAATTGTCAGCTAGTGACTCAACAGATTTCCTGAAATGTCTGGACTTAAACACAGAAAATATCCAGGTCTTTGCAGATATGTGTGTATGTGCATGTGTGCGTGTGCGTGTGCTGGGGCATGTCATCCATTGTGCATTGGGCAGTTTACAACTCTGCCTTAGTCTTCACTTCCTGCTTCTGCAGTGTTTGAAGGTCAACTAGAGGTGAAAGCCTAAAGTCTTCTGAGATCTTTTCTGAGCATATACCCTGCCCTAGGCATGTGCATGGCCTTCTAGATTCCCAGGAATATGTGGAAGACTTACAAAGCCCTTTTTTCTAAGGTATCTCACTCTCCATTCTTTCCTCTCAAGCTTTTGGTATGTGTATTGTGTGCTCCAACTGTTCTCCCTTCCTCTGGCAAAAGTGGCTAATACATTTGCCTTTAAGTGTTTCTGACAAATGCCCCTTCAGGCAGCAGCCTCTTTACTCTACGAGAGTTCCAACCTAGGCAAAATAAAAGCAAGCCTTTTGTGCCAGTTCAGGGAGGCACCGGACAGGTCAAACCAAACAACCACAATTATGTGACCACAAGGTCTGCTCTGTATCATCCAGCACTGGGAACCCACATGGGTAATTGGGCTCCATCTTCAAGACTGCAGCTGATCCAGGGAGGGGGGGATGTAGCCAGGATAAACTAAACTGTCACAAAAATTTCCTACCAAGATCCAGCCTCCTTTTTCCTGATTAAGCATTCAGCTAGCTGTTGTAAACCTTTGGCTAGTCTCCAGAGTCCCACTAAAATTTATTTTGACAGTTTTTCCCCAGTTTTTAAATTATTTTTGTAGAGGGATGGTCTCTTGGATTTTCCCACGTCACCATTTCACAGGCATCCTAACAGTGTGTCTTTGCCTAAAAGAATGACAGACTTTGAATGTTGGAGGTTTGCTGATGGTTGATGAGAAACACAGATGCAGAGAAGCTAAATATCATCATTAGCTTACTTAGGACTGGCAATGTCTTTGGGGTGTGACCAGGACATGGGAGGAGCAGACTCACTGAGGACAGACATGATGGATGGGGTGAAGAAGATGAGGGTAGGAATACCCAACTTTGATCAAGTGTTTCCCTTCACTTTTCCCTCACATCATCCACATTAATAAATAATAATTGTTAAATATTATGTGGCTAACTCTTGTATTTGACATTGTTTAGGAGACCGAAGAAAGATGAAGCTATATCTGGGCTCATAGGACATGTTTAATTTTGCTGATGAGATATCATTCATTTGCCTTAAACAGTTCTGGAACTGATGTAAGGGAGGTGAACATAGGTTCCTGTTACATGATTAACAGTAGGCTTTGGAGGGGCTTCTTTAGGATTTGAAAGGACCTGTGCTGTCCAATATGGGAGCCACCAGCTACACATGGATTTTTAAGATTTAATTTTATTTATTAAACTTAAAAAAATTTTTTTTGGCCATTCCCACAGTATGCCAGGGCCAGGGATTGAATCAGAGCCATAGCAGTGACAACGCCAGATCCTTAATGTACTGAGCCACCTGGAAACTCCTACATGTGGCTCTTTAAATTTAAATTTTGATTAGTTAAAATGAAACACAGTTTAGGAGTTCCCACTGTGGCTCAGCAGATTAAGAACCTGACTAGTATCCATGAGAATGTGGGTTCGATCCCTGGCCTGGGTTAAGGATCTATCATTGCTGTGGCTGTGGCATAGACTGGCAGCTGCAGCTCAAACTCAAAGTTAGCCTGGGAACTTCCACAGGTCATGAGTGCAGCCAAGCAAAAAATGAAATACAATTTAAAATTCAGTTTTTCAGCTCCACCTGCCACATGATCAAGTGTTCAGTTGTTCCCTATGGCCAGTGGCTACTGTATCAGCAACATAGCTATCATTGAAGGAAGTTCAATTGGACAGCATTGGGCTGGGGTGTGGAAAACCTCCTCAGAATGTAGTTTCCTACTTTGAGAAACTTAAAATTCCTTGAACAAAACCATATGCTGCAGCCATGAACAAAAAAAGGCCAGCATTCAAAGTTTTCACTGTTGGGTCAAGATCTATGTCTTTAGGCAATTATGACATGGACTCCCTGAAAGTCTTTCTCAAAATTTGCATGGGAGATGGAGCTGTCATCTGGGGAAGAACTCTTCCTGAATGTCAGGATCAGGCACACATCTGGCTCAGTAACAGTGCTTCTTGAAGAGGAGAGATGATTCTGGGTTTTCCAAGAGTCTGCCCCTCAGCTTTGTCCTCCTAAGTCTCCTAGCCTCACAAGCAAGCCTTGGAGAGAAAGGCTTATGAGGACCAAACGGAGACAGATCTTCCTGCTCGCGTCCCTGGGATACACCGGGATCCTTGGCAGAGATGAGAACTGAAGCTCAGCAATAATGAGTCTTCCAGTCACTGAAGATGTTCTTTCTCCATTTATTTAGCAGTATTTTGTAGTTTTCTAATGTAAAGGTTCTGTGTATCCTTTTGCTAAACTTATTCCTAAGTGTTTTACGCTTTTTGATGATATGGCAAATGGTAGTTTTTAGTCATTTTATTTATTCACCAAATGTTTTTTGCTACTATAGAGAAACAATTGAGTTTTCACATTGATCTTGTATTCTGCAACCTTGCTAAATTTACTTTTATTATTTCTCATAGGTTTTCCTGATGTCTTTGGATTCTCCATCTATACAGTCAAAATACATGTTAATTGAAAGATGCCTTTGCTTCTGGTTGTGTCTTGGCTATTGAAATGGGGAGTTACTGTTTCTATCAGGTCATTTTTGGAAATAGAGTAGCTCTACCTTGTTTGCACCTGGTTCTTTTTTTTTTTTTTATTAACACATTTTGGCAATATTTCCACATCAGTACATAGAACTTCCTCTCATTCCTTTTTGTAAAGTTCCATGCTTCCCCATGGGGATAGATGTATCCTAGTTTATTTATCCAGTGACTTTTGGGTGGATTTAGGTTGTTTCCAATCTTTTGCTCTCACAAGCTAGGCTGCAATGAGCCCCTTTGATAACCACTCTTTTATATGTGTATAAGATTAACTTTAGAAGTTCCCTGGTGGCTCAGCAGGTTAAGGATCCAGCATTGTCATTGCTGTGGCTCTGATTACTTCTGTGGTTTGGGTTTAATCCTTTACCCAGGAACTTGTGCATGCTGTGGGCATGGCCAAAAACAAACAAACAAACAAACAAACAAAAAGAAGAAGAAAAAGAAAAAAGAAAAGAAAAAACTTTTGATAAATTCCCAGAAGTGGAATTAGTGGGGCAAAGCATATATGCATATGTAATTTTGTCAGGTATTGCCTCATTTTCTTCCATAGGCTTGTACCCCTTTCTACTCCCTCAGTCACATGGGAGTCACTTTTCTCAAAGCCTTGCCAACAAAAGTTTATTAAATATTTGCATATTTTCACAGCAATAGGTGAGAAATGGCATCTTGGCATTAACTGCTCAGGATTCATGTGGAAATAGCACACAGTTGCAGATGAGTGGGTGTCCTTTTGGGGGTCTGCTGTACTGCCTGAGCTGGGGGGTGGCTGTCTTTCCAGATTTGGTCCAGGAAGGATTCCCTTCAGCAGGTGACTTCACTTACCTCCCACCTCTTCAACCAGCTGCCAGGACAGAGATGGTATAGGGCGGATATTGTGCTTGTCTTGGGCCACTGATGGAGGGGAAGATGTCCCACCCTTATCCCCACACTCACGCTTATATTTGTGTGGAACTAAATAGAACCAGCTTGAAATCTCCTTTGGGCTCAGAAGAAAGAAAAAACACCCCTGTTATTGCCAAAGTGAGAGTGGATTAAGAGGTAAACAGAGGATGGAGGAACCTATATCCACCACAACCACAGTAAACCGTCTCTGAAAAGCTAATTGTTCATGACTCTGAATTCAGCATCTCTCCATGCTGGGCCACGCCCATCTCCTCCCCACTGGAAGCTGTACAGCAAGACTTCCAGGGAAAAGAAGACACACATTTGCCACTGCTTCCTTTCAACCTGCAATTATTTCCCCATCTGCTGAGGTTGCGAGTCCAGAGACCACGAGGGAGTTTGTTCAGATTTCTTATTTCAGGGCCCTCAGCCAAACTCCTCCCAGAAAGCACTGTTGGGTGTTTTGTAAGTCTCTTGCCCTGAAAACCTCCCTCGGGTCCCTGCCAGCAGTTGCTCATGGGGCGTTGGCTGTTGCCACCAACCACAGCTGCATCATGTGTTTTTTCTCACATGTGCTCTATAGAAGCAATGTGATGGCTCAGAGGCAGGCATGATATCCACGCTCCACATGTGAGAATGCACAGGATTCGCCTCCCTGGCATTTCATAATCCTTTCCAGGAGGCAGTAAAACCTCAGTTATTTCTCTAACCTTGACCTCCATTGTTCCCCTTCTCGAGGCCTTTCCTAGAGTAAGTTTACCCCTTTGGCTGCCTCTGCAGCCCATATTCATTCCTGCTTCTTTGCCTTTGCTCGAGCTGCTCCCTGCCCTCCGCTCTAACCTGGATGATCCCTCTCATCTGATTGTTCAGTTTCCGTCCATTTTTCAAGTTCAAGGTCAGCTTGCGTCCCCTGAACAAAAGCTTTCTCTGACCTCTTGTCCCGAATCATCCCTTCCACTTTCATCATCTGGCACTTTTGTTGAGATCTCTTCTGCCACTTGTCTCCTAACTGCCTTGTGACCCCATGTATCAAACCATTTAACTTTCCTACCGACTTATATGTGCCTTCAGGGTGAAACCATGAACGAAAGATCGTTTAATTATTTTCACCCCATGTCTCAGATTTACTATGTACAGAGCAAGTGTCCAGGAAACACCTGCCAAATGAATGAGCAACAAACTCTTGCTCGTCTCAGGATTATTTCAGTGAACACAGAAGGTCACTCTCACACAGTTTTGACTCCAGACAAGGCTTTTAAGCATTGTTTCCTCACCCCATGCCTTCAGGGTATCCCAGATTCATTCAGGTCCTAGCAGCATTTGGAGCCCATTTGCCCCTTTTCATTAACCATCTGCCTTCTGGCAATGGCAGCTCTCGGATGGCACTGTTGTTCCTGCCCTCAGCTGCAACGGCCTGCCCAAGTCCAGAGTGGCTCACTCTCCTGGGTTCTCCTCTCAGATACCCAGGTTCCAGGATTAGTTCTTTACTGGAAGAGTTTCTCTATGGCTTGGAGTCAAGAAAAGTGAAATATGGGACAGAGTATTCACTGTAGGCTTTGCTTTTTTTGTTGTTGTTGGAGGGAGGTGCTGCACCTATGGCATGTGGAAGTTCCCAGGCTAAGGGTCGAATTGGAGCTATAGCTGCAGACCTATGCCACAGCCACAGCAACGCTGGATCTGAGCTACATCTGCGACCTGAATTACAGCTCATGGCAACACCAGATCCTTAACCCACTGAGTGAGGCCAGGGATTGAGCCTGCATCCTCATGGATGCACTAGTTGGGTTCATAATCCACTGAGCCACAATGGGAACTCCCACTGTAAACTTTGACTTCCCCATAGAACAGTAATAACAACAGTGACTTACATTCATACAGCTTCTCATGGTTCACAAACACTGCATATTAATAACTTCATTTGACTCCTGTAACCATGCTGTGACATACACCTGGAAATGTTTGTCACAGGAGGAAGTGGGGAGACCTTTAAGTCTGGTCCTGGATTCTTTCCCTTGATGCATGGAATCTGGCAACATGGCCCATGTGTGCCTGTAGAAGAATTGGATATAAACAAAGGATGGCTGGAGTTCCCACTATGGCCACAACAAGATTGGCTGCATCTTGGGAGCGCTGGGATATAGGTTGGATCCCTGGCCTGGCACAATGGTTAAGGATCTGGCATTGCTGCAGCTGCCACTTTGGTCGAGATTTTGGCTCGATTTGGTCCCTGGCCAGGGAACTACATATGCTGCAGGGTGGCCAAAAAAAAAAAAAAAAAAAGAAAAGAAAAATAAATGAAAAAAAGCAATTAAAAAAAATAGGATGGCTGATAGCCTAATAACTGTGTTCCTCATTTGTTCATAAGGAAAGCCAGAGAATGTCTGTAATGAAATCTATCCAGAGGAAAGTAACTTTTACCACTCGTGAGCCTTGAGGACCCAAATAACTTAACCTAAAACATCAGAGCCTGGGCTTGGGGGGCTGCTAGGAAGGTGGGCCACAAGCACTGCATAACAAATAAATGCTAATTTTGAAACACAGAAGAAAGTATAAATTTAAGAGGTTCTCCTATAACTTTTGATACTTTAAGGTATTTCTTTCCTGACTTTCCCTTTGCATATAAATAATATATTACACATAACAAATTTATAATCATATTTTTATAGCCTGCTCTTTTACTTGATTCATTATGAATATTAGTCCATGCTGTTAAAAAATTCTTTCAAAATATCACATATATTGGCGGGAGCAATATTCCAAAATGAAGACATATCATAATTTATTTAACAGTTTTCCAATTGTGTGATATTTACATTGTTGCCAACATCTCTCTATCACAGATAAAATTGCAATTATCCTTATGCTTAAATCTTTGCCATATCTCTGTTTCCTTTGAATAGATCTCTAGAAGTGGAAAATCTAGGTCAAAGCTCAGCAACATTTGAAGGCACTTGTGTGTACATACACAGTCAAAACTTCTTCATAGAATGATCTGTCCACATTTGGTGTCTCCATCCTTGCATCCTTTTCTCCCTTTTCCACTGAAATCCGGCTTTTACCCCATCAGCCTCTCAGAAATGGCTCTCATGTAGTTCACCACTGACTTATTTAAAATGCAATCCAATCTCATCCTCCTTTTGATCCCTCTGTAGCATTTTACTGTCAGCCATTCCATGCTCCTCAAAACTATGTCCTTGGAGTTCCCATCGTGGCGCAGTGGTTAGCAAATCCGACTAGGAACCATGAGGTTGCGGGTTCGGTCCCTGCCCTTGCTCAGTGGGTTAAGGATCCGTTGTTGCCGTGAGCTGTGATGTAGGTTGCAGACGCGGCTCGGATCCTGCGTTGCTGTGGCTCTGGCGTAGGCCGGGGGCTACAGCTCCAATTCGACCCCTAGCCTGGGAACCTCCATATGCCGTGGGAGCGACCCAAAGAAATAGCAAAAAGAAAACAAAAAACAAAAAACTATGTCCTTGACTTCTGAATCTCTCTGTCTTTATGGTTTCTCCATCATATCTTCTTGGGCCTAGGAATGATTTTTGCAATAATAGAAAACCCTAACAGTGGCTGAAATAAATAAGGACTTATTTTTCTTACACACAAGAAGATGAAGTACAGCTGCTAAAATTGGTTTAGTAGCTTAATGATGCATGCTTGAGATTCTCTTGGTCTTCTTCTCATACTTGTTGCCTCAAGATCACAATTTGGCTGCTGTAGAACCAGGCATCACATCTATATTCAACACAGGAAGAATGAGGCAACCTCTGTCTCTTTGCAGTCTTTTAAATGAGGAAGGGAATTCTCTTTAGCAGACTTCCTGCTGTGTTTCATTAGCCAGACTGGGTCACATATTGGAATCATGATTCATCCTCTGGAGGCCTGGGAAGGTATTAATCTGCTGAGATCAAGAGGTCTCAACCCCCTATCTGAACAAAATCAGTCTTGTTTTAGTGGGAAAAAGGGAGACAGAAAGATGTAGAGAATGGCTTTGAGAGGATGGCTGCTGTTGGTAATTTTAGGTTTTCTCTGTGACCCTCTCTGCCCACTTGACTTGCTTCCTGGGAATTTAAAACACAAATACAGATTCTTTCGTACCTGTGTTGTGATGACACATTCAAATCCTGTCTTTCCTACCCAGAGTCCAGTTACACTTGTTGTTTCTCTCTTTAGATTCCAGTAGAGCTCCCTGCAGGTGCATTCAGCACCCTCCATCAGAAACTCGTCATACTTGCCCTGTCACCCTCCTCTGCCTCATAGGGCAGGTAGGATTGGGGGCTAAGCTCCTTTGGGAATCTTTAGGACACTGAGGAAGAGTTTTTCTTGGTGTTTTAGCTTGGGGTCCCCAAAGCAGATTCTAAGACAAAAGCTTATTGGTCACCATTTAATAGGAAGTGCAATTCTGCCTGGGAAGCTGGAGTGAGTGTAAGAGGAGCAGAGCAAAGAGGGAAGGAGAGAAAAGAAGCAAATATATTCAGGAGCCAGCTGCCACTCATGATCAAGTGCAACTGATTGCCTGATCTTACTGGACCCCCTTGTGAGAGGCCACATGAGCCGTTGCATCTCAGAATGCTCTGTCTTGGGGAGAAGGTGAAAAGAATTTATTTGCTGGCTCCCGGCAGCCACTGGTGAAAGCGTCACCCAAGTGTCTTAGCATCTTCCATCTGTTATATGCAAGGGTACCCAGCAGGTCTTGTGGCATCTCACACCTCAGAGGCAGCAAGTGAGCCCCAGGTCAAGTGAGGAGCTGAGCAAGGATAGTCCCTGACATGACCAGCCAAAATAAGATGAGGCCACAAGGATCTGAGGTGGTGCCCAAGGAGTGTTTGATACAGTGGGTGAACACTCCCATTTTACAGTGAGAAAACTACAACCCAGAGAGGGGAGAAGCCTTGCCTAGTTAGTGGCAGAAGCTGCACACCAGACTCCCAATCCAGTCCTTTTATCATCATCTGTGTCACTGCGTGGACTTTAGGGACTCCTTTTCCTCTCGATGACTCAAGAAAGTGTAATCAAAGCCCTGACCCTTCTCAACTGAGTTTCCTAAGTGATTCTAGCACCAACTCCATCCATCACAGACTGTGTGCACATCTTAATTGAAACACTATTTTTCTTTTTGTCAGCCAGTTTTCTTTATAGTTAGGAGAAAGGGACCCTGTAAAACCTCAGGGGAAGTCTATTATTATCAGCCACAGCTGCCAGTATTAGGCAGGAGCTTTCCTCATCTTTGCCAGAATAGGATAGCAGCCGTCTTTATTTAGTAAAATACTGAGAATAATTGTAAACCAATACTGATGTACCCAAAACCAAGAGTGCTTTATAGTTTCATGTGCTTTTTATTTTTTTATTTTATTATTATTATTATTATTATTATTATTATTTGTCTTTTTGCCATTTCTTGGGCCGCTCCCGCGGCATACGGAGGTTCCCAGGCTAGTGGTCTAATCGGAGGTGTAGCTGCCAGCCTATGCCAGAGCCACAGCAACTCAGGATCCGAGCCGCGTCTGCAACCTACACCACAGCTCACGGCAACGCCGGATCGTTAACCCACTGAGCAAGGGCCGGGATCGAACCCGCAACCTCATGGTTCCTAGTCGGATTCGTTAACCACTGCGCCACGACGGGAACTCCTCATGTGCTTTTTAATATTGCAAATGCCTTAGATCCCATTCTGTAATAAACAGGTTATACATCAGGCATAACCGTAATAATCATAAATAGGTTTTCCTCCAGAAGATAAAAACCAAACTGGGGAGCATGCATTAATAATTCATAAATCCTGGAGTTCCCTTTGTGGCTCAGTGGTTAACGAACCTGACTAGGATCCATGAGGAGGAAGGTTCGATCCCTGACCCCACTCAGTGGGTTAAGGCTCCAGCAATGCCTCGAGCTGTGGTGTAGGTTGCAGACACGGCTTGGATCCTCCATTGCTGTGGCTGTGGTGTAGGCCAGCAACTGTAGCTCCAACATGACCCCTAGCCTGGGAACCACCATATGGCACCGGTGCAGCCCTAAAAAGCAAAAAAAGAAAAAAAAATCATAAATTCACTGTGTGTGCTTTTTTCAACTCCATCAAGCAGTCCTCCAATTCTCAGCAGACACTGACCAGGTGTCCTACAACTTAGCTCAATCTTGACACTGGAGATAGTATCAGATCCCCTGACATGTTAAGGGCTCAGTCCCACAAAAATGCATCCCCTACTGGCCCCTCTGGATGCCAGTTATAGGTCCAGGTTGTCACCTGTGCTTATGACAGAACAGCTATGGATCAGAGCTTCCCATGATGCCCTCCTCAGGTTTTATTCATTTGCTAGAGTGGCTCACAGAACTCAGCGAAACTCAGAGAAACTTACATTTGCCAATTTATTAGGATACTGATGAATATCCAGACCAAGAGGTCCAGAAGGGCAAGGTCCAGAAGGGTTCTGAGCACAGGGACTTCTGTCCCATAGACCTGGATTCTGCCATCCTCTTGGCATGTGGATGTGGTCACCTCCCCAGCAGCTCATTAAATCTCATCATTCTTGAGTTTTTATAGAGTTTAATCTGTAGCCATTACCACTACCACTACCCCCTCCTCCCATTCCCAGAGGTAGTGGTTGGGGCCGAAAATTCTGACCTCTAATTGACTTGGTCTTTCTGTTGACCAGCCCCATCATCAGTTACATAGTGGCCTCACTTTGAGTCTCTGCATTAGCATTAACTCAGGTGTGGTGAAAGGGGCTCCTTACGCAGAACAAAAGACACTCCTGTCTCCCCGGAAATTCTGAGGGCTTGAGGAGCTTTGTGCTGGGAATGGGGACAAAGACCAAATATTTCTTAGTATACTTCAATAAATAAGTCCTACTTTTAGTTCTGTAGAGAAAGATGGTCATTTGCTACCTCATTTGAGATCCTGGACCTTCCTGAGAACTATTCTTCTGTTGTCCAAGTCTGTTCAGGCTACTCTAACAGAACATCAGAGACTAGGTAGCTTGTAAACAATAGAAATTTATACTTCACGGTCCGGAGGCTGGGAAGTCCAAGAACAAAACACTGGCAGATTTGCTATTGGTGAAATCTGCTCCCTGATTTACAGGTGGCTGTCTTCTGTATCTGCACATGTGGGATGGATGAGGGCGCTCTCTGGGGCTTCTTTTATAGGGGCCCTAATCCCATTCCTGAGGGCTCCGCCTTCATGACCTAATCACCTCTTGAAGGCCCCACCTCCTAATACCATCGCTTTCGGAGAACTAAGCTTCAACATATGACATTCAGTCTGTAATATCCATGAAATGATTTCTTGAGATTGAGGGCCTCCTAGGAAATGACACTTAAGCCATTCACTCATTCTCAGAGAATTCAAGCACAATCCCACTAACAGACAGGCACCAAGTAACTGACACTCAGTAAAAATGAAGGACAGTTGTTACCAACATGCAAGCACACATTCCCAATAGATTCACTAATCTTTGCTTTCCTTCCTGGTAAATATATATCCTGGTAATGAGATACCCTTTACGTAGACTCAGGGTTGTGCTGCAAATTCTTTTCCCAAATTAATGGCACTCCCTGAAAGTTATATTCTTTTTTTTTTTTTGTCTTTTTGTATTTTTAGGACTATATCCGCAGCATATGGAGGTTCCCAGACTCGGGGTCTAATTGGAGCTACAGCTGCCAGCCTGTGCCAGAGCCACAGCAACGCCAGATCCAAGCCACATCTGTGACTTATACCACAGCTCACGGCAACGCCAGATCCTTAACCCGTTGAGCGAGGCCAAGGATTGAACCTGCAACCTCATGGTTCCTAGCTGGGTTCATTTCCATTGCGCCACGACGGAAACACCTAAACTGTTATATTCTTGACTTAGTTGAATAAAATCTGTGTTCTGGTCTTTGATAGTTGACTGATTGCCCTAGAGAAATAACTGGAATTCATTACGCTTTCACTGGAGACTTGTACGTCTGTGTGCATTATTTATATTATAAGGATTAAAAACACATTTGTGTTTAATCTACTCAGCCACAATTTTCTTTTTCTATGAAAATTACTCACATGACTAGGCTGCTCATAGTATCCATCAATAGTAGTAAAATTTCTGATTCCTAGGACAAAGGCTGGCTTGGATGTGTGCTGGGGTCATAGAAACTCTTCTTGGCTATACATTTTATAATGGTCTCCATAGAGCCAGAGACAATTTCTGATGAAACAAAAATTATTTTAGCACTTAAAAAAAGAAGCTTTCTAGAAGTTCTTCTTGTGGCTCAGCAAATCAAGAACGTGATATACTCTCCGTGAGGATGCAGGTTCAATCCTTTGCCTTGCCCAGTGGGTTAAGGATCTGGCATTGCCACAAGCTGTGGTATAGGTTATGGACTTGGCTCGGATCTGGCATTGCTGTGGCTGTGGTGTAGGCCAGCAGCTGTAGTTCCAGTTTGACTCCTAGCCCAGGAAATTCCATATGGCACGGGTGGGGCCATAAGAAAAAAAAAACTTCCTAAATATCCCTTGAGATTTTTTTCATTCACATAAATGACAACAACAACTATAAAACCAGTGAGGGCTCATTTGCAAATATAGTCATGTGTATCTCTTCCTGGCAATGGGAGATTGGGATCTGGCGAGTAAAGATCCAATTCCACACTTACAGTTTACTGAGGTGGGGAGAGGCTCCCTCCCCACCCCGAGTTTGTCAAGTCCACTTTCGTGTTCAGAAAATCTGGGATCATGATAATACCAATCTGGAGGTGAGTCAGAAAAGGAACAAAGATATCATGTTTTAAAAGCTAGACAACTCACAGTCTTCGTCCAGTGGCTTATAACTATCAGAATTTAAACGTATAAGCACTACTAATCATGTTGTGAGCACTCAATAATTGACTGACGCAGGCAAATATTAAGGCAATTGTCTTCTAGGCTCATGGATGCCAGCAACCTTACCATCTTTGCATAATGTCTGTTCAGGAACCTAGCACAGTTATGTATGCCCCATGAAGGCTTTTGGGATTGAAAAGATGAAGTTCATGGACCATGCTGGGGATGTCAGGCACCATTAGGTACCAACAAGGCACAAATGATGTGTTTTCTGCCCTTGTGGATATGAGCTATTCATCAAACCATGGGTCACTTTAAAAAAAATTAAATCCATGGGTCACTTTGATAAGCATAAGCCACTGTTGATGAGGAGGAGAAAAACTTTAGCACCATAATTAGGAGGGAAATTCCAAAATATTCTATTAAAAGTGGATTATTTGTATGACAGAAACAGGATATTTTAACAGGTCAGGAGATCAATAAAAACAACTTGGAGAGATGAAGGGAAGTGAGGCAGAAGAGTCAAATCTGAGTTCACATTTCTACACAGAGCAGAAGAAGGACGTAGAGTAGTGAACCTCCAACTTTCTATGAGCATGACCCATAACTGAGAAAACTATTTAATGGTGTGAACTATGGTGTGTGCTCACACATCATCATCCCTCCCACACACATATATTTGAAATTAAATGTCAAGTGATACTCTTATCACTTAGAGTGAACTGCGATGTTTTTTCTATTTCATTGTTTCAAAAATGCTGATGAGATCTGCTAAATTGATCTTTTGGCTCATAATTACCGGGTTATGCTCCATCGTTTGAAAACCACATGACTGGGTGAAGTAAGGACAGAGCAGGAAACATGCAGTTTGAATTTCAGTGAGGTCTTATCACAGGTTGAAAGAAGAGAATGCTGGGATGGTCCAAGCCCAGTCAAGAAACTTCTGGGAAACTAGAAGGCTGAGAGGTCAGCCCTGCCTGTGGGAATGAGGCCAGTGTCAAGATCTGCCTAAATCA
This sequence comes from Phacochoerus africanus, assembly GCF_016906955.1. Classification (NCBI taxonomy): domain Eukaryota; kingdom Metazoa; phylum Chordata; class Mammalia; order Artiodactyla; family Suidae; genus Phacochoerus; species Phacochoerus africanus. The sequence goes on from NC_062545.1 coordinate 102,169,467, forward strand.
CTTGATACTTAATACCTGGGCTGACTTGACTTGAAGGCATTGCATGATTTCCAGCAAACCTTCAGGATAGGGAGCACTAAGACAGGGGATGTTGGTGGCCAGTAAAACTGAGTGATGCTAGTGACCAGGGGATCATGGAAAGTGCTGCCTTGCTGCATGGTTATAATCTTTGCACACCTTATGGATGAAGCAATTTGCAGAGAAGGGACCCAACTCTTCAGTTTTTAAAATGCCGGAAAGGGGAATGTCCGTCGTGGCTCAGTGGTTAACAAATCCGACCAGGAACCATGAGGTTGCAGGTTCAATCCCTGGCTTCGCTCAGTCGGTTAAGGATCCAGCATTGTTGTGAGCTGTGGTATAGGTCGCAGACACAGCTCAGATTTGGCATTGCTGTGGCTCTGGTGTAGGCAGCTGGCTACAGCTCCAATTAGACCCCTATCCTATCCTGGGAAGCTCCATATGCCTCGGGAGTGGCCCTAGAAAAGGCAAAAAGACAAAAAAAAAATGCCAGAAAGACTTCCCATGACACTTAGGATTAGGGCCAGCATTTTTGCTATGAGCCACACAGCCTTGATTTGTGCCCTGACCCTCTCTCTGACTGCTCTTTATTTCACTGACCCTGCCCTGCAGCATCTGACACTTTCAAATGCACACAGCTTTTCTTTGAACTTTCCTCACACTGTTCCCTCTACTCAAGCCACCTTTCTTCTGATCTGCATACAATCTAATTTTTGGTCCCCCATGAAGCCTTTCCTGACCTCCTCTTCCCCTGAAATAAGATCAAATCTGCCAGTTAGACCTTTCATACAAGAAAATTCAATTATTTGTAAGCATGTATTTAATATATAATCTCCTCATTAGACTGTGAGCTGCATGAAAGCAAGAACAGTGTCTGATTTTAAAAAGTTAAAACAATGAATTTAAATGTCTTACTAGAGAATTGCCCTTAATTTTCTTTAATCATTTAAAAACTATCTCTTGAATCTGTGCTTGTATTGCCTTTTTCATTGAAATATTATTGATTTTTTTCTTTTTTTCCCCCCAAATCTTCTGAAGAGGTTACATATTTTTATTGCTCTTCTCAAAGAAAGAGTTTTTGGTTTTAATTATTGTTTCTACTATTTCTAGCCACCACACCTAATTTTAGTAGTTTAAATTCTAGTAGTTTTACTTATTTTATTTTAAGAAAAAGACTAGAGTCCTAAGGTTTTTAGTCGTATAGCTACAGCATTTACAAATACTTTTTTGTGCCTTTCTTTTAAAGAGTTGTAACTGTTTCATTTTCATGTTTTATTGCTTTATCTTAGCCACTTAAACAATGTTAATAACAGTGATGATAGCAGACATTTCTGTCTTGTTCCTGAATTTGGTGGAAATGGTTTTAGTACTTTTCCATTTATTAATGCTGTTTGTTGTGTTGTTTTGGGTAGCTAGCATTTATTGTTCCCTGAGGGGCCAGTATGGTTGAATGAAAACCAGAGGTAGCCTGGCAGCCAAGTGAAAATAAAAAGTATTTCAAGAAGACAGGAGTGATTAACTATGTCAAATGCTGGATAGGTAAAATAAGATAAAGCCTGAGAATTGATCATTAGATTTCAAATCATGGAGGTCACTGGTGACTTGACAAGAGCAATTTCCATAAAATAGTGACTGGAATGGGTTAAAGAAAGAATGGAGGAAAACTGGAGACACTGAGCAGAGGTGAGTTTTATTTTGCTCAGATTTGTTATAAAGGAGAGAAAAAATTGGGGAGAGCCACTAAAGAGGATGAGAGTCAAAAGAGGTTTTGTTTTGTATTTTGTTTTTTAAGATTAAAGACATTACACCATATTGGAAAGCTGCTGTTTGTGATCTTGTAATGAGGAAAAACTAATGATAAAGGAGAGAAGGGAGCATTTATAGAGTGATGTCCTTGAATCAGTGAGAGAATGGGTCTTGTACGTAAGGAAGGTGACTTCAGATAGAGCAGGGTTAGTTTATTTACAATAAGAGGAGGGAAGGCAGAATATAACAAATGGGAACAGACATTGGTAAGTGGCTCAATGTAGTCACCTATTGCTTCTTATTCTCAGTGTATTTAAACATTTTCTAGGTGATTCTATGAACATGTGGGTTTGGAATCACTGGCCTAGTGTGAAAACCAAGCAACTCGGAGTTCCTGTCATGGTGCAGTGGTTAACGACTCCGACTAGAAACTGTGAGGTTTCGGGTTCAATCCCTGGCCTTGATCAGTGGGTTAAGGATCCGGCCTTGCCGGGAGCTGTGGTGTAGGTCGCAGACTTGGCTCGGATCCCGCATTGCTGTGGCTCTGGTGTAAGCCAGTGGCTACAGCTCCAGTTAGACCCCTAGCCTGGGAACCTCCATATGCCGCGGGAGTGGCCCTAGAAAAGGCAAAAAGACAAAAAGACAAAAAAAAAAAGCAAAAAAACAAAAACAAAAAACCCAAGCAACTCAAAGGGCCTTTTGCTTTCCTCCTCCAAGTCTATGCCTGAGGCTCATTTTTTTCTATTGTTGAGAAAAGATGTTTCCAGAGCAGCCTGAGGTGATGGTGAAGAGGGAGTTAGTTGTCTCTAATTTGATGAACAGCCTCAGGCCTGTCTCACCTTTCTAGCTGGACACATTGCACATGTGAGAAAAGAAATAGGGGATAGATGGATGGATAGATAGATAGGAAGGAAGGAAGAATGAAAGCAAGGAAGGAAATGGAGGGAGAAAGAAAGAATATAGATCAGATCTCTTCCAAAAGGAAGCACCCTAAGAGGAAGTAGGAGATCTAGCACCTCACAGGCTTATTGATATGCCCTTGCTAGTGGGAGTCCATGGTCTAGTTGATTCCTTGAACATGATCAATTCTTACCACCAGGAGAGAGGCCGCATGCAAAGGCATAGGCCCTGATGCCAAGCCTCCTGGGAGTGGAAGGAGTCAGGTGGGCATGAACTATTTAATAAATCTAAATTGCCTCCCCTCCTCCACCTAGGCCCAAATCAAAAACAGGTGTCACGAGAGATTAATTTGTCTAGTGCTGTTGTCACGGTCTGATTGGGCTACTGTAACAGAAATACCATAGACTGGGTGGTTTATGCAAACATTTATTTCTCACAGTTCTGGAGGCTGGCAAGCCCAAGATCAAGGTACTGGCAGATTTGGCATCTGGTGAGAGCCAACTTCCTGGTTCTTAGACCATTGTCTTCACCTATGCCCTTTTATAAAGGCATTAATCCTGTTCCTGAGGACTCTACCCTCATGTCCTAATCACCTCCCAAAGACCCCAAAATACCATCACATTGGAGATTAGGTTTCAACATATGATATTTGGGGAAATACATTCAGTTTTAGCAATGATATTTTTAAAAACTATATCTATACACCCTAAAAACATGGCACTTTGCTGCCCGATACATCGACTCCCTGCCCCTCTGTCCTCCAGGACCACTGCAGACATTGGCACCCTGGCTTAGCCACTCAGGCGCAAATTGTGGTACCCAGTCCTAGGCAGTGGAAAAATGCTGGTACATTTTTCCCCCTGAAAAAAAAAAAAAGTGCTAAGATGAACTGGTGACCTTCCCAATCCCTATGCTTTGTGTGGTTATTTTCTGCTGCTTTACCCCTATGCAGGTCAGCTGTTTAAGTGTCTTTCCTTGGGGTAAAAATAAGGAACAACCTGTTTCCTGAAAGCAGCAACCACAGGGGAGTGACACCATGTAATATATGTTATGGAGGGTGCCTAGTTCCTATTCACTGCACCCTCCACCCCCGCCTGAGCATTGTGTGGTAATGGGCTCCAATATTAAAATGCATATTTCACACCCTTGTCCCACGATTTGGAGGATGGCCATTCACTATGCATGAGCCATTCACTCATGCTCATCACACAGAGAAAATTACATTTTACCAGTTGCCAAATGGAAGAGATAAATTATCTTACATGGACAAGCACATTGCTCCCAGAACAGTTTCTCAGACCCAAGACGCTGATCTAAAACACCCAGTTGGGAGACTGAGCTTTCCTGGGGTCAAGCTGATTAGTCTTTTCTTCAGGCCCACCAGCTCCTCACCCTAGTGGGCTTACTGTGGTGGGACATTTGCCTTTCCAGCTTTTTTGGATATAAAATGAGCATTCTCGAGGCCTCTTACTCTTCCTTCCTAGAAAAGTTGTTATAAAAATGAATATATCAACACAGAACATTTCATATTTATGCATGCCCACTGAATTGGTAATACTTATTTGTAATGAACATTAAAGAAGGAAAATGTTAAAATGTTCTCTTTGCCGAAGATACATTGGAATGTCTTATCACCAATGTGTACACATCTGTTTGTTACATGCTCTCTCTTTATCCCTATGTATTCTTTAGGTTAATGAAGGTCCAGATTACTGTTGCCTCTAATTTAGCATCTAATCCTAAACCTATTACCTATATACATACAATTAATAGCAATTGTATCTACAGAGTAACTTCAGCTACCATTTACTGCCCTTCCTATGGACATCATTGTTTTAACCACTTAATGCATTTTCCAATGTGAGCCCACAACTTAAAATTTTTGTTTTTGCTCACGTTACAATCAGCACAGTTACATGGTTCATACATCAATTCTTTCAACAGTTATTGAGTACCTATTACACACCCAGAATTGTATGAGACCCTGGAGGAACTGGTGGGTGCGAAGCAGAAATAACCAGAATACATAGCAGATCCTAAGAAGTGTCAAAGTGAGGTTCTCGCTCTGAATGCTTTGGGATTTGCGAGAAGGGAGGGCTCGTGGGCAACTAAAGCCACTGGTGACCTCATTATACAATATTTAGGTTATATTTTTCTCTGCCTCGAAAAGCAGTTTCCCAACCATTCCACTGAGGTGCACGCTTTACGTGATGCCCCTAATCCGCGCGGACCATTTTGGATTAGCCGGAAGGCACCGCCTAAACTCTAATTATTACCAGTGTTATGGGTCTGGAGGCTTCTGCTTTTCTTTTCTCTGGCTCCGTACGTGTTGGTTCCCTTCTGTTAGTTTTATTTCTGCTGTGCAAATGAGCGCAGATTCACAGCCCAGCCGGTCAGCTCTGGACCGATGCACGTGCGCTCTGCGTCCCCTTGGCTGGCTCCCCCCACCCCCCCGCCCCCGCCACCCCTCCGGTCTCCCCCCTGACGGGTGCCAGCCAGCCACCCAGTCCCTGCCGGCTCTTTCTCCTTTCTCGCGCCTCCACCCCCGGCCACTGCAGCAGAGCGGGGCAGACTCAGCGGAGAGCCTCCCAGACCGAGCCTGAGTGGTTCCCTCCCCCGGGCAGGAGTGAGGACGAGCTTCAAAGATGATAGAGGACTCTGGGGAGCGTGCGTCCGGCTACCCCGAGATGCGGGCTCGACTCAGAAAATACTGGTGCCGGGCCCCCGAGGTGAGGTTGCCTCCGAGGGGGATGGTTCGAAGGCCAGTCTATACTGCGCGCGCTCCGCCCTGCAACAGTGTGGCCCAGCAGCCCTGGGGCTGCGGGAGGCGGAACCGGGCGCGCGGGGTAGGCAGCGGCCGGCGGCCCTGCGCTCCCCGCCGCGGGCCGCCGCAGCAGGTGGGGGCCCGGCGGGCTGGAGGCGGGGCCGGGCTCGGGGCGGAGCCGCGGCGGCGGCGAGCGCGGGGCGGCGGGGGCCGGGCTGAAGCCGTAGCCGAAGCCTGAGCGGGAGCCGCGAGCCGGGCAGTCCGGGCGCCTGCGGGAGCTCGCCGCGCGCTTGGGCTGGGACCCGCTGGGCCGAGCGCGCCGGCGCCGCGACCACAGACAAAGGCGCCGCTCGCTCCCGGTCCGCCGCGCTCTCGGGCTCTGCCTTGGGTAAGTGGCTCCCCCTTCGCTTTCTTTCTTCTTCAGGATGCCCGCTCCTCTTGGAGTTCAGCCGGCTCCGGAGAAGCCGGAGAGAAAGGAAGAAATGATACTTCCTCGCTCTCTCTGCAGCCCCCACCTCACCTTAAAAAAAAAAAAAAAAAAAACCCAAACGAACCCTCCAGCAAATTCCATACTAGCGAGTTTCTGAGCAGTGGGACGTCTCCCGCGGGATCGACGCGGTCACCCTCTGTGACCCATTGCTCCGCGGACTGTGCGCGCCGGTTTTGACCCTGGATCTTCGGTTTGGACGTGAAGCTTGCCTCTGGGTTCCCCCGGGCAGGAAGACGAGGTATGGGGGGGAGGCTTTAGGGACCGGTCGCAGCTAGGGTACTCCATCCCCAGGGACAGTTCGGCGCGTTTAGGGGCGCGGAAGGGTGGTTCACACTGCGAGTTCAGATTCGGATCTGGGTTGTGGGGTCTGACCTAGCCGCCTAGCATCCTCCCCTCCAGCCTCTTTCCTTTCCCGTTTAAGGGTTAATACAGCGCCCCCTACGCCCCACCCAGTCGAGGCGCCCACTTTGCCACTTCGAGGCCCCTGGGCGGGGGCTCGGGGCGCCCGGAAGAGAGGGGAGGGAAGGAGCTCCGCGGTTTTCCCGGTTTGGCAATCCTGAGCCCGAATCTGCAGGGGAGGGCGGGCGGGCGGCTTCGGGAGGAGAATAGGGTTTGACATCACAGCGCGGTCCCAGGCGGGCTCCTCCAGCCTCTTCCCCGGCAGCTCTCCATCGGAAAAGCAATCGGAAGCCTGGCTGGCAATTTTGCTTTTGTTCTGCCTGTAACTCTGGAATCCAGGTAGAAGCCCGGGTCGGCGAATGCCTGGGGAAGGGGACCCAGGCGGGAGTTCCAGGTGCAGCCCCAAAGTGACAATTGGAGGCGGCTGTTGTTTCCCACCCCTGGTGGGAAATGGATCCCAATCGCTAATCAATGCTCTGGGAGTCGGCGGTGGGTCGGCGGCGGGCGAAGAGCTTAGTGTCCGCCTCGGCCTCCCTCTGTCACGCGCCTCTCCCGCACTCTTGAAAGCGCTACCACGAGACGCGAATTTCCATTCATGGATCTGTGCCTGGGACTTGATTAATGTCACCTCTGCCCAGGTTCTCTAAGGAGCTAGTGTCTGCTTCTATTCAATTTAATAGTCATTTATAGAGGCCTACTATGTGCAAAGCAGCAGCCCTACGATTATCTTAATTTAAAAGCTATTTTAGGAGCACCTACTATGCCCCAAATAAATGCGTTACAAAATTTTCAGTTTAACAGATTTTTCTTGAATACTTAACTGTGTTCAAGGTACTTGTGCTTTGACCTTATTTCGATATTCACTGAGAACCTACCGTATGCAAAGTTTTTTTCTTTTTTTTTTTCTGAAGGGTTGCCCACGGTACCTTTGGGAGGAGTATGGAGGCAAGGGAGGAGGAATATGCCTGTGGATCCTTCAGTGCCTTTAGTAACCTGCATTTTAACCCTCTGGACTGCTTGTTGTGCAGTGTAGGAAGAGCTGGCCTTCTACACCACAACTTGAGGCTTTGTCAGAGGGTAGCAGGGCAGAATAATGAAAAGGCTACCCTGGATCTCTTTCTATTTCAGTTTCCTCACATTGAAAAGAAAAGGGGGGGGGGCAGTTCTTTTGTGCAAAACACAGTGCTAGTTATTGCAGGGAATCAAAGGTTAATGAGGAGTCTGTGGTGGGGACAGAAAGACAGAAGACAGTCAGTTAAACCAGTGGTCTGACAGTCCTACCTACTAAGAGATTAGATGACTCAATTACTCTGATGGTCTTGGGATCCTGAGAAACACCAGACTATCCAGATTGTCCTCTGGTCCTCTGCCTATTGGCCAATAGTTGTTTTATATATATACACACACGCATATATATACATGTATATGCTGTTATCAGGGAAATGTTGTCTAGTCAGTAGGCTTTGTCCTAAAGGACTTACTAGAGTTTTGAGATAAACACATAAAATAACTGTTTGGGCAGCATCTGTGAAAAGCCAGGAGCAAATTTCTTCTAGAATTTAATGTTGAAAACAAAATTCTGTCCTCACGCAATAGTGCTTTCATTTCAGTCAGATAGCGAGAACTTGCTCTAGGTCTAGTATGCTTATCTTTTTAACTTAGCTTCCAGTAATTCCTGGTAACTGCCTTATCCTAGCTTCTTGGTACAATGATCTTTTCCTTCCCAAAGTATTTCTGATTTCCCTTAAAATTGCTTTTAAGGGGGGGGAGGGAGTGGGATGGACTGGGAGTTTGGAGTTAGATACAAAATGTTACCTTTTGAATGGATAAGCAATGAGATCCTACAGGGAACTATATCCAGTCTCTTGGGACAGACCATGATGGAAAGGGAATGTGTGTTCTGTACAGCAGAAATTGACACAACATTGTAAATCAACTATACTTTAAAAAAGTTTTTAAAACTACAGGATATTTTGTTTTGTTTTGAACTGAAAGCCCCCCTCAGATCCTTTCTGGAAGTAGGCCCATTATGAAAGATATGTAGGATATATGATAAGTACTAGATGAATGACTTGGAGGCCTTGTATTTATAAGAAGAGTAAGGAAAAAAAAAAAAGACCCCAATCAGGAATGAATAGAGAAAATGTAAATTGGTCTTGCAAGATGGAATAGGATTTGGATAGGTTAAAAAGATGAACAAAGACGTCCCTCCCATGGTTCCCTGGTGGTTCAGCAGGTTAAGGACATGGTGTTGTCACTGCTATGGCTCTGGTTACTGCTGAAGTGAGGGTTCCATCCCTGGCCTGGGGATGTTTCCACATACTGCAGGTGCTGGAAAAAAAAAAAAAAAAAAAAAAAGACCTCCCTCCCAAAGTGGAGGAAAAGGGTGTAAGCAAATGTGTGAAGGAAAACAAACTATCTTTAGCATCTTTAGAGCTTTTTAGGAATTTGACAGCTCTTCACTAGAATAGTTTCCATTTCTTCAACAAAGAAGCACTTACCCGAGCCTTTTACTCTGTTCATAATGTTGCTAGGTGTTGAGGGGTGGGTGGAGGGGCTTCACCCAGCACAGTTTGGGATCCACTGTGATCCCCCAGCTGGTAAGGACCCTTATCTCCTGTTCCAGCTGCAAGGATAGCCCCACATCCCTGCCATTCTTTCAGACATTCCTAGAGTTTTTTCACCTGAGCTGAACTTGATTGTAATCTTCTTCAAGACCAAGAATGTGAGTTTTTTTTCCTCTGCCTTCTTCTGTCCCTGCAGGCTCAGACATAGTCTGTGGAGTAGGTGACATTTATTTCAGAGCCCTGGATTGCCTCCTCCTTCACCCTTTCCCTGCCTCCTCAGGGCCTGGCCTCTCTTCCTCCACTACTCGCTGCTGTCTGAGCCTCTCACATATAAAAACTCAGGAGATAAACAATCTGTCTTCAGTCACTTTTTCTTGGATATGAATGTAGGTTACAGTTCTCTCTTCCAGGGACCTTTACACTTTAAGACTCATTATGGAATGAAAGAGTTTGTCCACCATGAGAAGATTTCAAGCATAGACAGGTGGGTGCTGGAGGTAATCGGAGAGGTGAAGTGACTTTCCTGGTGCTCCCACCTTCTCATGTAGCCACTCTTGACAAAGGTTCTTGCAGCCCCATGGGTCAAAAGCCTGGACCTTCATTGTGTGGTGGTTGAGGTCAGATAGCAGCTCTGCACAAGCTCCCTGTCACCCTGGCTTTTGCCTTTTCTATTCTTAAAGGTTAGCCATTCCCCACATGAAATCTTTGCTTCCTTACCTACATGTGCCATTATTTTAAGGCTGGGATTCTCAACCTGGGCACACTTGATGTTGTGGGCTGGGTAATTCTTCATCATAGGGGACCATCCTGTGCATTGTAGAATGTTTAAGAGCAGCCCTGGCCTCCATCCACTTGATACCAGTAGCCCCCTCACTCCCCCTGCCGGAGTTGCGACCACCCAAAGTGGCCCCAGTTATTGCCAAATGTTCCATGGGGTGTAGAATCACCCTTGATTGTGGACAGCTGTGCTAAGAAGTATTGGTTATTCTGCAGCATGCTGCAAGACCATCCCCACTTTTCTGGGTGAGGCTTGTATTTAATTGGGTCAAGACAGGTGATTTGGGGAAATTCCTATTGTGGCTCAGTGGTAATGAGTGCAACTAGTATCCATGAGAATGTGGGTTCAATCCCTGGCCCCACTCATTGGGTTAAGGATCCTGCATTGCTGTGAGCTGTGGTATAGGTTGCAGATGAGGCTTGGATCCCGAGTTGCTGTGGCTGTGGTGTAGGTTGGCAGCTGTGGTTCTGACTCGACTGCTAGCCTGGGAACCTCCATGTGCTGGAGGTGTAGCCCTAAAGACAGGTGACTTGATACATGTCTAACATGCATGTGGAACTTTCCGAATGAATAATTTCATAAATCAGAATAAACATCCTTTGTGAGATCATCACATTAAGTTAGTCTTTCAAGGCAAAATAGCACCAACAAGTAAACAAACAAAAAATCCAAACACCTCTCATATTCTTCCCCTAGCACGTGGCTGATTTATGTACCAGAAATACAGGTGGTAGAGCCACCGTTGGCAACCACTGTTGTCCACAGGGATATCGCAGACATTGGCTGGTGGGCAGCAGTGGAGGAGGGAAATGATAGGATCCAGTTCCCATGGGACAGGATGCTTATATAATCTGAAGAGTCTTCTTTAAGAAAAAGACAAAATAACCAGGTGAATGTGTTCCTAGGGCCCCTTCTGGCCTTGGAAGGGGCTCTAAGTTTTCAGTTTCATTAGCTGTAAGTGAAGCTGCCTCTAGGCAACATTTTGAGGAGTAACAGGACAGCTCTGGCTGCAGGAACAGGAAAGTAGAAATTTTCTTCCACCCATGACTAGCTAGAGCTATGGGAAGCTTCTCAAAGACTTAATTTTAGTAGAGAGCAGGGATCAAAAGAGAATTGTTAAATACTGGGTAGCTGGTACTTCTGCTAATATCTGCCCTCCAAAGGTAGAACTTTCATAGTGGCAGCATCAGCAGCATCTTTGTAGGATGGAAGAAGGGGAAAGGTTACTTCAGGTTTAACAGCAGGATCCTTGAGTTCTTCTAGTGGATAGAAGTAACATAATGGACCTTGTAAGTGAGGTTGGCCTAGTGCCCAAGTTATTGCTTCAGAACATGAATCAAACTCTTTTTCAGGTCACTATAATGATATTTGAAAAGTTTACAGTTTGATTAAACTTCTATTTTGCATATACCAACCCCAAACTGCCTGTATCCTACTCCCTCCCCCCTGGCAAACACAAGTCTGTTCTCCATGTCCGTGATCTATTTCTGTTTTGTAGATAGGATCATTTATGCCATATTTTAGACTCCACATATAAGTGATATCACATGGTATTTGTCTTTCTCTTTCTGACTTATTTAACATAGTATAAGGATTCAGACTGATACATTTAGAATGGGTAAGCAGTGGGGTCCTACTGTACAGCACAGGGAACTATGTCCAATCTCTTAGGTTAGAACATGATAGTATATAAAAAAAGAATATACGTATATGTATGACTGGGTCACTTTGCTGTACAGCAGAAATTGAAGGAATGTTGTAAATCAACTATGCTTTAATAAAACTAAGTACCTAACTAACTAACCTTCTATTTTGGAATACCCAAGCCTGGGATGAGAATTTTCCTTGCATTGAAACAGGCCAGATAGAAAAATACATTTTTGGAAGGCAAGGTGCACAAGTAATTCCACCATTTAAAAACTTAAAATAATAAAACAAAATCCCTCGCTTTCAGAGTTTTCATTCATTTACAATCTTTTTCCTTAATCTAAAGCGACCAATTTTCAAGGAGGACGAGAAGGTGCTACAATCAGTATCTAAATTTGTCTGGCTATGAGTAAAACTGATCTACCAGTATGTTATCGTCTAGATTTAACAAAAGACTCTCTACTTGCAGATTTGCTGTAGGAGGGTTTGTTTTTTGTTTTTTTGTTTTTGCTAATTAAATAGTAGTTTTTCATTTGTGTTTAAAGTGATTGGATTTGTATAAAACTTTTCAAGAGTCAAGATCAGTTTGACATTTGGGGGTCAAATCTACACATAACCATAGAGCTTAGGCTTGCAAGGGATCTTGGGGATTAGTGATCAGCTCTCATTGCCCCACTGGGAAAACTGAGGCCAGGAGAAGGTATGTGGTTTGCCAAGGTCACACAAAGTTCAATGCCAAGGCTGGGCTAGGAGTCAGGGGTTTGTCCTATTCCCTTTGACACTCAAATGCCATGGGGTGTCTTGCCAGGTCCCACGCTGATAGAGGAAGGGCCAGGAAGGAAAATAATTTGATAACTTATCTCATTTCCAGGTCATCTAATCCTGATAGAACTAATCGTTGATTTAGACTGATTATATCTATGTCAAAGGTGTGTGTGCAAACAGGTAGCTGGCGAGGGAGAACAGGAACAATTGGATTAGTGGAATGAGATTATTTTATAAAGTATCCTATATACAGCATCATGGCCCTCATTAACAATACTGTATTATATATATGAGAGTTTCTAAGGGATTAGGTCTTAAAAGTTCTCATCACAAGAAAAAAATGTACAACTGTGTGGGGATGACTAGACTTACTGTGGTGATCATTTCATGATATATATAAATATTGAATCATTGTGTTGTACACCTGAAACTAACATGTGCATTATATCTTAGTAAAAATTTTGAAAAAAACTTTTTTAAGCTTCCTTTAGTGTTCTTTTATATTGTCTCTACAGTAAATAATTGGAATGAAACATTCCTTGTTTGGGTATGTAATACATTTTCATTACAGAAAGTAGCAAGATGAATGAAAATAATCATTCTACCTGTGATTAATTGATCTGATCATATTGTGCTATGATTATTTTTTAGTGTTTTTTCCTCTGCCTTTTTTTTTTTTTTTTTTTTTTGGCCATGCAATGCATGTGGAGTTCCTGGGCCAGGTGTTGAATCTGTGCCACAGCTGTGACCCAAACCTCTGTAGTGACAATGCTGGATCCTTAATATGCTATGCCACAAGGGAACTCCATTTCTCTGCTCATTTTTGAACACAGTTGAGATCATACCATACATATACTTCCAATTTTTTTTCTTGCTTTTTATCAGTTAATATTATAAAAATTTCCATGTTATTATGAACTCTTTTGTAGCATAATATTTAATGACTACATAATTCAGTACTTTGGAAGCCCATTAACTTATTACAATATTGTTCCCAATTTCTGACCACTGTGTCATGTCAGTGAGCAACTTTGTGCCCATACTTTTCTACAATTTGGATTATTTTCTTAGTATACATTCCCAGATAGAGAAATTATTCAACCAAGGGTGGAATGCACCATATTAATAAATTGCTGGAACTGGAACTGATTTCACCATACCACTGATAACGCAGGGTCTTTTTTAAAAAAATTATTTATTTGATGAGGCGAAAATTCGTTTGCATTTTGGTTACCAACATGGCCTAACATTTCTCTGTGGGATAGTTACCTGTTTGTATTTTTGTTAATTCTTTGTTTTTCTGTTTGGGTTTAGAGTTTAAAAAAAATTGATCTGCATGTAGAAAATCAATTTTTTAACAGGAAAAATTATAAATCTCTGATTACTTGGAGTTCCATCCAACCCTGATGTACCACATTCCAACAGCTGTGTTTCAGACTGAACTCTTTGTCACAGTGATGGAGCTGCCTGTACAGTTCCTGAAGCAAGCTTGGGTGGACAGAGAGCTCCATCCCCTTGCTGTTGGCCAGCATGCCGTGAGCACTTACTGGGTGCTTCCCTACCACTACTTCTCAATCCTTACAACTGCTTGTGAAGTGGATACTGTTTTACTCTAATCATTTACATAGGAGGAGAGTGATGTACAGAAAGGTAAAATAACCGTAGTCACATATACCTTTAGAAGGATTCTGATCACCAGTTCCAGTGTGTGGAATTTTCCTCACACATCCAAGCAGTTCTCTGTGACACCAGTGGAGTGTCCTACAACTCAGTTCTGACACTTTCTACCTGAGGCAGCAGCAGATCCTTTGGCTTAAGGGCTCAGTCCCATAAGACTGCCCTCCAGTTCAGTCACAAGCCAGGTTGTCCCCTGTGCTTCTGACCAAGTGGCTATACATCAAAGTTTCCCCGACTCTCTCATTGGGTTCAGTTAATTTGCTAGAGTGGTCACAGACTCAGGAAAACCCATTTACTCACTAGATTCCTGGTCTATTACAAAGGATGTTAAAGGATACAAATTAGCAGCCAGGTGAAGAGATACCCAGGGCAAAGACCTGAACAAAGGATATTCTGTCTTGGAGTCTGGGGCCGAGCGCAGTGGCACCTAGAAGCGTTCTTGTTCCCCAACCTGGAAGTTCTCTGAACACCTTCTTTTGGAGTTTTATGGAGACTTCATTCCTAAGGTCTGGTTGATCAAATCACTACCTGTTGGTGATTGATTCGACCTCCAGCTCTTGGCCCCAACACAGTCCCAGGGTGGGACTGAAATTTCCGTCTCTCTTTCCTGGCTGGTTGCCAGGTTGGTTCCCTTGGCAACCAGCCCTCATCCCTAGGTACTTTCCAAAAGCCACCTTATTAATATAAACCCAGGTATGGTAGAATGGGGCTTTTGAGTAATAAGACACCTATTTCACCTTTTTTGGCTCTGAAACAATATCAGGAATGGAGGATAAGAGACCAAACATTATAGTAAAATATATTCCCATTGCACTTATTGCTCAAAAAATTCCTAGGGTTTTGGAAGCTGTGAACCAAGAACTGGATGTGGATAAAGACCATAGATATGAGAAATATACTTTGTTCATCTGAATGTCCAAATACGTATTTCTTATAAATCACAGTATTGTAATTTTTGACCACTGTCGTACTTTCTCTGGATCTGTGCTGAAGTGACCTGCCTCCCTTGTGTTGTTGGTCTTTGAGCAGGCTGCGCTTAGGAAAATTAGCACCTTCCTCTGCACTCCATTGCCTATTGCTAGGAGAACTTTGTGGTGTAAGGTAGTTTTGCTACCTTAAACTTCTTCTTTTATATCTCTCAGCCTCTCTTCTGTTTTTTCCATCCTTTTTATATCTCCTAGCTACAGCTGGTAGTTTTTCTGACCCATCTTCTAAATCACACCCTGTCTCTTCAGCTGTATCTAATCTGCAGTTAAATCCATCTGTTGCATTCTTAATTTCAGCTACTGAATTTCAGTTCTAAGATTTTTAGCTCTTTTTCAAATCTTTAATGTTACTTTATATAGTCCTGGTTCCTTGCTTTGAAAAATTTAAGCTTAATTTCTATTTCCATGAGCATAGTAAGTATAGTTGTATTACATTCTGTGTCTGGTAATTTTCTACCTGGAATGGGTCTGTTTCTTCTATTTGTTTTTTGTTCTGATTCTCATTTTAGTTCATATTTATGTTGTTGTGCACCTTGTTATCTGTGAATATATATGTTAGATATTTTTTGAAAAGAAATTATGTAAATACCATGTCTCATCAATTTTAAGAAGTACATCAAATTTTTTTTTTTTTTACGTTTTAACCTCTGGATAAGCAATGTGGTCCTACTGTACAGCACAAGGAACTATATCCAGTCTCTTAGAGGAAGAACATGATGGAAGATAGTATGAGAAAAAGAATATATGTATATATGTATATATGTATATGTATATATATGTGTGTATATATATATATATATATGAGACCAGGTCACTATGCTCTACAGCAGAAATTGACACAGTACTGTAAATCAACTATGTTATCATAAAAAAACTCTGAAATTCAAAAAGGCATGATGGAGACATACCTTTATAGTTGGTAGCATTTTCCCCTTTTCACTGGTACCTACCTAAAATAATAGTGCATCATATAATTAGCAATACTGAAGATTGATGAAATAATTTGAGGCTTTGAATGATGATGATGAACATGACAAGTGTTCTAGAGAGGATTTTAAATAGTCTCTAGAGGCTTGTTGGGATACCAATAATCCCAGATCATTTTTGGGACCAGAGATTTTCTAGACCTTCCAGATGACAGGAAGCCAGACTATTTTTTGTTTTCTCTTACTCATGGAACCTATTTCTTTGAGGTCCCAACCGTAAGTGTGAAGTGGCTTATCAGGCCTTAATCTTTATTTTCCAGGTTGACAGATACCCTAGGACCCATGGCCACATCTTGGGATCTCCTTCTCCTAGATCTTAAGTTTGGTGCTTAAGATCTCTTGAAAGCTCTTGTAAGCTCTTTGGTGCTTTTAGGGAGAATTTTTAAAAAATATTTCATCTGGGTTTCTTTGTTATGTTTGCTGGGAAGTTGGTTTTGATTATGCAGTTCATCACTGCTAAAATGAGGCAGCAGTGAATCTTATCTATCTTAGAGACTGATAGAAGAACATGAAATACCAGCTACTCTTTGCCAGCTCATGACTAGAGACCTCGCTCTGTCCACTCCTAATATGTCATCTCAGTCACAGCTGGAAAGTGGAGGTTGGGATGAATAAATTTCCATGAACTAGACACAGCTAGGTGTAGATATATTTCCCTGCATAAAAGAGACCAATTCCTCAGGCTCTTCCTAGAAAGGCGGGTGACTGGGCAGAGGACGCAGTGGCAGAAGTGGTGTCTGGAGCGGCGTCTGGAGCCCCATCCATCATCAGCCTCCATCTGGCCTCTTCTTTCTCATCTGTACTGTCCTGCAGAAAGCTGGGATGTTAGAACCAAGGAACAAGATGAGGGAGGAAGATGACTTCTAGTCCAGCAACTGTTGAGAAGTTAAAAAAAAAAAAGTAGACCTTATTTCAGCTAGGTAAGATTTCATCCATTCAGCATGGCCCCCCCCCATTTCCATTTGGAGGGCAGAATTTTTCACCCATGGCCAAGGCTGTTCCTTGTGGAGACTGAACTGTTGTGTCTAGGCTCAGGGGTCAAGGTGGTCTTTCCAGGGAACTCTTCCTGAATTGTATTTTTCAAAAGAAGCTCTGTGTTCCTTTTTGGCTTTTCAAAGGCACATGCTTACCTATGTGTCCTTAAAATCAGCAGCCAAGGGTATTTTCCCCCTGCCTTGCTCAAGTTCTCATAGATGTTTCCCCCCTCACGAAGCCAGAGAAGTTTCCAGTGATAAAATGTTATGTGTTGGGTTTGAAGAGGTTGGGCAAAGGGGTGGAGAAAGAGAGCCTCCATTGGCTGTTTTGAGGGGGCTCTTATTTTTATTTGGGGCTCTTACTTTATTTTCATTTTCTCCCTGGAAATCTCAAGGCTGTCATTTCAGAAAATTGCTATCTGCCCAGGGAACCGCAGGTCCAGTGTCGCCCTTTGATAGACTTGGGCCGTTGGGTGAAGTGAATGATATGATAACATTCATAGGTGTGATAACAGGGATCTATCTAGAAAGGGCTTGTTTTGGAAGAATTATCCCTACCGTCTTTTTGGAGATTCCTTCATACCTTTTGTGGATTCCATGATGACTTATCCAGCGTATTTTTATTTAATTTTATGTAGGTATTTTATTTAATTTTATGTGGGTATTTCACACATAGGGACAACAATATAATAACTTCCATCCACCTATTGCTAGAAATGGAAATCCTCTAATTAGGTTTTAATAACTGTCCTTAAAGGAACAAATCTTGTCATTCCACTCCTAGGTAATTCTAGATTGTGACTGATCCCTTTGGAAGAAATGATAGATGGCTTAATTAATTTTGAAGAAGCAAATTTTCTATTCTCCCAGAAAATGTACCCTTCCATGATTATCTTTGGAGGTGGAATTACTATAAAGCCCCACCAGCCATAAGATCTTATGAACCATGACATCTGAAAACTCTTCAGCCTGAAAGGAAGTAAATTAATTCCTCTGGCATGAGTCACTTTAGATACAAGCCATATTCCTTTATTTATCTGTAACTTAGGCTCTTAAGCTGATTTCACTAAAGAGGTATAATTATTTGGACATCAAGGCCATTTTCTATATTTCTGTTGTCAAATTCTCCATTTATTTGTATTTGAGGTTTTTTCCAGCCCCTTGGAGCCCGTTTTGTGTGCTAACTATAATATGCTATAGTTTCAGTAACGTGTAAGAGAGCCACAGGGAGTTTGAAATTAGCTGAGCAAATTCCTGTGATTGTCATAGATGCCAGGACATTGCCTTCAGGATGTGATGGCAATGGTACTTTTTACCACATAGTCAGAACTTTTTCAGAAGACTCAGAACAGTCAAGTATGATAGCTCTTTCAACAGAAAGAAGAGAGACAGGGAAATTCAGAAATCTGAAATGCTTTTATGTGCAAGAGAAGAATAAGCAGCATGATTGCAGGAAACCATTTAGGAAGAGGAGGTGAGAACTATATAACAATGGAGTTAACTGCAGTGACTGCTTTGAGCTTTCCAGGCTGGAGGAGAGAAAATGAAAAATGTCTTGACCAATTACTAGAGCAACCCACCCATCTGCTATGTAATAAAGCCGGTGAAATATGGGCCATCAAAATGACAGAGAGAGCTTTAGGGTATACAGAGTAAGGAGAGAGACAGGTTTTTTTTTTTTTATACTGTGAGTGATAATATGTCTGGTAAATATTTCTGGGCATGTTGTGGCTTAAGTAACTGTCGTTTTCCTATACTTTACCATTTTCCTGAGCTGAGTGGAGATTAAAGACCAATAAAAGGCTTATTAGGTCCTTATTAATTTTGTTGGGCTTCAGGATGAAGGATGATGGGGAGTTTGAGTCCAACATGAAAATGCCCTTGGTTTTTAAAAGTATTTTAAAAGCTTAATGTCTTGTTTCTACATTTTTGTGCATGCTTTCATTCTTCCAAAGTTGTTCCATGAATTCGTTAATCCTGAAAACCCCCTTTTTATGAACAGCCTCTGACAATGAACCTGAAATGCATTTATGGAACAAGAGGAGGTTAAAAAAAAAATCCTTTGGCTTCTCTCTTCACTTTATTCAGAAGCTGATCCCCAGAATCAAAGATCCATCTATAGGTCCTTTAACGGCTGACTTTTCTTTTATTTAACCAACAAACACACCGTTTTTCTCTGTACTCCTGAATTGAGGATTTGGTGTCCATGATATATTAAATAACCTTCTTGTCTTCTATTCCACCTTTCCTACTGGGAAGACATAATAAGAGCATTATTATTTAATTATCATCACTAGAAGCAATGTGAGATTTCAGTAATCCAAAACTATATTGCCTTAAACTGAGATTATTTGAAATAAGATCTTTCCTCTCCAGTAATGGATACCTAGAAAAGGAGGTGTATAGTTTAGATACAGGGGGCAGATATGGGAACATATACACATGCAGTTGTGATTATGGGGTTATCATAAGCTTTGTTTCTGGGAGGATGCATAAGACATTGTTAGTCATGGTAAAGTAAGGAACAACTGGTTATTGAGGTGAGGGAAAGGGCTTTTTATTTTATATCTTTCCACACTCATTAATTTTTAAAATAAGCACATATTTTTATTTGGTAAGTAAATAAGGGGAAAAATTAAGAAGTAGGGGGAAAAAAAACAAAGAAAAGAAGCCACTCTGGATAAGCTCTTGTAGCTCGGAATCTAACCTCTGGATCCCGTTCCGAGTGGAGATTCTGGTTTTTATAAATCATTAGATCAAAATCTATAGGAACACAGGATATCCTCCATGGTTTTGTGTAACTTACATTACGCTGCATTTTATAAATCCCTCCCATGCCCGTGTCTTCTTTGAGCCTCCCAGTGGTGCTGTCCAGGATGTTGGGTTGGTATTATAATGATTCCCATTTTGCAGATGGGGAAACTTAAGCTTGAGGAAGATAGGGTGGCTTGTCTGAGATGACACATGCACTACCTGGGATGTTCAGAACTAGAAGCCAAGTTCCGTGTGCCTTTAACCCTGATAGAAAGAATTTTATCATCTGTTTTGGACGTTCTTTTTAAAACACTCCTAGCTGCTTCCTCTCTGGTTTCATGACATAGAACATATTTCATTCTGTGTTAAATCATGGTTAGATGTATAATTAGTTTCCTCGTAAATTTTATCACCATCAGCTGGCTCTCTTCTTTTTGTAACCCTACTGTGTCTAGTACATTATGGTGCATATATTAGTTCCTTAATCTTGTTGTTTGTTTGTTTGTTTTTGATTTTTTTTTGTTTGTTTTTGCTTTTTGAGCTGGGAAGCAAACGCACAGCAGTAGATGGAAGTTCCCAGACTAGGGGTTGAATCAGAACTACAGCTGCCGGCCTACACCACAGCCACAGCAATGCCAGATCTGAGCCTACACCACAGCTCATAGCAACACCAGATCCTTAACCCACTGAGCAAGGCCAGAGATCAAACCAGTATCCTCATGGATCCTAGTCGGGTTCATTACCACTGAGCCACAATGGGAACTCCCCTTCATCTTGGTTTTATGGAATTGGATACTCAAGGTACTTTCTCTCAAATAATCGTTTTTAGGGAAACAGAGGAATAAACTCAGCCACAAGACTAATATCATCGTCCACAAGAGAATTTAAAACCGCATAACATTGGAACATCTTTGTGCATATTTATTCTCTTGTTTTAGAAATAAGGCACCTGAATCAAACAACTTACTCAAGAGGGCACAGGGAATTAGAGGGGACTTGACACTCAGAGCCTCTTTTCTTCCAGTCCACCCCTCTTCCTGCTGCAACAGTCATTACAGACAATAATCCCTTTTGGTCATCAGGCATTTAGATGAATAGTCGATGCTGGCAAAAGAGAGATCATATTCAATTAAAACAGAAACTGTGAAGAGGTAATCTCAAAATGAAGAGGAAGGTATGGAGCAGACTTTTCTAAGTTTTAATGAGCAATTTTGCAGATTTACTTCTTCTTAAAGCAAACTTGCCAAATAAACATACATTTCCACAAAAGGAATCACAGTAGGAATCTTTTAGATAGGTATCTCAACCGGGAGCATTTGAGATAGAGTCCAATCACTCTGTCTTGTTGGGCAAATGTAGGTGCATAGCATCGAAGTTATGAAATGAGGAATTCATAGTGTTTTCTGTCTTACCTGCTGGTTTTTTAAAACACGAGCCATGTCTAGCCTGACAAATAAGCCTCCTATCTCCCTCTACAGCAAGTAGCAAAGAGCCCTCCAATTCTTCAGTTTGCCGCTGGGCACCTGCACACCCAGAAGCCATTCTTAGCCATTCCTGGTTTTCAAATGTGCTGAGAAGGGAGCTGTAGAGATGTTTATGTCTGAAGCCACCCAAAGGAGAAAGCGAAGGAGACATTTCAAGGAGGAAGACAGTGCTGAAAGTGTGAGGGCTGTGGGACCCCTGAGCATCAGATTCACGAATGAGGAGGCAGAGTGCCATTTTTATGATCCAGCTATGTTCTTTTTGTGACACCCCCTATTGGGTTCATGCAGTCCTAGAAGCCGCTAGCTCCTCTAGGCATAGTTGTAAGGAACGTTGTGGTAATGGATCTCTCTAAAAATTCAGTTCAACCAATATTTAAGGTGGGTGCTGTAGGAGAGAGTTACAGTAAAAATAGGGAACACAGGCTCAGCTCTTGTTGAGCTTGGAGTCTGTGCTGTGCTTTCCAAACTTTTCTGCATGTTGGAATCATCTAGGGACCCTCAAAAAACACTGATGTCTGTGCCCAGCCCACCAGCTCCAGCTTATGATCCAATTGGTTTGGGATGTGGCCTGAGGTTTGGAATATTTTATTTTATTTTAGGCCACATGTTGCAATTTGTCAATGTCTTTATTTTTCTTTTTTCCTTTTTCAGCCACACCTGTGGCATATGGCATATAGAATTTCCTGGGCCAGGAAATCTGAGCCACATCTGCAACACTGGATCCAGGATCAAGGCAAGGGATCAAACTTATAATGCCACAGAGACAAGTCAGATCGTTAACCCACTGTGCCACAATGGAATATTTTAAAAGATAGTTCTAGGAGTTTCATGGTAGCTCAGGAGGTTCAGGATCCAGCTATGTCACTGCTGTGGCTCTGGTTACTGCTATAGGCTGAGTTTGATCCCTGGCCTGGAAACTTCCTCATGCTGCAGGTGCAGCCAAAAATAAAATAAAATAAAAATAAATAAAATAATGAGTTCCAAGTATAAAAAATAGAGATAATTCTAAAGTGCAAATTTGGGAACCAGTGGTGTATGGAGTGGTTTTCAACCTTGGCTATATTAGAATTACCCAGACTATATATGTAAAGATATGTATATGCATATGTACATAGGTGTATACAAATACACATGTATATACCCACATGCATAATATACATATGCACATACATACATGCCTCAGGCTCCAGCCCTAGAGACTCTAATGTACACGATTTGGGATGGGGTCCAGACATCAATATTATTTAAAGCTATAGTTCCCCAAATTGGAGTTTTAAAAGTGCTTATGCAAAGGTTGCACCCTAGCTGTTTTGATTTAATTAGTCTGGGGTCTGGTCTAGGCATCAGAATCTTTTCAAAGCTCCTCGCCTGATTCTAATATGCAGCCAAGACTGTTCTCCACTGAGTTAGAGAGCAAGACCTGGCTACCTTGTGCATAGCAGGTGCTCAGTAAAAATGACTGACTGAAATGAAAACTAGATAGAAGAATTTATAAGAAAAGTCAGTGCTAAAAAAAAAAAAAAAGTACGTTCCTGGTTCTTTGGGCATTTCCGTAGGCCTGAATGTTATGCAGTGACTTGGGGCTGGAGTGGGTGTCAAAACCTAATCAATCCAGACCATGGCTTTTGTTGTGGCTACCAGTGGAACCTTCAGCTGAAATGGACAGCTAAGCTCTTCCTAATTGCTCTATTCCATTATACCTGCTTGTGATGGGCACTGGCAGATCTGCCTGTCATATTCCTGATGTGTCTAGCATTGTGTTTGGAAGAAAAATCACCACAAACTGGATTCTGTGAGATTGGGGTGCTCCAGCCCTGGGTTTAGCCTGAGGTGAACTCTGTCTGGTGCAGCCAGAGTCCGCCCCTTCTCCTGTCCCCTGTTAGAGAGAGCTCCCTGGAGCCCAGAGCACAGAGTTGCCTGGTTTCCTTTGTTCCCTAGGTGATTCTTGATGAGTCCAAGGGGTACAGAGAGGGGAAGTATTTCCGCATCTGGCCCCAGTGAACGCAGCTGCTTTCAGCTGTGGAGAGGCTCCACCACCCTGGAAAGGGGGAAATGGCCAGGCAGAGAATTCACTGCAGCTGCTTACTGGGCAAAATCTGAACTGCTCCCATTGGCCTTTGAAGACTCTAGGGCACTGGTTCTAAAACTTGAGGGTGCATCAGAATTGCCTAAAGTCGTGTTAAACTACAGATAGCTGGGGCAGCCCCCTGATTTGCTGATTCAGTAGGACCGGGGTGGGGCCCAAGAACTTTCCTGTCTAATCCTTTCCAGGCAGTACTCACCAGCTAGTCTGGGGATTACCCCATTGCAAACCACTGCTCTAGGAAGAAGGACACAGATGGCACCTGTGTTGTTCAGCAAAAGGACATCACTTGATTGCAGCAAAATGTACTGATGGTCACAAGATCAAGAACTGAAATGACCTCCAACTATAAGATTGATAGATTAATTGATTTTTTAAAATGAGGAGACACCTACTCCATGATGAAAGCCTTATTGCTGTAAGGAAGAAGAAGATGTGGTTACTCACTAAACAGCTAGTCTTGGGGGTGGGCGATGTGTCAGTCACGGGGTAGCCATGTTACCATCCCCCTGTAAGACAGAGTGCCTGGGCTTCTCTGGGACATTTGTGGGCAGGAGTGTGGCCCAAAGGCAGCTTCCAGGAGGAGGTGATTCAAGGTGGAACCTTAGGGGATGACGAGGGGTTTGCCAGGTGAAGAAGGTGGGGCTGTGTTCCAGGGCCAGCAGGAGTGAAGCTAAGCAGGCCTGGAGTGGGGAGCCACATGTGGTACAGGGTGATTGATGGGGAGAGAGAGCTTGGTCTGGACTAGTAGGCTGAGGCTGGATCCCAGAGCCCTGTCCTCTTTGTGGAGGAGCCTGGGCTGATCTGAAAGCCAAGGAGGTCATTGAAGGTTTTGTTTTTTTGGTTTTGTTTTCAATTGAAGGATTTTAAGGAGGCTGGGCTAGAGGGAGCATGCGCCTATAAGGCTGTGATGGGAGTCCCCTGGGGAAGTGATGAGGCTTCAGGGGAGGTGACCTTTTACATCACCTTGTCCTTGCATCATGCTCAGCCTCTGTTCAGTATTTCAGACTTTTCAAAGCCAATTCCAATGGGTGTATTACTGGTTTTTTGAGCATCTGCTGTGTGTGCTTTTAGAATAGAACCAGGCTCTCAGTCTTGTGCTCCCCTTATATTGGTACTGTGTTTCAAGGAAAATTGAGTGAAAATGAACATCAAGACAACCTTGGAACAGGGAAGCTTAAAAAATGGAACCCAAAGTTCCCGTTGTGGCTCAGCAGGTTAAGAATGCCACTAGTCTCCATGAGGATGCAGGTTCAATCCCTGGCCTGGCTCAGTAGATTAAGGATCTGGCATTGCTGCAGCTCTAGCTCGGAGCCAGTGTTGCTGTGGCTGTGGTGTAGGCCAGCAGCTGCAGCTCTGATTTGACTCCTAGGCAGGGATCTTCTATAGGCCACAGGTGCAGCTGTAAAAAGAAAAAAAAAAAAATGCAACTGCCTGGAGGGGCCTGTGTGGAAGGGAGCAGGCAGGTCCACCTCTTTAGCCTGGATAAAGTCAGGGAGGGACAAAGACAGGGAGCATGCTGGGTATCTTTGGGGAGCTCTGCCTTTTTCCTTTTTGGTTTTAAACTAGGAGTGACACTTCCCTCTCCTGTTCTCCTTGAGAACAGATTACAAATCTGAGTCATGGTCCAGCCACCTGCTGGCAGCCACCATCCCCCACCTCCCAGCCCTCCCATTTGGGGGCTTACCCAGGGCTGTCTCCTAAATTCCTAGTACTCTCAAGATGGCTGGAGTGCTGGGCATTCTGGAGGGACAGGAGCGATCCTGAACAGATAAGACCCACTCCATGCTCACCTCAGTTGGGAATGAGTTATGCATGAAGGATACCGTGAAGAGGACTGCAGTGAGCCAGTCATTGGGTAGAGTCAAGGGCAGAAGGGATTGGGGAGAGCAAGTCCTCATCTGTCCCTGACCCATCTTAAAGTCAGCAGTGATGGATTCCACTTGTGGTACTTCACATTTCATCTAGTAATGAAAATTTGATTTGTGGTTTCCTCTCCTAGGGCTCTTCATCACAGCGTAATTGATACATCTCTAGCGAGTGGCTCTTGAGGAAATCGATGCTGACAGGTCTCATCAGAACCCAGAGAGCCTCTCAGGGATGTTGGCGGCTCCATCTCCCCTGTTGCACCCCTTCCTCCTGCCAGCTGTGGGGTTTCACAAGTGGCCGAGGTAGGGGCCAAGTCAAAGGTTTGAGTGGGCTGCTGTTGGGGAAAGTCACACTACATAGATGGATGGCTGGCATCAGTGAGCGGTCTGTGTTCTGAGGTCATGGCATCAAGATTTATGGGTCACTGATGCCAAGGTGGCCTCACTGCTTCTGACCAGTGCAGGAGATGTGAGACTGCAGAAGGGGTTGCTGGCAGCCCACCTCAGATTGCAAGCCTGGGTATGAGCAGAAGGTCAGGGACATGATCCAATGTTGATGATTGCCCTGGTTGCTGGATATTGTCCAAAGAGACACAACCTGAATATCTCACCGAGGACTATCCCAGGCATTTGTCTAGGGACATGTCCCACTAGGATTCTTTTGCCTAGAGGGTTGTTCAAAAGGTTTGGCCTAAAAATCCAAAGGGATTTTCCTTGACCTTCAGCTAGTTAAGGCAAAGCTGCTTTGATTCTTATTCCATCTTCCCTTTGTCTCTGAATGGGGCTCGCCATGTGGTGGGTACCATTTGAGGGAGCTCTGCCTTCTCTTTCTCTTGCAGGGTGTTTACTGTCAGCCTTTCCCAGTGGACCAGTACTAGAATACAAGTTTTATTCTCTAGTGACATTGATTGTGCTAGTCAGATGCTTAGTAAATCTTCAAAGCAGGAATGTAAACCCATTACACAGCTTCTTTGATACCACCCTCTTGTTTTCCATTTTGGCTACCATCATGCGGGAGCTGTTGTGTCACTGGGTGCTGGACCGAGGTGCCTGAATTCCTCTTGGCTCTGAGTCAGCTCATTAGCTGCACAGGTCCATCCTTCCAATGTCCCTTGAATGCTGCTTGTGGGGCCTTTTGCTTTATACTGGCCTGGTAGGAATGCTTACTGCGTTTATTCATTCTTCACTCTGTGAGCAATAGGGATTATAGTTTGCATATTCATTCTGAGTCCCCTCATCATCTCAAAATGCAGTAGTGTTTTTACCTAAAAAGTGAGGAAACAAGGTGTATTAATTATCTATTGCAATGTAGCAAACTGTGAAAGCTTAAAACAGTAAACATTATCCTGTAGTTACTGTGGGTCAGGAGTTTGCAAGCAGTTTGGCTGGATGGTTCTAGGATAGTTTAGGATCTCTCATGAGGTTGCACTCAAGATATTGGCTGGGGCTGTAGACATCTGAAGGTTGGCCTTGCCCAGGAGGGTCTGCTTTAATGTTTACTCCTGGCTGTCGGCTGGAGGCCTCAGTTCCTCTCTGTGGGGACCTCTCCAGAGAGTCACACAGCATGGCAGCTGGCTCCCCCAGGTGAGTGATTCAAGAGAGAGCAGCTGGGAAGTTGTAGTGTCTTTTATGACCTAGACTCTAAAACTGCATTCTGTCATTTCCATTTTCTTTCTATTCATTAAAGGTAAGTCACTAGGTCCAGCCCACACTCAGAGGGAAGGGGAATTATGCTCTACTTTTTTGAAGGGAGTGTCAGGTAGTTTGGGAACATATTATAAGCCATCACATATAGTGTGGCTCCTGGGTCTGACCAAATGGATGAGCAGAGAGAGCTGAATCCATCCTCCTCTAAGAACTCACTTTTCTGCATGGGTGGCTTGGAGCCTGCTCTGGGGAACTCCATGAAGTGGAAAATGGTCAGGATACCCAGTTAGAGAATTTAGAGTTACTCTGATGGAAGTCATTGACTAGGAGAATATATATACATCCCTCAAAGTGTCTTCGGTATAGTCAGTGCAGGGGAGTACTTCTGTAGATTGTTGGGAATTTGAAACTCATTCTTCCTTTTTTGATTTAATCTTTACTTTTGGGGTTCGGGAGGCTCTGTGTATATACCGTTGCCACCTAGTGGTGACACCCTCAATTGCAGGTTTTTGTTTTTGGTTTTTTTTTTGAGAAATGCATATATCTTTTTTAAAATTTTCTTTTTCTTTTCTTCTTTTTTCTTCTTTTTTGCTTTTTAGGGCTGCACCTGTGGCATATGGAGCTTCCCAGGCTAAGGGTCAAATCGGAGCTACAGCTGCTGGCCTACACCACAGCCACAGCAATGCAGGATCCGAGCCACATTTGTGACCTCCACCACAGCTCACAGCAACACCAGATCCTTAACCCTCTGAGCAAGGCCAAGGATTGAACCTGCAACTTCATGGTTACTAGTCAGATTCGTTTCCGCTGCACCACGATGGGAACTCACTCCAAAATTTTCGATTTTAAAAGATAAAGTTATGGAATGAAAGCTGATAGAAAATTTTCATCGTAACTTTCAAAGCTCATTCAACGTACTCTCCCTCAAGAAGTCTGTAGAGTAAATGGAACAGGAGTTATTATTTCCAGGTTATAAATGGAAATGGGCAGAAGAGACTGAATGCCTTGTCCAGAGTTTGGAGTAAGTCCAGAGGGCAAGCGTGTGAGCTGGAACTTAAGCTCCATGTCTACACAACCAGAGACTTCCTGCCATCCCATCAGGTGTAGCCCCTGCATGAAGGAGGTAGATCCTTCCAAGGAGTGTTTATCATGTGAAGTGGGAAGTGGGGGCACATGAAAGACATTTAACTCCCCAAGACTGCTACTGAATTTAAGACTTTAGCTGTGTGCTGCACAGAAGGGTTTGGAATTCTTTGTCTACATAGCTGATGCTGCCGTTTGTGTCAGTATTTCTGAGTGCTCTTTTTTTTGTGTGGTAGAATGAAGAGACATTGCTATTTTTGTTATTTATTGCTGTATAACATACCACCCCCATACTTGGTGTCTTAACACAGCAGTGACTTATTATTTCTCATAATCTCATAATTGTATCAATTGAGCAGTGCTCGGCTGGGTGATGGTTCTGCTCCATGTGTCATCAAATGGGATTACTCACTTGGCTGCTGTTAGCTGCTGACTGGGTTGGATTGGGCCAGAAGATCCAAGAAGGCTTCCTTCACATGTCTCATACTTCATACTTCTCTGTGTGATCTGTCTCTGTGTTTGGCTTGGGCTTCCTCACAGCATGGTGGTCTCAGGGTAGCTGCATTTCTTATGTAGAGGCTGGCCTCTGAGGGAGTAAACAGACATTTCTGGTTCTCTAAGACCTAGGCTCCAGGAGTTCCCTTTGCGACTCAGTGGTTAACGAACCTAACTAGTATCCATGAGGATGTGGGTTCAATCCCTGCCCTTGCTCAGTAGGTTAAGGATCTGGTGTTGCCATGAGCTGTGGTGTAGGTCACAGGTGCTGCTCAGATCTCAAGTTGCTGTGACTGTGGCATAGGCCGGCAGCTGTAGCTCCAGTTTGACCCCTAGCCTGAGAACCTCCATATGCTGTGGGCACAGCCCTAAAAAGACAAAAACAACAACAACAACAAAAACCCACACTCCAAAGTCCCAGACAGAAGGAGCATCATTTTATCACCTTCGGTTATTCAAAGCAAGTCACAGGGCCAGCCTAGACTCACAGGGAGGAGAAATAGATTCTACTTATTTTTTAAAAAATTTATTTCATTGGAGTATAGTTGATTTGCAATGTGTTAATTTCTGCTGTGCAGCAAAGTGATTCAGTTATACATATATACACATTGTCTTTCATATTCTTTTCTATTATGGTTTGCCACAGTATATCAAATACAGTCCCCTATGCTGCACAGAAGTTTATTCATTATATATGTAATAGTTTGAATCTGCTAATCCTAAACTCACAGTCTGTCACTCTGCTGCCCCGCAACCATTGGCAACCGTAAGTCTGTTTTCTATGTCTGTGAGTCTGCTTCTGTTTCATAGATGAGTTCATCTGTGTTGTATTTTAGATTACACATGTAAGTGATATCAAATGGTGTTTGTCTTTCCCTTTCTGACTTACTTCACTTAATACGATAATCTCTAGGTCCATCCATGATGCTACAAATAGCATTTCATTCTTTTTTATGGCTGAGCAGTATTTCCTTGTATTTATGTACCATACCTTCATCATTCATCTGTTGATGGACATTTAGGTTGTTTCCATGTCTTGGCTATTGTGAATAGTGTTGCTATGAACATAGTGGTCCATGTATCTTTTTGAATTATAGTTTCATCCAGATATATGCCCAGGAGTGGGATTGTTGGATCATATAGCAACCTATTTTTAGGTTTTTCAGAAACCTCTGTACTATCTTCTGTAGTGGCTACACCAATTTACATTCCTACCAACAATGTGTTAGGGTTCCCTTTTCCCCATACCCTCTTCAGCATTTGTTATATGTGGACTTTTTAATGATGGCCATTCTGAGCAGTGTGAGGTGGTACCTTATTGTAGTTTTTATTTGCATTTCTCTAATAAGCAGCAATGTTGAGCATATTTTCATGTGCCTGCCATCTGCATGTCTTCTTTGGAGAAATTAGACTCCACTTCTTGATGTGCAGGGTAGTACCCACATACAGTGATGGGAGGAGATATTGGTGGCCAAATTAGGAATCTATCTACTGTAATAACATTCATGTGTCTACTAGCTAAGAGAAACTCATATATTTTTACTACTGTGAGCTATCCATAAGTACAAAGAGGACTGTTAAATCTACCACTTATGCATAAGGTACTTGTGAAAATTCAGGAACAGCAGGTTCAGCCCAGTGTGAAGACAGGATGGAGAAACAGCCCTGGGATGCACGTGCTTTCTGCCTATTAACAGTCTGGACCCCCATTTTGGGCTCTGTCTCCTCTTCTTCTCTGTAGCTCCTAGAATCATGGCCTTGCCTTTAAAGATTACTTTATGCATCTAACCCAAACTCAGTTCAGACAGATATTTATGAAGAGGGGAAAAAAATCTGGAGAAATGGCCTCAAAGTTAGCTCATTAGATGGTAGAAAAACAGAAGCTCTAAATGTCATGATAATGCTAAACCCAGAGTCTTTTATTTGGATTTGAATTACGGTTCACATTCAAATAATATGCTGACATATGCACTTCTCCAATCTCTTATGTCTAGAAGATGGTCCTCTCTTTTAGTTTCAGTCCAACCATCCATCCAACCACATTGTTGCTTCCTGAGCAAGCTTATGTTAACTCCTGATTGCACTGATAGAGTGGGGTACAGGGGTTCAAATTGCAATTAACACAGGATTCACAGCTGGAGCTTCTATTGTTCCATGTGGTTGTCCTCTTACCTGCAAATCTGCATTGCCAATATATTTGTAGAGTTCTTTGTTTCTCTTCAAGGAACTCTTGGTGCATTATTACGTTTAATTTTTGTGGCAAACTCCATAAGGTAACAGCAATAAGATTGCTCCTTTGTAGAAAGGAGACAGAAGTCCAGGAATGTTAAGAATTTGGTCAAGGAGTGGCAAAGCCAGACTTATGCCCTTATTTTCAGTGTTTTCCCCTGTATCCTGCATTTCCAGCTTACAATATGCCTCTCGTAATGCCCAGGGCAGCCTGGGAAGGAGCACCTGGTAGGAGCTTAATAACAGCCTTGGTCATGAAGTGAGGATGCAAAGATAGGCATCTTTAACTTGAATTCCAGTTAGTGGTGTAAAAACTTGCTTTTGGCAGCCAGTGGAGAGACCACCAGAAAACATGTTTTTACCCACCCCTGATGCTGGCTTTCTCTTTAGAGGGCTGTTTGAGCTCATTCCCTCGTGGACCTGAGAATCACACAGGACAGGGATGAGGGCAGTGCTTGCGTCAGCTGCTGAAGCACTTCCACAGTGATGCCTCGGATCAAAGCTGCTCACAATGTGGGCAGTTTAGGGCCCCATCAGCACTCATGTGGGGCTGTCAGCCAGCTCAGAGTGTTCCATGCAGATTAATGAGGAAACTTTCTCGATAGCAATGAATGGGTTTTCCTACTGTGCTAAAATTAGAGCTGAAAAATAAACACAGATATATCATTGGAGTGGAATAATAATGTCATATGCCATATGGGAAACCTAGTGTGGATGAGTTATTCTGTTGTCCTTGGAGTTCTTGGAAACTTCGCTATGAGCTGTGCAGAGGTAGGGGACAATGCATTCTGGTTTGTTGGGGACAGTCTCGGTACAGTTTCTTATCTTTGCATAATTATAGTGGGGTATGTTTCCTTTTACTCAGAAGTGTTCAGGTTTGGGTAATAAGTTTTGTGGTCCCCGAAGCATGGAGCTCAGTCCTGAGTAGGTGCTCAGAGGTTAGTCCCTATCCTTGACAGGCCAGTAACATCTGCAGGAAAGTAACCCCACACAAACTGTGTATTTTGTGCTTTTAATGAACCTATTCTTCTTGACACTAGAGGTCGAAATCAGGACGTTTTCCCTTGATTGGACATTTATTTATTTATTTTGTCTTTTTTCTAGGGCCGCCACCTGTGGCATATGGAGACTCCCAGGGTAGGGGTCGAATTGGGGCTGTAGCTGCGGCCTACGCCACAGCCACAGCAAAGCAGGATCCAAGTTTTGCCTGCAAACTACGCCACAGCCCACAGCAGTGCTGGATCTTTAACTCACTGAGCGAGGCCAGGGATTAAACCTGGGTCCTCATGGGTGCTAGTTGGGTTCATTAACCACTGAGCAATGACAGGAACTTGGTCTCTCTCTCTCTCTCTTTTTTTTTTTTTGTCTTTTTACCTTTTCTAGGGCCACTTCCCATGGCATATGGAGGTTCCCAGGCTAGGGGTTGAATCGGAGCTGTAGCCGCTGGCCTACACCACAGCCACAGCAACGCAGTATCCAAGCAGAGTATGCAAACTACACCACAGCTCACGGCAACTTGAGATCCTTAACCCACTGAGCAAGGCCAGGGATCTAACCTGCAACCTCATGGTTCCTAGTCGGATTCGTTAACCACTGCACCACAACGGGAACTCCTCGGTCTCTTTTTTTTTAAGTGATAATACTTGTTCAAATTCACATTGGCACAATCATTGGCCTGACTTCTGCTGGCTTTGGATTTGGTTGAGTGCATAGGAAAAGGCATCTCTTGTTCTTCATGAATCTGTAACATTCTCATAATTATATTGGCCACTGTTTTTATAACTCAGTAAATGATTTTTCATGCATGACTGTATTTCACAGCAACCCTTTTCAGTGAAACTAGAGATACAGAGAGGACCCCACGACTAATTAATAATACCACAAAGACTGGAACTGAGGCTTCTCCCACCTTTTGATTCTACGTCTGAAGCAGGAGAAAGGTGGGTCCCAGGCTAAGCAACTATAATCTGTTCCTTGTGGACAGATAACTTCAAGACAAAAGCAGCATCCTGCCTGGAGAAAAGATAGAGACCATCTATTCTCTTTCTGGAGGTCAAGGAGACCGCTGGAACACCACACTTGCAGAAAGGTTCCTTTATAAATTCTGTAGATTAATCCCTGGGGTGTGTTCTGGGGTGTGTTCCTGGAATGGAAATCCTCATAGTTCTGGAACCCATTTAAACCCCAGCTTTCTTTCTGAAAACAGGCATTGGCCAGAAAGGGAGCTGGTTAGTGGAAAAATCTCTCCTGGCCTTTCCCTTTTGTGCGTCGCAATTCAGGGCCTTAGCTCGACCCTCCCTCGACCCTTTCCCACGTGTGCACTCTGTTCAGCAGGTGGCAGGATCGCGTGTGGAGGAGTCGGGGGGTGCTGTGTGTGTGTGTTTGGGGGGGGCAACCAAGGTGGAAGCACCTTGTCCATACTTGGAGATTATGCCCTGGAGGGCTTGAAAAGAAAGAGAAGCAGAGAGCTAGAGAAAGAGAGAGAGCAAGAGTAAAAGTCAGGGTCCTCAAGTCACAGCTGGATGAGGCCTGTGGTTTACCTTGAATTCCTGGGATTCAGCACCAAAAAATGTTGTCGGGTGGCTGTTGGGTGAGAATGCTGAACTCTAACCTCTTGATAGAGGTCCCTGGAACTTTTTCCCTTTGGAGAAAGAATTCAGCAAAGAGACTGAGGGTACTGAGGCAGTGAAGTGTTTATTTGAAGAGAGAAGAGAGAGACAGGATAGGTGTGAAAAAAATACAGGCACAGGTGGGGGCAGGGTGGTGGAAAGGAAGAGAGAAGGAGACACAGAGAGAAAAAGAGAAGAGGAGCAATGCATGCTTTGGAGGTCCTTTAATTCACTTGGATGGGGGCCGTCCTTCCAGCTTCCTCTGGCCAGTTGTCTTGTTTTATCTGGCTGTGGCCTGACTCAGGGCCCTGCCCTCAGGAGGGATTTTAGCACAAGGGTCTCTGGACAGTTGACAGGAAGTGCTATGATCTGGTGCCCTCCTTTCTCTGATCCTGAGGAACCTTTCTGGAGTGTGGAATTCCAGAGGTCTCCTTGACCGCAAGAATGAGAAATAGGTGGTGTCTATCTTTTGTCCAAGCAGGATGCAGCTTTTATCTTGAAGTTATCTGTCCACAGGGAACAGATTACAGCTGCTCAGCCTGGGACCCATCTGTCTCCTGCTTTGCATCCTTCCTTTAACCCTGCCTCTTGCAGACATTCCTGACAGCTATACTTGGCTGCAGCCACCTTGACTTAAGACATTTCTCTTAACACCCCATAAAACCTAGGACTCCAGTGAAAAGGGGTAGCATGCCGACCTAGGTGCCAGGGCAGAATTTGGTCACTCTACAACATGCATTGTTGCTAGTGTGGCCAAGGGGGACCGTCATTAAACAAGCCTTCTATTTGTTTAGTCCTTTTGTGGTTTACAAGGCATTTTTCCTGTAGTGTCTGTTTGTAGCACCTGTTTGATGTATTAGAAGCATAAGGCACAGGTGAATGTTAGAGGTCTTGCTGTCACTGTTTTTCCACAATGGAAGAAGGAAGAGTCTCAGAAAGATGAAGTGAATTGCTCAAGGTGACACACCAAGGAAATGGCAGTGCCTGGCTCAGAGCTCAAGTCTTTCTGACAGTTGACCCTCCTCTGCTCCCTCAGTACTGATTTCAAGGAGCTTCTCCAGCATGTTATTAAACTTGGGAGAGATGGTTTGATTCAAGGCTGCAGGGCTCAGAATGAGCCCCTTGAGAAAGGCTGCGGTTGAATCTTGTAAGAACAGGGACAAGTGTGGTCTTTGATGCTGCAGTGGTGAGAAACACGGCAGCCTCTTCCAGGGCACTGGGTAATTGTAATCAACCAAAAAGGTCTGGGCAGTTAATTAAGCAGCTCATCTTCAGATGGAGCCACATAGATAGAAAGCAATCAGAGAACAGCAAAGGACTTGGGAAGGAGAGTTGGTTTTTTTTGTTTGTTTTGTTTTTTGTCTTTTGTCTTTTTAGGGCTGCACCTGCAGGATATGGAGGTTCTCAGGCTAGGGGTTGAATTGGAGCTACAGCTGCCAGCCTATGCCACAGCCACAGCAATGCCAGATCTGAGCTGCATCTGCAACCTACACCACAACTCATGGCTGCGCCAGATCCTTAACCCAATGAGTGAGGGCAGGGATCAAACCCTCAACCTCATGGTTCCTAGTCAAGTTCGTTTCCCCTGCACCACGACGGGAACTCTTCTTTTTTAAATGTTTTTTATTATAGTTGATTTACAGTGTTCTGTCAGTTTCTGCTGTACACCACAGTGACCCAGTCATACATATATGTATACATTCTTTTTTTCATACGATCTTCCATCATGGTCTATCCCAAGAGACTGGATATAGTTCCCTGTGCTATATGGCAGGACCAATTGCTTATCTGTTCTCAATGTAATAGTTTGCATCTGCTAACCCCAAACTCCCTGTTCATTCCATTTCCTCCCCTTCCCCCTTGGCAACCACAAGTCTGTTCAAGGAGAGTATTTTAAAGGCTTTCAGGCCCTGCCTGTCATGAGTGAAGAATGGGGTTGGGAAATTGCCTAGAGGCCCCCAAAGGTGGAAGAAGATAAAAAAGGCCTGAGATAGCCTTTAAGGACAGGCCATTGGCTCCAGGAAGTGGTATTTGGTTCCTCACTTTGATCAGGGAGGACTTGAGGGGCAAGGAATTTTAGACAAATACAAATCTATAAAGACCAGAGCTGGAGAAGAAGAAACTGTCCCCAGTGTGGAACTGAGGACCAAAATACTAACTTCCTGTGAGTTAGAATAATGTCATCCCTCCTTGCCATGGACTTTGGAAAATCTCAGTAAGAGATGCAAAGACATTGGCCCTCAGACCAGAGGATGCAACCAGCTCCTGTTGTGAGCAATTTAATTTTAACTCCTCCTCTTGGTGGCCGACTTTTCTTTCTATTTTATTTTTTGTCTCCCTTGTTAACTAAGGGCAGAGGTGGACTTAGATTTCCTCAGTTAGAGGCTTTTGTTTCAAAGCATGTTGGGAATTTATTGATTGAAGGGAGAAGGAACTGATTGGTTGAGGCAAGAGGGAAGTCATGCGTAGTCTTCCCTTTGTGACTTTTGAAGCAGTTGACTTAGAGTCACGGGATGTTAGAACCCAAAAAAGATCCCTAGGGACTGTGTGCTTCAACTTCCATCTAATGCAGAAGTCTTTTCTGCAGCTACATTGATAGGTGGCAATTCAGGCATTTTTGGAACACTTTTCAAAGAGTAAGAATTTATAGGCAGACCTTATTTTACTTTCACTTCGCTTTATTGTGCTTTGCAGATACTGTGCTTATTTTATTTTATTATTGTTTTTGTTTTTACAAATCGAAGGTTTGTTGTAACCCTGTGTTGTCAGATGATAGTATTTTTTAGCAATAAAATATTTTTAAATTAAGGTTTGTACTTTAAAAAAAAACATTTTTTATGGATGCATCTGGAGCATATGGAAGTTCCCAGGTCAGGAATGGAATCTGAGCCACGGCTTTGACCTGTGCCGAAGCTGCAGTGATGCTGGATCCTTTAACCCAGTGCCAGGCCAGGGATTGAACCCATGCCTCTGAAGCAACCCCAGCTGCTGTAGGAACACCTGAACATTGTTTTTTAAGTCAAAATGATATTGCACACTTAATAGACTACAGTATAATGTAAACATAACTTTTATATGCATGGGGAAACAAAAAAAATCGATACTTTATTACAGTATACACTTTATTGCTATGGTCTGGAACTGGAACCCACAATATCTCCAGTGTGTGCGGGTATTGTCTCAGGACACTGCCCATTCCATTTCTAGGTTTTTTAACCCTGACATAGCACCTGCTATGTAAGTCAGGGGATTTAGTAAATGTAACTAAACACAACTTTTATTCCTATTTTATAGAAGAAGAAATTGAGACACAGTAACTTAGCATAGGTCACACAGCTGATAAGTGACAGAGATGGGATTGGAATCCAGGAAGCCTAGCCCCACAGTCTGTGCACTTAACCACCAACTTTGATGTCTTGCTGATAAGACATCTTGAGTAATTGTTGTTTTTTTCTTATTCTCCATCAAAATTGGCCCCTTGTGATTTCTGTTCCAGGGTCTTTCATGTGTTTTGCATGCTCCTTGTGTCTCCTGTGGATGCATGCAATTTTGCATAGCCTGGTGAAAGGCACCTGAGGTTTAAGACCAGACTCAGGCTGGAATCTCAGCCTTCTTACTTGCGAGCTATATATACTCGAGCAGATGCTTAGTTTTTCTGAGCAGAGGGCCCTCGATTTGTGAAAATGCACCAATTCCAAGCTTCCTGGGTCATTGTAAAGATGAGCAAAGGGTAGGATTCATGGTGTGAGCTCCATAAAGAGTATCAATTACTTTGTTATAACTATGTAGCTCTAATGACATCTATATTCATTTCCCCAATATTGCTTCAGACAATCTCCATCAAACCCTTAGCAGGCTAATTTGAAGAAATTAACAAGCCAATTTAAAATTTATATAAACATGCAAAAGATCTAAAATAGCAAAACAATTTTGAAAAGGAAGAACAAAGTTGGAGGATTCCACCTGATTTCAGGAGGTCCTATAAAACTATAGTAACAAAGAGAGCATCATTCTGATGTAGGAAAAACAAATAGATCCATGAAACAGAGTAGAGTCTAGAAATAGACCCACACATCTACAATTAATTGATTTTTTACAAAGTTGCAAAGTCAAGAAGGGCCTTTTAACAGATGGTGCTGAAAAAAAAACGTTATCTTTCTGTAGATAAAATGAGCCTTGACCCTCACACCACTGTACACAGCAAAACCAAAGTTAGATCACCGACTTAATGTGAAAGCTAAGCGTAATGTAGGATGTTATCTTTAAGATTTTCAATTAGTCAGAGATTGGGACACAAAAACCACTAACCACGAAAGAAAAAAAGGATATATTGAATTTTATCAAAATTGGATATTTCTGTTCACGAAGAAATGCTATTAAGAAAATAGGTAGTCAACAGACTGGGAGAAAATATTTGCAATACATGTAAATAAGTAGGACCTACTAAAACTGTAATGAAGTACTCCTACAAATTGATAGTAAGACAAACAACCCAGTGGAAAACATAGGCAAAAGGCCAGTAAGGAGTTTACATCTTTTGTCATAAGGGAAATGCAAATTAAATGAGACGCTATTCACTACTGCCATAATAACTGGAATCAGAAAGATCAGCAATATCAAATGTTGCCAGAATACGGAATAAATGGGATGCTGGTACAGTACTGGTTGGTGTGTAAATGATACAGCCATCTTGAAGAACTGTTTCTTATAGAGTGAAATACACCCTATGGCCCAGCTAGTTCACTCTTAGGCCCTTACACAGAGAAATGAAAACATATTTCCATAAAAAGACTCATATGAGAATGTTTGTAGCAGCTTTTTTCATAGTAGTCCCACACTGGAACTGATCCAAGAGCTTATCAACTGGAAATGGATAAATAAACTGTGGCTGTGATCATGGAAAGGGGAATAATACTCAGCAATAAAAAAAGACTGACATACTGATACATGCAACAGAATCTCAAAAACAAAATAATGAGTGGGGGGGGGAAAGCCAGAAAAAAGAGTACTTCTTAGGTGATTTATTTACATCAAGTTCAAAAACAGACAAAACTTATATATAGGTGCTAGTAAATCAGAACAGTGGTTGCCTTTGTCAGGAATGGGTGGGACCAAAAGGGGTTATGTGGAAAATTTCTTGGGTAACGGAAACATTTTGTGTCTTGATTGGAGTGATGGGTGTATGGGTGGACATGGTCATCATATCTTGTTATGTTAAATACTTAAGATCTATGTGAATTCTACGTAAATGTTAAAAATCAATAATGGTATCTGAAATTGAATACACTATGATTTACACTAAATAGTAACAGGTGCATTCAGGCTGTTATTTCTGTGATTTAATCTTTCTATTTTTGTTAATGTGGCCTGGAGAGTGCATTCTTGTTTTGTTTTGTTTGGTTTTTTTAAAGCAGCAACTTCATTGCATACTTGCCATTTATGAAATTTGTAGCTAATGAAAACTGCCAAGTCTCTCTTCCTTTTAAGCATGCATTGCTACCAAGCAACACTCCTTTCTGAAATACTTCCTTTGTTTATCTAAGTGGGTCTATATGTAGCCCTTGAAGGAATGAATAGAACTTAGATAAACAAAGAACTTAGATAAGCCAAGGATAGCTTCAAATGAAGTAGTGCTTAATGCTGGGCACTATTCTGGGGCTTCATGTGTATTTGCCAGTATGGTCCTCAGAACAACTCCATGGGACAGGCACTATTGTCAGGCCCATTCCATGGATGAGCTGATCTCAGGCACACGTGAAAATAAACAACTTTTTGACCAAGGTCACATGGTCAGTAAAGGATGGAGCTGGGGAGTTCCCATCATGGCGCAGTGGAAACAAATCTGTCTAGGAACCATGAGGTTTCGGGTTGAATCCCTGGCCGAGGGTGAAGCTTAAGAAGACAAAAGACAAAACAAACAAGCAAAAAAAGGATGGAGCTGGAATTCAAATCGTGGCAGATCTGATCCTCAAAAATGTACTCTTTGCTCCTGTGCTACATTATACCTGATCCCTCGTTTGCTGCTGTTTAATGTTTTGACTCATTGTCTTGTTCTGTCTCACTCAAGTTAATCCTCTTAGAATAGCTCAAGCTAGACCACTCCCCTCTAGAACATCATACCCAGAGCACTTCATGAATTCTTTACTTGACTCTTGTGGAGAGCCTGTCTGTGAACGAGCAGCTGGGCACAGTAAGGGGAAATGTCTCTCGTGATCTCCAGACCTTATTCCAAACTCAGCCTTCAAGGTCTCTCTCCACACACCAGAGTTTGAAGAATTCCTTAAACACCATCAATTAGCCTTGAGGTACATGCCGCTGTTCTAGGTATCTAGCCAAATGGTCATCAGTTACATTGAGTCAAATCAGGGACGTGCTGCCTGGTAGCAACTCATGCCTAAAAGGAAAGACTTGGCAGTTATCATTAGCCACACATTCCATAAATGGCAAGAGTGTGATGATGATGCTTAAAAAAAACAAAAAAACAAAAAATGAGTGAGTACAAACTTCAGCCATATTAATAAAGAAGTGGAATGTTCCGATTATGGAATAATAGCCCCAAAGCACTTGTCACAGTTTAGACATGCTTAACATGTTCAATTTCAGATGTCATTATTATTATTTCTTAACATTTAGGTAGATATCACACAGATCCTAAGTGTTTAGTTTAATGGCTGTCTACCCATATAACCATCACCCCAATCAAGATAACTAGATGTTTCTATTACCCCCTAAAGTCTCATTACCCCCTTCTAATCAATCCCCATCCACCCTCACCAGAAACATATTTTGATCCAGAGAGAAGAGGTCTTCTGGACCAGACTGGGATTTTTGTGTACCAGACTTTATACGGCATTTTGCACTTGTCACGAACTCAGAGGAAGAGTCCCTTGGAAGTGGGTGGCATGGGCTGGAAATAGCTTGTTGCAGAGGCAGATTTGATCTTATCAACTGGGAACACTGATGTCTACACTCATGGCTAGTCCCAGAGGATGCTCACCTGTGCTAAAATCATGACTGCCCCTTGCTCATTTTCTTTCTAGACCAGTGGTTCCCAGGAGTCTTGCTAGATCAAAGCATAGGTTTCTTGTTTCACATCACAAAGGATGCTGTCATGGAGCATTTAATTAACTAGAAGTTTCCAGGTGGTGAGTTAGTAGTCTTATTTAGACCTTTTAACGATCTCCTTTCATAATAGTCTGTGTCAGATTGGACTTAAAGTCAGCAGAAAGAAGACATGGGAAAATGTTGGAACAAGGATCACTCATTGGGTTCTGAACCTGACTAATATCAATGAAGATGTGAATTCAATCCCTGGCCTCGCTCAGTGGGTTAAGGATCCAGCGTTGCTATGAGCTGTGGTGTAGGGTGCAGATGTGGCTCAGATCCCATGTTGCTGTGGTTGTGGCTGTGGTATAGGCTGGCAGCTGCAGC
Source organism: Phacochoerus africanus (assembly GCF_016906955.1). Lineage (NCBI taxonomy): Eukaryota > Metazoa > Chordata > Mammalia > Artiodactyla > Suidae > Phacochoerus > Phacochoerus africanus. The sequence goes on from NC_062545.1 coordinate 102,209,847, forward strand.
TCTGATTCAACCTCTACCCTGGGAACTTCCACATGCAGTAGGTGTAGTCCTAAAAACCAAACCAAACAAACAAAATGTTAGACCAGTAGACACAGGGTAGTGGTATGTTTTGGGAAAGATGCCCTGTGCATATACTTGATTGAAAAGGCATGCCTAGGTTCCATCGTAGTGCAGCTTTGCATACACACTTACCTTCTTTGGGCTGCCAAGTCCTCAACTGAAAATTGGGATTAATGTGGTTTCTCCATCTCAAGATTATCAGTAAAGGTTAAATGAGATGTGAAGCAGTTAAGAGTTCTGAAAATGTTTAAAAGTGGTATGACATTAGGTAGCAATTTCTTGTCAAAGCCATCGCTCTGGCTCCTTAAAGAAGCCGAGTTAATGGCAAAGCAAAACAAAACAATATGGTTGTGGGGTTTGGGACCGTAAAGCAACTTTTTCAGTCCCTCTGTGTTTGAAAATTCACTCAGTCATTCATCCTTCCAGCCTCTCTCCCCTCCCAACTAAAACCTTCCAAGAAATGTTAGTCTCTGAAACTTGATCTCCTCCTCCTCTCTTATAATTGAGTCAATTGACTTTAATATTAAATGTCTGCTGCATGCCCCGTGCTGTGAAGATTATAAAAATGAGGGAGGTGGAGTTCCCATTGTAGCTCAGTGGCTTAAGGACTCGACATAGTCTCTGTGAGAATGTGGGTTTGATCCCTGGCCTTGCTGCATGGGTTAAGGATCTGGCTTTGCCCAAAGCTGTGATGTAGGTCACAGATTCAGTGTTGCTGTGACTGTGGTGTAGGCTAGCAGCTGTGGCTCTGATTCGACCTTTAGCCTGGGAACTTCCATGTGCCACAGGTATGGTGGTAAATAAATAAATAAATAAATGTACTTGATACATTTTTTTAAAAAAATGAGTAAGAAATAGCTCCTGCCCTTCAAGAATTCCCAACTTGGTTACATCCATTCCATCACGAGAAGAATCCCAGACAGATCATGCCTTTCTGTTTTATTCACTAACCAACTCCACTGGTCTTCTTACTAGTTTGTCTTGATTTGTCTGCATAGCTCCTTTTTCACATATAAAATAATTCCTGAGTTTCCGTTCCACAGTAAGTAATGGCCTAACCAAGAAAAATCCTTTCCTGAACTTTTAAGACCAAAAATAAAAAAATCAATAATTACTCTATCTTCTGTAAGAGATGTAAGTAAACTTGATATTATTATGTTCTCAGTTTATGGGTGGTTTTCATTTTAGACATTTTCATATACATTTATCTTCATAATTCATGTCTTAATGACTCTGTATTATTATTATTGTTATTATTATTATTATTGTTATCAGGGCCTTACCCACGGCATATGGATATTCCTAGGCTAGGGGTCGAATTGGAGCTACAGCTGCCGGCCTGTACCACAGCCACAGCAACACCAGATCTGAGCCACATCTGTGGCCTACATCACAGTTCATTGCAACACCGGCTCCTTAACTCACTGATCACGGCCAGGGATTGAACCCACATCCTCACGGATACTAGTTGGATTCTTTCTTAACCCACTGAGCCATAACAGGAACTCCCCCCCCCCCTTTTTTAAACTAAATGCCACACTTTATTTAGATTTCACCAGCTTTCCCATTAATTCCCTCTTCCTGTTGCGGGAGCCAGTTCAGACTAAAACATCACAGTAGTCATGTCTCCCCAGCCTTCTCTCCTCTCTGATAATTTCTCACCCCTTCTTTGTTTGTTCATGACCTTGGCGGTCTTGAGGAGTGCTGGTTCAGTACCATGTCCCCAATCTGGATTTGTCTGGTGTTCTTCTCATGATCATACTAGGGTTTTTGGAAAAAGCACCTGACCTTCTCGTCATATCATCTCGGGGTCCATGACATCCACAGACATCACTGATGAAGTTAACCTCGATCATTTGGTTAAGGAGGTATTTTCCACATTTTCCCACCCTAAAGCTACTCTTTTTCCCTTTTCTTATTCTCTTCTTTGGAAGTGGGCCACTGAATCTATCACACTCTTAAGCTTCACCTCCTAGAGCAGACAGTATCTGCACATGTTTTTTGGGTGAGGGTTTCTTGAACAGAATTAATATTCAGCCTCTCCATGACAGTACATTTCAACCTTGTGCTACATATCTTCCTTCCTTTGTGCTTTGAGAACATTAGCTAATTAATCCTAATTAGACAGTATAGCAGAATCTCACTAATTCTCACTTCACTCATCTGTAAATAGCACAGGTTTTTTTTAAAGCCAAACTTCACTTCTAGGCTGAGATTTATATAGCTAAAAGTGGCAGTATCAATGAAATCTGTATCTATGAATGTCTTTCTAAAGAGCTTATCTACAGAGGCTCAGCATGAATAACTTTCCACAAATATTTTACTTGTTATTTTCTGCTTTCCTGTGGAGCGTTACCCTAAGCCCCTTAAAAGAATATGTTTGTGAAAAGAACCTTGGATTTTAATCTGTTTAGTACATTAAAACCTCTACATGGAACACCTTTCTCTAAGGAGCACAAAGCCGATTATGATATATAATTAGGTAATAGCTGCACTCAAAAAAAATCTGGTCTCCTTATGACTTGGTTTCTAATAAAACAGCATTTGGTTTAGGATGAGTCTCTCTTGGATTCTGTCCAGTAGAATGCTTTGTATTTGGTACTTAACATACATTGCCTTATGTATTATAATCATTTTCCTTTTATATGCATCTATGCTTTTCTGTAACCACCCTCTGAATGTTTCAAGAGAATAGTTTGTGACTTACAGCTTTCTCTCCCACGGTGACTAGCCTGTGGCATTTGCAGTAGATGCTGTTCATTGTCTACTCAGCATCCATTTGTGCCTTTCTTTCTATATAACACAGTCCCAGTTTATTCAGGAAACTTCTCTCCTTCTCAACCGGGTATCTCAGGAGAAACTGACTTACCCTTAGCTCCAGGGGTGGATCTGATTGGTTTAAGGATATGCATCCTCCTGCCTCATAAGTATCTTAGGATGTGCACATGATCCCAGATAGACCGTGAGAAGGGCTTGCTGGGGGCTTTGGATAAAAGTTTCCTCAAGAAAAACTACAGGGAAACCATGAGGTGGTCCCTCTGCATGTGGACACTGTCATTTGTAACTATGATGGTCAGAGCTGTAGGAACCACCCACCTCGGGTGGGAGCATGAAGCCAGGGGAATCTCAGGGAAAGGGCTGGGGCCCGTGCCATGCTGCAGCTTCTCATTTTCCAAAACAATAAAATGTACTTCTGTTTAAGCCATTTGAAGATCAATTTCCCGTTACTTGCAGCCAAAGACATCCTGAATGATGCAGAATTATCCACTTAATATTAGTATTTGATTGATTTTAGTGCCGCAGGTCCTCTTTGGAAGAAGAGATTAAGATTGAACAAGCAGCACTAGTTCACTTTGGGAAAGTAATTTCATACCAGTTGGAAAAATTGTAATATGTAGTTTTCATTCCTGTCCATTCCTTTTTATAAACTTATGCAGTGCATGATATTTTAAACTTGGTGTTGTTCATGGTTCGAAGATATAAAATGAAATTGTTGGCATGGAGTGATCTATTTTGTGCTAAGGAGCCAGAAGCATGGATCCAGGGTCCTGAAGCAGCCTTGATTGTTGCCCCCTCTGAAACATATGCAGCTCTGTCCTTCAAGAGTTGTTTCGCCTCCATTCCTTCTTCCCTTCCCTGTGGCATCCCTTCTCTTTCCCTTTCTTCTGGCCTTCCTCACGTGAGTACATGTCCACAGAGCCGTCTGCCAGTTTTGCAGGGTTAGCCTCTGCCCCTCTGACTTGGGACTAGGATGCACCCTGCATCCCTGCCCTACCTCCACAAGTTCTCAGAGATCCTGTTTGCTGCTTCACGGCATCAACTTATGGCATTTATTTATTTATTTAGTCAGTCTTTTCAGGGTGGAACCCACAGCATATGGAAGTTCCCAGGCTAGGGGTCCAATCAGAGCTGTGGCTGCCAGCCTACACCACAGCCACGGCAACACCAGATCCAAGCTGCATCTGAGACCTACACCACAGCTTATGGCAATGCCAGATCTTTAACCCACTGCGTGGGGCCAGGGATTGAACCCGCATCCTCATGGATACTAGTTGGGTTCGTTACTGCTGAGCCACAACGAGAATTCCTGCTTATGGCTTTTTACTTATCGAGGTCCTGCAAGCTGACACCTCTAGGAATTCAAGCTCAGGAATATTATTTCACACCTTTTCCTGTATTTGCTTGATCACCAGGCACATTCTCCATTCTAATCATCTTCCTTTGCCAAGTCTGCTGCCTCACAGCAATTCAGCGAGGGGTTTGTGTGTCTCTCAATCTCCAGGGACACATCACTTTGTTTAACCTCCATCCTAAGGAAAAAGCCTATTATTTTGGTGTCTTAAACCTTAGCCCAGTAACTAAATTTCTTTTTTTTTCTTCAGCCAGCAGTCCCATATTTCCCAGCTGGTATGGTCCAGCTCTCACCCCTATATTTTCTATAGCGTGTTCCTTAAATTATCTTCCTCAGGATATAGTCTCTTAAGATGCTCTGTAGAAAAGTAGTTCTATAGTCTAAGTCATTTGAGAAATGTTACAGATCTCCCCAGAGACTTCTTGTGCATATTAGCACTTTAAGATCAGCTGCATAAAGACAAAACACAACTGCTTAACTTCCTTGACCTTAACTCTCCTCACCTCTGTGTTTCATCTCCCTCCTCAAGGTGTGTTGAGTAGCCTGTGGATCTTAGAATTCCCTGAGCTCGATTGCGTTTTGCTACCTCCAGGCCTCTCCTTTGGGGGTCCTTTGCCTGGGACATCCTCACTGCCTGTCCTTGCATCTGGATGGCCAGTCTGGCCCCTGAGCCTAGCGCACTTGATGGCCCTGTGACTGTTAACCCTAAAATATTTCCATATCAAAGTTGCAGCACGGAGTTCCATTGTGACTCAGCAGAAACGAATCTGACTAGTATCCATGAGGATGCAGGTTCCATCCCTGGCCTTGCTCAGTGGGTTGGGTATCCGGCATTGCCATGAGCTGTGGAAGATGTGACTTGGATCCTGCATTGCTGGAGCTGTGGTGTAGGCCAGCAGTCTGGGAACTTCCATATGCCATGGATGTGGCCCTAAAAAGCAAAAAATAATAATAAAAATAATAATAAAAATTTCAGTACGCAGGTGGACAGTTTCACTCAAGTCCACATCCTATGGGTAAATGCTTGGTGTTTGAGACACCCTAATCAGGATTTGCCTTCTAGCCACCTCTAATGTCAGTACCCGAGGGTTAATTAGCAGATGATTTTTCCTTGGTGTTATAAGGGTGTTGAGGTCAGTGACTAGTTAGGTTGTTCAGGCCCCGAATCTTGCGTGAAAAGAGGTACCATCTTCCAGCCCAGCCAGTGGGCAGGGGGTCCTGAGGTCCCTTCTTTATGGAGGACCCCTGCTGCCCATGTTCAAAACAGTCTCCTTAGAAGCAGGATGCTAGCTGAGATGTCAAAGGGAAGATGGGGACTTTGCTGAGCGACCAGAACTGATCATGTGGTGCCTGTGTTTGCAGCGGGTGGCTAAGAAATATTAAACACTTGGCTGCACATCATCTAAGACTTGCTTGAACCGGAACATACTACCTGATAGTGGAGAGGGGCCCTCGAGCCCTAGGTTAAATCAGAGGCTGCTGTGGTTGCCGGAAGAGCCTTGTAGACAGTCTGGCCAATCCACAGAGGGGTGTGTCCCCACAGGTGGTGTGCAGTGCTCAAGGTGATCCTGAGCAGGGCAGGGAGTCATCAGCCACCCAGGGTTCTGCCTGCTCAAGGGGCTTTCATTTTCCTTCTCTTCTTTGTCCCACGGAGTAAAAGTGGCTGCATTAGGGACTTCTGAATGGCTAAGGTGCTCATTAAAGGGACACCTGCATCGCCCCTCCCCCTGCGACCATCACAAAGGGAGACCTTTGCACTAAGCAACCTCACACCTGTTCCCTGCCAGGGTTCTGCCCTCCTGTCATCCTATTTCCACCCCCACGTAACTGGCTCTCTTGTAGGAGCCTGTGCCAGCAAATGGCACACTGTCCCTCCTCCAGAGCCCAGTCTTCCTCTCAGCCCCTTGAGTTCAGTCTTACCTTCTCTGTGCTTCAGAGTCTGTACCTGCAAAATGAGTATAATAACTAATAGCATCCCCTTCATGGGCCTGTTATGGGGGGAACTAGCTTGTATATGCAAAGGTCCCAGAACACTGCCCAGCACCTCGTACACTAGTTCATTCTTCCTTTCCTTTCCCTCCATCCCTCCCTTCTTTCTTCCCTCTTTCCACCCTCCCTCCCTCCCTTCCTTTCTTCCTTCTTTCTTCTTAATCATATAACTTCCTGGGAATTCCCATTGTGGCTCAGTGGTAATGAACCCGACTATTATCCACGATGATGCAGGTTCCATCCCTGGTCTCACTCAGTGGGTTAAGGATCCGGTGTTGCTGTGTGCTACAGTGTAGGTTGAAGACTCAGCTTGGATCCCGCTATGGTGTCGACTGGCAGCTGCAGCCCAATTAGACTCCTAGCCTGGGAACTTCCATATGCCATGAGTGTGGCCCTCAAAAGACCAAAAAACAAACAAAACTTTTTCTTAACAAGAGGGCTCATTAGAGAGGCATGAATGAAATTTATTCCCCTGTGGAAGTTTGTATCAGCCTTCTGTTAACCAAGGTACGTGTTGCAAAGACCTGGTACTAACATTCAGTTCTTTACTCAGAAAAGAATCCTTTCGGCCCTGACTTAGAGCTTATTTGCTCTTGGTTTACATGGTGTTCTCCTAAGTTTGATTGCTTTCCAACTTCACAGAGGATTAGAAAAGCACATTAGAAGGAATTTGTGGCAGGCATACTCAAAGCAGCAAGAAGTGACTGCTGGTAGTGAAGGAAGAGGCATATTAATATAAAAATCAGGTGAAAGAACTTCTAAATCCTAGGATCTTTAGGGGTAGGAAAAAGGCAAAATAGCCCCAGGAGTCCTTACAGAGTGTCATTGTTTTAAAGCCCACTGGAATGGTTGATGCTTATCATGATGGCCCTGAGTTATTGAGATAATTAAATGCTTTTTAGCATGCCTTGTTTAATGAGGCTGGAAAGTATGTGACAAGCTTTAGAATGTCCAACCAAGTGATAAATGTTAGTTTTGATGCCGAAAGTGATAAATCATCCTCTTATTTGTTAAGGCAGTTTATATAACACACCCGGTGCCTGGATCATGCTGGGTAAATGAGGCATCACTTTACATAGTTACGGCAGTTAATGTTAGTAAAATATCCTCTAATTCAGGAGACACAAGCTCAGTTACTCTATTAGACAAGTCCCAAATCCCAGTCCTGCTAGATCTGAAGGAGTTTTACGGACCCACGTGTGAACACACAGAGCGTGGAGGATAACGGATCTGAGGGAGAGAGTGATGCCTGTAAATAAAGCAGTCCTTTTCTAACTTCTATTTTTAACTTCCGCTTTTTGTCTTGCCCTAGAAGGCCTCATCCACTGTTATGTTTTTGCTAAGTTGAGAACAGATATTTTTTAGAGGTACCAGGAAAGGGCTTGTGGAATATTTTGCTTTGGGCTGCAAAGACTGTTTCCTAGTCACCATGCTGAAGTTTGCCTTGGCCTTTTGGGAGCCGCTGGTCTCAAGGGTAGAGTGCTTGGAGCAGGGGTTTTGCTCCGCCAGTGACTCAGACATGACCCAGTCTGGATTCTGACTCATGTCTCCTACAGAGGTACATAAGTTGGTAAATAGGTAAGTGATTAGAAGGTCTGTGACAAACAATATAGCAAAAGACAGAACCTTAAATCACTGAACATGCTTCCTCATTAAGGAGGAGGATGGTAATTATAGCTTGTTGGTACTGCCAAAGCCATTGCTCTTTAGTAAGCCCTTACTGTGTACTAGGCACCATGCACAAACCAGTGCTTCAGCTCAGATGCTCTCAATCCTCCAAGGTAGATACTTTGTAGAATGAGAAGATGGAGGCTCAGAGAAGTTAAGTGACTTATCCAAGGTCACACAGCTAACTAGAGAAGAACTGAGATTGAAACCTAGATCTGTCTGCCTCCAAGGGCCACCCTTCTAATTATGAGGTGAGCACTTGGGGACATCTGCTTCCCCCTGACACCAGCCTGACCTTGATCTCTGTAGAGAGGAAGGAGCCACAAGAGGGCTCCCAGGGGTATGCAAGGACTACTCTGAGGCAAAAATGCTGGGGACAGAGATGCAGATCCCTTTGGATAGGCCTTGGTGGGACACAACCTGGTTGTATCACTCCTCCTGGAATGGGCCCTCTGTGCTAGGAGCCTGAACAAAGCATCATAGCACCAGGAATGTCCCCTGATACCTCGAGAGGGAAGCAGTCTGTGCCCCTGGTCCCATAGCCAGTGTGTCCTTACCCAGGGACTTGTTTGGGGTCCCCTCTAACTAGGCAGTTTCACTGCTGATCTCCTTAGATTTTCAGTTCAGGCTTCACATTGTGTTTACATGGGATGTCTCTCAGGAGGTGGAGACGAACAGGACCAGCAGCCCAAGCTCCTTCCACAGGCTGGGCCATCAGGTCAGGATGCCTGTCCTCCTGGGAGGCCTGGGCCCTCCATTCCTCTCCTGTCCGGCTGACTCGGCTGCTGCTCTGCTTACACAGGGACGTGGCAGTGTCTGTGCATTGCGTCAGCTTGGCCCCACTTTCTCTGGATCGTCCTTGTTAGGTGAGCGACGGTCAGAGAGGGGATTAGGACCATGATCTCTGAGGGAATGAGAGGTGTGGGCAGATCATCATTTCATCCCAGGGCTGCGAGGCATCCTGAAACACTGGGAATTTGGGGCCGTGGCAGGAAATGAGGGCTTATGTTTCTCATGAGTCCAAGAAAACAGAAAAAAGGGAGGAAGGAAAGGAAAGAAGGGAAGAAAGGGAGGGAGGGAGGTTGGTTATCAGCCCTACAACCTCTGTTGCCACTGCTCAGCTCTGCTGTCATATGGAAGGGGCCATAGAGAATATGCAGAGGAGCAGGTGCAACCGTGTTCCGGTGAAACTTCATGTAGAAAAACAGGCAGTTGGCCTGAGGGCTATAGTTTGCCGCTTCTGGACCTATGTGTTGTGAGCGGGAGTGACACTTTTGGACAGACACTCTGATCACGGCATGCGGTGAGCGTGGAGGCACATGTGGAAGGGGAGTCCCTGCAGCCTGGGACCCTCAGTGAGCACATGGCGTGAAGGAGACACAAACTTGGCCATGTGAGGCCATGGAGATTCGATGTCCATTACTTACGGTAGCATAACCTGCCTCTGCTGAGTGACACCTATGATCTTTGCTTACAAAGTACCATCAACACGGTTCTCCTGGGTCTCACTGTCACAGCTAATGTGTACTAAATATTTATTATGTGCCAAGCACTGAGTGGAGGCCTTTACCAACCTTGTCTCAATAATTCCTTCCAGGAGCTCCTGCTGTGGTGCAACAGAATTGGCAGTGTCTTGGGAGCGCTGGGACTCGGGTTCAGTCCCTGGCCTGGCCCAGTGGGTGGGAGGTCTGGCATTGCCGAGGCTTTGGCTTAGGTTAAAATTTCCACTTAGACCTGATCCCTGGCCTGGGAGCTCCATAGGCTGAGGAGCAACCAAAAAAGAAAACAAAAATTCCTCCCCATAACTATGCAACCGTGGGTACTGTAATTATACCTATTTTTCCAGAAACATGAAAGGGAAGTTTAGAGAGGTGAAATAACTTGCCCACGATCTCACAAATGGTTAAGTGTGAGAAGTGGGACTTGAGCACCAGCCATCAACTTCTTCTTCTTCTTCTTTTGTCTTTTCAGGGCTGCGCCTGTGGCATATGGACGTTCCCAGGCTCGGGGTATAATTGGAGTTCAGCTGCTGGCCTACACCACAGCCACAGCAACACGAGATCCAAGCCACGTGTGTGACCCACACCACAGCTCACATTGAGCCCAGGTCTTCCGATGCAGAATCCTAGGTTCTTAACCTCTATGTGTCCTGCCTGGGGTTCAGGTCTTTGGGATTTTTCTTTTTTTCTCTTATCCCTTCACCTCTTTGATCACTGCTTTTGGCAGCGTGCGCTGTTTTGACAGGAGCCACAGTGACTCTGCCGGCTGAAAAGGAAGAGACTTGCTTGCAGACAAGTGCAGATCTGAGCAGTGGGGGGAGGTAAATGGAAATAGCCAGAGCCACAAGTCGGGTTGGCAGCCCAGACACACACCGGAAGATGACCACTTTGGAGACTGGCTGATCTGAGGAATCGCTCTTAGTCGTGCGTTCCTCCATTTCCACCAGTCATCTCCAAGGCACACTGTCAGCCTTCTAGTCTCAGACCTGTCCTTATCTTTGTCTGAAAGGAAAAAATAATTTATATTATGGAACAGTCTTGAGAAAGTGTGTCACTCCCCTTCCTGGCCTGACAAAGCACTGAACAAGCTATCGAGCTATGACTGTCATCTTTGATGGTTTCGCAGATAATTCACCAATCTGGGGTCACAAAGGCCCAGCTCTATTTGATCAAGTGATAAGAAGCCACGTAATGAATCCTTGTAATTTCTGAAGAGCTACTGTTGAAGATACTATCCGTTGTGTGGTTTGGTATTTCTTATTACAAGTCTCACTTTATTAAATTTCTCTATGTAGGGTCATGGAAAATTTTCTCTTGTTAAAATGATCCCTTCTTCTAATCAAAAATGAGAATTACGTAAGCGATTATGTTTCCCTTTTTACCTTGGCTGTTGGGTAACAGGATTTATTTGCTACTTGGAGGTAATACCTGTTTGAATTCAGGATCAGAATAGATTATCTACACATTTCCCCCTGCTCCTTCACCTCTAGGTTCAGATCTCTGTTTCTGACTTTACATTTTAAATCATATAACATTCTGCTATAGGTTACTGAAAATCCTTCCTGGAAGTAGATGAGATGTAAATTATAATTAAAACTTCAGGAGTTCCCATTGCAGCACAGTGGAAACACATCTGACTGGTATCCATGAGGATGTGGGTTCAATCCCTGGCCCTGCTCAGTGGGTTAAGGATCTGGCGTTGCTGTGAGTTGTGGCTTGGATCTGGTGTGGCTGTGGCTGTGGCATAGGCCAGCAGCTGTAGCTCTGATTAGACCCCTAGCCTGGGAACTTCCATATGCCTAAGGTGTGGCCCTAAAAACAAAAACAAAACAAAAACAAAAAGAACTACACTCTTGGAGTTCCCATTGTGGCTCAGTGGGTTAAGAACACAAAATAGCGTCTGTGTAGATTCAGGTTTGATTCCTGGTCTTGCTTAGCAAGTTAAGGATCCAGCCTTGCTACAAGTTGCGGCATGCATAGGTCACAGATGCGGCTCGGATCCTATGTTGCTATGGCTGTGGAGTAGGCCAGCAGCTGCAGCTCCAATTCGTTCCCTAGCTTGGGAACTTCCATATGTCATGGGTATGGTTGTGAAAAAAAAAACTGCACACTTTCTGCTGTGCTGCCTCTTGGTGATGCTGATGGTGACGCCAAGTACTGTTCTCCTACGTGCCAGATACTCTTCTAAATGCTTGGTATCCATTAATGTATCACAGTATCCCTATGATAGGTTCTGTTGCCATTTATGTTTTACTGATGGGGAAACTGAGGCACAGAGAAGTAACTTGCTGTAGGTCACATAGCTAGTCATTGGAGGCAGGATTTGAATCTGGGCAGTTTTAGCTTTAAAGCCCACTTGATTATGCTGTACTCTCTTTGATGCTATTGTTCTATAGATGTGGTGGATTCTGTGGGGAGAAAATTAGGCCTTGGGGTCATGAAGCCTGACTCCTGGTGCCAGTTGTGCCCCTGAGTAGCCAAGAGATATTGGAGAGGTGACGCCCCTTTTGTACCAGCCAACATCACAGTAGAAGAGCAGAACCCCATCAGTTATTTTAACAGAGTTTCCTAGAAGGAATTGGTTACACAGGTGTTGGAGGCCTGCAAAGGCAAAGGGAACCTGGAGGAATACACAGAGGTAACAGCAGGAAGCAGCCCTGCCCTCAGGGCTGTGGGAGCAAAGGAAAGCGGCTTGGGAAGGGGGCCTCGTGGAACTGCGGGTCAGACTTCCGGAAGGGACCATCAGTCCACAGTGTGGGTATCCAAGGTCTTTGGAAGAAGGCATCTCAGGGCTGACTCTGACCTTGGAGAAGGGAGCCCTGCCTAGACGCTACTGGTACCTCTGAGGGGTGTGGCGAGGCTGGCGCTGGGAGTGTGGATCAGTGGGAGACTAGAACCAATTTCCAGTTCCCCAGTGAAAGGCCCTTTCTGGGGCCTGCCTGCCAGGAACAGCCCTCTGCCTGCCTTGTGGTTTCCCTCTAGTGCTCCCTGTTGGCGGAAACTGACAGGGCACCTACTGTTGAAGGAGCCTTGGGATTTGCACTTTGCCCATTCCCAGCCCCCACTGCTGAGCAGAATATTGACAGATGGTTTAGAGCCTAGGGAGGAGAGCCTCACAACAGGTACCCCCTCTCTGCCTGCTTCTTTATTTACAAAGTGATGAGATTGAACACATGGTGTGCAGGGGAGCGAATGGCAATCCGCTGACCCCTCCCTGGGCTCCAGTTACAGCGAAAGATGTAGCTAATCAAGTTCATCCTCTCCGCCTGCCCCCCACCCCCAATCAGCAGTGAATAGTTGGAGGCCTCATAGGTCTCCTCCCCCTCCCCATTACTTGTCCAGTGCCAAGGACAGCACTTGCGGGGACACTCATTATATGCTTGAAATATTTAATTATTGCATTTTCACAGGTATGTAAGTCATCAAGTATTCAGTGATCACAGTGTACCCAGCCGCGGACCAGGGACTGTGGGGAAGCAGGCCATGCATGAGGCATGGCCTGGCTGTGAATGATCTTACAGACTTGGTATAATAAGGTGAGATAAGCCCAGTAAGCAGAGCAAGTTTTTGACACATGTGGTGAACAGTCTCAAATTTTAGTAGGTTCAGGTAGAATTTGAGTTCAGGGAAGGGAAAGAGATCCACGTTGCTTGGAGTTGGAGGGTTTCAAGAGGGTGCAGTTTCTTACCAATCTCCCATGTACTAACTTGGAGACACAGTTTCTCCAAAAACATGTGCACTTGGGAGAAACTATTGATTCTTTTGTCTCTGTCATCAGGCATTATTAATGTGCTTTTCCTCAGCATCATCTTCCCATCAGCCCAATAGTGTACAACTTCCTACATTAAAAAAAAAAAAAGAGGGCATTCCTGTTGTGGCACAGTGAAAACAAATCTGACTAGTATCCTTGAGGATGTGGTTTCAATCCTTGGCCTCACTCAGGGGTCCAGCTTTGCCATGAGCTTTGGTATAGGTCACAGAGCAGCTCAGATCCCACATTGCTGTGGCTGTGGTGTAGACTGGCAGCTGCAGCTCCAATTTGACCCCTAGCCCAGGAACTTCCATATGCTGCAGGTTTGGTCCTAAAAAAAAAAAACCCAAAAGAAAAACCAAAAAAAAAAAAAAAACCCCAAAAAGGAGTTCCTATTGTGGCTTAGTGGGTTAAGAACCCAACTAGTATCCATCCATGAAGATACAAGTTTGACCCCTGGCCTTGCTCAGTGGGTTAAGGATCCAGCATTGCTATAAACTATGGCACAGGTTGTAGATACAGCTTGGATCTGGCGTTGCTGTGGCTGTGGTGCAGGCCAGCAGCTGCAGCTCCTATTGGCCCCTGCCTGGGAACTTCCATATGCTTCAGGTGTGGCCATAAAAAGAAAAAAAGAGGAATGTTCAAGTTATGAAGAGAACATCCAGCATAGTGACTTGTTCACAGCTGCAGAAAATCTGCAACAGAGAAATCCCCTCAGAGCAGCCCTGGGTGTATCCTCACCTACCTCCAGCAAATAAGCGAGCAGAGTGGTCTGTTTGCCAGGAGGTGTCACAGAGCTCCTCATCCAGGCCTTGGGCCAGAGTATAACCTTGCAGATGTCACCCCAGGGAGAGCTGCACACCTCTCTGACTGCTGGGACATTGTTCCCTGGCCTCAAGGGAGAGCTTCAGGGAATCATTTAATGAAGCAGCAGTTGATCTTCAAGGTCTACAGAGAAGGATAAAGTGGCCCAGAGGAAATGGTGGCATGCCTTCAGCGGCCCCTGTCAACGTCAGCAAGATGTGGGAAGGAACCCTGAATCAATTAAACAAGGAGGAGGGCTCTGATGCTGGGTCCCTTCCAGATGATCACACTGTTGTTACCACTTTCAGCAACTCCTGATGCAGGAATGTGGATGTGCTCTTTACATGGAGCCCTCAGGTACACTCCCCTCTCTTTTTAATTTAGATTTTTTTAAAAAAGATTATGTATGTTGCATAAAGTCAAGCTCATGAAACTTAGAGTTTGATGACTTTTTTTACATGTGTATGCATTATGTGAGCAGGTAAGATTATAGGCTATTTCTAGTACCTTCAAAGGCTTTTTTTTTCCTTTTGATGGCCATACCTGTGGCATATGGAAGTTCTCAGGATGGAGTCTGAATTGAAGCTGCAGCTGCCGGCCTATGCCACAGCCATAACAACCCCATATCGGAGCCTCATCTGCAACCTACACTGAAACTTGTTGGTGCCAGGTCTTTAACCCACCAAGCAAGGCCAGGGGTCAAACCCGCATCCTCAGATGGACAGTGTCAGGCTCTTAACCAGCTGAACCACAATGGGAATTCCTCAAAGTCTTCTTCATGCCCTTCCCAGGCAATTCTCTTCATTAAAGATTAGCTTTGTCTGACTTTGAACCTCATAAAAATGGAATCATAGAAAAAAATCTTGAATTATGTTTGTTTCTTTTGCTGAATGTTGTACAATTCCTTTTGCTCAAGGGACAACTAGAAACAAGTTCAGAGAAGGGGCATAGCTAGAACAAGGTTTGATACCTACAGTCCAGGTTTTACCATTGCACAGCTCATTACCATGCATGTATCCATTCATCCATCCTTCCAAACCCATGTTGAAAGATGACTCTTTGTGAGGGATGTTTCCAGGTGCTGGATATGTAGATATGAGTAAATCACCTTGTCTTCAAAGATCTCCCAGTGTACTGGGTGAGAAATATTTTAGGGGAATAATTAAAGAGTGGTGGGTATGGACCTCTCTATAAGAAACTGTGTATATATGTGGATGCCTAGAGGAGGAAGAGGAGAAAGAGCAGAGGTAGTGGCTATGACTTGAGGGCTCGGGAAGAAGGAAATGGTATTAGAACAAAATTTCATTTTTGTTGTCAACAGAGCTGCAAAATTTAAAAGATAAGTAGGGTTGGGGTCATCTTCTGTGTATATCCTATAGGACCTTGCACTCATGGAGCTAGCGGGCCTTCATGACCCACAACCCACAAACATTACAAAATATCTTCTCTAAGAGCATGGGTCATACACCTAGAATTCTCTAACTAGGCAGAGGGCAGACAGTGATGGATTACCTTCTTGATTTGTTTAGACACCTAGAAAGATCTATGGAAAACAGTTTCAGCAGAGTTCCTGGGGTGGCACTTTCTAACTCAAGGAAACATAAGGCCTTGTATGAATTTCTGAAAATTACATACATCAACTTGCTTCTCTAGGTAAGTAGGGACTTTTTCCAAGAACTCTTCCTTCTGTCAGAATGTGAGAATACATATGTGGTAAGGTGACCCCCAGTTAGTATAATCTCTTTGTAATATCCCTGTGTAACCACCGTAGAATGTATGACTTGCTTTTAACCAACAGAATGTGGCAGCGGTGACTGGGAGTCATTCCCTTGATTAGGCTACATTATATGGCAAAGACAATAGGATGTCAGTCTATAATAAATTGTTATATAAAATTCTGCCTTAGCAGATTGAAAAGAGAGAGAGAGAGGGAGAGAGAGAGTCTGTCTGTCTCTTATTAGCCTTAAAAAAAGCACACAGCCATATGGTGAGAGGGCCTGGGAGAAGGGCTGTGGGAAACTGTAGGTGGCCTTTAGGATATGAGTGGCCTCCAGCCAATAGCTGGTAAGAAACTGGGGCCCTAAGACCTACATCTGCAAGGAGATGAATTCTATAATATCCTGAATGAGCTTGGGTTCTTCCCCAGCCAAACTTCCAGATGAAAATGCAGCCCAGTCAACACCTTGATCATAGCCTTGAGACCCTGAGTAGAAGACCCAGCTAGACTGTCTCTAGACGCCTGACCCACAAAACCATAAGATGATAAATGTATGTTACTTTAAGGTGCTAACCTGTGGTAGTTTGTTACACTGCAATAGATAACTGATACACATACTTATCTGCAAACATTGGTTGTGTCAAAATAACTTCTCAATGACACCTGGCTCTGCAATATATTCTATATGTGAGATGTAAAAGTAGCCAATGAATTCCTTAAGGACTGCCATTTAGCATTTCATTTTCACACTATTGTGGGCTCTGACTTACATAAGAAGTCAACAAGGGCACTGTATTAATTAGGAAATAAGGAGATCCTGTCATGGCGCAGCAGAGACAAATATGACTAGGAACTACGAGGTTACAAGTTCGATCCCTGGCCTCGCTCAGTGGGTTGAGGATCCAGCATTGCCGTGACCTGTGGTGTAGGTCACAGACTTGGCTTGGATTTGGCATTGCTGTGGCTGTGGTGTAGGCCGGCGGCTACAGCTCCGATTAGACCCCTAGCCTGGGAACCTCCATATGATGAGGGTGTGGTCCTAAAAAGACAAAAAGACAAAAAAAAAAAAATTAGGAGATAAGTTTAGTTGTTCTGAGTGAGACCCTAAATCAGCCCCTTCCTTTCTTCCTTCTTTCTTTTCTCTTCTCTTCTTTTCTTTTCCTTTCTTTTCTTTTTTAATTTAGGGCTACACCTGCAACTTATGGAAGTTCCCAGGCTAGGGATTGAATCAGAGCCACAGCTGCTGGCCTACACCACAGCCACAGCAACTCGAGATCTGAGTCTCATCTGCGACCTACACCATAGCTCACAGCAGTGCTAAATCCTTAACCCACTGAGCAAAGCCAGGGATTGAACCCACATCCTCATGGATGCTAGTTAGATTCGTTTCCCCTGAGCCACAATGGGAACTCCCAGCCCCTTTTCTAACATTTGGAGAGCCTGTGGCAAGAATACAAATTGATGATATGCCATATGTCTAAAGAATGAAAAGTTATGAATCATTGTTACATGTAATATGTTCTACTATGTTGACAAGTATATTTTATAATAACCATGTATATGTAAAAGTCTTTATATCACTGAAAAATGGCAAAACATTAAATATAATGGAATATAATTATTATTTTGCATGCTTGGGTATTCTGCTGATGGAAAATGTTTGAATAGAAGTAATAAAAGATAATTCACATATTATTATATATCTGTAAAATACATTTTCTTGCTTTCAAAAAAAATCACTAATTATTTAATGTGGCAGGTTTCAGCTGACAGTAAAAATCTAAAGGATTAAAAATAAAATGTGTGCCAAACTTGAGTGTATTTTCATTAAAAGATCAATTTAAAGTAGTCGAAAATTTTTAAATTTAAGTGAAAGTTTTCAAAAAGCTTTTTTCCGGAGTTCCCATCATGGCTCAGTGGTTAACAAATCCAACTAGGAACCACGAGGTTGCAGGTTCGATCCCTGGCCTCGCTCAGTGGGTTAAGGATCCGGCATTGCTGTGAGCTGTGGTGTAGGTTGCAAACATGGCTCGAATCCTCTGTTGCTGTGACTGTGGTGTAGGCTGGCAGCTATAGCTCCAATTTGACCCCTGTGCCACAGGTGCGGCCCTAAAAAGCAAAAAATAAAATTTAACAAATACTACACTCAGCCAATGGGGCTGCTGGAACCAAACACCACAGGGTGAAGAGAAGCTGAAAAAAAAAAGATATTCTACTCTTCTGGGAAACAGTACTTTGTCATTATGCAGAAATCTGTCACATCGATGTCTTCTGAGAAGGAGGATTTAATGAGTTGATACCCCAGTGCTGGCACTGCCCAAATTCTCCACATACTTTGAGGCTACATCTGTCCCTCATCTCGGCAATGGCAAAGTCCCCATCTTTCACAATATTTGGATACAGTGGCCTTTTGTTTTGAGGACCAGGGCAAGAGATGTGGAGAAACGATTCCATGGGGCTTGAATGATGTTACTTGTGCAAGCGGATATTAAAGGTGCTGGTCATGCTGTGTCAGCACTGGGTCCTGAGTAATTGGAGCAGCCACGTGTTCTTTAATAAGTGTATGGAAGTTCCCATTGTGACTCAGTGGGTTAAGAACCCGACATTATGAAGATACAGGTTTGAACCCTGGCTTGTCTCAGTGGGTTAAGGATCTGGCGTTGCTGTGAGCTGTGGCATCAGCCTCAGCTGCAGCTCTAGTTCAACTCTGAGCCTGGGAACTTCCATATGCCACAGAGTGTGGCCCTAAAAGGGGGGGGGGTATGCACATGCAGACACATGTGACCAAGGGCTTTTGGAAGTGTTGGGCTGCATGCTCAAATTGCGCATGCCCAAGTCCAAGGGGGTGGTTGCTGCTCCAAGTATTAGTTTTTTAAACAACTCAGCAGTTGATTTCTTTCTCACATAACCTTGTAAGCTTAGTGGTCCTTGATGGGATGGCAGCCCACAGTCCCAAGGACTCAGCCTCACTCCGGGTTCCCCTTTCCCTAAGATGTTGTGCTTGTCTGAATGGCTCAGGATGGCTCCCACTCTATCTACCATTCAGCCAGAAGGAAGAAAAAAGGATGAGAAGCAGGGCATGCCCCTCTTTTTAAAGGGTCCAATCTTGAAGTTGCACACACCAGTTCTGCCCAGTTCCCTGTCCACGGATAGGCTGAGAAATGCAGTCTTCCACCGGAGATCCTTGTGTCTAGCTAAAAACCATGTTTCTCTGAGAAAAGGGGAAAACACAAGTTGGGTGATAGCTGGTAATCTCTGTCACAGGTGCAGGGGCTTTTTTAAAGATAAGTTTGGAAAGAAGGATGATAATTTAGAGTCACAGATACAAGTTCTATTGTATTTCATTAAAATAACAGACCTAGAGGTATGAGCTTTGGATGGTTTTAAGCACAATGCAGGCTGGGTGCTACCTGAAATGCTAAGCTGAAAAACTGAATTGGGGTCAGATCCACAACCAGCCATAAACTAGTAAAGTGACCTTGATGCAGTGACATTACTTCTCTTGGACTAAGTTTGCTTTTCAGTAAAATGAGGGCTTTGGATTAAACTGTTGGTTCATAGGAAGTTCCCTTGTGGCACAATGGATTAAGGATCTGGCTTTGCTGCAACTGTGATGAGGCACAGGTTCGATCCCTGGCCCAGGAACATCCATATGCTGTGAGTGTGGCCAAAAACAAACAAACAAAAAAGGTAGACTACTGCATGATGTTAGTCATGCAAATGGGGTTCCAAGGAGCCTGTGGGTTCCTCACTGTTGCTTCAGGTGCTAGAGGTTGGCTGTGAAATTTTCTTCCCAGTGTGCTAGTCAGAACAACTCCATTTTTATTGGTTTTGTGAAAAAAGGGGAAAAAAAGAAGGGAGGAGGGCTTTTATTGCTAGAGTGACAGTTTGAAAATGCCTGGACACTAAGTTGCCTAGTGGAGGCGGCAGGCTGTGGGGTCAGACAGCCTGCACTTAAACACCAGCCCTGCCACTCACCCTCTGTGACACCTCTGGCTGAGGTATTTTCCTTTCTTAAGCCTCATCTTTAAAATATTGTTACTAGAGTTCCCTGGTGGCTCAGTGGGTTAGGGACCTAGAATTGTCACTGCTATGGCTCTGGTTGTAGCTGTGGCTCAGGTTTGATGCCTGGCCCAGGAACTTCCACATGCCTTGGACATGGCCAAAAAAATATATGTATTGTTACTATTATTTACTTCTTGGAAATGTCTTGAGACTTAAATAAGATAGTGTATTTGAGAGGGCTTATTTTTGAGGGTCTGGTTTAACAGATATGTTTAATAAACTGGAACTGTTATTATCATTATCACCAACTTGATTTCTAAGGCTCGAGCTTTGGGTTCTAAGGCTTTGTGTTTCTATGAATTGCTGTGCAAAATGAAGACTCTTTTTATAAAATGAATAACTATCAGTAGGTTCTTCTCTTTACTCCTGGGTTTTTGCAGATTTTCTCAAAATGAGGCACACTAGAGTTAGCCCATCCTGGGTAAAATAATTTAAACATAAGTAAGATGTAGGGGAGTTCTCTAGTGGCACAGCCGGTTAAGGATCTGGCATTGTCACTGCAGCAGCTGGGGTCACTGCTGTGGCGTGGGTCTCAATCCCTGGCTCGGGAACTTCCACATGCTGCAGGTGCAGCATCCTCCCCCCCCCCCCAGCGAGGTAAGATGTAGACAATATTAAAATAAATTTTCAGTTATTCAGAGGCAATATTAAAATAACTTTTTCAACAGGGAAAACATTTTCAGTCTTTTAATTCAAAGAGAAAATGATTCAGTTTTTTAATGCTACACATGGGAGGAAATAAATGCAAGTTGGTTGCACTTTAAATAGTTAATGAGAAGGATAAGCAGGAAAATCCCATGATATGACTTTTTGTCAAACTTGACTTTCCAGGGATTAAAGCTGCTTTTGAGTTAAACCTGCTTATTCCAGTTTGTTAAACCCTTGAGAAACTCCAGTGTGTTCCACTCAGTAGTCCCCCACGAGGGGGTCACATTATAGCCTCCACATCACAGAGTCAATGGAGTGACAGTGCAGGACTGTGTGATCCTGGAGCTGAGAGGCTTGGAGATCATGGATTGCCACCGTCCTTGTAGGCCGATCAATGTTCCACCAAGTATCAAATGGAAGAGATGTAATGGGCTTTCAGATCCATCTACCTGTCTTATGATTTCAAATCCTCTCTAGGACATTCCTGTGAAATCTTCACTCCGACTTGTCACCCTTAGACCTTTGACTACACCCCATCCGTCTTGCTTCCTAGCTCTCTAACTGTCCTTGTTGATAGAACCCCAGTCACTTAGCACTGGTGTGATGCTCAGAGTCTTTGCAGTGCCAGAGTCTTCTTCACGTCATCCTTGACAAATTGTCACCACTCCTTCCCAGCCATGTCCCATGACGGGGAGCACACAGCTTCGTCATGAGGCAGAGAGCCGGCGTTAGAGGGGAGTTCACCAACTTAGTTGAAAACCTTCTTCTTTTGCCCTGAAATGTATTTTTCTGATATATGTGTAGCATGTATGGATGTACATACCCGACAGCTTTTTTTTTTTTTTTTTTTTTTTTTTACCTTCCACATCAACCCCGTATAAATTTGATCCCTCTTTGCAGGTGGTTTCAAATATTTGAAGCCAGCCCACCTCCATCTCCAGCCATAACCTGCTCCATTTTCTCAGCATCTCTCATGGGTCCCGATGCCTGTTGCCCACCTGGTCATTCTCTCTGGGCGTCCTTGGTTTTGATGAAAATGTGTTTGTTGAAGTGAGTGAACCAAACTAGTTATACTCCATATCTACTCTCACTGTTCTTTTTCCATTTCTTCCCCACTTCACTTTAAAAGCTGTATGTGATACCCCCAATGATGGCTTGTTCAGTGTTGGGGAAAATAAGAGGAAGAATATAGACAGGCTCTTAAGTTCTGTTTCTCTGCATGCATTTCTATATCAAGATAACTTCTAAAAATAGTTTTGCTGTAATAATTCAAATGTAAATCTGGGGTCCTCCGAATTCCTCAGGCCTTTTGAAGGGGCCATTCCTGTACTTCAGATCTTTATAATAAACCTGGAGGGACATGCTGCCTCTGTTATTTATCCTTACCACATTTCCCTTAGCTTTGAGGATGCTCCTGCTATGTTTTTAAATTACCTCTAAAATGTACTAAGGTACTTTAGATCCTGATGTATACCACAGGGAACTGTATCTAATCACTTGTGATGGGACATGATGGAGGGTAATGTGAGAAAAAAGAATGTATTTATATATATAACTGGGTCACTTTGCTGGACAGCAGAAATGGACAGAACATTGTAAATCAACTATGATAAAAATTAAAAAAATAAAAATAAACTACAAAAAAGACTAAAACTTAATGTGAATGAAAAAAATTAAACAAAATATATTAAGGTCCTTTAAAAATCAATTTCTATCTTTAGAGGCATTTGAGACCACAAAGCAATGAGATACCTTCTACAAGCCTGATGAGAAGGCATTTGCTCCATTGATAACAATGTCAACATCATAGTGGCGTGAGCCCCAAGTGAGACAAGTGTTTGAAGGGATAGATTGGGGAAAATAAGACCATCCTAAACCTGGAGAGAAAATGCAAATACTATGCTCTACAAAATATTGTCTGAAAGTCAGTGCATTGGACATTTGACCCTTCCAAGATTTGGGCTCCTAGCTTGGGGAACTGCCTTTCTATAGCACATCTTTCTATGACTAAAGTGGGTTAAAGTCATTATGTGTTAAAAAAATAAAAATAAAAAAGGTGAATGGAAACTGAGAAATGCAAAATGGATCATTTTAATTGGGACATCCCCCTGAGGAAAGAACTATGTCAAGGGTCTTTTGTGAAGACTTGTATTTCTGTAAACCTGGATTAACATGACCCAGTCAGAGGCGTATGAGATCTTATTTATATACCCATTAGTCTGCCATTATAGTATCTGAAAAAAATGATGAAAATATTAATCAGAAGAAAAATGAAATGATCAGCCATGATGTGTTTTTCAATGAGTCATTGTATTTACCCAGCCACATGAACTGCCTCAGCAAAATGCAGGAGTAAAACATTCAACTGGACTTGGAATCCTTGACTCAGGCAATGAGACAAATCTTAATTATCATCCGTGATTGCCCCTTTTCTGCCGAGTCTTTTGAGTAATCCTTCCTTCTCCAAGCACACTTACACTAATGGAAATCTCCTTTTAGGCGTGATTTTCAACCACCTCATCCTTTCACCAATCCCGAGAACCACCAAGCCAAGTCGTTATTTCTGTGCCGCTTTCTTTCTCTCTGCTCTGCTAGGGAGAGAGGAAGCACAGCCTCAGGCCGGTCCACAGGGAGCTTGGCCTGAGTAGGAGTGCTGGACTGTGCTGCAGAATTACCAGTCATGAGACACAGCTGGAGGGCTACCTCTCCCAAGGAAACTTCCTGAGGAAGTTGCAGGGCATGCAACTTCTCTTGTTTGGGTTGGCAGCAGGAGTCATGTGCCTCACTTTTGCTGAGGCCTGATCACTTGCTGAATATTTATTTGTCCCACAGATTATTTAGTTATCCTCAGGAATACAGGCTGTCCAGCCAGCTTTCCTCCTTTGGCATGGGTTCCCGGTGGACAGTGTGATTGA
The DNA here is from genome assembly GCF_016906955.1 of Phacochoerus africanus. Lineage (NCBI taxonomy): Eukaryota > Metazoa > Chordata > Mammalia > Artiodactyla > Suidae > Phacochoerus > Phacochoerus africanus. The sequence continues at coordinate 102,233,095 of NC_062545.1, forward strand.
CCCCTTCTCCTTTCAGAAGGGGCCTTAATGCTCCTTGCGTTGAAAGCATTATAGTAGAAAAGCCCAAGGGGACACAGGAGGGCCCATGATTTGCTAAGAGACAGCAGCAGGGCTGAGACTAGAATTTGGATCTTCTGATCCCAAATCCAGAGTGCTTTCTAGAATGTCTCAAACTTTGGGGAGCATATAAGTGCCTGAGGAACTTATGTAATAAAATGCAGTTCTTAAATCCCTCCTTAGAAATTCCGAGGAATTCCCATTTTGGTGCAGCGGAAATGAATCCAACTAGTATCCATGAGGATGCAGGTTTGATCCCTGGCGTCACTCAGTGGGTTAAGGATCTGGCATTGCTGTGAGCTGTGGTGTAGGTCACAGACACA